>NC_054385.1:24459048-25076548 GCF_017654675.1 Xenopus laevis
TCAGCGAGTGAAGATGCGATTGTAGTGTAATAGGGAATAAAGTGGTGGTATTTGCCTGATAAACACAAAAAGGACCTCATTTGAGATTTTGCATTTAGATCATTGTCTATTTTAAGGGCAGCTAATTTACAGATCATTGTCTACTACATTAACGGGTATTTTGTCTCAATCTTAATTAGTGCTCACTTCTTGGCATTTGCTGTCCATCCTGCCTTTCTTAAGAAGCTCAACACAGCTCTTTATCAGTCCTGGTGACCTTGCCAGGTTTTATCTAGACTACAATATTATCAGTATAAGTGAAAGTGTGATACATTACTCATAAGCCTCTGGAAGGTAGTAAAGGGGCCCTGCGTAGTCCAAGTCAGAGATGCAATTGTTTTTTTTTATCTAAATGGCAGAATCTAAGATGGGGACAGCTAAAAGCATAGAGTACGACTGCAAATATGGGGGAGGCCATACAGTATTTCTACAAGCCCACCGGTAGATTCTATAGATCGAATCTTTAAGAGCCCTGGTATCCACTAATTGCCAAGGTATAATCAAGTCAGATTTTGGTATTATTTGTCTGGACATTTTGTACAGAAATCATTAACATTCTGGTAAATACCTAGCCTGAAAAACCTTTCAAAAATACAATTTTATTTATCTCTGCCTAAGTTTCCACCTCAGGGTATTGCCCAGACCCAAGATGTGTTTTCATACCTCTCATTTGTGTATTCATGTGCACTTTATATAGAAGATTATTATGCAGTTCAAGTTGGAAAAAACACTGACAATTTCAAGTACAATTATTTAGCCTCTAGTATTACACCACTTTTTCATACATTTGAGCTAACACCAGATCCTGCTTTTTTTTTTTTTAATTAAAGAGCGGGAACTATCTTAAACAAACATCACCAAGGTAACCCAGAAGTGATTTTACCTTCAGGTCCATCTTTAGAAAGCCAGAACTATTTGTCCATTTATTGGTTTGTTTATTGGACTTTTTTTTCTTTGTTTCCTGGACGTTTTCAGGCATTGGGAAAAAGGGTTATCATTTGAAAAGTCATAAACAAGATTCAATTTGAGATGTAATTCATTTCAGAAAAACCTATCTCATGGTTTATCACTTGAAAACTATTGAAGTCTATGGGAAAAAACTGGAACTGAATTTTGAGAATTTTTTTCTCCTCTAATTGGATCTCAACCATGAGTTTTCACGTGATAAATAAAGAGATAACTTTATCTCACTGAATTGAATCTGGCCCATTGTGTCTGGATAACAATGTATGGTGATAAATTGAACACTTCATCTGGTACAACATCTGGGTACATACCTTTCACAGAAGAAGGTGCTGTTAACAAAGAAGAATAAAAAGTCAAGTTCTTTCTCGATATCACAGGTATGGGGGGCCAACCAGTTTTCAGGACTAGCGGGCTCTAGTAGGTACCAATTTGTGGTATCCAAGGAGTTAGATTTTAGAAGCACCCAGGGACATATATTCAGGCATTGAACCCATGTCTCTGGTGTACTTTCATTTAGAAATTCACTCTGAAATACAGCACAATGATGTCATGTGCCACTGCATCACAATGCTATGTGATGACATCATGCAGCAGCCATGGGCAATGCCATCTTGGATCTGAAGTGGAGCACTTAGCAGCGGAGCATTCCTGACGCAAGTAACCCCAACACAAAGGGTAACTAACTGGTCATTAAAACTAATTTTAACTGTGCTGTAGGGTATTTCTTTACATCTCCATGAATACACTTGAAAAAAAGAATGAAGAACTGATCTTTTCAGAGCATCTCTGAATAGATACAATTATTTCATGAGAGTTGTCCCAGAACCCAAACAGCCGTATCATAGGAGAATAAAACTTTTTTTATGGACACTCTTGCTGTGGTTCTGGCACATAGGAATTCTGTACTGGAGTCTTCAAATGGAGTAGACAAATGGAGTAGTCAAATGGAGTCGTAATGAAGTAATGTTTACATTTTTAAAAAATGTATTAACTAGGAAGTGTTTATGTTTAAGTCTAGGTTAGATTGTCCCTCATCATAGAGTCAAATGAACAAAAGTAAAAGCTGAAAATGGACAAAGATTGCATTTTGCAAAGAAAAACAATCTTCATTCAGTCAGTTATTAGTTTATTAGTTTGAAAACGTTATTTTTAAAATGTCAGTTTTTTGCAACACTCTGACACAATGGCAACTTAATGCCACCTGCTTATTTATTCTTATAGGTTACCAGATTTGGTGCTATTATTGCATTACTTCCTAAATTGTGCATCTGCCTATGAAGTAAGCACCCCAGCAACCCAAACTATTGAATTTAACATCCAGTTCTTACATAGCATAAATAGAACAGTAAGTAGAAGGTGACCTAATGCTTGAGCTATGTATACTGAAAAAGTAGTATAGATTGTAATAGTCAAACTCTTTGAAGTAGGATTATTTTTAAACATCTTTTCTTATTCAGATCCTCAAAACTCACTTATTTGGAAGAAATAGACCTTAGAAACGATGTAAATATTGAAGAAAAAAAGGCTTTTATGTCTATAACAAGAGGATCATTTGTAGTGCCATGTGCTAGGCTGAATAATCAGTTCACTGTGAATGAAAGATTATACGATTATCATGTAATAATATGTATAATGTATGATAATATGACTTGAATCAGCTACATTTACGATTATATTTTTGAGTTAGTCCAAAGAAAGTTCACGGTTTTTAACTTTTAATAAATATAGAAAGTTTTGTGTTTTAAAGCAAGATTTTTAACTAAAAAAGTTTGAATTGTGAATATCAAGGGTTTAACCCTCGATATTCGACCCTCGAAGTTAAATACTTCGAATATCGAAGTCGAAGGATTTAGCGATATTCGTTCGATCAATTTTAATCCATCGATCAAATGATTTTCCTTCGATCCCAAATTGGCAGGAAAGCCTATGGGGACCTTCCCCATAGGCTAACATTGATGCTCGGTAGGTTTTAGTTGGCGAAGTAGGGGGCTGAAGTTTTTTTTTAAAGAGACAGTACTTCGACTATCGAATGGTCGAATAGTCGAACGATTTTTAGTTCGAATCGTTCGATTCGAAGTCGTAGTCGAAGGTCGAAGTAGCCAATTCGATGTTCGAAGTAACCAAAAAAATGTTCGAAATTTGAAGTATTTTTTATTCTATTCATTCACTCGAGCTAAGTAAATGTGCCCCTTTATGTTAAATTGGGCAGATTTATCAAAATGTGTGATTAGAGCCCACCACAGAAATATTCACAGAAATTAATCGATTCATTTCTATTGTAAGTGAGTGAATATTTCTGTGGTGGGCTCTAATCTCACATTTTGATATATCTGTCCCTTCTTTTCTATTGGATTTTTTTTTTATACCCGAATGAACTCACAACTCGAATGTTTTCTAATTTATGAAAATACTAGAATGTAAAAAATTTAATTAGTGAATTTGGGGTGAAAACGGAATACTCTTTCTTTCTTCGTGGAAAAAAACTCAAATCACTGAAATTAATTTGAGTTTTTGAGCAAAACCGACCAAAAAAACTCAAACATCATGAAAGCTATTAAAATCTTCAAATGGTTCAAAGGACCTCTGTGATTGACTTCTGTATGACCTGGACAGGTTTTTGCTGGAGTATTTAGCTATTTCCAGCTTCAGAATATAATATATCTAGAAAAATTAAAATTTTGACTGAAAACTACCCACAAAAAAGTTTTTCAGTAAAACACAACTCAACCTTTGAAAAATCTGCCCCTAGATATTTGAGAAATACACTTCTGAAAATCCTATAGGTATAAATAGAAAGTGAATTGAAGTTTTTCTGTGTTAAACCCTAATCTCACATTCTGATAAATCTGCCCCCAAATTTTGATGAGACCTAATGAACAGAGTATATCTAATAATGATGTTGCTGTTTTTCTGTTAAAACAAAACACATGCTGAAATTTTGTGGGGATTTGCATGTTGTCACTTACAAATACACACATGTTGCCACAAATTGATGAAAGAACTGCAATAACTGTGAGATAGGAAAGTCTACCCTAACAGATGTAATTTCTCATAACTGACAAAAACGACTTTATTATTAAAGATATGACAATGTAACTGGCGATAGTAAAGCAAAGATTTGTCTGTGCTAAGATTTCTGGAAGTTAAACATTTTTCTTTCCAGGAAGGAGTCAAGGGGGAAAGAGGGAAGTTAAACACTTTTTTCTATCCTTAATTGACCTACCTTTGTTACCGGAAATAACAAAATGGATTATTAAATCATAAAACATTCAGTTCTCTGTACAATGCTGTATAGTTACATGGTTAGATGTGGTAGTAGGCAAAGGAAGGGAGGAGACTTGGTTAGGGGTACTATTAAGGATAGGGAGAACCACGTGTCATATGTTTAATATAGTACCAGTATTAAATGTATGTTTGCAAATGCAAGGAGTCTAACTGATAAAATGGAAGAGCTGGAGGTGCTGGTGTGAAAATATGATGTGATTGGTGTGGTCGAAACATGGTTGAATGAGTTGCATGACTGGGCAGTTAATATCAGTGGCTATACTTTGTTTCTAAGGGACAGAGGCAATAGAAAAGGAGGAGGGGTATGTCTGTTTGTTAGGCATGATTTAAAAGCTAATATAAAAGAGGAGCTGATGTTAGCAAATGAGGTGGCAGAAGTCTTCACTGATTGTAAAGAGTCCAGCAAATTAATTGTAGGAGTATGCTATAGACTCCATAATATAAGTGAGGAGAAGGAGGCTAAGCTTCTGATGCAAATTGAAAAGGCTGCTAGTTTTTGGAAAGTAATGATAATGGGGGATTTTAATTACCTAGAGACTGACTGGAGCAACACTACTGCCAGGTCGGTTAATGGGAACAAACTTGCTGCATGGCAATTTTATGGCACAAGTTGTTGAGGAGCCAACCAGAAATAATGCTATACTGGATCTAGTGATCTCTAATGACCCAGAACATATCGCAAATGTGCAAGTAATTGAAACCCTTAGTGACCATATTTTGATATAATTTAATGTCTGGTGCAAAAAAAAAATATACAGAAATGGTTGTCATTTAAAATTATATTAAATTGTTACTGTTATCAATTTATTACCTTGACATGGGCATTGTCAATTTCAGGACCCTCCCTCCATTTACCCACAACCCCTCAATAAACACACTCACACATTTCCTTTGTGGATTGAAAAGGCCGCAGCCATTTTATTAACATATAAGTTAACTTGAAATCTCCTAACATTCCTAACCAAATAACCGTCAACAATTAATCAGTGGAATCTCCACGACCCCATTAGCCGCTGAAGGCTGCTCTTGTGGAGATCCACTTGCCAAGCACCTGTCCAAATCCTGAGGCCATTCCTTGTCCTTTCCCTCTCCTTTTACAGTGTCCAGTCACCATCCCCCTAGCCTCAGACCTACCCAACTTCCGCCATACGTGACTCAAACCCTTTTTCCCATTAGCTGCGACTGTAAAAGACCCCGGCCTGTCTTATCCCAATCTAGGGCGGGTGGGCGGGGGTTGATTCCTAAAATGGCGCCGACTCTTCTCTGCGCTCCCTGCTTCACGCCTCGTGCTCCTCCCCCTGAACTACATTTCCCACAAACCCTTGCTCCTACCATCCGGGTCCTACTTCCTTGCCCTGTCATGACCCTGTCCTTCCATTACATTCAGTCCCCACGGGCCTGCTTATGTGGCTTAATATACTGTAGAAGTAAAGCATTTCATACGAAAGAAGAGAAAGGTATTTAAAAACTGCAAGTCTGTTGGGAATGCGTTATTGAATATAAACACTATAATAAATGTTGAAAAACAGCAGGAAACTCACTAGCTGCTGTGTCACTTCCTGCTGCACTGAGATCACTGAACAGCTGGTTGCTAGGTAACAGCTTACAGCACACAGACACAGGTTATATATATAAAATTGTTGAACAGACCCGCACTCCATTTGTGAAAAAATCTAATTCTCTTTATTGTGTAGATGTATCCAATGTTTCGGCCCACATTGTCTCAAGTATATATACTTAAATTAAGTATATATACTTAATTTAAGCTGTTTCTTGATTAGTTGTAGGACTGTAAATTAAACTTCCATGTGGATTTCAAACTGTCCTAGCTTTTGGTGCATCCATTTGTCATTATGTTGTGGATATATTTTTGGTTATTTCTAACAAGAAAAAGTAGGCAAAGCAATATCTCAGATGAAAGCTTTGCTTGGTCACCCAAGTGAAATGAAATGGCAAGAAAGAAGGAGCAGGAAGCTTTACACATATCCCTTTTCAATTAGCCATTCCAATAAAAATAAGTGTGCATCGATGAATATTATGAATGATATTTACTGAAATTCATAATTCTTAATACAAAATGAAATGTATGTATGTATTCAATGATACGCATTTTTGTAGCCATTTAGAGAAAATGGTTCTGTGTAAATGAATAACCTACAAGTGTTAAACATACTAGACACACACACAGATAAGAAGAGATGTGTGCAGTGGAAGAATTTATGCCAATACTAACAAATTTACGAAGACCAAGCATAGAAATTTTGTGGAATAGTATGTCCATCAAACACATTCTTTAATTCCCTAACTCAAAAAGGTCCAAGGCCAAGGGCCTTATTTAAGGTGGTACTTCCTTATATTCCCTTGGGTCTTGTAAACATGAACTTTAGAGAATGATTCTTGTTCTGGTCTTTGACAAACAGCTCTTTGCAGAATATTTCTAAGCCACCCAATGTACAATCTTTCCCTTCTGAGACTTCCAACATTGTTTCTTACAATGTGGAACATTTATTTAGCATTTAAGTTATAAATAGTAATCAATATATGCATAGAATATGAGGACATGTCATTATGTGTATAGAAACTACATTGTTTTAGAAGATTCCCTGAATTAAATCCATTTTGACAGTGTCCTAATAATTACTTTAACTGCAGCCGCATAAACAGCTTGTTTTGTGATGCCTCTACATTGTATTGAAGGTGGTGATGCATGTCCCCAAACTCCCTATATTAACCATGAGTGACCCCCAAAGGTCAACCGTTGGATAGTAATTGATGCTGCCATGTAAGTACTTAGCAACTAAGAAGGAAAATGCTTAAAGCTCTAGAATAGTCTTGACTCTTGATTGATAAGGGGGGCTTAGGCTTGATAAGGGAGACTGAGGCTTTATATAGGAGGTTGGTTGTTAGAGCAGTGCAAAAGTACCCAGATAGGGGTCATCCTACACTTGAATCAATGAGGAGATGTATTAGTAGCAGAATGGCTATGGCTATGTTGATCTATAACCCTGTACATGTGCCCATTTGGAGGACTTCCCAAAGGCAGGCAGGTTCCTGCAAAAAAATAAAAGGGGCTGGTAGTGGGGAAGAGTAGAGTATAATCAGAGATCCGTGAGTGAGCTGTGAGAGTATCCATCTGGTAAAAAGCATTTTAACAGGCACTGATAATAAAGCAAGAGGTCAGAAACTCCATTTAGACTGTAAGCCCTATTGTACTTATATTTTATATTTATGTGAATTGTATTTCTAATAATGCACCCCTTTTTACTTCAATGACCCCTTGTTTGTCACAACTAATTTATTGTTTTGCTGTTCAGTGCTTTGCCCTCAAGGAGCACTATACAAATAAAAATATACATACATACAAATATAAACTACACTATACATTTTAATGTGGGTTGTCATTTAATACTGACATTGTTTTTGGAGGCTGCGTAATCTGCAGAGAGACTATGAACATTGCTTAGATTGTATCTGAAATTGAAAAAAATTAAGATATATTCTTCAACCATTAATTTTTTATTTGAACTCTCTTCAGTTTGTCATCAAAGGGCAATCCACTGTCTGCTTTGATCTAAGTCCTGAAAACAGTGCCAATCCTGAGTCTGCTGCCACCTGAGACAGCAGCCCAGATGCCGCTCTCCCGCTCCACGCTTAAAAATCAGCTTTGGAGCAGGTCAAAAGGGGGCAGCATCGCTAGTGCATTGAGCGCAATTGCACTCTTTGCACTGGTGGAGCCGAATTTCCGGGTTAAAACCCAGAAATTCGGCTCCTAAAGTTACAAGAGGCGGCTTTTTGGCAGGAGCGGCCCTGCCTGAAAAATAACAATATGACTATATGGCCTTTTACGGAGGGTTAGTAATTGTATTAGTGGTGTATTTATTCAATAACTGATCATCCAGTGGAATAAAGATCAAAGTGTTTGTGCCCTTTCAAATATCTATGTTCTTGTTCTTTGGTGTGGTTTTAATGTCATTTCAAGACATTAATCTCATTGCTCCTTTTTCCATTACTCCTCTCATTTACAAAAATATTTTTTTCTACTGTCATTTAATGAAGATCTTCATTGCCTTGTTTAAGTTAATTTTCCTTGTGTGTGTATTTGTATTCATTCTGGAGAGAATTGGGTAAACATCGCTCTGGGAGACAATAAACTTATTATTGACTAATCATCTGAGTGTAAACTTTGTAGTTGCTAATTTCCTTGTAAAAACAGCCTTACAATCTACAAGATGTACTTTACAAAGATGGGTTTTCTGTCCACAGCTTTTTTCAGACCTCACACTTGCATGTGATAAGTTCCTGTGCAGTTGTTAAACCTTCAGGAATTTAACCTTTTATGCTCTTTTACATTTAACTAACAACACGTACAGTAAATTCCAGTCATCACTAAGTTAAGAAACAGAAACAAAAAGGGGGAAAAATAGGGAAATAATATATAATATATATATAATATATAACATTATAATGTTTAATATGATTTAATTTGAAACTGAATTGAAAAACAGACTCTTATAAAGAATTAATCTGAAGTGTCTTTGGTTCTTGTGGGAAATGTTGTTCATAATCCAGCCCACATATTTCACTCATCTGTTACCTTGGAATTTATTAAATTTCAGTCTCAACTAATCAATCTCTTTTGAGTGACTTTCTGCATCAACATGACATTAATTCCAACTTTGTCCAACAGGAAAGATCTGTATTTAATGGAGAGATAAACCCTAAAAATAAATATGCCTAGAAATGCCATATTTTATGTAATTAACCAACCAACCAAGTTAACCAAATGGTTCAGTATCTCTATAGTAGTAATGATCCTGACCTTCCAAGTTGTCACATAACATACATAGTAACATAGTCAGTTAAGTTGAAAAAATACACACGCCCATCAAGTTCAACCTTTTAACTCAATTTTAACTTGCCTTCCAGAGGAAGGCAAAAACACCATTTGAAGCCTCTCCAATTTGCCTCAGAGGGGGGGGGGATTCCTTCCTGACTTCAAAATCACTAGTCCCTGGATGTGAGCTATCTTCTATAACCCTCTATTCCCTCACTTGCTTAAAAGCTATCCATCCCCTTCTTAAAGCTATCTAATGTATCAGCCCGTACGACTGATTCAGGGAGAGAATGCCACATCTTCACAGCTCTCATTGTAAGATTATTATATAATCCCCTTATATATTTATACATATTTATCACATCACCCCTTTATCGCCTCTTCTCCAGATTGAACAACTTCAATTTGGCCAGTCTTTCCTCATAGCTAAGATTTTCCATCCCTTTTGCCAGCTTTTCTGCCCCTCTCTGTACCCTCTCTAATACAATATCTTGTTTGAGCACTGGAGACCAAAACTGTATAGTATATTCTAGAAGGGGCCTTATCAGTGAACTATACAGTGGAAGAATGACCCCACCTACTGTGAATCAATTGCTACAACCAAGTTTATTACGTACAAGGTCCTTTTCCATTATGGATCTGCCTAGTGCAGTCCCATTAAGAGTATAAATGGCTTGGATATTTTTACATCTCAGGTGCATGACTTTACTTTTATCAACATTGAATCTCATTTGCTACTTAGCTGACCAGATTGCCAGTTTGTCAAGATCCTGTTGCAAGGATGCTGGATGGAATTAATTGGGCTGGATAGTTTTGTGTCATCATCTGCAAACACTGATACATTACTTACAATACCCTCCCCTAAGTCATTAATGAACAAGTTAAATAAAAGTGGACCAAATACGGAGCCCTGAGGAACCCCACTAAGAATCTTACTCCAAGAGAATACACCACTAACAACCACCATCTGTACCCGATCCTGTAGCCTGTTTCCGATCCATGTGCAAACGACTTCATTAACCTTTTCACTGCCAGCCAATTTTGCCAAGTTGGAACTTCTATTGCAAGACCGTTTTTGAACATTTTTTGCTCTTTCACTTTAGGGGACTTTCCTGGGGGGGGTCCTTTAGTTTACCCATGAAAACAAGATATTGTTTTTTTTCAGGACAACCTAAGCTTTCAAAATATGCTAGAATTTAGTTGTCATTCCAGTCCTGTAAAAAGATATGGGCTTATAAGTGTTTTAAAAAAAAAAAAAAACAGTTTCACATGATACAAACGCATATATCAGAAGCATAATTTATTTTATGCATGAGAAAATGGCAGATTTGGAAAGTTCTGTGTCTCCTGAACGAGCCAATACCAAATATATATAGTTTTATGTAGATTTCTCACTTCTATAGATCAAAAACTCTGAAGCAGTAAACTACCAAATTTCCAAAGCACCGCTCCACAAAACTGCATACATCTGATTTCAAGGCCAAACATTCCTCTAACAGTAGGTTTACCCTAAAAAAACGACCCCTTATTGGAAAGAACAGATTCTAATGAGTTCAAAATGGGTAAATATATATTTGTACTCCAAACTACCAAGTTGCAATTCTTTCCTAAAGTTAGCAGTTTTTATAAAAATGTGTTACATTTTTGAAAAATTACCTCAAAGTGTCCAGTCTACAGCATTGTATCTCCCACATATCATTATATACCAAGATACAACACACCAAATATGAAAGCCCAGGGTCCGCTGAACAGTTTGATGCCCAATATGCATAGGTGCACCTAAGTATGTGGCGTATAGGGGCCCCAGAAAGAAGACACCCCATACGAGTTATCAGTTCTGGAATTCCAAATACTGCAGAAGCCACAAAAAAGAAAGCTCTCTGTTTGATTTCAAATTAAGCAGAGAAATCTCTTTCTAAGGCAGGATTTTTTGTTCTCATTTGGTGTGTGAAGGTGTTAGCTACTTGGTGTGTGAATTTTGGGGATTTTTGAGTTGATTTACTTTATTTAAAATCGAATTTTATTTTGACCCAGAAGGTGAGTGATTGCTAGCCGAGTTCCTTTCACTTCCTGTGGGCTACAAACTCACTGACAGATCCCCTACCCCTCCCCCACACCTGGGTGTCAGTTTCAGTTGTTTTTTGTGTTTAGTTTCAGCTGAAATTTATCACTATTTGCACAGATTGTGTGTGTGCTTTTATTTTTATCCTTGTTTTGTAAGGAGAGAAAGCTAAAGGGAGAAGGATTTAAGAAAATAAAACATTTTCTAGTAGCAGTGCAACTCCCAGGCACCTGCTCTCATTAACCCTCTCCCTGCTAAAGCTTCTCATTGTTGCATTTACTTTTGCTGATTAATAGAATTAAGCTTACTTTTTTGTGGATTGTTTTGTAAAATAATGGGAGGGAATAAAAAACAAAATTATAAAAAAATACCTCAGGCTCCTAAAGGAAAAGGAGCTGAAAAACCTGGTTGTAGCTATGCTAAAAAACACCAGTCACAGCCTTTGTCTAAAAGCTCCACTGCTTCTGTTTCTGCTGCTGCAGCGAATGTGACCACTGCTAAAAGTTTTGCACAGGCAGTGGCTACCGGCAACAACCCAAGCCAAGTCACTGCTGGGGTAGAGCAGCTTACAAGGAAGCATGGGGTCAGATGTCTAATGACAGGAGCTCATGGCATAGAGGCTTACATAAAAGCTGCAGCTGAAGTGGTGGGCCCCTCTGTAATAGTGGCAGCAAGTAAAATGTATGGGAAAGCCATAATATTTGCCCGTACACTAACTGCAGTGCATACTCTAGTGCAGAGAGGCATCACAGTAGGGGGTAGTTATATCCCTGTAGAACCCCTAGAAGGATTAGGCATAAAGATAGTCCTATCTAATGTGCCCCCCTTCCTGCAAGACCATTTATTGCTACCCTACCTGCAAGCCCTCGGTGAAATAAAGTCAACTATTTCTAAACTTCCCTTGGGTTGCAAGGAGAGCAGATTGAGACATATCCTCTCTTTTAAAAGGCAGGTGCAATTACTTTTTCCTCGGGGTCAAGATACTATTGAGGGGTCCTTTGGTGTTCCATTTGAGGGGGTGCTGTATAAAAATTTTTACTGCACAGAAGAAGTGAGGTGCTTCCTTTGCAAGAACCTGGGACACACTCGCCAGAGTTGCCCCAAAGGGCATATTAAGACCACAGTCCCTGTTCCTGCCCCCAGTACCTCTAATGTAACATCATACCCTGCTACAGCTATTGCTGCAGGCTGCTCAAAGGAGAAATCCCCTTCAGTAAAGAACCTTAAGGTGGTTGTTACACAACCCACCTCTGAAACCTCCAAACCTCCTCCTTCTTCACTCAAGTTATCTAAGGATGCAGCCTACATTTCAATTTCAGCAAAAGAGAAGGGGGGGAGGAATGTCAATGCATCCCCCAGTGCTGCAGTTGTTTTTGCCAAAAACCAACTTAACCCTGTTATGAGCAATCCTAAGGGTGTGGGGGTGCCGGTGGTTGTAACACCTGTCATGGTGGAAGCAGAGAGTAGCATTTCCTCTTCAAATGATAAGAAAAAGAGGAAATTTAAATCCAACAGGCTGATACCTGAGGAATGGGTTTCAGTGGTCAATGATGGAGCACCCCCATCCAAGGGCAAAAAGGGCAGCAAAACATCTGCTCCTCATGTGGTGATATTGTCTGGTCCAACTGTTGGATGTAATCAACTGGTGCCAGACCATGCACCTATAGACTCAGTTGGGGAAGAGGAGATAAATGGTCTGGAGAAATTTGAACAGGGGATTATGGGTATCCCCACAGAGTCAGGGGTGATGCATTTGTCTCCAACAGGGGATCTTCCCCTGGAGTATAAAGGGACAGCTAATGAAACCCCTGCAGAGTGGCCCGTAAGTGTTCCTGAGGTGCTGAGCTTTGGGAACTACAACCAGCCTCAGTGTTTAGTGCCTCATGTTATTTCACTCCAAGAAATGGAGAATATTGGGACAACCCCCATACAGGACCCTGCAGACAATGCTGTGAGGGAGGATAATGAGGCCGGAGTTGTAAATATGGAGGATAGCCAGACAGACTCTGTAAGGTCTACTGTGCATGTTAAGATCTCTCCTCCAGTCTCTTCCACTGATCCCAATGTTATTGCCATTCAGGAGGCACAGGAGGCAGTGGAAAGGGCAGAGGTTGCCCATCGAGCCTCTAAAGCTCCTGTTGATAAGGAGCCAATTCCATCTGCTACCCCTGAGCCAAACACCTCCAAAGGTGTTCCAAGTAAAATTAAAGTATTATCTGAGCCGTTGCAGGGTCTCCAGATAGCAGGTGCTTCTGATCCTTCTGCAACTTCTTGTGTAGATATTATCAAAGCTCCAGTGGAGAGGGGGAATTATCAATCCCTTAGCCAAGAAGAGTTCATGGATGAGGGGGACATCGAAGAGGAGGTTGACACAGTTGTGACAAATCCTTCTACCCCAATCATCCCAGCTGAGGAACTCAAGATGTTTCTTGAGAGCACCCTTGGTGTTAAATTGGAGAAGAAGCTACATATGGCTCTAGAGAAGTGGCATGATTTGACTTTGGTGATCAGTTCTGTGAGACAATACATCAAGGTCATAAAAGAAGCCAAAAACTATGGAACTGCAGAATATCTCCGTAGTGTTAAGTTCCACAAAAAGTGTTTGTCTCACCAGACCTCTGTGAGGGCTAAAGCATTTACTAACACACAATAATGGCTCTAAGAATAAGCACTCTTAATACAAATGGCTGTCGGGAGCCTTTTAGAATGTTTCAGGTACTCTCCTTTCTACGCCAAGGAGGGTACTCTGTGAGTTTCCTTCAAGAGACCCATATCACTCAGGAGCTTGAAGCGACCTGGCATCTGGAATGGAAGGGCAGAGTCTTTTTTAATCACCTCACATGGACGTCATGTGGGGTGGTGACCTTGTTCTCAGAATCTTTCCAGCCAGAGGTACTGAGTGTTAATTCTGTCATCCCAGGCCGTTTGTTACATCTCCGGGTCCGGGAGTCTAGTGGAACATACAATCTGATAAACTTGTATGCCCCAACTACTGGACCAGAGAGAAAGAATTTTTTGAAAGTTTATCAGCCTATATGGAGACAATTGACTCAGATGAAGCCGTGATTATAGGGGGTGATTTCAATTACACCCTTGAGGCTAGGGACCGAAATGTTCCCCACAAAAGGGATTCATCTGAGTCAGCTTTGCGGGAACTCATTGCCCGTTTCTCCTTGGTAGACATCTGGAGAGAACAACATCCAGAAACCTATGCTTTCACCTATGTTAGGGTGAGGGATGGCCGTGTGTCTCAGTCCCGGATTGATAGGCTTTATATATCAAGCCATATTATGTCACGAGTTCGGTCCAGTAATATTAGCTTGGCACCTTTCTCTGACCACAATTGTGCTTCTTTGATAGTGGCAGTTGCACCATCTCTGCCCAAAGCAGCCTATTGGCACTTTAATAACAGCTTATTAAAGGATGAAGGGTTTGCAAAGGCAGTCTGGGAAATGTGGACAGACTGGAAGGGTTATCAGGATGAATTTGCCACACTGAGTCAATGGTGGGATGTAGGCAAGGTTCACCTAAAGCTCTTGTGTCAAGCATATACAAAATGTTTGAGCAGACAGAAAAACGCAGAGATTGAGGCTCTGAATAGGGAGGTGCTTGATCTTGAGCAAAGGCTGTCAGGGTCTGAAGACCAAGCCATGCAGTATGAATATGTAGGAAAGAAAGAGACTCTGCATAACATGGAACAGCGACAGGCTCGTGGTGCTTATGTGCAAAGCCGCATGCAGTTACTCTGTGATATGGATCGTGGCTCACGATTCTTCTATGCTCTGGAGAAGAAGAAGGGGAATCGAAAACAAATAACATGCCTTCTTGCGGAGGATGGCACCCCCTTGAAGATCCGGAGGCTATCCAGGACAGAGCCCGGTCCTTCTATCAGAACCTTTTTTCTCCTGATCCCATCTCTCCAGATGCCTGCAGGGAGCTATGGAATGGGCTTCCAGTGGTCAGCGAGGGGAGAAGAGAGAGGTTGGAAAAACCAATCACTCTGAATGAACTCTCTCAAGCACTCCACTTAATGCCCCATAATAAATCTCCAGGGCTGGATGGATTGATTGTAGAGTTCTTCCAGTTCTTCTGGGATACTCTGGGACATGATTTCCATAGGGTTCTAAATGAGGCCCTCAAGACCGGTGAGATGCCACTTTCGTGTCGTCGAGCAGTGTTATCACTGCTACCTAAGAAGGGGAATCTCCGCCTTATTAAGAATTGGCGACCGGTCTCATTGCTCAGCACAGACTATAAAATTGTAGCCAAAGCTATATCACTCAGGCTCAAGTCTGTGCTGGCAGAGGTGGTTCATCCTGACCAGTCCTATACAGTCCCCGGCCGGACAATTTTTGACAATGTCTTTCTAGTTCGGGATTTACTACATTTTGCCCGGAAGGCTGGTCTATCTCTCGCTTTTCTCTCCCTGGATCAAGAGAAGGCATTTGACAGAGTAGATCACCAATATCTTTTAGGCACTCTGCAAGCCTATAGCTTTGGCCCACAGTTTGTGAGCTATCTGAAAACACTGTACACCTCTGCAGAGTGTCTATTTAAAATCAACTGGTCTCTGACTGCACCTCTGGCCTTCAAACGAGGAGTTCGACAAGGATGTCCTTTGTCGGGACAGCTGTATGCACTGGCCATTGAGCCCTTCCTGTGTCTACTAAGGAAGAGGCTTACAGGACTGGTGCTCAGGGAACCTGACATGAGGGTAGTTCTTTCAGCATATGCTGACGATGTCATCCTTGTGGCCCAGGACCTAGTTGATCTTGAGCGAGCACAAGAATGCCAAGAGGTTTACGCTGCTGCCTCATCAGCTCAGATCAACTGGACCAAGAGCTCAGGCCTTCTGGAAGGTCCTTTACATGTAGATTCTTTGCCTTCTGCTTTTCGCAACATCTTGTGGGAGACTAAAGTCATCAAATATTTAGGTGTCTATCTGTCAGCTGAAGAGCATCCTGTTGCACAGAATTTCATTGAACTTGAGGAGCATGTTCTTACCCGCCTGGGAAAGTGGAAGGGTCTTGCTAAAATGTTTTCTATGAGGGGGAGGGCTTTGGTGATTAACCAGCTGGTGGCCTCTCAACTCTGGTATAGGCTGACATGTCTTAGCCCAACCCAAGAATTCATTGCTAAAATCCAGAGAAGATTGCTGGACTTTCTCTGGATGGGAAAGCACTGGGTCTCTGCAGGTGTTTCAAGCCTACCCTTGAGAGAGGGAGGTCAGGGAGTTGTATGCATACACTCTCAAGTACATACTTTCCGTCTCCAACAGATACAGAGATACTTGTATGTAGATCCTTCTCCACAGTGGTGTACCCTAGCATCCAGCTTTTATCATCAAGTACGCAACATGGGGTATGACCGGCAATTGTTTGTCATCGAACCTGAAGGATTCGTAAGAAGCCTCTCACCATTGCCGGCTTACTCTAAAGACCTGGAGCATGGTAACTGTGCAAAGGCAAGGAGGCATTCAGGGGGAGGACATTCTAACTGAGCCCCTACTTTACAATCCATCTTTAAAGACTAGAATGTTGGAGTCCACCAGCATCCGCCACCACCTTTGCAGGGCTCAGCTAACCAGAATTGGGGATTTCCTGGATTTCGAGAGGTCAGATTGGGTGGAAGCTCAGGCAGTTATGCCACGCATGGTGTACCTTACCACTAGAGTTCCACATCGTCTGCTCCAGGAGATCAAGAATAACCTCTCTCCTGAATCTCACACATTTATTGATGGGGTTTTACGTGGTGGAGAACCACATCCACCTTGGAACTCTCCACATCCAGCCATAAAAATAGCACCCAAGACCCGTCAATCCCCTGACACACCTCATTCTCCCAACTTGAGCCAGTTGGAGAATTTTACCTCAACGTGCTTTTATGACATGACAAGAAAGCTATTGTACTCCCTCATGCTCCACACTGTACACTTTCTTGCTCTTGTCTCCCGCTATGATACCATCTGGAGGCGGGTGTTTAATGAGGGTGAGAAACCCCAGTGGCGAGCCCTTTATTCCAGCCTGGTGCCCAGACCCACTGAAGACTTGAGTTGGAGAGTGCTCCATGGTGCTGAGCACAGGAGAGTACCTGGTCCATTTTACAGACTCCACAGCTGCTTGCCCATTCTGTGGCAAAAGGGAGTCTGTGTTTCATGCTTATTTTTCGTGTGCCAGACTGCAACCTCTTTTGGCTCTTTTGAGGAAACTTCACCTGCAGTTCTGGTTACATTTTTCCCTTCACGTTTTTATTTTTGGACGCCCAGTATCCAGGGACAATCGAGAGAAAGACCTTCTCTTCAACTTGCTCCTAGCTTTAGCCAAACTAGCCATTCATAAGTCTAGAATGCAATGTTTGGAGGGTGGGAATCCTCTACCGGTAGAGGCTTTGTTCCGGGTGCTGGTTTGTTCCCGCATCCGAGCAGAGTACACCCAGGCAGTGTTTACTGGACGGTTGAGTGAATTTGCTGACCAGTGGGCAATAGATGGGTTGCTTTGCTCAGTATCCCCAGATTTGGTTTCTGTTAAGACAACTCTCACACTTCATGTTTAAGTGCACTTTAATTTAAGTGACAGATCTATTATAGTCATCATCAACATCTCCTTTGAGGTGTAATTCATTTTGGTGAGCAATCACTCACCTGCAATTTGAATAATATTCCAAATACTGCAGAAGCCACAAAAAAGAAAGCTCTCTGTTTGATTTCAAATTAAGCAGAGAAATCCCTGTCTAAGGCAGGAATTTTTTGTTCTCATTTGGTGTGTGAAGGTGTTAGCTACTTGGTGTGTGAATTTTGGGTTGATTTACTTTATTTAAAATCGAATTTTATTTTGACCCAGAAGGTGAGTGATTGTTAGCCCAGTTCCCTTCACTTCCTGTGGGCTACAAACTCACTGACAGATCCCCCACCCCTCCCCCACACCTAGGTGTCAGTTTTACTTGTTTTTTTGTATTTAGTTTCAGCTGAAATGTATCACTATTTGCACAGATTGTGTGTGTGCTTTTATTTTTATCCTTGTTTTGTAAGGAGAGAAAGCTAAAGGGAGAAGGATTTAAGAAAATAAAACATTTTCTAGTAGCAGTGCAACTCCCAGGCACCTGCTCACATTAACCCTGTCCCTGCTACAGTTTCTCATTGTTGCATTTACTTTTGTTGATTAATAGAATTAAGCTTACTTTTTTGTGGATTGTTTTGTAAAATAATGGGAGGGAATAAAAAACAAAATTATAAAAAAATACCTTAGGCTCCTAAAGGAAAAGGAGCTGAAAAACCTGGCTGTAGTTATGCTAAAAAGCACCAGTCACAGCCTTTGTCAAAAAGCTCCACTGCTTCTGTTTCTGCTGCTGCAGCCAATGTGACCCCTGCTAAAAGTTTTGCACAGGCAGTGGCTACTGGCAACAACCCAAGCCAAGTCACTGCTGGGGTAGAGCAGCTTACAAGGAAGCATGGGGTTAGATGTCTAATGACAGGAGCTCATGGCATAGAGGCTTACATAAAAGCTGCAGCTGAAGTGGTGGGCCCCTCTGTAATAGTGGCAGCAAGTAAAATGTATGGGAAAGCCATAATATTTGCTCATACACTAAATGCAGTGCATACTCTAGTGCAGAGAGGCCTCACAGTAGGGGGTGGTTATATCCCTGTAGAACCCCTAGAAGGATTAGGCATAAAGATAGTCTTATCTAATGTGCCCCCCTTCCTGCAAGACCATTTATTGCTACCCGACTTGCAAGCCCTCGGTGAAATAAAGTCAACTATTTCTAAACTTCCCTTGGGTTGCAGGGAGAGCAGATTGAGACATATCCTCTCATTTAAAAGGCAGGTGCAATTACTTTTGCCTCGGGGTCAAGATACTATTGAGGGGTCCTTTGGTGTTCCATTTGAGGGGGTGCTGTATAAAAAATTTTACTTCACAGAAGAAGTGAGGTGCTTCCTTTGCAAGAACCTGGGACACACTCGCCAAAGTTGCCCCAAAGGGAATATTAAGACCACAGTCCCTGTTCCTGCCCCCAGTACCTCTAATGCAACATCATACCCTGCTACAGCTATTGCTGCAGGCTCCTCAAAGGAAAAATCCATTTCAGTAAAGAACCTTAAGGTGGTTGTTACACAACCCACCTCTGAAACCTCCAAACCTCCTCCTTCTTCACTCAAGTTATCTAAGGATGCAGCCTACATTTCAATTTCAGCAAAAGAGAAGGGGGGGGAATGTCAATGCATCCCCCAGTGCTGCAGTTGTTTTTTCCAAAAACCAACTTAACCCTGTTATGAGCAATCCTAAGGGTGTGGGGGTGCCGGTGGTTGTAACACCTGTTATGGTGGAAGCAGAGAGTAGCATTTCCTCTTCAAATGACCAGAAAAAGAAGAGGAAATTTAAATCCAACAGGCTGATACCTGAGGAATGGGTTTCAGTGGTCAATGATGGAGCACCCGCATCCAAGGGCAAAAAGGGCAGCAAAACATCTGCTCCTCATGTGGTGATATTGTCTGGTCCAACTGTTGGATGCAATCAACTGGTGCCAGACCATGCACCTATAGACTCAGTTGGGGAAGAGGAGATAAATGGTCTGGAGAAATTTGAACAGGGGATTATGGGTACCCCCACAGAGTCAGGGGTGATGCACCTGTCTCCAACAGGGGATCTTCCCCTGGAGTATAAAGTGACAGCTAATGAAACCCCTGCAGAGTGGGCCGTAAGTGTTCCTGAGGTGCTGAGCTTTGGGAACTACAACCGGCCTCAGTGTTTAGTGCCTCAGGGTATTTCACTCCAAGAAATGGAGAATATTGGGGCAACCCCCAATACAGGACCCTGCAGACAATGCTGTGAGGGAGGATAATGAGGCCGGAGTTGTAAATATGGAGAATAGCCAGACAGATTTACTACATTTTGCCCGGAAGGAACCTTCAATTTAATATTTTTGGTAGATAACCAAACAGAATCTCCCACCTTATACTGAGTAGGGATGTCGCGGACTGTTCAGCGGCGAACTTGTTCGCGTCCGCCGCAAGTTCGCGAACGTCGCGCGACGTTCGCCAATAGGCGTTCGCGTCAAAATCGTTCGACCATTCGATCGCTAAAATCGAACGATTAAAATCCTTCGATCGTTCGAATCGAACGATTTTCGGATGTTCGAAGTTCGCGAACTGTTCGCATTTTTTGCCGGTGTTCGCGAACGGCGTTCGCGAACGCATTATCGGCGGTTCGCTACATCCCTAATACTGAGGTGCTTCTCTATGAGCCCTGTCAGCAGCTTTCTTCTGAGTAGAGGATGCTGCTGAGAGAGAGTCGTGCACCTGTGACCAGATTTTAGAGAAGTGTTCCACAGAGGAGTCAGCAGAAGGGACATGGGAACCAGAACCGGAAAAAGAAAATGCTTTAGGGTGAAACCCATTGACAATGAAGAAAGGAGACACTCCAGTGGAGGAGTGAGTGGCGTTATTGTAGGCAAACTCTGCCCAGGGCAATAATTCAGCCCAAGAGGACTGGTTGTCAGACACGTAACACCTGAGATATTGCTCTAGGGACTGGTTCACCCTCTCAGTTTGTCCGTTGGTTTGGGGGTGGTAAGTGGTTGAAAAAGACAAATTAATTCCCTGCATCCACCTTGGTATTTTTGGAACCAGGCCTGAAAGTTAAAACAAAATTAAACCTTAAGAAGAATAAGGCCCACCTGGCTTGCCTAGAATTTAGGCGATTAGCAGACTCAATATAAAGTAAATTCTTATGATCAGTATAGACCGTCACCACATGTTTTGCACCCTCTAGGAGATGCCGCCATTCCTCAAAGGCCAATTTGACAGCCAACAATTCCCTGTTCCCTATGTCGTAATTTACCTCTGCAGGTAAAAACTTCTTAGAGAAAAAGGCACAGGGATGCAATTTGTTGGTAATAGGATGCCTTTGGGAAAGGACTGCCCCCGCTCCCACCTCAGAAGCATCACCCTCCACAATGAAAGGAAGAGCGGGATCAGGGTGTTGAAGAATAGGGGCAGAACAGAACTCCCTTTTGAGGGATTCAAAAGCGTGTAAGGCTTCAGGAGGCCATATACTGGGATCAGCGCCCTTCTTGGTTAAACTTGTGATGGGGGCTACAATAAGAGAAAAATTCTTAATAAATTGACGATAATAATTGGCAAAACCAAGAAATCTTTGAACTGCATGTAACGAAAGGGGTTGGGCCCAATCCAGGACAGCTTTCACCTTGCCTGGATCCATTTCAAGACCCTTGTTGGAAATAATAAACCCCAAAAACTGAACAGAAGAGACCTCAAAGGTACATTTCTCTAGTTTTGCATAAAGATTATTTTCCCTTAGCCTACGTAAGACTTCGCAAACATGATTACGATTTTCATTTAGATTGGAAGAGAAAGTATCGTCAAGGTAGACCACTACGAATACCCCCAGCAGATCTCGAAAGATGTCATTGACAAATTCTTGACAAACTGCGGGGGCGTTACAGAACCCAAAAGGCATTACTAAGTACACTATTCGTAGTGGCCGTCCCTGGTGTTAAATGCTGTTTTCCACTCATCCCCCTCTCTAATACGAATGAGATTGTAAGCACCTCTAAGATCAAGCTTGGTATAGACTTGGGCACCTTTAACCTGGTTAAATAGCTCAGAAATTAGAGGAAGGGGGTAGCGGTTCTTAATGGTGATTTTATTTAAACCCCTGTAATCTATACAAGGGCGAAGACCACCGTCTTTCTTACCTACAAAGAAAAACCCAGCACCGGCAGGAGAATTAGAGGGTCGGATGAAACCTCTTTCAAGGTTTTCTTCAATATAGTCCCTCATCACTTGGGCTTCAGGTAAAGAAAGAGGATAAGTACGACCACAAGGAGGAGTGGAACCTGGAACTAGGTCAATGGGACAATCATACTGTCTATGTGGCGGTAAGGTTTCAGCAGATTTCTTGGAAAAAACGTTGGCATATGCTGAATAGGCTGCAGGTAAACCCTCAATTGAAGTAGTTGCTATTGTTGGAGGAATACAGACTCCCCCACAATCTGAACCCCACTGAGAAATCTCCCCCGTAACCCAATCAATATGAGGATTATGAACATGGAGCCAGGGTAACCCCAAAATAAGAGGAGAAGAGGCACCTTCAATAAGAAAAAGGGCTATCTCCTCACAGTGAGAATCGTTGACACACAATGATAAGAAGGCAGTTTTTTTGTTAATTACACCTGACCCTAGGGGTCTTTTATCCACCGCTAAAATTCTCATGAGGGTACACAGAGGGACCAAAGAAATGCCATGTTTGGCTGCGAAAGCAGTATCCAAAAAATTACCCTCCGCCCCAGAGTCCACAAAAGCGGACAAATTAACAGAACCCGTAGGCCAGGACAATTTAACTGGTAACAAAACCTTAGAGGCAGATTGGGGAGAGGAAACGCCTGCACCCAAATGGAGCTGCCCTTCTCTTTATTTAGGCTTTGGCGTTTCCCGGCCTCTTAGTACACTGATTAAGGAAATGACCCTTTTCCCCACAGTAAATACATAAACCAAGGGAACGCCTGCTGTGTGCCTTTTCCTCAGGAGTTAAGTGGGATAGGCCTAACTGCATAGGCTCATCCTTAGGTAAAGACACAGATGGGTTAGATACCTTAACATTAGTGACCCCAGAATAAGAAGAAGAAGTCCCCCTTTCACCCCTTCTCTCTCTCTGTCTCCTATCTATATGGATGGCGAGAGACATGAGGTCATCCAGATTGGAAGATAGGGGGTAATTTACCAGACTGTCTTTGACAAGATCTGACAGCCTTATACGGAACTGACTACGTAGAGCCATATTGTTCCACCCGGTCTCTACTGCCCACCGGCGTAACTCAGTGCAGTACACCTCCGCATCCCGTTTCCCCTGGCGCAACTTATGAATTGCGGTATCGGCCGAAGAGGCGCAATCCGGGTCATCGTAGAGTATGGCCATGGTCTCAAAGAAAGTATCTAAGGAGAAACGGGCTGGATCAGAGGTGGGCAGTCTAAGAGCCCAAATTTGGGGATCACCCTGTAATAGAGTCATGACGAACCTTACTTTCTCCTCACCTGTTGGAAACGAGTGAGGGAAGAAACCAAGGTATATTTACATGCCTCTTTAAAGACAAAAAATGTTGCTCTATCCCCATTGAACTTATCAGGAAAGGCAATTTTGGGTTCCTGGGGTCTAGCAGAATCACTCCACACAGCAGAAGAACCCACAGGGGAAGAGACGTCTGGTCTGATTGGCTGCTGCGAAGTTTCAAGCTTGCGGGTCAGATTGTGAAACCCCTGAAGCAAATAGTTTTGCTTCTGCTCATGGTCCTCCATGCGCTGTAGCAGGGCAGTAAGGAGCACTTCGGTGGTAGTTGGAGGAGGTGAAACGGAAGCAGCAGCAGAAGCACCGTCTAGACTTTCGTCCTCCATGGCCCGTGATAATGTCACGGCCGGCACCCGATACCAGAACAAATGCCAAGCACCCTGGTCTCGGCTCGGCTTCACCAGTAGTGTGACCACCGTTGGGCTTTGGGAGGAGCCCTCAGCTTACTTGGGTGCCACCTGGACTTAACGAGGGGTGCAAGGCGAGATGTTCTGGCTGGCGAAGGGGCACGGCTGTTTAGCAGAGTCTTTAGGCCGAAGGTCACGGTACAAAAGGTCAAGGCAAGCGGAGGGTCAGACAGGCCGGATAGCTAGAGACGTTTTGGCAGGCAAGGATCAAACCGGGTAATCAATCAGATGGGCTGAGGCAGAATCGGAGTCAAATAACAGGCAGAGGTCAAACCAGAACGTCAAACAGAAGGGTTAAGCAGAGTCAAGGTCGGTTTCAGGCAAGGGTCAGGTTCCAGAGATCAGAATAGTCAAACAGGCAGGCAAGGGTCAAAACAGATAATCAGGATCAGATTTACACAGAATAGCAACAGCTAAAGCACCAGGATCAAATCCTATCCGGGCAATGACAAACTGAGGGAATGCCCCTTTAATACTTTTGAATTTGGCGCCATTGCGCGCTGACGTCATTACGTCAGCGCGCATGCGCCTTTAAATCCGGAAGTGTGCATGCGTGCACGCACTAGGAGAGAGCCGGGACGGGGGAAGGAACAACGCGGCGCGGCGGGCGGGCGTCCCTGCCGTCCCCCCACTAGATCACCAGGGTGAGACGTTACAGGGAGGTCAGGGAGTTGTATGCATACACTCTCAAGTACATACTTTCCGTCTCCAACAGATACAGAGATACTTGTATGCAGATCCTTCTACACAGTGGTGTACCCTAGCATCCAGCTTTTATCATCAGGTACGCAACATGGGGTATGACCGGCAATTGTTTGTCATCGAACCTGAAGGATTCTTAAGAAGCCTCTCACCATTGCCGGCTTACTACCAAGAGACTCTAAAGACCTGGAGCATGGTAACTGGTCAAAGGCAAGGAGGCATTCAGGGGGAGGACATTCTTACTGAGCCCCTACTTTACAATCCATCTTTAAAGACTAGGATGTTGGAGTCCACCAGCATCTGCCACCGCCTTTGCAGGGCTCAGCTAACCAGAGTTGGGGATTTCCTGGATTTCGAGAGGTCAGATTGGGTGGAAGCTCGGGCAGTTATGCCATGCATGGGGTACCTTACCACTAGAGTTCCACATCGTCTGCTCCAGGAGATCAAGAATAACCTCTCTCCTGAATCTCACACATTTATTGATGGGGTTTTACGGGGTGGAGAACCACATCCACCTTGGAACTCTCCACCTCCAGCCATAAAAATAGCACCCAAGACCCTTCAATCCCCTGACACACCTCCTTCCCCCAACTTGAGCCAGTTGGAGAATTTTACCTCAACGTGCTTTTATGACATGAAAAGAAAGCTATTGTACTCCCTCATGCTCCACACTGTACACTTTCTTGCTCTTGTCTCCCGCTATGATACCATCTGGAGGCGGGTGTTTAATGAGGATGAGAAACCCCAGTGGCGAGCCCTTTGGAGTTGGAAAGTGTACCTGGTCCATTTTACAGACTCCACAGCTGCTTGCCCATTTTGTGGCAAAAGGGAGTCTGTGTTTCATGCTTATTTTTCGTGTGCCAGACTGCAACCTCTTTTGGCTCTTTTGAGAAAACTTCACCTGCAGTTCTGGTTACATTTTTCCCCTCATGTTTTTATTTTTGGACGCCCAGTATCGCGAGAAAGACCTTCTCTTCAACTTGCTCCTAACTTTAGCCAAACTAGCCATTCATAAGTCTAGAATGCAATGTTTGGAGGGTGGGAATCGTCTACCGGTAGAGGCTTTGTTCCAGGTGCTGGTGCGTTCCCGCATCCGAGCAGAGTACACCCAGGCAGTGTTTACTGGCCGGTTGAGTGAATTTGCTGACCAGTGGGTAATAGATGGGTTGCTTTGCTCAGTATCCCCAGATTTGGTTTCTGTTAAGACAACTCTCACAATTCATATTTAAGTGCACTTTAATTTAAGTGACAGATCTATTATATTCATCATCAACATCTCCTTTGAGGTGTAATTAATTTTGGTGAGCAATCACTCACCTGTAATTTGAATAATATTCCAAATACTGCAAAATCAGCAATTTACAGCATTTTTCAAGGGGCAAAAGTACAAAAATATATGTTCACCCCAGAAAACCATATATTTTTGGAAAGTACACATTCTGACGAATCTAATATAGGTATGCATGTCTTTCTACTCTAAAGTACCAAGCCGCAAAGCTTTCCTATATTTGGCAATTTATGACATTTCCGAAAATCACCTGAATTTCGCAACTCTGAAGCATCGTAACTGTCCCCAAATCATTATATACCAAGAAAAAGCACCCTAAATATGAAAGCCTGCGGTCCGCTGGACAGTTTGATGCCCAATATGCAAAGATACACATAAGTATATGGCGTATAGGGGCCATAGAACGAAGACAGTTCTGTAATTCCAAATACTGCAAAATCAGCACATTTACAGCATTTTTCAAGGGGCAAAAGTACAAAAATTTATGTTCACCCCAGAAAACCATATATTTTTGGAAAGTACACATTCTGACGAATCTAAAATGGATATGCACGAGTTTCTACTCCAAAGTACCAAGCCGCAAAGCTTTCCTACATTTCGCAATTTGTATGACAAATACAAAAATCTCCTTAATACTCCAACTCTAAAGCATTGTATCTCCTACATATCATTATATACCAAGATAAAACTCCCTAAACATGAAAGTCTGGGGTACGCTGAACAGTTTGATACCCAATATGCATAGGTACCCCTAAGTATGTGGCGTATAAGGGCCCCAGAAAGAAGACACCCCATACGAGTTCTGTAATTCCAGATACTGCATAATCAGCACATATACAGCATTTTGCGAACTAGGTTCACCCCAGAAAACCATATATTTTTGGAAAGAACACCTTCTGCCGAATAAAAATTTGCTAAAACTGTCTTTCTACTCCAAACGTACATACTGCAAAGCAACGCTAAAGGCAGTGGTTTTTAGGATATTTCTGAAAATCTCCTAAAAATATTGCAGTTGGTCGCATTTATCTCAACCAATTTCTTACATACAATTGGAAAACACCCTAAATATTGACGCCAAGGGTCTACTGAACAGTATGATGCCCAATATGCATAGATATACCAAAGCAGGTGGGCACGTGCAGACCCCAAATGAAAATAGTGCTTAAGAATTTTCTCGGCTGTCAATTCGCCTTCTGTGAAGATAGCACTCTGACTCCATATAATGTGCCGTAAGACCCCCTAACAGTACAAAGACCCCCCAAAACCATATATTTTTGGAAAGTACACATTCTGCTGAATAAAAATTTGCTATAACTGTCTTTCTACTCCAAACTTACATACTGCAATACTATGCTAAAGGCAGTGGTTTTTATGACATTTCTGAAAATCGCCTAAAAATATTGCAGTTGGTCGCATTTATCTCACCCAATTTCTTACATACAATTAGAAAACACCATAAATATTGACACTAAGGGTCTACTGAACAGTTTGATGCCCAATATGCATAGATAAACCAAAGCAGGTGGGCACGTGCGGACCCCAAATAAAAACAGTGCATAAGAATTTTCTCGGCTGTCAATTCACCTCCTGTGAACATAGCACTCTGACTGCATATAATGTGCCGTAAGGCCCCCTAACAGTACAAAGACCCCCCAAAACCATATATTTTTGGAAAGTACACCTTGTGCCGAATAAAAATTTGCTAAAACTATCTTTCTGCTCCAAATGTACATACTGCAAAGCAACGCTAAAGGCATTGGTTTTTATGATATTTCTGAAAATCGCCTACAAATATTGCAGTTGGTCGCATTTATCTCACCCAATTTCTTACACACAATTAGAAAACACCCTAAATATTGACGCCAAGGGTCTACTGAACAGTTTGATGCCCAATATGCATAAATATACCAAAGCAGGTGGGCACGTACGGACCCCAAATAAAAACAGTGCATAAGAATTTTCTCGGCTGTCAATTCGCCTTCTGTGAACATAGCACTCTGACTGCATATAATGTGCCGTAAGACCACCTAACAGTACAAAGACCCCCCAAAACCATATATTTTTGGAAAGTACACATTCTGACGAACACAGAATTGCTAAAAATGTGTTTCTGCCCCAAATTATAAAAGTGTAAATGATGCTAAAAAATGACATAAGGAAAAACAATGCAAGCATAAAACTGCAATAAAAATCACAAAAAAGCAAATACAATTAGGAAAATCAACGAAATAACAAAATAACTGATCTGACAGCGTGGTTAGAGGTCAGAATGCTTGATCCAGTAGTCATGCTGTGAAATCTAAAGTTTTTAGAGAAATAACAGTGAAAAAAAACCCTATAAGTGTGTGTTTGTGTATGCATGGATGTACAGCTCTAAAAAGTGTATAAATATGTGCATATATGTATTTGAGAATGTAAATATGTGCAAAAGTTTGAAAAATCAAAAAAATCTGAAAAAAAACAAAAAACCTACTTTTACTAGTATGTGTACTGTGTATATGTAAATGCCTGTAAATACCTGTAAATAAATATAAAAAAGGGGCACTTACCAACTCTAGATGAAGAGGAGTCCTTTTCAGTGCTGTAGGGTTGAGAACTGCACCAGGAAGTGCGTGGGCGGAGCTGGAGCATGTGAGCTGCTGGTGCTGCGACAAGGAAGCTGTTGAAGCTGTTGCTGCGTCTCTCTGCGACCCTGGAGTGGAGGATCGCTGATCTTTTTCAGGTAAGCTCGTTGCCTAGGGGGTTCTGCTGCTAACCGCTCCTCTCTGCAAGTTGATTTTGCAGTGTGTGCAGAGAGAGCGCTGTTTTAGTAAAGAACGTAGCTCCTACGTTCTTGGCACTTAAAGCCTTTTTTCAAAAGAACGTAGGAGCTAGGTTCTTGGCAGTTAAAAGGTTAAACCCAACAGACCTTAGTTTAGACCTTTAGACCTTTAGACCTTTAGTTTGTGGTGCTACTGCTCCCCCACTGTCTAGAATTTTACTTACCTCATCATAAAAAGCAATCCGATTTGTATGACATGACATATCCTTCATAAAGCTATGCTGATTGCTGCTAAAAATGTCATTCACTAGTACAAAATTTTGAATGTTATCTCTTAACAAGCCTTCAAATAATTTGCCCACTATAGGTGTCAAATTTACTGGCATATAATTGCCAGGCTAGGATCGTAATCCCTTTTTAAATATTGGAATGACATCAACTTTTCTCCAATACATAGGTGCCATACCAGATGAAAGCGAATCTGAGAAAATCAAAAATAGGTGCCTGTCTAAAACTGAACTAAGCTCTCGTAGAACCCGGGGTTGTATGCCATCTGGCCCTGGCGCCTTGCTTAGTTTATGTTTTGGACACCTTTAGTTTCTAGATGGTCATAGTCAATTCACTTGTGGTCAATTTGGCCACAGGTTCCCACAATGTACAAAAGCTTTAGTTAAAGGGGAATTAAAATCTAAAACAGAATAATGCTAGAAATTTTGTATTTTGTGTACTACACATACATATGAACCACAAGCTTAATAAAACAAATGATTTATGCTGTCAAAGTTGGTCACAGAGGGTCACCATCTTGTAACTTTGTTTAACATTTTTGCAAGATCAAGACCATACACATGCTCAGTGTGGTCTGGGCTACTTAGGAATCATCATAAATTTTCCAAACAGCAAAAAAGTCAAATAAAATCTGCCATAGAAGCAGATACAGCATGATTGCACTGGGTCCTGTGTTGTCATGCAATCTTATGTGGATTTTATTATTTTTATATTGTTTATTACAAACTTTCTTCAACTCTGCAGAACCAGTGGTTGCAGCAAAATAATCCTACAATGAGAATCCCAGTTTATCTGTTTAAATCTGGCTCCATGATCTTTATCCTTGCCACTGGAGTTGGAAAGGGGATGTAAAGGCAAAAATGAAATCCAATACTAATCTTTACACAGTCACCGACTGCTCTACAAGGAAACAAAAAAAGATGCCTGAGTTCTGCATAGCTGGGAAGTAAGGTTGGGTTGCCCCCTGCTGTTCATAAGTTTACTTGTTTACCTGCAGAGCAGCTAGGGACTGTCTGAAGTTTCCTATACACAGCAGTCAGAGCAAGTAAATTAAGGGGGAATTTCACTGCATACAGGTTTCTTATAAAAACGGTACACATTTTTTAATCAAAGTATATTGGAGATAGGTTTCTTTTTCTTTTTAATTCAGGCAAGTTTATTGAATAAAAAATCAGCACATGCATCACTCTCAGTTACAATTACTGTTTTGTAATGTCAAGCTTACAGTTCACAGAAATATAAACATACAATTTACAATAAACAATAAGTTATCCAGCCATTGGCCCATTTACCTTTGGAATCAGTTATTCAGTACTTCAACTTCGGGCATGTTGTATCACAACATTTGGGTATGCCATTTTGATAGGTTTCTTAATAAGCTGCCATTGTAGAGTGGTGTAAGGGGTACCAAGTATTAGTTGGTGTAGTTGAAACAATGTTTGGTGATGTCACTCTTTCACCCAGGAGGCAAACTGACTCACCTGTGCTGACAGGTAGTACAAATATATATTTGGGAGGGTGACACCACCTTTATCCCTGTCTCTGGTTAGGGTTGTCAAGCTAAGTCTGGGTCTGGTTCAGCCCACATCAATTGCCTAATGAGAGAATCAAGTTTGTTAAAGAACCCTCTTCTTATTATAAGGGGAGCTTGGAGTAACATATAGGTTAGTTTAGGAAGGAAAATCGTCTTTATTAGTTGAATACGCCCCATTGGACCCAACATATATTCAGTTTATAATACTCCATTAGGGATATTTTAACCACCACACCTAAGTATGTGAATTGGTGAACCACTAGAAATGGGAAATTTGGAGGATTCTGGAAATCTGGAGGTGAAGATTACCGATTTTGTGGGGCTCATAAACAGACCAGATATTTGTGCAAAGGTTTGAGCCAGCTCAAGCATAGCCTGAGGTGAATTCGCCCAGTCACCCAAGTAAATTAAGGTGTCATCGTCATATAATTGTATATGTTCTTCCCGTTGCCTAATACTCCATCCCTGGATTGTAGGGTGGGAACTCACTGCCTGCGCCAAGGGCTCCATAGCCAGTGTGAATAGCAATGGAGACAAGGGACAGCCTTGGCATGTACCCTGGTTCAATGGAAAGATGGAGGACTGTAGTCCATTCACAGTCCATTCACTATTATGGATGCCTTAGGAGAGTGATACATAAGCTTAACCCAGCTCGTGTGCATTGCACCAAAGTTAAATTGTTTAAGGACTGTCCACAGATACAGCCATTCTACCGTATCAAAAGCTTTGGCTATGTTAAGTGCAGCTATAGATTTTTGGCCCTTATTATCATGCGAGGTAGTCAGGTTTAGGTATAGCCTTCTAAGGTGAAAAGTTGTGGACTTTCCAGGCATGAAGCTTGTTTGATCATCAGGAATAATTACACTGAGGGTTTTACTCATTCTGGTGAAAAGAGTTTAGGCCAGTATTTTAATATCCGTAGATAAGAGTGAGGATGATAAACATCCATTTGTGCAGGATTTTTGCCAGGTTTGACGATAGTGGCTTCATAAATGGAAGCAGGGAGTATTCCCTTTTCCTGTGCATGCTGTATTGTTTCAAGAAAATATGGGCCTATTCCATCCTTATAACGTCTATAAAGGTCAATAGGGAGACCATCTGGGCTTGGCGTTTTTTGTTGGGAATAAAAAAAATGGTCAAAAATTGTCATATAGCATCCTTTACTTCAGTCAGAGTGATTTCTGTGTCCAAATGTGCTTTGTATTCCTCTGGGAGCTTGGGAAAATGTAGTGGCTCTAGGTACTCAGCAATGTCTGATTCAGTAGCCTTTGCTCTAGCTTAGTATATTGCATTAAAATAATCAGTTAGGCTAGTGGCTATTAGTTCAGGATATTAAATGACAAGTACCTGTTGAGTCAATAATTTCAGTTATCACTGGGGGGAGGAGTAGTTTTTAGTTAGTTAGGCTAAAAGTTTTCCAGCACTTTCCCCTTGTTCGAAAAATGCAGCTTTGGAAGAAAGTAGTTTCCTTTTTGCTTTGGAGTTTTGGTAGTAGTTAGCATAATTTTTTTGTGCTGTTTGCAAATCATGCAAGGATTGAGTGAGCGGGTTTTGTGTGGTCCTACTTTCACACATTTGTACTTGCCTTGCCAAGGCCTCTTCTTCCCTCCTTGAGTTGTGCTTCACTGCAGTAATTTCCACACTTAGAATCCCCCAAATACGTATATACCTTGAAGGCATCCCAGACCACCAGGGGACTGGCAGTGCCAGTATTATCTAAGAAAAATTCTGTAATTTTAGCTCCTATTTGCTCATCCATATCTAAGATATCTAGCCAAACTGGGTTCAGTGACCAATTCCTACGAGTTTTAGTACTGGTTTGATCCCACTTAGTCACTAAAGGGGCATGGTCAGATATTCCTCTCGGTAAGTATTCTGAGGCCCACCAAGAGATTCTTAGAAATGAAAATTAAATCAATGTGTGAAATGGTAAGGTTGGAAGTGGAAAAACAAGAATATTGCAAATCTTGAGGTTGTAAATGCCTCCAGCCTTCTGTGAGGCCCATTTCAGTCATTAAGGTTAAAGGAAAACTATACCCCCAAAATGAATACTTAAGCAACATATAGTTTATATCAAATTGAATGACATATTAAAGAATCTTACCAAACTGGAATATGTATTTACATAAATATTGCCCTTTTACATCTCTTGCCTTGAACCACCATTTCGTGACTCTATCTGTGCTGCCTCAGAGATCACCTGACCAGAAATACTACAACACTAACTGTAACAGGAAGAAGTGAGGAAGCAAAAGGCAGAACTCTGTCTGTTAATTGGCTCATGTGACCTTACATGTGGTTTGTATGTGTGCGCAGTGAATCGTACGATCTCAGGGGGCGGCCCTTATTTTTTAAAATGGCAATTTTCTATTTATGATCACCCAATGGCACATACTACTAGAAAAGTATAATATTATGATAATGGTTCATTTACATGAAGCAGGGTTTTACACATGAGCTGTTTTACTCAGTATCTTTTAATAGAGACCTAGATTGTTTGGGGGGTATAGTTTTCCTTTAACAGATTAGTAGGGGGAGATATTGTGCCTTGTTGACTCCTGCTGACCCTGTCCATTTGTGGGTTAATTATTGAATTAAAGTCTCCAGCACAAATGACTTGTGCATGCGGGTGAAGTATTATGAAGGCTAGGAGTTTCTTTAGGCAGTAGTCTGTATATGGGGGGGGGGATATATACGTTAGCCAAAATTGTTTCAGTCGCATTGAGTAAACATTGTAAGAAAACAAACGTACCATTTGGATCAGTTTTAATTAAGGGTTGGAATGCTGTCGTTGTTCTAATTAGTATTGATGTGCCTGCTTTGTAGGTAGAGAAGGCAGAGTGAAAACTCCATCCCACCCATGGTTTCCGAAATGCTGCTAGTTTACCCCCTACTAGGTGCATTTCTTGCAGAAAGACTACTTCTTTACACTGCTTTTTAACATAATGCAACACTAGCCTTCTTTTGATAGGGTCATTCAATCCCCTTACATTCCAACTTAAAATGGAGACTCCCATGTGTTGTAATTACCGTTAAGGTCAATATTACCATACAAAAAGAGGATAGCTCCCAGACCTTGACATTTGTGTTTCAAGTTGTTTTGGTGCCTGAGTAACTTATGAACTACAAAACCATAAACTGTACTTTTCCCAGATAAGCATAGCTAAAATCAAAATATATTGCTAAGAACCCACGGTATTAAGCTGCCATCTTTCCTTTCCGTCCCGTTCTGTCTTCCCAACCTTGTGGATAGTGATGGGCGAATTTGCGCCGTTTCGCTTCGCCGAAAAATTCGCGAATTTCGCGCGAAATTCGCGAAACGGCGAAAAATTCGCGAAACGGCGCCGGCGTCTCGTTTTTGACGCCGGCGCCCGTTTTTGACGCCGGCGCCCGTTTTTGACGCCGGCGTCCGTTTTTCGAAAAAAAAATTTTGCCGCCGGCGAATTTTTTCCGCGAATTTATTCGCTGGCGGCGAATCGCGCAAATTCGCCGCGAATTCGCGCCTGGCGAATAAATTCGCCCATCACTACTTGTGGAAGCAGATTTAGCCCAAACATATTTAGTATCAAACAAAATATAAATAAGTGTCAATAAACCATGAAACCAACAAACCACTTTGAGCTCCTGAATGAGCGAGGTGGGGTGCGGGTATATAAAGTTCCAGCATGGCCCAAAGGGCCTCTGTAGAGAGGAAGACAGAGTAATGGTCACAACTACTCCGAGCTTAGGGACCCTCTGAGAACAATGGTGTACAAATTACGCAACCAAGCAAGTTAGAAACTAGTATGTTTAGCAAGTTGATCAGTTCCAGAATATTTATATCCATTTGGGGTTCTATCAGTTGGAAACATTTAACAGTGTAGAATCAAGGTCTTGCATGTATTCCCTGATAACAATGATGTATAAACTGTAATAAAAAGGAGAGAGGAAAGAAACCCCTTCTTCTATCAAATACCCCAAACGGTCCATTTAACTTAATTATTTCCAAGTTCAAAAACCAAAAAAGTTCATTTACCTCTATGAATTGCCATCACATTAATCACCCCTACTAGGTATATGTTTATATAATAAAGTGCTAGTGCTTATAATTCAATTCATTTAAATCATTTTAAAATCCATAAATTACGTTCTTGTGAATTAAAAAGGAAACTAATTAATTCATTAATTAGAATTGTAGATTAACTAGATCCAAATTGCTTTTCAGCCTACCAATCAATCAATTAATTCACAATGTTAATACCAATGATAAATTAATGGAGATGAACTATCTAAAGTGCATTATAGTTACAATTGTAATAACTTAATAATAATAAAGTGCAATTGTCCACCAACCAGGACTTAATTCATTTAAATGTTGTTGAAGAACTCAATCCAGCATATATTAGAAGGAAAATTGATATAAGAAGAGGTGGAGTTGTCCCAAAATCTTCTGCCTATTAATTTCTAACCCTAGGACACCACAAAGCAAAGAAAGGCAGGAAAACCAGGACTGTGGTGTCGATAATTACGCTAGCCCTAGATGGAGAAGAACTGTCTAACCTCAAAAACCACAAATCCTGGTCACCTTGGGAATCCCAGTATGGGATCGCAATAGAAAGAGAAGAGAAGCACTGAGCGCAGAGTTTCAAACACAGGCCACCCCCTTGACCAATTCCAATGTTAAAAAGTTAAACTTAAAGCTTTAAGCTAATAATCAAAAGTTATATGGCAGACTTCACCAACGTGCTTTTCGCAAATAAGGCATTCTCAAGACGAATGGCGGGTGCAGCGGTGATCCACGCTTAAATTACTTCTGTGATCTTAATCTCGCGATAGCTACCTATAGCGCTATCGTTCATGATGGTTCTACTACATTACTGTTGGGGGAGCAGTCACATGATCCTATCCATCCATTCACTAAGGATCAAGCCATTCATATCTATTGCATCTATTGGATGCTCCCCATCACATCCATATAATACTTTTACAGGATGACCCGCCACTGTATTCTGCATATAATTTGGACTATACAATAGTGTTAAAATTACATATCAAAATATAATTAATTATTAAAATTCCTTTATTCAATTATTTAAAAACTGACATGAGTTGCAATTATATATATATATCAGTTATCAAATATCAGATAAAATTGCTTTGATGTATAAACTGTGCAACACAGTGCATTAATGCCCAAGATGCTCAAAAATGAACTCCATTCAACAATGTTTGTGTCCGTTAATTCTGCTATCAACTGGCAGAGGTAGTTTTGGACAGGCAATGCTCATATCTTTCCAACTGTAGTGATGCACAACAAGCATAGACAATCCAAATAGTGATCAGTTTGCTTAGGAATGAGCTCAATTCAACAATAGCTATAGCAGATTCAATGCTGTCCAGTATGGAAAATTGCCAAAGTAGATTTAAAGATTTTTGCAGCATTCCAGCTTAGTTAGCATTGTACCTGGTTTGATTACGTTGGGACTTGTGTGATTTGAGCCATGTTTTTTCCTTCTACTGTAATGCACAGCTTGGCAGGATATAGCATGGCGTATGAAATAATTATTTCCCTTAGAGCCTTTTTTATATTTAAAAATTTTGCTTACTTATTTTGCACCTCGTGGGAGTAATCAGGGTATATAACAAACAAAAATATAGTTCACTTGTAATTAATGTTCACTCACTTGTATTACCCAATTTCAGGCTGTGTAGAGGTATATAAACCAGAATAGGGATACTAAAAACAAGAGAAAGCAGTAAAACCCCACACTACCTTACTAAAATTAATTGAGATCTAATTATATAAGTGCTTAGTGCTATTATAAACACATGCTTAGTTCTCAATCAATTTAGCACAAACATACAATTAATGGTATTTCAATCGATTGTGTTAATACAAATAATTATGATTAAAGTGCTTAAGTGCTATAAATTAGGTGCTGTGACCTTCAACAAAATGTATCTACACACAATTGATGAATAATCTAAAAGTTCATGGTTCTTATATGAATTAAATAAGGTGCTAGTGCTGTAGTTATAATTTTAAAGTGAGTTCATGGTATCAAACAATGAAAAATAAAGCGTCAGCAATTCATGAATAAAAGTTAGAAATGAGAAAATAGTATAGAGGTGGAGTTGTCCCGAAGAAACTAGCTGCGTTGTTCTAAACCCTGGGACACCACACGTGGGAGGAAGGCAGAACACAGAGGACTGTGGTCTCGTTACTACGTTTAACTGTCTTGTAAGGAGAGCTAACTTTGCTATAAAACCAACAAATCCTCAGTGCCTTAGAGATAAAAGAGAATAAAAGGAATGAATGCTGCGCTGATAGCGCTACAATTCCATTAAATTTCTCTGGATCCGAGATTCAATTAAAGTTTAAAAAGGTAAGATTTCAATAATGAGCTTTTTTTTTTTTTTTTTTTTAAAAAGGGTTTGAAGGCTTGCCGACGTACGTTTCGCTTACGCTTTATCAAGGCAAATTGTTTTAAATATTAGTAAGTCTAGGAACTCTATGTGCTGGCTGTCATAATGCAAAGTCAGCCTAATGGGGGTATCAAGTTTATTGAGTCAGAAAAGTCTACCAGTGACCCGGGGTCCACCAAATAAGTAGCAGATCATCAATGTAACGTAGATATACAATTATCCTATCGGCTGCTCTGCCTATACTGTTTTTTTGTTCGTTTTGCAACATAAAAAGTTTGGCACAGGAGGGTGCCAGGGCACTGGCCATTGCTGTGCCCGATGTCTGGAGATAGAATGTGTTTTCAAATCTAAAGTAGTTCCTGGTGAGTGCCAGTTCTAGTAATTCTAGTAGGAATTTGTTGGTACATTTTTGTCAGGCTGTGTCTCAAGGGCTTTTCTACAGGCATATATCCCCTGATCGTGTGGAATCACTGTGTAAAGACTCTTAACAAGTACATTAGAGGACATTATAGACAAATAGCAGGGGACTTTTTTACCCATGAAGCGGATCACCGTACAAGAGGCCACCCCTTTAGACTAGAAGAAAAGAACTTTCATTTGAAGCAACGTAGGAGGTTCTTCACAGTCAGGACAGTGAGGTTGTGAAATGCACTGCCAGGTGATGTTGTTATGGCTGATTCAGTTAATACCTTTAAGAATGGCTTGGATGATTTTTTTGGACAGACATAATATCAAAGGCTATTATGATACTAAGCTCTATAGTTAGTATAGGTATGGGTATATAGAATTTAATTAAAAATAGGGAGGGGTGTGTGTATGGATGCTGGGTTTTCATTTGGAGGGGTTGAACTTGATGGACTTTGTCTTTTTTCAACCCAATTTAACTATGTAACTATGTTACTAACTATGTAACGTCCATTGTGGCCATGAGGTATTGTTCAGGTAAGTCATTAAGATTCTTCAGTATCCTAATTACATGTGTGGCATCACAGGTAAAAGATGGCATTGTGGTGACAAGCGGTTGGAGAAAATAGTCAATAAATGCTGCCACCAGTTGGAAGAGAGAACCAACAGTTGAGATTATAGGTCTAGCCAGGGGTGCAGATTGTGATATATGTATTTTGGGCAGTGTGTATATAATTGGGATCCTGGGAAAGTCAGAGTACAGGAAGTGGTAAGTATCCTGATCTATCCAACCAGCGGAAAGGGCAGCTTGTAATTTATTATCTAATTCCCTTTCAAAGCCTAGGGTGGGGTCACTTGGTAGTACCTGGTAAGTGGATGCATCAGATAGCTGGCTCAGCAGTTCTGTTTTGTAGTAATCATAGCTTAAAAGGACAATACTCCCACCCTTGCCCACAGGCCGGATGACTAAGTCGCCATCCTGTGTCAGTGTGTTTATCGCTTGTCTCGCAATTGGAGAGAGGTCTAGAATGTTGTACAAATTATACAATTTCTCTCGACAACATGTTGCTAAAGGTACGGATGGAAGCAGGAGTATTTGGGAGGTCAAAATTGTTGGTAGATTCGAAAATCAGGACTGTCATTTTGGGTTTGTGTCTAAAGTGTTTCTGTAGTTTGAGTTTGCATTGGTATCTGTGTATATCACCAAGTTCAGAAGACTTACAGGGAATAAATGACAGGCTCCCCTGAGGGGTTTTCCTTTTGAATTTGTACCTCCCCCTTTCTGGTGAATCCTCTCTTCCTTGTGCTTTGCCCAGTCGGGATCGTGTTCTCACTCCTAAAAAAGGATTTTGTCCCGCCTGTGTGGGGGGTCAGGAGTCAGAGTCCATGGATTGATCTGAACTATCTACAGTCTGTAGTGTTCTAGGTTTTCGTTTGCGTCTGATGTTGGAATAGCGGTCCGATTTTATGCCTAGTAGCCACCCTCGTGCCTTATAGATTTACTTCCTACCTCCTCTCCTAAATGTACTTTTTGCTTTATTTTAATCCTTTCTTTTCTAATTTTTATTCCACTATTGACACTTTTCCTTAGATATTACCTATCCCTATCTATACACATAAATTTGCATAGTTCTATGCCGATGGAATGTTGCTTGTGATGGTTGCCTAGCAACCACATTTGATGCCAAGGCAGCACAAAGGCTTTATTTTTGGTGGGGTTCTGGGGGGTCTGGTTGTTTGCTTTTACACTCCTGATGATACACAAACCCTGTGAGTGCCGCAACTTTTTTGCTATTTTATTCTATTTTGCTGGCACTCAGGTATTATTTTGGTCATTGTGATATATATATATATATATACACTGTATATATATATATATGTGCTGTCTCAGTAGTTAAAAGTTGTTATGTTAGTATGTATATGTTTAATGCTTATGTGCTTACCATTATTATGCTGCCACCTAGTGACCAAAGCTATACGGCAGGCTCTGTATTTCCTTGTTTGTAAATCTTCCTCTTATTCCTTTCTCACGTGTGATGTGAGTTCCTCCCAAAATCCTCTTGTGTCCTCCCTTCCATGAGTGAGGAGTTGCTCAGAGCTACAGAGGTTAGGAAAGAAATGTTCTTTTTGACTTGCAGCACTTATACATTCACTGTTACATTTGTCCATCCAGCTCAAATAAAGCATCTTTGTGGATTCCAAGTGTCTGGTGAGTTCAGCTATCTGGCAAAGATTGCCCTTAGTGGTTGTTACAGCTCCATACAGGCCCAGCAGGGAGGTCTCATGTGGAAACCAGCCATTATCACAGCAATTGGAGTTAGAATAGTCAAAAGGAATGTAGGGATGTGTAAAACAGCCACCCCTAGTATTATGTGCAGGCAGTCCCTCCATGTTATGGACACCTAATTGGGTCCTAAAATACAGTTGGGAGGGGTACTGTTGACTCTTGCTATTTCTCACAGTGACCAGCAGATAAAAGGCTCTGAAGCCATGCTTTCAGGGTCTATTTTGTGTTAGTCCTGGTCTGAGCAAGCAGACAGGACCCCTGTGGAACCTAAACTTAAATAGAGTTTAGCCAGTATAGTTTATATCTTTAATAGGTCACTCTAGGAGTGACAGACAGTTAGATTATTTAGTTGAGCAGCTTGAGGCTCCTACAAGGATTGTAGTGGGATTAAAATCCCAGGGTACTCATTGCCCAGAAGTAGCTACTAAGTGTACAGACCTAGGGTAGATAGATTCCCCTCAGGTTCCACTTAGGGAAAAGGCTGAAAACTGGGTGTACCTCCTCAAAGCTGCATGTATTGTTCCTATCTCTGAGGAGAATCATACTGACCAAAGGTGTTGTGAGTACTGCCTATTCAATGTACTGTACAAAACTGCAATGTTCTGATTTATGTACACTCCACTGAGGATCGTATACTGTGCTCAATAAATCTGTTCTATGGTTAAGTTATAAGAACCACTGGCGCCCAATTCTTTGCACCCTGAATACAGTTACAGTTGCACTACACCCTGCTTCCACATCGCTGCGAAGGCTCACTCCCTAAGGTTTTAAGGTCTCATCCGGAGCATATGTACTTGGAATGAAGCTTATAGTAGAGTAAGGTGCACTCAATTTACTATAGAGCTACATTTTGGCGCCCAACGTGGGGCCCTCGAAGGTTTAACTGTAACGCCGCACCGCAGCCTAGTGTGACAGGCGCTGCAGGTGCGGACGCAATAGGAAAAAGGGAGATACTGGCGGGACCTTTCTGTGGTTCTTAAGGCTTGCACAGATCTCAGGAACGTGAGTGAATTAAACAACATGGCGATGATTCGGCCCCAAGAGGTGAGCAGTTGGGCTGCCGAGAGGGGTGCCGACAATGTGAGTGTTTTTGCTGTGGATGGCATAGGCCCCGCCGTCACATTGGACGGCCTTCAGCTCGCAATAGATGAGGAATCGAGCCTGAAGGGCAGCCAGATACTGGCTGAAGCTCGTTCGGGAGTACCCGAACGTCGGCGGGTGTTATATAACGCGCCGAGGAGATTGAGTGATGAAGAAGGGCCGTATTTTCTACTCCCTGGTGGCTCACTTCCTGTGGGGTGCCCTATAACATACCCCGGGCCTGCGGTTTCCACATGGACCAAGGAAAGGGTAAAGGATGAACCGCTGGCCTCAGTTCTGGTAGCAAGTGGCCATGATCCCCCGGAACTCTTCAAGGAAAGGGACTCAGTTCCTCACTATATTCCAAGAACCCTTATGGTTGCCGGAACCAAGTACCCGAAGTTGAAAGTTTTCTCGGGCCTGGTCCCCGTACTAGAGGGCGAACAAGAGTTTGAGGAGTGGCAAGAAACTGCAGCTCAGATGCTGGAGGAGTGCCCTTGTCCCGAGTTTGATAAGCGGATTCGTCTGACGGAAAATCTGTGCCCTCCAGCCAGTAGAATTATTCAGATGTTCCATAAGGCCCATGTTAATGCCTCTTCTGCGGACTGTCTCAAGGCCCTAGAGGATGTGTATGGGCCTTGTTATAACCCCTATACCTGGCTCCACACGTTTCAGAGCATGAGACAAGGGACGACAGAGGCCGTGTCCAGTTATATAGCCCGGTTGGAAGGCACTTTGTGTAAGCTGGTGTGAAAGAACATTATTCTTATAGCAGAGGTGGATGAAAAGCGGCGAAGCCAACTGGGGGGACAATCGGTGGCTACAGAGATATGGGTTAAGTACCGGCACGGCCCTCCACCACCTCTAGGAGAACTTATGCTTTATGTGAAAGAACTGGAGGCCGAGCTTCGGTATGCTGCTGGGGATTATCCTATTCCGGAAGCTCCTTTAACTCCCCGTTGGGATAACAAGGGGGCTATGAGAAAGAAAGAGGACACTCCAGGGCACTACCGTAAGTTCGAATCTCGAAAGCCCTGGAATACTTTGGAGCAACCGGAATGCTTCCGCTGTGGGCACCTCGGGCACAGAGTGTATCAATGTCAGATGCCAGCTGATTGTGAGCGCTTGAAGAGTAAAGCCGGGCAGTTACATAAGAAACGTAAGGTTTCCCGCAGTAAGTCACGATCGTTATGCTTGCCAGGAGTGGGACGTCGCTGTACTTTTGACCTATTGGTAAACGGTGTCCCAGCCACAGCGTTATTTGATACCAGCTCCCAGCTGACCATTATTCACCGCCCTTTTTATGAGGAATTCCTCAGTCATATACTGCTGCAGCCGGTAGGAACTGTGCCGGTGTTTGGAGTGGGAGCAGGACCAACTTTTATGGATGGCTGTGTTGAAGTACAATTGCACATTCCGGGTGTCGTGGGGAACCGAGATCCTCCTCTCTCCGTGGTTGCTTATGTGTGTCCCCCGCCTGGAGGGAGAGAGACTACTCCGGTGATTGTGGGCTCTAATGTGAAAGCCGTAGAGGAGGCCTTCCTGATGTTTCTCCAAACCCATGCAGGTACTCCGCTCACTACATTGCCTGTAGCCCCACCACTGCAGAAGATCTGTCAGACTTTTGCTCCTGAGCTACCTGGCGGTTGTGTAGGAAATCCTTGGCACTCTGTAGAGATTCCACCAGGGGGAGTCCACAGTCTCAGGGTTTATGTGGAGATAGTACCTGCTATAAAGGGCAGTTTCTTTCTGCTGGAAACAAATCCTGCTGAAGCGGTTCTAAATGGATGGGAAATAGTTCCTGAAAGAAAGGACTATCGTTCTAAGTGTCCACGAACTGATGTGGTGACTGTCAAGAATATTACTTCCCATCCGGTAGTGATACCCGCCTGGCATACGGTAGCTCATTGCTATCCGGTGGAGTGTATAGACTGTCGGTCTGGGATCCTCCACAACTAAATTAGCCTTTCACCTCGATGAATCGGATGACCCTCTCAAGCATCGTCAAGAGTTAGAGAAACGCCTAGCCTTGTACAGTGATGTATTCTCAGCGGATGATATGGATGTCGGTTGTGCTAGGCATGCAGAACATCAAATAAGGTTGAGTGATGACACCCCATTTCAAGAGAGGTCTCGGCGAATACCTCCCAGGGACTTGGAGGATGTTAAAAAAACTGCAGGATCAAAAGATAATTGTGGAATCTCGTAGCCCGTATGCTTCACCTATTGTCATAGTGCGGAAGAAAAATGGTAGTGTCCGTCTGTGTGTGGACTATCGAACCCTTAACCGACGGACCATCCCTGACCAGTATACACTGCCGCGTATTGATGAGGCGCTTGACGCCCTGCATGGAAGTGCTTGGTTCTCTGTGATGGATTTACGGTCAGGGTATTATCAAATTCCCATGAATGCTGAAGATCAAGAAAAGACTGCTTTTATCTGCCCTTTGGGGTTTTACCAATTCACTCACATGCCTCAGGGCATAAGTGGGGCCCCTGCCACGTTTCAGCGTCTCATGGAGAAGGTACTGGGAGACTTGACCACCAGACATTGCATAGTGTACTTAGACGACATTATAGTCTTCGGATCTACACTGGAGGAACATGATATCAGATTGTTTAATGTGTTGGAGCGCCTTCGACAGGAAGGTTTGAAACTCTCCCTTGATAAATGTAAGTTTGCCCGGCAGTCTGTGCGTTTTGTAGGACACATTGTGTCTGTGGATGGAATTGCCACTGACCCGGAGAAGGTAGCAGCTGTATTAAATTGGCCTCGACCCACAAATCTGACGGAACTGAGGTTGTTTCTGGGATTTTGTGTGTATTATCGGTGATTCGTGGAGGGGTACTCTAAGATTGCTCATCCTTTGAATGGGATGTTGCAAGGCAGTGATACCAAGGAACGGTCTCTTACTCCAAGTCTTTTCAAAGATAAGTGATCGTCGGCTTGTGAGGAGGCTTTTCGGACTCTGAAAAAGAGACTTACAGAAGCTCCCGTACTTGCATATGCTGACCCCCAGAAGCCCTATGTTCTGCATGTAGATGCCAGTTATGAGGGTCTAGGAGGTATTCTTCACCAGGAATATCCAGAGGGATTGAAGCCAGTAGCATATGTCAGCCGGAGTATCAGCCCCACTGAAAGAAATTACCCTGTTCATAAGTTGGAATTTTTGGCTCTAAAGTGGGCTGTAACTGAGAAATTGCATGACTATCTCTATGGAGCCAAATTCGAGATGAGAACTGATCCGTTAACATACATTCTAACCACTGCCAAATTGGATGCTGCAGGGCATCGATGGTTGGCGGCTCAGACCAATTGTCAGTTCTCATTAAAGTACAAGCCAGGGCCTAGGAATGTGGGTGCAGATGCCCTTTCCCGTTGTCCTGGCCTACCTCCTCAACCAGAAGAGGATAACTGGGAAGAAATCCCCAAGTTGGCTGTAGCCGCTCACTGTGCCACAGCTGCTGTACAGGGACAACACATAGCTTTCTCTGAGTTAAGAGTGGTGGAATCTCTTGGAGGAGGAGAAGATAGTGTTCCTGCTATGTATAGTTACCCTACTGCCTTAGAGGTGCACGATTCTCTTCGACTGGGGAGGAAAGATATGATTCAACTACAAAAGAGAGACCCTGTGATTCGGCATGTGAGAGAATCTGTTATCAGGAAAGACTCTGAGTATATGAGGAGAGAGATACCAAAGGAGAGTAGTTCCTTAATGAGAGAATGGGATAAGCTGAGAGTTATTGATGGTCTCCTCTATAGGGTGCAGTTATATCATGATCATCCCGGTAGGAGACAACTGGTGCTTCCTCAAAGTTATAGAAGAATTGCCTTGATCTACATGATCAGCATGGGCATCTAGGCGTTGAAAAAACGTATGGCCTAGTGCAAGATCATTTTTTTTTGGCCTAAAATGAGGGATGCTGTTACAGAGTATTGTCGAAGATGTGTTCCTTGTTTGCAGAGAAAAACATTGCCTACTCGGGCTGCACCCATGGAGCATTTCAAAGAGTAGTGGTCCCTTGGATTTGGTCTGCATGAACTTTTTGTGTATCGACAATGATACCAGTGGGACAGGTAATGTATTGGTTGTAACTGATCATTACACTCGTTACGCTCAGGCTTATCCTACCAAAGACCAAAAAGCTGCCACGGTGGCTAAGACTTTGTGGGAGAAATTCTTTGTTCATTATGGTCTGCCCAATCGGCTTCACTCTGACCAAGGGCGAGATTTTGAAAGTCGGTTGATCAAGGAGCTGTTGGGGATGTTGAACATAGCGAAGAGTCGTACTGCACCTTATCATCCTGAGGGAGATGCTTTACCTGAACAGTTCAATAGAACCCTGTTGGACATGTTGGGAACACTGCCTGCCACTGATAAGTCCTCTTGGAGTCGTCATGTGAGTGCACTGGTTCACGCATATAATTGTACTCGGCATGAGTCTACATTGTTTTCTCCCTATTTTTTAATGTTTGGAAGAGAAGCTCGACTTCCTATTGATGTGCAACCAATGATATCAACTGACGGAGTGGGATGCAAAGAGCATTATCAATATGTGGCTCGTCTTCGAGCTAGTTTACAGGAGGCTTATTGTTTGGCTGAGGAAAATACTGCCAAAGTAAATGCTGGAAATAAAAGACGTTTTGATGCCAAGGTACGGTACCGTGAATTGGTACCAGGTGATAAAGTTCTGTTGCGGAATTTGGGACCTACTGCTAAATATAAATTGGCCGACAGATGGAGGAAGGAAGTGTTTGAGGTGATAAGCAAATTGCCAGGTATCCCTGTTTACCAAATTCGTGGTTCTGAGGGGAGGATTAAGGCATGGCATCGAAATCATCTACTCCCTATACCACAGGTTTCCCCTGTGGGTGAGGAGATGGATCCTGTGTGTGACACCAATGATGTTTCCAATGGGAGTGAATCAGAAGAGGGTGTGAACAATGACTGGTTTTTACCTTTTAATGACCCTGTGGTTCCCAATGAGTCAGTTGAGGACAGTGTTGCTTTACCTCACAGAGGTGGATTGGATGCACAGGCTCCCCCGTTTGGTTCAGAAGAGGATAATGGACATTCCCCTGACCCTGGATTATTGGTAAATGTGGAACCTGCACCTGTCATGATGGTTCCTGAAGAAGTAAGGAGAGGGGATCGAATTAGGAGGCCTCCTCCATATTTCACTTATGACACTCTGGGGAGACCCTGTTATGCGGTGCCTTGTCATCCTGATCCACCTTTCCCTGTGATGAATATAATTGGTGCTCATACTGGACTCATTGATATGAGGCCTGTGTACTATTAACAAAATTTACCTGGTGTGATGTGCTGTTTGCTTTGCAGGTTAACCATTGTTCCTATAGACCTATGGAGAGGCTACTGAAGCGGATGTTAACCATACAGTAAATGCAATATCTGGTTAATGTTGCAATGCCATGTATTTTGTGTTTGTTATTTGAATATGTTCCTTGCCGGGACGTAAGGATTTCACCGGGGGGAGAATGTAGGGATGTGTAAAATAGCCACCCCAGTATTATGTGCAGGCAGTCCCTCCCTGTTATGGACACCTAATTGGGTCCTAAAATACAGTTGGGAGGGGTACTGTTGACTCTTGCTATTTCTCACAGTGACCAGCAGATGGCACTGTGCTAGGATATAAAAGGCTCTGAAGCCATGCTTTCAGGGTCCATTTTGTGTTAGTCCTGGTCTGAGCAAGCAGACAGGACCCTGTGGAACCTAAACTTAAATAGAGTTTAGCCAGTATAGTTTATATCTTTAATAGGTCGCTCTAGGAGTGACAGACAGTTAGATTATTTAGTTGAGCAGCTTGAGGCTCCTACAAGGATTGTAGTGGGATTAAAATCCCAGGGTACTCATTGCCCAGAAGTAGCTACTAAGTGTACAGACCTAGGGTAGATAGATTCCCCTCAGGTTCCACTTAGGGAAAAGGCTGAAAACTGGGTGTACCTCCTCAAAGCTGCATGTATTGTTCCTATCTCTGAGGAGAATCATACTGACCAAAGGTGTTGTGAGTACTGCCTATTCAATGTACTGTATGAAACTGCAATGTTCTGATTTATGAACACGCCACTGAGGATCGTATACTGTGCTCAATAAATCTGTTCTATGGTTAAGTTATAAGAACCACTGGTGCCAAATTCTTTGCACCCTGAATACAGTTACAATTCACCCTGCTTCCACATCGCTGCGAAGGCTCACTCCCTAAGGTTTTAAGGTCTCATCCGGAGCATATGTACTGGGAATGAAGCTTATAGTAGAGTAAGGTGCACTCAATTTACTATAGCGCTACATGAATATAATTCTATAACCTGCTGTCAGTGTATGTTCCATCAAGTTTTTACTCACAGGCAAATCATTTAAATTCAATCTGCTACCAAGCTTAATGCAAGCTAACAAATCCCTGCAAGCACATGATTTTACAAGCACATGCTTTCCCCTGTGAATGTTCATAGCTGTTTTATGCAACTGGATTGTTTTATTGTGCTGCTTGAGCTGCTGTATGCACTGCTCTCAGGGTCCTGCCATAATACTGCTGCAGTTTTCCCTGCAGACAGTAAAAATTTTCAGCAAAATTGCAAACTGTCTCAGCAAGGCTCTTTACATTAATTTCCAACTGAATCTAAGCAGGTGCACCATGCACCAGAGCTTACAGACATCCAGGGAGAAAACACCATGCATACTGCAGAGCAAAGTGTCAGGCCCAAGTGCATAATTAAACTATCTCAAATGTCCAGGGAAACTTATGAGGGATGAGTGTTCCTGTAATTTATCAGAAATATGGGATAGAACTGTACACTACATGTCTGTTCTTTTACATTCCAATAATGATAAACCACTTATCTGCTACCTCTGAGCGTTATCAGTGGCTGTCAGCCAAATAAGATACCTTTTTAAGGGAAACTAATATAGAGCAATCCTCAGCAGAGCTAGACAGATCTGAAGTCTGCTTAGACCAAGAGAGAGACCTTTTGGTGTAAAAAGCTTAGGATAAGGCAGAGCTCAATATTACACACCTGCAAAAGGCTAGGTCTCACAGATCCACATCATTGCGGCTCACATCACAATCTTCTAAAACCTCTCATTCTCACAGGCCTCTATAAGCTTGTCACTTAGTGTTGATCTCCTGAACAACACTAATTGACAAGCTTATAGAGGCCCATGCTAATACCGAAGCAGCTAAGGTACAAATTTCCTATGCTAAAAGACAGATGAGCCTTAAAATGGTGATGCAAGCTGAGGCTGCACCCCTGCAATCCAAAGCAGCAGTGGAAGCTGCATGCCAGCAAGTGGAAGCTGCAGACAACCAAGTAGAAGGGCAGAAATGGAAGCTGAATTAGAAATTCTTCAAATGGAAAAGGAGAAAGCTTTAGCTATTGCAAGGTTAAAGGTTCTTGAACAAGCACTGAGAGGAGCATATGATCAGGACTGCCTCATTCTAGCAGAGACTGGAGATTGATCATACAAGTAAATATGTACTAAACCAGGATGCATCTAATGAAAACCAACCGAGCTTACAAAATCCAGGGACAACCCCTGCAACCCACAATAAAGGTCTGTCTCTTATGTTACTACTAATACTGCTATACCTTACAGTGCCCAAACCGCAGAGCTACAAATGCCGGCACAGTAGTAGGCCAGCCACACAGATGTTGTACCACAGCAAAAGACACTACCGCCTATCAACGCTCAGGTGAATTCCAGTTATGAACCTCAGTTTAAACTGGAGCCAGCAAAGGCCTTAAAGACCAAACCACAACTAGATGCTTACAGTACTTCGTTCTATCCTGGTTCATTTCACCTTTATACGCCAGAGGGCTTATACAACCCCAGGGTTACACAAGTTACACCGACACCAAAGAGTGAGAGATCAGACCTGTCTGACTTCGCCAGGTACATGATATGTTGTAAGCTTAAACATCAGTCTCTCAAGGTTTCATGAATGTCCAGAGAATTACAGAGCCTGGAGATCTACCTTCAAAGCTGCAATTGCTGACCTCAACTTCACAGCCAAAGAGGAACTTGATTTACTCATCAAATGGCTAGGTTCAGAGTCTGCAGATCATGTTAAGAGACTAGACCTGTGCACATCGACCACCAGATGCAGGTCTTGCTGCCACTTGGGGAAGACTTGAACAAACCTATGGTAGCTCTGAAGTCATAGAAAGTGCCTTGTTTAAGAGACTACAATCCTTCCCAAAAATAACCAACAAAGACAATTGCAAGCTACAGGAACTCAGTGACCTTCTGATGGAGCTGGAGTTAGCTAAGGTATACCCTTGCCTATCAGGACTCAGCTACTTGGAAACAGCTCACTGGGTGAACCCAGTAGCGTTAAAGCTACCATAGGTGCTGCAAGAGAAGTGGGCCACAGTGGGTTCAAGGTACAAGAAACTATATAACGTATGCATCCCTCCATTCTCATACTTCTGCAAATTCATCATGGGCCATGCATGCATCAAGAATGATCCCAGCTTCAAATTTAGTGAGCCCAACCTTCCTACTTCATTATCTGTAAGGAATGACAACACAGCTACTAAACAAAGAGACTTGCAGGGCTCCGTGTCTGTTAGAAATACAGACGTCCCTCCTGCTACAGCCTCTCCTATTGACAAAACTGGTGGGAAAACTAAAGATCCCAACCGTCAGTGTCCAATTCACAAAAAAACACACCCACTTAAGAAATGTTGTGGGTTCAGAGCAAAGTCTTTACAGGAGTGCAAGGAGCTTCTCCAGAAGTTTCAAGATTCAAGATTTCTTTATTTGTCAATACAGACCATATACAGTTATACAGCGTAATGCCCCCCCCCATGGTGCATTTACATTAGGAAAGAGCATTTGAGGATACCAGGGAACAGTTAGTTTTACAATATTTTTATATTAAGGACTCTAATAGCTTGAATCGATGGGGGAAGACTGGCTTTCTTTAGCTTCCATAGAAATTAAAGGCATTGTTGAGCTTTCTTTGTGATAGAGTTGGTGTTTAGGGTCCAGGAGAGGTCATCTGCGATATGTACTCCTAGGAACTTCACATTATTAACTATCTCAACTGGGGAGTCGTCGATGAACAGTAGTCTTTTTGACATTTAGAGTCAGGTTGTTGTTCTGGCACCAGTCTCCCAAATATCTTACTTTTTCTCTGTATGCAGACTCATCATTTTTCTTAATAAGACCTACTACTGTTGTATCATCTGCAAACTTGATGATATAATTTGCACTGTACTGGGCATTGCAATCATGTGTCAGCAGGGTAAACAGAAGTGGGCTTGGGGTTTGCTATAAGTTCTGTGCCTCCTCAGTCCATTTTGCTAAGGACTGTACGACTGTTATTAAATCTACTGAGTGGAGCAGTGACAAGCATATTGCAGCAATGCATCCAACACCTCTCTCTGACAGTCCACTGTCTCCAAACCCCATCTCAAATCATGGCGGGGAGGAACAAGGATGTGTTCCGGCTTCAACAAAGATTTCGACTTCATGCACGGAAGTCTGTGGCAAAGGCTATAGTTCCAAGTGCTGTGCCAAGGTATGTCTGATCCAGGTTAATGGGTACATTAGCTCCTCAATCAAAGGTAACATTCATCTGCCTTTACCGACCGCTAATTGAATGTGATGAGAAGCTGCATATCACCAACCCCACTTAAGACACCTGGCTTATCAGATTCCTGCCATTGAAAGGGATGCTGAACTCCTGCTCTTGTTGGAGAGAGACATTCTCAGAGTCCATAAGGTACACCAACAGTGCAATGACCCTCATGATGCTCCCTATGCACAAATAATGGACTTAGGCTGGGTAATATTAGGAGATGTGTGCCTAGACAAAATGTGCAGACCATCTGAAGTTTACTCCTTTAAAACTTTGTATTTAGAAGTGGACGAGAAACTCACTTCAGACTGTTCCCTCATCATTTCGAGGTAAAGAAGAATCGCAAAGATATTATCCCAGCATCCATTGTCACTCCTATCTCTTGTGATGACAACTTTGGGGATACAGTATTTCATGCAGCACTGAGGGCAGCGTCAAATGTGGGGGAGGAGGCTCACAGAACAACAGGGATGGAACTAGGGGTAGGCACATGCCTAGGGCGCAAAGCTGGGGGGGGCGCTAGGCACGTACCTGCTCTGTTGCCCATCCCATGTCCGGTCCCCTCTCTCCCCGACTACGTGTGGCAGTTCGGCATCTTCTTGCGCTACCGCGCATGCGCACACTCCGATTCACACTTACAATTTGCACTTCCGTGCACGCCGATGTGCGCGAGCACAAACTTGCGCATGCGCACAAGGTCACCAATTCGCGCATGCGCCCACTCAGCCGGTGGTCTGGGGAAAATATGATGTGATTGGTGTGGCCAAAACATGAGTCGTATGCCTGGGCAGATAATATCAGCGGCTATACTGATATGGTTGTCATTTAAAATAATATTAAATCATTACTGTTTTCAATTTATTCCCTTAAGGAGTAAATGTACTGTAGAAGCTCTAAGAATCACCCTATGTGGCTTAATATAGAAGTAAATAAGTTAATAGGAAAGAAGAGAAAGGCATTTAAAAACTACAAATCTGAAGCTGCATTTAATGAATATAAACACTGTAATAAATGTTGTAAATCGGCAATCCGGAAATCAAAGAAAGGAAATGAAGAGTTAATTGCGATGGAGGTGAAAACTAACCCTAAAAAGTTTTTAAATATATTAATAGTAAAAAGATGCAGGTTAAGAGTGTTGCTCCATTAAATAATGGTACCAGTATGGTTGTAACAGAAAAGGCAAATGTGCTAAATCAGTTCTTTTCTTCAGTGTATACAATAGAGGATCACTTCATAGCTGCACTGATGGCTCAGCTCAATCTAGTCAGTGTCTGACTCATAGAGATGTCGCGAACTGTTCGCCGGCGAACTTGTTCGCGCGAACATCGGGTGTTCGCGCTCGCCGGAAGTTCGCGAACGTCGCGCGACGTTCGCCATTTTGGGTTCGCCATTGTTGGCGCTTTTTTTTGCCCTCTCACCCCAGACCAGCAGGTACATGGCAGCCAATCAGGAAGCTCTCCCCTGGACCACTCCCCTTCCCTATAAAAACCGAAGCCCTGCAGCGTTTTTTCACTCTGCCTGTGTGTGCTGAAGAGATAGTGTAGGGAGAGAGCTGCTGCCTGTTAGTGATTTCAGGGACAGTTGAAAGTTTGCTGGCTAGTAATCGTTTTGATACTGCTCTGTTATTGGAGGGACAGAAGTCTGCAGGGGTTTGAGGGACATTTAAGCTTAGGTAGCTTTGCTGGCTAGTAATCTACCTTCTACTGCAGTGCTCTGTATGTAGCTGCAGTGGGCAGCTGTCCTGCTTCTGATCTCATCTGCTGACTGCTGCAATAACAGTAGTCCTTGTAAGGACTGCTTTTATTTATTTTTTTGTTGTTTTACTACTACTACTACTACTATAAGAGCCCAGTGCTATTAGTCTAGCAGTGTTGGGGAGTGGGACTGGTGTGCTAATCTGCTGCTCCTAGTAGTTCAGCAGCACCAACTTTAATTTTTTTTTTTAATATTCATTTTTTTTTTATTTTACTTTTTTTATTTTACTACCGCTGTAGTAGTGTATAAGTTGACCTTTTAGGCATTATTTGCCCTGTAGGCATTATTTGCACACTGTTTTCTTCAACCCGCCATCGAGCTGTGTGACCTTGTTCACATTCTGTCTAAATATCCATAATATTACCGTCTCCAGAAAAAACACCGGAGTCACTTTTTTCAAGCAGCCATAATATATTTTACGTAATCCGTATCCACCGCTGTAGTAGTGTATACGTTGGCCTTGTAGGCATTATTTGCACACTGTTTTCTTCAACCCGCCATCGAGCTGTGTGACCTTGTTCCCATTCTGTCTAAATATCCATAATATTACCGTCTCCAGAAAAAACACCGGAGTCACTTTTTTCAAGCAGCATTCATATATTTTACGTAATCCGTATCCACCGCTGTAGTAGTGTATACGTTGGCCTTGTAGGCATTATTTGCACACTGTTTTCTTCAACCCGCCATCGAGCTGTGTGACCTTGTTCCCATTCTGTCTAAATATCCATAATATTACCGTCTCCAGAAAAAACACCGGAGTCACTTTTTTCAAGCAGCCATAATATATTTTACGTAATGGCGAAAAATGACTATTTTCAGCATTTATATGGCATATTTTTTCTGGCAACTGTGCTTCAGTGGCTGCGTCCAAAAAAACTGGGCAAACAATGCCTACAAGGTCAACGTATGGCAGTTGTTTAAAGAGAACAGTAGATTACTAGCCAGCAAAGCTACCTAAGCTAAAATGTCCCTCAAATCCCTGCAGACTTCTGTCCCTCCAATACAGAGCAGTATCAAGCAGATTACTAGCCAGCAAACTTACTATCATCTGTCCCTGAAATCACTAACAGCTCTCCCCCTACACTATCTCTTCCAAGCACACACAGGCAGATTTTTCAGATACATTTTTGCCCTTGATCCCCCTCTGGCATGCCACTGTCCAGGTCGTTGCACCCTTTAAACAACTTTAAAATCATTTTTCTGGCCAGAAATGTCTTTTCTAGATGTTAAAGTTCGCCTTCCCATTGAAGTCTATGGGGTTCGCGAACCGTTCGCGAACCGCTCGCGTTTTTGCGCAAGTTCGCGAATATGTTCGCGAACTTTTTTTCCGACGTTCGCTACATCCCTACTGACTCACAATATGATCCATAAAGCTTTAATAAAAATTAATGTAAACAAGGCTCCACTACTAGTGGTGACTGGAAAATCAGCATCAGTAGCAGTATTTTGCGGGTGAATGATCAAATAAGTATCAATATAAGTAAAACGCAGAAGCTGCCAGGAAGGAAAGCGATAATTTCAGTGTGCAAGTACGGTTGGAGAAGAAATAAAAACGTTGTTCGCTGCGCCCGTGACGCAATCGTTTTATGGGAAGACGTAGGAGGAACATGTCATGCCTCTGAGGAAGCCGATTGGTGAAACGCGTTAGGCGGAAGTGACGTAGGGTAAACACCACGAGGGAAAGGAGACGCCGGCAAACTTTTTCTCCCCTTTTGAAAACATCACACGGTACCTTCAAAAAAAGGACTTACGCTTATACATGACTCTTAACTCATGTAACATATGAGTGTGAATTTTTTAACATTATATTAATAAAACGATTTTATACTATGATGTGTTTATACCCCTGCTTTGGAATATGAATTTTGACCGGGGTGGATACTGGATACTGGGATAAACAAAGGATATACGAGTACTATTACTACATGCGATAACCCTACTGCTATCTTGTGAGTAGGCAATTTAGCCAAAGTTGGTGAAGGTGCCCTTTGGGGAAATACATAAGTGTATATGACACTGGAGGAACCATTCATTTAGACAAAAAAATTTAAATATTCACTATACCTTCCAAACTCAAACAAATCAAAAAATACTACACCATATTTACCGTTTTTGTTTGTTTCTGCTCTCTCCGTTTGCTTTAGGCGCTGATCCAAAAACATTGTATGTTTTGTGTGTAATGTTCATCTGTGCAGCTGAGAGACTGAAGGGGAATGGCAGGAGAGAGTTAAAGGATTGCATTGTTCCTAAGTATTGTTGTAATTTATTGTTGTATTATTAGGCTCCAGGGCCTGATGACTTTCATCCCCGGGTTCTAAGAGAGCTTAGTTCAGTTTTAAACCAGCCACTATTTCTGATTTTCTCAGATTCGCTTTTATCTGGTATGGTACCTATGGATTGGAGAAAAGCTGATGTCATTACAATATTTAAAAAGGGATTATGATCTCAGCCTGGCAATTATAGGCTAGTAAATTTGACATCTGTGGTGGGCAAATTATTTGAAGGCTTGTTAAGGGATCACATTCAAAATGTTGTCCTAGTGAATGGCATTATGAGCAGCAATCAGCATGGCTTTATGAAGGATAGGTCATGTCAGACAAATTTGATTGCTGGAGAGGGGGGGGGCAGTAGATGTGATCTATTTGGATTTTGCCAAAGCATTTGATACCATGCCCCACAAACAACTGCTTTGTAAACTAAGGTCTATTGGGCTTAATGAAGTCATTTGCACATGGATAGGAAACTGGCTACAGGATCGGGTACAGACGGTGGTTGTTAATGGTACATTCTCTACTTGGAGTAAGGTTCTAAGTGGGGTCCCTGAGTGACTTTTGCCTACCCCTAGTCCATGTTCACTGCTCCTCCCACTCCTCCAGCGCTCCTCCCCGCCTCCCTCCCCTCAAACGCTTTACCCCATCTCCCCAGTCACTTTCTCCGCCTCCCTCAGTCCCTTCCCCTGCCTCTCACCACTGCCCTCGGTCGCTTTGCTCCGCCTCCCTGCCTCCAGCGCTGTAACACTGTCCCCTCCGGTGTTGTGCGCACAATGGTTTCAGGAGTGCGCAAGTCCGCGCGAACGATCGCGGAGGGCGGAATAGAGCGTGGAGGGGAGCATGGAGGGGAGCGCGGTGGCCACCCGGATCGCCTAGGGCGCCCGGTTGGCTTGGCCCGCCACTGTGATTAGGGGAAGGGTGGCATTTATTAAATCAATCCACTGCTGGAGTGTGGGAGCATTAGGACTCATCCATTTCATAATGACTAGTTTTTTTGCATAAAACACTAAAGAGCGTAATAATGTTCTAGTTTTTTGTAGAGGCACCACTTTGTCTATTATACCTAGTAAACAGACTTCAGGAGTACAAATTCCAGGGAGAGACAGATATTCATTTTTATATCGAGTTACCTCCCCCCAATATGATATTACCTTGGGACAGTCCCAGATTAAGTGTAGGAAACCTGCCTCTGCTAACTACTATTATGTTTAATATAATATAGTGGTATCTAAAGATACCTGACAGAGTGTGTCCTGTCTCAGTAGTTAAAAGTTGTTATGATAATATGTAAGTTTAATGCTTATATGCTTACCCATTATTATGCTGCCACCTAGTGACCAAAGCTACACGGCAGGCTCTGTATTTCCTTGATTGTAAACCCTCCTATTATTCCTTTCTCACGTGTGATGTGAGTTCCTCCCATTATCCTATTGTGTTGCTCAGAGCTACTCAGAGGTTAGGAAGGAAATATTGCAGCACTTATACATCCACTGTTACATTTGTCCATCCAGTAGGGTTGCCACCCGGCCGGTATTTTACAGGCCTAGCCGGTAAAATACCTGCCAGGGCCGGGGCCGGTATTACAATTTTACCGGCAATGTAGCTGCCAGTAATTTGTAATACCTATAACAAAAGCCCTTGGCCCTCTGGCAGAAACTTACCTCTCCTTAGTCTTCTGCCCCTCTCGCGATGGGGCCCGCCCCCTTTTGCATCACAACGCATGCGGCCTGTCCCTTTTTACCCGTGGCTCCGCCCCTTTTTACATCACTATGTTACCGCCCAATCACTGGTAAATTTTTAAAAAAAATTTAAAAAAAAGGTGGCAACCCTACCATCCAGCTCAAATAAAGCATCTTTGTGGCCGAGCCTGGGACACATGGGCAACGTAGCCCATGCCTTCAGGTAGGACTCGGAAGGATGATTCAATATAATTTTTGTGGATTCCAAGTGTCTGGTGAGTTCAGCTATCTGGTAAAGATTGCTCTCAGTGGTTGTTACAGCTCCATACAGGCCCAGCAGGGAGGTCTCATGGGGAAATCAGCCATTATCACAGCAATTGGAGTCAGAATAATATATATAAATAAGTGTGTGTATGCAAGTGACAGAGGGAAATAAAGTCTATCTAACAAAAAGGGTTGTTGGGCAGCCTTTTTTAAATGTCACATTCCAAACAGGGGTACTGCTCCAATGAGGCTAGGGAGGCAGCTGACGCCGAGCAGGTTACTCCTGATACCTTTAAGACAGGGTCGGACTGGGGGGCCCGGGGCCCACCGGAACTGCTGGTCCAGGGCCCCCCTCCAGCCCCCCGGCCCCCTACTGTGATGTGCCGACTGTATGAAGGCACCGCTCAGTGCGCATACATGAACGGCGCCATGCGCATGCGCGAGCAGCGTTGCTCGGCGCGCATGCGCAGACTGTGCTCTGCAGCGCCGAAAACTTTTTTCCCCAAAAAATATAAATATCGGAGAGGGGGTCTGGCCCGGCGGGGGCCCACGAGGGTCGGGGCCCACCGGGTATTTTCCCGGTGTCCCGCCGGGCCAGTCCGACACTGCTTTAAGAGCTGAATTTACGGTCCTTGAATCAAAAATTTTACTTGACTGTTAAAGGCCGGGAGTGGCGGGAATAACAAACCATACTTACCAATACCCTTTTTCCTTGTCTGCGACACACACCCGAAAACTCACCAAAAAACAGACAACACCAAATTTTTATTGGATAATGATGGCCGCAGCTTATTTATTAAAATTTCGAAGTTCAAACATTTTCAACCACCAATACTGTAATAAAATAAACTGTTTACAAAAAACATTAACATTTGTATTATACATAACATTCCATAACTGAAATTTTTATTACCCTGATTATTTCTGCCCTATTCAGATTCCCTTGGGGCAGATGGTCCTGGGATTACCATCCTGTGCATTGTACCTCGGTACTGCTGCACAAATTTTTGATTACCCATCAGCCGCAATACGCCGACTCGATGTCACTCTAGATTTTTTGCCACCATGGGACCCCATGCCCGAGCTGGCTAGTTAAATATAATGTTCCTCATTCTCACCGGAACCCCTCATAGTTCCTCCTTTTTAACTCCCTTCTTTTCCCAGGACCACCGCCACAGCAAAGGGGTACTGACACCGCTAAGGCCCTCTCCAAACCGTCTTGCAAAGACATGTTAAAAATGTCCAAACGAATCGGATTCAAATGTACCCCATCACTTCTGTACAGACCCACTTCCTTAGCTTCCAATTCCAAATGTCTAATGGCCAAACCACCGGTTCTCACCACGAACTTCCCCACTTCCCTGTTCACCTTCACCCTGGCTTTGCTTACTGCCTCATTGGATCGAGCCCCTCTCCAGGAGAATCTATCCACAATGTCCGACCACACTAGTAAGGTGCTAGGAAAGCGGCGGAGCAATCGCCACCAATCACATTTTATATCCTGTATTAGTAACTGCATGGGGACTGAGCTCAGGTCGTTCCCTCCTGCATGCAAAACCAAAATCTGTAGGGCCCCATATTTATCCGCATAACGTGACAGCAACGGCAACAACCTACCCCAACATAAACCCCGGAACCCCATCCACCTCACCGTCACCTTGTGTTGATCGATTCCTAGCTGCCATTTGTACACACTGGCCTCGGCATGCAGGGCAGCCCAATAAACATACGAGTGGCCTGCAATCCAAATCGACACAGGACCTGCGAGTCAAGATAACAAAATTAACACTGAGAACGAACATAAAGTTTGTATCTCCCAGAACTCCACCTCCCAATCCCTTTAATGGTCTCTACAGGCAACCCCAAAGCAGCCGCCTCCGTTGCAGCTCCTATGCGGAACGAATGTGGTTTGAAAAACTTAGTCTCCCAACCTAAGCTCTGCACACATTTTTGGAGGATCGCCTGGAATTGAAACCTGGTTAAGAATGTTCCATCCTGGTGCATCAAAAGGGGTCCTGGCAAGTTCGGTCGAACCGCTAGGAAGTGCTGGTACATTACTAGAGGGCAGCAGGCATTGCCTACCGCCCTCCCCAGCCGTATCACCTGCCCTTTTCCCACTTGGTCAGTTTTGGACAACCGCAACGTCAAGACTAACTGGTCACACTCCACCCTACAATCCGAAACTAGCAGGCCCCCCGGTTCCCTTTTGTTTTTGGAAACAAGCTCTCCAACCCGGAAAGCCCCATAAAAGGCCAGCACGAAAGCTACACGGAATAGCACCACCTCATAGCCACCCGTGCATATCTCCTCCAACTTTGTAAGTAAAACCAACAATTTCTCAAAAGAAATAGGCCTCCGCAGAGCCATCTGTTTTCTTCCCTTCTGCAAGCCCTTCAACGCCTGCCGTATGAACCCTTCCTTAGTCCAGTCCCTCTTACCTTGCATCCTGAGGCCAAAGGAAACACCCGCCAACTTGCCTGCCAGCATCGCCACTGAGCAGCCATGCCCGCATAAATGTTCCACCCAAGCCAATGATGTTCTTACATGTTCTGTAGCCCTGCCTCCCCTCTCGTACTCTACCTGAAAAAGAGTCCACTCCTCCCACGCGGCACAATATTTCGACCACGTGCCCGGAGCCAGCGATTGCGTCACCAACCGCGCCATGTTCCGGAACCCAGTGCCCACAAGTGAACCGGGCAAAGTTCTCCCACTGAGTCCGCCTCCGGTGCCAAGCTCCTGAACCGCTCCCACTGTGAACGAGAAAGAGCGTCCGCTATTTCATTCTCAATGCCAGGCACATGTCTCGCCCTAATCCACATATTTCTCTGTAGGCAGCCCAATACCAAAAACCTGAGTAACCGCAACACCGGTTCCGAGGACGCCGTTATGTTGTTAATAGCCTGGACCACCGCCATATTGTCCGACCAAAAGATGACTTGTCTGTCAGCCAACAAATCCCCCCATAGAACCATTGCCACCACTATGGGAAAGAGCTCCAAGAACGCTAGGTTTCTATCCAGCCCTTCCTGTCGCCAACTGTCCGGCCAACACCCTGCGCTCCAACGCCCTCCGAAGAAAGCCCCATAACCAATCGCACCTGAAGCATCCGTATACAGTTCCAATTCTCTGTTGCTAGCCGCCGCTTTTTGCCAACAGGACCTACCATTATACATATCCAAGAAGGCCTCCCATATCTCCAAGTCATCCTTCACTGCCCTACCCAAACGTACAAAATGGTGCGGGAATCTCACTCCTGTCGTGGCCATTGCTAATCTCCGGGAAAACACCCTTCCCATGGGCATGATCCTACAGGCAAAATTAAGTTTACCCATTAGCGATTGAACCTGTTGAAGCCTCAACTTCTTCACGGCCCGTGCCCCCCTTAACTCCTGCCGCAGGTCCTCCAACTTATCTTGCGGTAACCGACACACCATGTCCACCGTGTCAATCTCAATGCCTAAGAATTTTATTTTTGACCGTGGGCTCTCTGTCTTATCCGGTGCAAGGGGGACACCAAAATCCCTGGCGACGCATTCCATGGTGTGCAAAAGGAAAGCACATTGGGGTGAATCGCGTGGGCCAACAAAGAGGAAATCATCCAAGTAGTGGATAACCGCCGGGGACCTGGACTCCTCCCTAACCACCCATTCCAAAAATGTGCTAAACTCCTCGAAATAGGCACAGGAAATGGAACACCCCATGGGAAGGCACTTATCCACGAACACCTGGCCCTCCCAACTACAACCCAATAGATGAAACGAGTCAGGGTGAACTGGCAACAAACGAAAAGCGGATTCTATGTCCGTTTTTGCCATCAGGGCGCCCTGTCCAGCTTCCCGCACCAGCGCAATCGCCCTATCAAAAGAGGTATACGTAACCGAACACAACCCCTTGTCAATCTCGTCGTTCACGGATTCTCCCCTAGGGTGTGACAAATGGTGAATCATTCTGAATTTTCCCACCTCCTTCTTAGGGACCACACCCAAGGGGGAAATCCTCAAACTGGTGAGTGGAGGGGCACCAAAAGGCCCCGCCATCCTTCCCAGCTGAACTTCTTTAGCGAGCTTTTCCCTCACCACCTGAGGGTGAGCGTAAGCAGATTTTAAGTTTTTCGATATAACAGAAGACTTTTTCACTTTTGCCGGGATTCGGAATCCCTCCAGAAAACCTCGCTCTAAAAGTTCAGCTGCCCGTCTGTCTCTATACAGTCTTAGAAAAGGAAGCATCGCGGACACGTTCACCGGCGTTGTCCCCTTTTCCCACAAACTCAGATGACCTGACACCTCCCCTACCCTTTTTAAAACATTTTGTGATGGGGTGCTGTCCGCCGCAACCCGAGCATTCATGCCGGAACCTGCAATTCGCGGCCCACTTGCAATTCCCTTCGTTAAAGTGAAAGCAATGCCCCTTCCTGGAACCAGCTGGGGGGGGAGGGGTACCCGGTCCCCCAGCCCCCCCTGGAAAGGGGTTAGTGTTGGGTCTATTAGGGCACATGAGTTGCAACCACAGTCCCACGTCCCTATTGTCCCATTGGATCGAAGGGCGCACCGCTTTCTTTTGGCGGAACTGTTTATCATACCTCCACCAAGCATTCCCCCCATAAATCCTATTAGCCTCAAAAATGCGGTCCAAATAACAGAACAAACCCGGGCAACTCTGCGGCGACTTCTCACCCAAAATGCTTGCAAAAATCAAGAAAACCTGCAACCAATTACTAAACGTGCGTGGTATCAACCGATACCGCCTCTTCTCTTCCTCCTCCTTCTTTTTCTCTTCCTTTTTATCCACCCTGTCCAAATTGAACCGCTCGAGTGGAAGCAATGAAAATATCTCCACATACTCCCCTTTCCACATTTTTTCTTTCACCTCTGACTTCACATGCGCCCCAAGCAAACATATGTAGAACACTTTGCAAACTCAGAGACCCCTTGCATAACTGCAGCATCCTTCTCCACAGCCCCTCCCTCTTTGCTAGCAGGCACCGACGCCGAGACCATAGGGGGAGGGGGTGGAATGACCGGGGGACTAACCGCCGACCCTGTGACGGCTACGGTAGGCCCTGGGTGTCCTGACCCTGCAGAGGGGTCTGTCCCCGCAGCCATGGGTACCCAAACTGAAGCCGGGGTTCCCCCACTGCTCCCTGACGTGGCCCCATTAACTGCACTAAATTTGTCCCATAAGTCCTTCAACCCACCAAAGAACTGCACCATTCGTGCCATGTCATTCCCCGGCAACTGACCCTGGTCGGCCCCCAGCCCCGACCCACCAACATTAGAATCACTAGTTTGAAGTAAAGTACCCACACACTCACCACCTTGCTGCTCCAGGGGGGTGTCCCGGACAGCTGGGGCCATGGAATCCCTGGTAACCTCCCTCCGACTGGCTGGTCTTGGAGTGCTGTTGCTGGGACCCTCCTCAGCAGAATCCGAGAAGAAATCCTCGCCGCTGGCCTCCAAAGAGAGGTTGTCGACATCCTCCTGATGAGAGGACTGGCCACCCTCCTGGGTACCAGGTTGCTGCTGGGTAATCCCACGCGAGCCATTCCGTGGAGAAGCCCGCCCACGCCTGCTGAGCTGCCTGCCAGGAGTGTCCTCTGCCTTGATGCAGAGCCGCTGCCACGGTCCCTAGGACCTGCCGTCGGTACGGACAGCCCACTCTCCCTGCAGTGAGAGCCAGCCGGTGCTGCTCTGGCTGCTGCTGGCTTCCTCTGCGCCTTGCCTCGATCAGTGCGGCTGGCTCCGCCCACCACTTGGTTGCCGGTATCCGGATCTCACCTCAGAGCAGCAGGCGCTCTGAGCGAGCAACGACTGCCACCGCTCGTGTCCCTGGTCGTGCTCCCCCGCCGCCTGCCAGCACTTGGACTCGCCCGCCGGACCGGAGATGTTGAGGGGCTCAGCCTGGCAGGCGGACGGGATCTCCGTGGGCGTTTTGGACTGGGAGAGGGAGCAGGCTGCGGGAGGACTTGAGCGATCTGTTGTTGCAGCCACCCTCTCCCCCTAACTGCAGCTTCCGCTCTGAGCTGCTTCAGCATGGCCTCAACGCTGCGGCCCTCCATGGATACAGGCCCGACTGCTCCAGACTCGTACACTGCTGAGGTAGGAAGAGGAAGTTGTTTCTCCCGCACTTTCCTTTTATCCCCTAACCCCCCCGCCTGCTTTACCCCTTCCTTCCTACCTCATTTCCCTCCCCCCTGCCTTCCAGTCATGCCTTCTTCCGCCCATACAGGCTCCCTCATAACTTTTCTAGTGTAAGAGAACGCAATTGCTCTCTCCACACTAGCACTGCAGTGAGGTTGGGGGGCCTGCCTCAGAAATGCCGCTGATTCCAAAAGTCTTTATTTGATGTGCCCAACTTTTGACTAAAGGAAAATGCAAATGTAACATCTGGCCCTGGCCGATCTAATAAAAAAAACTTAAACAGAAAAGCACCAATTTTTCAATTCAAGGTGGTGATATACAGTCAAATATTTCAATACAGTGGACCAAAAACACTGCCAATTAACACTATACCACATGTTCAGGAGCAGGGTTATAATAAAATCATGATATCCTAAACAGGTCAGTGAAGTTTTCGAGCAGTCTGGGGGCCTTAAACATACAAAAGGCCACACCCAGCCTGCTCCAGTCTTCTATACCAGCCCTGGTCTAGAAGAATATCAAACATAGAAAGAAAGAGCACCATGTTATATTGTCTCCTAATATTAAATAAATTGAACCAAAAATCACTTTAAACCCGTTTTGGGTTTATTCATAGCTTCTGCCTCTCCTCATTTTCTATCTTTGCCTTCGGGGTTGCTGTTTTACACCATTATATATTGTGTTTATATTCATTAAAGAGAATGTCAACCCAAAAAATACTGTAATATTTTGCCTAATAAAAGAAAACAATATAAACATATATCTAAGCAGCTTTGCAAAATAACAGCCAGGAGTTAAGGAGTTAAGCAAATGCTGCAATTGTTTTTACAAATAACTTTAAAAGCACTGCAAACTTTTAATAAATGTATATTGAAAAGTTGCATAAAACAATGCTTTCTTTTATTAGGCACATTTTTGTTTTGCGGTTGACTTAAATGTAACTTCTTTCCTCTCTGTAGTTTTTTCAATGCCTTTCTCTTTTTTCCTATTAACTTCTAAATTGAGCCACATAGGGTGGTCCTTTAATGCTCTTACATTTACTTATTAAAGGGGAACTCTGGCTTCCAAACCAAATTTGATAAAGAGTCCTACATAACACAGAAACCCCTAATATAGCCATCACAGTTACCTGTTTCTTCAAAAAGTATGAATAAATGCCAACAGTTCTCTTTCTGCATCATTTGAAATCCTGGCAGGGAAGGAGGGACTAGACACAGATGTTACTAATTGTAACAACTTCTCCACAGCTTACATGACAGCATGCAGGAACTACATAACCCACAATGCATTGCACTATGATGTTCCTTTCCTTATTTAAATTACATGTGCAGGGAATTGTGGGGTTTGGATGATGGAGAATAAGAACAGCTGGCTGCTGATACATAGTAACAGTAGTCAGCCAGCTCAGCAAAGTAGCCAGACAGATCAGCAGGAGAGCAGGGGGCTAGGCTTAGGGAACTGTTCCAAACCATTAAAAATTATGAAAAGTCTGCATATTTTTTAATGGATTGCAAAGTTGCTTGATATTATGTTTATTTTTCAATATGCTTAAAGGAAAACTATACCCCCAAACAATGTAGGTCTCTATAAAAAGATATTGCATAAAACAGCTCATATGTAAAATCCTGCTTCATGTAAATAAACCATTTTCATAATAATATACTTTTCTAGTAGTATGTGCCATTGGGTAATCATAAATAGAAAATTGCCATTTTAAAAAATAAGGGCCGCCCCCTGGGATCGTAGGATTCACTGTACTGTATGTTAGGTCACATGAGCCAATTAACAGACAGAGTTGTGTCTTTTGCTTCCACACTTCTTCCTGTTACAGTTAAAGTTGAAGTATTTCTGGTCAGGTGATCTCTGAGGCAGCACAGAGACCATCACAAAATGGTGGCTCAAGGCAAGAGATGTAAAAGGGCAATATTTACTTAAATAAATATTCCAGTTTGGTAAGATTCTTTAATATGCCACTTAATATGATATGAACTATCTGTTGCTTAAGTGTTCATTTTGGGGGTATAGTTTTCCTTTAAGTTATATTTGTGTGGAGTTCCCCTTTAAGTAAATACATTGATTGAATAATTTAATATTATCTATGTTCTGAAGAACTGCCTTTAAAGGGGTTGTTCACCTTCCAAACACTTTTTTCAGATTATTCCCCAGAAATATGACACTTTACACTGCAATATTAGAAAAACAGCCACACATAGAAAATAAAAGATAATTGTCATAAAAGTAATTATTTCTGGTGAACAATCTGAAAACAACTAGGTGTCTGAAGGTGAGCAACCCGTTTAAGGAGTTACAATTTGCTTTTCTGAAATTCTGAGTCTTTGTTGCCTCAGTGTAAATTAGTTTTTTGCACCAGACATTAAATGAGATCACATTATGGTCACTAATGTCCAGGGTTCAATTACTTGCACATTTGCTATACATTCTGGGTCGCTAGAGATCACTAAATTTAGTAAAGCATGATTTCTGGTTGGCTCCACAACAACATGCAACATAAAATTATCATTTGACAAGTTTATAAACTTCTGTAATATCAAGCCTGTAGTTGAACCTGTCATCTTTAGGTTGCTAAGTATGTTCTTATACCGGTGGGCTATATGAACAAAGTGTTGGTTCAATGTCATAGGTATCCTTGTATTCCTTGGTAGGCATGGGATTAGCTAATCTGGCCACATGTACTCTGTATTAACCATTAGTCTGCTTATATGTCCCATGCTATGACTCATTTGGGCTCATTTATCATTAATTGTCAAATTTGCCCATGGGCAAATTTGACAACCTATAGCGTGAGTTGTTTTTTTCCCAGCCAGAATGACGATTGCAACAATTTGATTGGTTTACATGGGTTACTGCCCATGGGCAAATTTGCCCAGTATTGATAAATGACCCCCACTATTGTCCCTTATAGGTCAAGCGTGCTTGTTCCTAGGTGTTCTGTTCCTGACCTTGAGTTTGCCTCACGATTCTGCTCCTGTTATCTGGTTTTCAACCAGCCTGACTGACAAGTTTGTTACTAGCTCTTTCCCAGAGTATATGTTTGGTGCCTTTGCCTGCCTGTGGGATTACTGGATTTTCATGGTGTAATTCCGAGTAGAGATGTCGCGAACTGTTCGCCGGCGAACTTGTTCGCGCGAACATCGGGTGTTCGCGCTCGCCGGAAGTTCGCGAACGTCGCGCGACGTTCGCCATTTTGGGTTCGCCATTGTTGGCGCTTTTTTTTGCCCTCTCACCCCAGACCAGCAGGTACATGGCAGCCAATCAGGAAGCTCTCCCCTTGACCACTCCCCTTCCCTATAAAAACCGAAGCCCTGCAGCGTTTTTTCACTCTGCCTGTGTGTGCTGAAGAGATAGTGTAGGGAGAGAGCTGCTGCCTGTTAGTGATTTCAGGGACAGTTGAAAGTTTGCTGGCTAGTAATCGTTTTGATACTGCTCTGTTATTGGAGGGACAGAAGTCTGCAGGGGTTTGAGGGACATTTAAGCTTAGGTAGCTTTGCTGGCTAGTAATCTACCTTCTACTGCAGTGCTCTGTATGTAGCTGCAGTGGGCAGCTGTCCTGCTTCTGATCTCATCTGCTGACTGCTGCAATAACAGTAGTCCTTGTAAGGACTGCTTTTATTTATTTTTTTGTTGTTTTACTACTACTACTACTACTACTATAAGAGCCCAGTGCTATTAGTCTAGCAGTGTTGGGGAGTGGGACTGGTGTGCTAATCTGCTGCTCCTAGTAGTTCAGCAGCACCAACTTTAATTTTTTTTTTTAATATTCATTTTTTTTTTATTTTACTTTTTTTATTTTACTACCGCTGTAGTAGTGTATAAGTTGACCTTTTAGGCATTATTTGCCCTGTAGGCATTATTTGCACACTGTTTTCTTCAACCCGCCATCTAGCTGTGTGACCTTGTTCACATTCTGTCTAAATATCCATAATATTACCGTCTCCAGAAAAAACACCGGAGTGACTTTTTTCAAGCAGCCATAATATATTTTACGTAATCCGTATCCACCGCTGTAGTAGTGTATACGTTGACCTTGTAGGCATTATTTGCACACTGTTTTCTTCAACCCGCCATCTAGCTGTGTGACCTTGTTCACATTCTGTCTAAATATCCATAATATTACCGTCTCCAGAAAAAACACCGGAGTGACTTTTTTCAAGCAGCCATAATATATTTTACGTAATCCGTATCCACCGCTGTAGTAGTGTATACGTTGACCTTGTAGGCATTATTTGCACACTGTTTTCTTCAACCCGCCATCTAGCTGTGTGACCTTGTTCACATTCTGTCTAAATATCCATAATATTACCGTCTCCAGAAAAAACACCGGAGTGACTTTTTTCAAGCAGCCATAATATATTTTACGTAATCCGTATCCACCGCTGTAGTAGTGTATACGTTGACCTTGTAGGCATTGTTTGCCCAGTTTTTTTGGCCGCAGCCACTGAAGCACAGAGGCCAGAAAAAATATGCCATATAAATGCTGAAAATAGTAATTTTTTGCCATACGTTGACTCAACGTATATGGCAAAAAATGACTATTTTCAGCATTTATATGGCATATTTTTTCTGGCAACTGTGCTTCAGTGGCTGCGACCAAAAAAATGCATATTTTCTGCATTTATATGGCATAATTTTTCTGGCCTCTGTGCTTCAGTGGCTGCAACCAAAAAAATTTATATTTTCAGCATTTATATGGCATAATTTTTCTGGCAACTGTGCTTCAGTGGCTGCGACCAAAAAAATGCATATTTTCTGCATTTATATGGCATAATTTTTCTGGCCTCTGTGCTTCAGTGGCTGCAACCAAAAAAATTTATATTTTCAGCATTTATATGGCATAATTTTTCTGGCAACTGTGCTTCAGTGGCTGCGTCCAAAAAAACTGGGCAAACAATGTCTACAAGGTCAACGTATGGCGAAAAATTACTATTTTCAGCATTTATATGGCATATTTTTTCTGGCAACTGTGCTTCAGTGGCTGCGTCCAAAAAAACTGGGCAAACAATGCCTACAAGGTCAACGTATGGCAGTTGTTTAAAGAGAACAGTAGATTACTAGCCAGCAAAGCTACCTAAGCTAAAATGTCCCTCAAATCCCTGCAGACTTCTGTCCCTCCAATACAGAGCAGTATCAAGCAGATTACTAGCCAGCAAGCTTACTATCATCTGTCCCTGAAATCACTAACAGCTCTCCCCCTACACTATCTCTTCCAAGCACACACAGGCAGATTTTTCAGATACATTTTTCCCTTGATCCCCCTCTGGCATGCCACTGTCCAGGTCGTTGCACCCTTTAAACAACTTTAAAATCATTTTTCTGGCCAGAAATGTCTTTTCTAGATGTTAAAGTTCGCCTTCCCATTGAAGTCTATGGGGTTCGCGAACCGTTCGCGAACCGCTCGCATTTTTGCGCAAGTTCGCGAATATGTTCGCGAACTTTTTTTCCGACGTTCGCTACATCCCTAATTCCGAGCAGCACCCAAGTAGCTGAGGGTCTGGACAAAAGTCAAAGGCGGCTGTTATAGGCAGAAGAGTTTTCTGGAGAGTTTCGAAAAGGTACTTCATGAATTGTTACAGCTTATTTATGATCACTAGACACAGCACTAGAAGTAAAACTGGATAGACTAGCTCCTACTTACATTCTTTTATACAAGCACTTTTGCACCTACTTTGGTGCATAAGACATAAGGTGCAACAGACTCCTGCCTCGACCAGGATTCCCCTAATGTATTGCTGCTATAAACATCAGATGCTAAACCAGCTAAATCACAGACAGCTGAGGTGTGCACATAAGTACTAGCTACTTCCTCCCTCCCTGGAACAATTTGCATCCATTTGCAAGTCATTTACTAACTGGTAAAAACCTTTGTGCAGTGGGTACAGTTATGGTGGAATTCTACAGTCCTTTAAATTAAACTGATGTATTTTTTCATCATAGCTTGCTAACATTCTTAGTAAACATCTTATACATATTTATTGGCTGGTTTCATATCAAAATTAGCAACCTTTATTTGTAAAGTAGCCCTTTTGCACCAAGCTAAAACTGATAAGTACCTGGTTTCCCTTATTGAAACAATACAAATAAGATTTAGTAATCCTACAATAATTTCGGGAAATGCCCTTTTATTTAACTGGACATCAGTATCTTGCTAAGCCAAAGGTTTTGTTAGTATTATTCCCATGTCACCATTATAATGGATGATAAAGAACATTAATTTGGCCCTTGGAAAGAGTGGTTTCAACACACTAGTATTTCAAGCAATGCAGTAAGTTAATTTTTCACAGCAGTAGAGTGAGATGATGTGAAACAATATTGACACACGTCCCGGAGAACACATTGATCTTACTGTCCTGGAAAGGCCTCTGCTTCCTTCCTATAGCTATCTGAAAACTGCATTCACTGTGCCTCTTGATTAATACCACGAAATGGGTCTCATTTCTAGAAAGCAGGATGTTTGTATTTGTGCTGGAGATATTTGCAGAATGTTCAATAAATAGAGTGTTAAACCGTGAACTAATTGAAGGTTATATTAAGGTTGTATTAATAGTTGAGTGTATTCAGATGGCTGCATCTCTGACTTGTCCTTTTGTTGTTCCTTATGCACACAGGGCATATTCTACACCATTATTTTTTCAGTGCCAATGCCATCTGCCATTGTCAACTAGTGACAGGTGGTTTTCAGATTGAAAATGCATTCATTTTGGTTATAGCCAATAAAAGGTTGCATGGGCTAGTTGGGCACTTCTCTCTGGGTATACAGTGGGGGAGTGAGTGGGATTATGAGTATGAGTGGGATTATGCATATGGGTAAATGGGATTAGATGTATGAGTGGGATTGCATATATGAGTGGGATTACATGTATGGGTGGGATTATGCATATGAGTGGGATTGTGTATATGAGTGAGTGGGATTACAAATATGACTGGGATTACATGTATCTGAATGGGATTACATGTATGTGTGCGATTATGCATATGGATGAGTGGGATTATACTCACCCATACATTTAAATCCTACTCATATATTTATAATCCTACTCATACATGTAATCCCTCTCACTCGTACAAGTATAATACCACTCACATGTATAATCCCACATGTATAACCCCACATGTATAATCCCATTCACTCATTGCAACTTCCCCACCCAAGACACATAATTGGTACTGCATATACCCCCTCCATCTGCGAGCACCATCACATATTCCTAAAACAAATAGCAGCTTTCATCCACCGGCCATTTTCCCTCTGACACATCATCAGTAACACTGTATACTGTAAAGTTCATGCAATGCAGAATGTAGGTTAACACAGGCACAACATTCTTTCATAAAAAGTTCTGCTGGGACTGAGCACTGAGCTCAGAAGAGGTGGTTAGGAGAAAAAAAATAGGATCAGACAGCTAGAGCAGAGTTTCTATGGGAACCAGCAGTGTTACCTCTTCATTGCGTCGTGAAACGTCTTCATTGATTACTCAGCAAGTCCAGTTGTTTTTAGATTGACCTATACTAGATATACCATGACCTGGATGAATGAAAATCTTCATAGTCATACTCTTCATTGGCTGTTAGACTGGAGGGTGTATTTAGTAATCTGAGCTGAGAAGAACTGAGCATGCTCATGAGCCAACAGCCAAAGCAAATTCCTGAGGGAGGGGACCGAGTAGGTTAGAGGAGTATAATGATTTTTAAGTGATTAAAGGAGAAGGAAACCTAGTCGGCGCAAAAACCCTCCCCCCTCCCGTGTGTTGCCCACCCTCCCTCCTCCCCCCTGGCCTACCCATCCCGCTGGGCAAATGCCCCTAACTTTTTACTTACCCTTCTGCGCAGGTCCAGTCCACGGAGTTCACAGGCACCATCTTCTTCCACGCGATCTTCTTCCTGCTTTGAACGGCGTTTTGGCGCATGCGCAGTAGGAGCATTTCGCCGGTACGGATCTACTGCGCATGTGCCAAAAGTCACAAAGTTTTCTGTGACTTTTGGCGCATGCGCAGTAGATCGTACCGGTGAAATGCTCCTACTGCGCATGCGCCGGTCAAAGCAGGAAGAAGATCGCTTGGAAGAAGATGGCGTCGGTGAACTCCGTAGACTGGACCTGCGCAGAAGGGTAAGTAACAAGTTAGGGGCATTTGCCCAGCGGGACAGGTAGGCCAGGGGGGAGGGTTTTTGCGCCGACTAGGTTTCCTTCTCCTTTAAGGCGTTGCTGCAGCAGTTATGTAAAGATTTCAAAGAGGCCGTTCACTGATTACATTTTTAAGGGGGGGTTTACATGTCCTTTAACATTATTTCCAAACTAATCCTGGACCCTTACACCAAGCAGCCAATCTACTGCTTAGTTTAACACCCGTGTGAGCATCCTGATGGCATACTAAACTAATTGGTTGAGCTGGACCATCAAGGGATAATTCAGAAGAATGTGCCTAGGGTTGCCACCTGTCCGGTTTTGACCCGGGTAGCCCAACTATCAGGAAAATTAATGCATGTGATAAAATGTTAAACTAGTAGCAATCCTTTAGTATTCTACAGTTCAGTTTTTCACAAATCAGCTATTGGGTTAATGGAATAACTTAGGCAGGAATATACAAATTATATTAATAGAGATTGACAGGCACACATGGTGTATAAGGTATATGTGTATAAGGATGTATTTTACTGTTTAGTTCCATTATATTTTGGCTAAATGTATTTTGAATTCATTGGACACTGACATATTTACCATACATTTGCCTGCTGCCCATTTAATGAGATACAGTGGCGTAACTATAGACAAAGCAGACCTTTCGGGTTTTGAGGAGGGCATGGACCATAAGGTCTTGCTTCTTATATAGTTGTTATAAATCCCCCCCCCTCAAACCTCTCTTACTTACCCCTGCACAGGGAGGTAGATTTTTTTTCCATCAATGTTATACATAAGAAATGATAACTATGTATAAATATATAAGGGGATCATATAATAATCTCTATAATGCTTTATTTAACAGTAGGTCCTTCTAGCAGACACAAGGGCATCCATTCCAATTAGTAGAAATGAGGTGCCATCTTAGTATTCCTAAAGGGTTTTTTTCTAACTGTGAGGGCTGTGAGGTTTTGAAATTGAATCAGTTGTACTGGCTGATACATTAGATATATTTAACCCTTTCACTGCCAGCCGTTTTGACTGATTTGGTACTTTAATTGCCAGACCATTTTTAAACATTTTGTACACTTTAAGGGCCTTTCCTGGGGGGGGGGTATTTTAGTTTACCCAGGAAAACAATACATGTTTTTTTTTTTCAGGACAACCTGAGCTTTCAAAATATGCTATAATTTTGGTGTAATTCCACTTCTGTAAAAAACATAGGCTTCTAAGTGTCAAATTAAATGAAAAAAAAATCATGTTTCACATAGTACAATCACATATATCAGAAACATAATTTATTTTATGTACAGTATGAAAACACAGCCGATTTGGAAAGGTCCATGTCCTGAATGTGCCAATACCAAATATATATAGTTTTATGAAGATTTCTCACTTGTATAGATCAGAATCTCCAAGCAGTTTACTAACAAATTTCCAAAGCACAGCTCCACAAAATGGCATACTTCTGATTTCAAGGCCAAACATTCCACTGACAGTAGGTTTACCCTAGAACACTACCCATTATTAGAAAGAACACATTCTAGAGAATCAAAAACGGGTAAATATATCTATGTACTCCAAACTACAATTCTTTCCTAAAGTTTTTTATAGAAATTGGTGATTTTTTTGAAAAATTACATCAAAGCTTCCAATCTACAGTATAATATCTCCCACACATCATTAGGTACCAATGTAAAACACCCTAAGTTTGAATTCCAAATACTGCAAAATCAACACATTTACATCAGTCTGGGGGGGGCAAAGGTAGAAAAACTACGTTCACTCCAGAAAACCATATATTTTTGGAAAGTACATATTCCCCCGAATCCAAATTGGGTATGCATGTCTTTCTACTTCAAAGCACCAAGCCACAAACCTTTCCAAAATTTGATGATTTTAGTGACGTTTCCAAAAATCCCATCAAAGCTTTCACTCTGCAACATCTTATTTCCCCATATACTATTGGATAGCAAGATAAATCAGTCAATGAAAATGAAAGCCTGTTGTCTGCTGAACAGTTTTATGTCCAATATTTATGGGTTTACCTAAGCACATGGCATATAGGGGCCCCAAAAGGAATACCCCCTGTTTGGTCTGTCATTTCAGGTACTGCAAAATCAACACATTTACATCATTTTGGGGTGGGCAAAGGTAGAAAAAAGTGCGTTCACTCCAGAAAACTATAAATTTTCGGAAAGTACACTTTCCTCCGAATCAGAATTGGGTATACATGTCTTTCTACTCCAAAGCACCAAGCCACAAACCTTTCCTAAATTTGTCGATTTTGGTGACATTTCCAAAAATCACCTCAAAACTTCCATCATGCAGCATCTTATTTCCCACATACTATTAGGTATCAAAACAAATCACCCCAAATATGAAAGTCTGGGGTCCTCTGAACAGTTTTATGTCCATTATGCATAGGTTTACCTAAGCACTTGGCATATAGGGGTCACAAAAACAAGACCGACCATTTGTTCTGTCATTTCAGGTACTGCAAAATCAACACATTTACATCGTTTTGAGGTGGGAAAATGTAGAAAAAAGTATGTTCATCCCAGAAAACCATATATCTTCGGAATGTAAACATTCCCCCGAATCCAAATGGGTATGCATGTCTTTCTACTCCAAAGTAACAAGCCAGTTTTTAGCCCAGTTTTTATTTTTATACTGAACACTTAATTTAAGAAGGGATTGAAAGATAGCTCAAAGTAGAAGTTGTTCCATGGACTGGTCTGATTGCCATCTTGGAGTCAGGAAGGAATTTTTTTCCCTCTGAGGCAAATTAGAGAGGTTTCAGAAGGGGTTTTTTTTTTTGCTTTCCTCTGGATCAACTAACAGTTAGACAGGTTATATATAGACATAAAAAGTTGAACTCGATGGATGTCTCTTTTTTCACATAACTTTCTACTACTTACTACTACTATTACTAAACGTGAATATCTAATCAGACATAATTTATGCCTATGCATTAAGATATGAGTTATGCTATTGTAATGAGCTGGTGCTGAATTTTCAAAGACAGTGTAGAGAGAAGCTTTGAAAGGATTAGCCTTTTTGATATTCTGCCTCAAAAGGCAAATACTCTTGAATCAGCCCTGTTGATGATACTGCCATCAATAGCCATTCGGAGGGAAAAAAATCATTTTTCTTTCTTTCTTTTTTTTGCTTTGTTTGAATTTATAGAAAAGGGCATATAACTCAACCACACAAAATGTGACACAAAAACAAATGGCCTTTACATTACATTCAGAACTCATGTTTACTATGTTTTTAATTATGGAAGCATGCAAATTTAAAATCATCCACAAACAAGTGAAAGCCACATAAAATTCCATAGAGATATGGATACCAACCATGGATACCAACTCAGTAGCTAACTCAAAGTCCACGTGCTTTAATATTAAGGAAAAGCAGCAATATAATAACCTACCATTTCATTCAAGAGTATTTGGAATTTCTTGGTTCCTGGTGAGGCCTTTCAAAGATCTGTTAGATTGCAATAGTGAATTAAAATCATTAACACAATGAGATTGCCGGGGGACACTGACTTACTGCCACAGCGAGTTCAAACTTTTCCAAGAAAAATAAAGAACGCCAAAATAATGACATTTAATTTGAAAGAACTATCTGAAATAAAAACTAGTCCAGCATGGAAGAACATATCAAATATATAGATACATGTTTCTATGTTTAAACTGTACAATATATTAATTAGTAAATTAGTACTTAGATGAAAGCCACACAAACAGATCAGCGAAAGTCCTGGAAGGATTTAATATTGCTGCATAGTTTTGTGTCATCTACAAAAACTTTACAATACATTACTTACATTGCCCACTCCCAAGACAATAATAAACAAATTAAATAAACTTGGATCCAATACAGAACCCTGTGGACCCCACTAAAAACCTTACTCCAAGTAAAGAATGTACTAGTGACAAACACAGCTAACTATTACACGGACCATTCAGTGTAAAGCAACTCAAGTAGGCTGGCAACTACTTTCTGGCATTACTGTCCACCTTTACGAGGATCCAATCCTGTCACGGCTAATGTCTGCCTAATAAAGGCTAGTGAGTGGTATGATTAATGGATCTAATCCCGAAACGCGTTAGGCCGTTTGCAGCAGTTTACCACAATAAATATTGTCCAGAAGTGCCGTCTGCCTGTGGAGTGTTTTGACGTGTGCACAGTGGGGACACTGTTGGCAGTGCACTTGGTCAAGAGGAAGAGCGGTGAGCTGGAGAGGTCGTTTTTTCAGAATTTCTAGTGAGTGGTATATCTGCATCAGTCAGTGTGTGTGTATGCAAAGATTACAAGTCCAGCCTGCATTGTACATTGTATCCATTTTATCCACTGTACAGTTCTCATTCCTTCCTCTGCATTTTCCCTCATATCATTCTTCTTACTTCCTGTTCCTGCTTTCTTACCCAGCCTGCCTCTTTGTCGTAAAGGTACAATGCAATGTAAACAGTAATATCAAAAAATAAAAGTGTTTTAAAGTAATAAAAATATAATGCAGTGTTGCCCTGTACTGGTAACACCTGTGTGTTTGCTTCAGAAACACTACTTTTGTTTATATAAATAAGCTGCTGTGTAGCAATGGGGGCAGCAACAAAGAAAAGGTTCAGGTTACACAGCAGGTAGCAGATACACTCTGTAGAACATAATAGTGTTATCTGTTGTGCCGTATTGACTTTTTTCAATTTCAGCCATTGTTACACAAAGTTTAAGGCAAGGTAACAAAATGGTTAAACAGAGAAGACATCTGAAGGAAACCCAACAGGTTCTTAACCTACAATGCAGTGTGCTGAGTGCTGCCAGCTCCCTGCACAGCCTGGGAAAGGAGGCAACAGGAATTGGAACAGATGGACAGGCTAAGTAGGGTTTTTGAAAACAATAAATCAACCTAAAAACAATACTTTTTTTCAGCACTTCCCTTCTATCTTTAAAAGAGTATAATGTACTGGCGCATTCTTGATTTTTTTACACAATATGTCTCCTTTAATGGACCAGCACTGAGCAAGAGGCAGGCTAATATGGCCACTAAATTAGGCAGTTGCCTGCAGCTGCAAATAATGCAATGCAGGCTTCAAGATTTAAACTCGCAAAGCCTCCTGTACCTCAGAGAGGAGGAGCACAAACCTATCGGTAAAATGTCCCAGGTTTTAGACAGAACAGGTTCTGATAACGTCCAGGCAAAAGTCAGGGCAACCAGTGTTTAAAGGAAAGGCTAAAATTAAGTAAGTTTTATCAGAAAGGTCTATATAAATACACCAGTAAACACTCAAAGTAATGTTGCTCTGAATCCTCTATCAAAAGAAACACAGCATTTCTTTACTTCTGCTGTGTACACATGGACTTCTGTATCAGACTTCCTGTTTTCAGCATAAACCTCCATGGCTAGGGCTTGAGTGTGCTCAGTTTGCTCCTCTTCCACTCCCTTTCCCCACCCCCTGCTGTAATCTGAGCCCAGAGCTATGAGTGAGCAGGGATAAACTCAGGCAGGAAGTGATATCACACCAAGCTAATATGGCAGCTGCTATCCTAAACAAACAGAGAGAGCTTCTAGAGCTGTTTACTCAGGTATGGTAAAGAATTCTATAGAATAAATATAATGTTATAGCTTGCACTATTGTGGCTAATCTATTGGCAATAAACTGCTTTGGTAGCTTTCCTTCTCCTTTAAAGGGAAACTAAAGCTTAACTAAAGAAGGAGGCTAGAAATGTTGCACATTATGTTTTGGGCTACTGTACCAGCCCAAGGCAACCACAGCCCTTTAGCAGGAAAGATGTGTCTCCAAAGATGCCCCAGTAGCTCCTCATCTTCTTTTCTGCTGATTCATTGCACATGCTCTGTGCTGCTGTCACTTACTGAGCTTTGGGACCCACTCACAATATACAGTACACATAGAATATAAAAGTCACAATACAAGGCTTATTAATAATTAATACAGATAATTACTACATGGCAGAAGAGAAACCAGTGCAATTAGCATCAGAACTTAATAATCAGCACTGTAGCAACAGCTTATATGACAGGTCGACCTCATTTTCGGCTTGATAATTTGCAACGACCCCTAAGCTTAGCTTGTCAACAGCTGCTCAGAGCCCACTGAGCATGTGAGTGTCGCAGACACTGTCCAAGATGGTGACCCCATGTAACAAGTTTGAAGTCCTGGATCATTGCTGCTATTCAGAAGCTCAGAAGTTCAGTGTTATAAAATATGTCACAAGGAAACAAGCCAATGTCTAACAACAAGCATCCAGTTGCAACAACATACATGAATAACACAGCTGGGACCTATAAACAGACAATGAGCATTGGCATCAGTGGGGTTTATAATACTTTACAAATCTTTATGCCAAAGGCAAACCTGACAAGAACAAAAAAAATATTTTCATATTAGAAACACCAATGAAATGTAACTGCTCCTTTAGCAAAAATTAAATTCCCTCCAAATTATGCACAGATTGCTTAGACAGATGGGTAGCATGGACTTATGCTGCTGAGATCATAAGCAAGGTTCCTCTTCCAGCAATACAAAAACTCAACATACTGCATGTGATAAATTAATTGTAAGAACCAGGTCTGGTTAAAGGAAAACTGATTAGACCAGAAAAAAAATATTACAGTAATTATGACTGACTCATACCTTATTATGGAAGAGTATAATGTATGTTTCTTAAGAAGAAAATGACCTATTGAAAGCTTCAGAAAACAAATGCATTAATGATCTTAAATAAATGATGTTGAAAAGAAAACCACAATCCACACACATTACACATTACATTACATTGCAATCAGTCTATAAAGTTTTTAGCGCTGTCTCTGAAAGTGTTGTGCACTGATTTTCTCTTGCAATAAAAAACTGCCTATAACAGAAGTAGATCCGGCTGTTGTGGGGGGGCCAGAGCATGGTTTCTGCTTCCTGTATAGCTACCATAGCTATACAGGACACCCTCTTCCCCAGCTGCTGTCCTACCTGTGAGTGGGAAGGTAGGATGCAGCCAGATAGAAGATGCCGGTGGGGGATGGAGAGTGGGCTGGTGGGTGTCCAGGTAGAGTTCGCTGTGTGGCAGGTGCCTCCAAATGCTGCTCTGAGTCCTCTGTCAAAAGAAACATAGCATTTCTTTCCTTCTATTGTGTACACATGGGCTTCTGTATCAGACTTCCTGACTTCAGCTTAAACCTTCTTGCCCCAAACGTGAGCATGCTCAGTTTGCTCCTCTTCCCCCCTCCCTTCTCTGCTATAATCTGAGCCCAGAGCTATGAGTGAGCAGGGAGAGACTTAGGCAGGAATTGATGTCACACCAAGCTAATACTGCAGCTGCTATCCTAAAAAAACAGAGGGAGCTTCTAGAGCTTTTTACTCAGGCATGGTAATGTCACAGCCGGCACCCGATACCAGAACAAATGCCAAGCACCCTGGTCTCGGCTCGGCTTCACCAGTAGTGTGACCACCGTTGGGCTTCGGGAGGAGCCCTCAGCTTACTTGGGTGCCACCTGGACTTAACGAAGGGTGCAAGGCGAGATGTTCTGGCTGGCGAAGGGGCACGGCTGTTAGTAGAGTCTTTTGGGCCAAAGGTACAAATGGAGCAGGCAAGAGAATCGTCAGACAGGCAAGGTCGAGGCAGGCAGATATCAAGAATCGTCAGGCAGGCAAGGGTCAAACCGGGTTGTCAATCAAGGGGTTAAGCAGTAATAGTTGTCGTAGGCAGGCGAGGGTCAGGATACAGAATGCAGAATAGTCAGGAACAGGCTGGGTCAAACACGGGTAATCAAACAGGCTAGATACAGAACAGATCAGACGCACAAGGCTCAGGAACCACTAGAAACAAGTTCTATCACGGTCACTGGCTGGGAATCAGAATGGACCTAAAATACTTTCAAATTTCGCGCTAAAACATGCCCAATGCGTGCTGGCGCAATCACGCCAGCGCGCCTGTACCTTTAAGAGGTGCACAGGCGCGCCGCGAGCGTCCTAAGGAACCAAGATGGCGCCGGCGCTGGAGGCAGGAGAAGGAGCGTGGCGGTCGTCCACGCCACCGCACCACTAGACCACCAGGTATTTTTATTACAGGTAAGGCATTCTGCAGAATAAATATAGTGTTATAGCTTGCACTATGTGGCTTATCTATTGGCAAGAAAATGCCTCTGTAGCTTGCCTTCTTCTTTAATAATATTTCTGCCTTGTGGCTTTCACTGTTTAACCTACAGCTGGCTAAAGAAAGCTAATCAATGATTGGTTGCTTTAGGTTACTGCTCAGGTGCAAATTTTCCCAAAGTCAATAAATGAACCCCATTGACTTTAACACATTTGACATTTCTAGGCAATTAGATTCTAAAACCATTGCAGTTGGGTTTTTTTTGTTTTGTCAAATTATTTTATGGTGTTTTTGTTATGTTTTGGTAGCCGAGGATGAGTAGAGTATAACAGTGCTTTATTAGTAGGTTCATGCAGCAGTAGCTTCAACTCTAACGTCTTAAGCAGTATAGAAAGTACTAGATATACACAGTACAACTCTTGTGCACTTGACATGAAAAAGTTCTTTATAGCAGTCAGTGCAGTTTCATAAGCCTCATCAGATAATGGTAATGTATAGAATATACGCTGTCCCTCTGCCACTAGGCAGTGAATAAGTAAAGCACGCTTTCTAACAGCAGAAATCTCCCCTTGGTCAGCAGCAATAAAGTAATTTTCAAACATACTGATCCAAGCAGTAAAAGGTTTGGTAGGCTCAGCAGGGTTTGGAAGAAAAGCTGCAGGCTGCTGCAGAGGTAGAAGAGACATCGTGTCGCCAATGTGTTATGTTTTGGTAGCCCAGGATAAGTAGAGTATAACAGTGCTTTATTATGAGGTTCATGCAGCCATTACACTGCAGCAGTAGCTTCAACTCTAACGCCTCAAGCAGTATAGAAAGTACTATGTATACACAGTACAACTCTTGTGCCCAGTGACTACTACAGGCTATTTGTATAAACACCACAGTTTTGTTACTAGGCCCACTAGAAAGTTCACGTGTAGAACAGAAAATTACAAAACTCACAGGGATAAAAATTTTGAGAGGAGCCTCCCTACTCCTCACTGAGCAGATAGTGGAGGTCAGTTGCAGGATGAGGTAGCTAATTGAATAGCAAAACTAGAATTGTTGCTGGTAGGTGGGACTGGTCACTCTAGCAGTTGTAAGACCAGTTCCTGTAGTGCATGGTAAGAGATTGTCAGGGGGAAGTGCATAAGACAGGATGGAGCAGGTGCAGAACAGAAACAGAAGCAGAATGGATTGGACAGGACGGAGTGGGCGTGGAACAAGAACAGACTGGATAGGACAGGATGGAACTGCTGTAGAACAGGAACAGGAGCAGACTGGATAGGACAGGACAGAGCAGACATAGTACAAGAACAGGCATAGGAACAGGGTGACGAGGGTTAAGTGTCAGTACTGGACTGGACAGGGTGAAGAGGGCGATGAGTCAGGACAGGACAAAGAGGGCATATTGGGAACAGGACAGAGCAGGACAGAGCAGGCATAGAACAGGAAAAGAAGCAGACTGGATAGGACAGGACAGAGCAGGTGTAGAACAGGAACAGGAGCAGACTGGATAGGACAGAGTGGGCGTAGAACAGGAACAGACTGGAAAGGACAGGACGGAGCAGGGGTAGAACAGGAACTGTACTGGACAGTACCAGAGCAGGAACAGGAGGGCAAGGCAGAGCAAGATTCAGGCAGGACAAGGAAATATACAGGGCAAGGCACAATATATAAGGCAGAATAGTAGTGGAAGCAGGAACAAGGTCAGACAAGGTAAGGCAAGGTTAAAGCAAGGTAAAAGGCTAGAGCAGGAACCAAGTTAGGGGCAAAGCCACAGTGCTTAAGAGGCCAAGGCTCAGGCAAGGAGGATGAGGAGGGCTGGCCTTATATAGGGCAGGGTCAGCCCTGATTTGCTGACCCCAAGTCACCAATCAGGCTGCTGCTGGGCTAAGGCTGCAAAGGCCAGGTAATAGATAGTGAGCCAGCCTGCCGGCTGCTCATCTGGCTTTAAGGCACATAGCCCAAAACCCAAAGGTCCCTGGCTCAAATCCCAGCAGAGCCTGACAGAGATAAGTACTAATTCTGGGTATACTGAGGTCATAGAAAATGCAATTATTAAGATTGGGTTATATTCACTACAAACAACAAATGCCACAGGTAAACTGTTTATGACCCACAATTAGTGAAAAAAGGAGATTTTACAACCCAGGGAACAATGTCTACAGCAGGTCATCCCAAACTGTGGCACTGGCTCTCCTGGGAGGTTACCAGGTTTGTCTAGATATTCATTAAACAATGGGCCAGATTTAATTCAGTGAGAAAAACATCTCATGGTTTATCACGTGAAAACTCATGGATGAGATTCAATTCAAAGAGAAAACTTTTCTCCAAATTCAGTTCCACTTTTTTCCATAGACTTCAATAGAGTTTTCATGTGTTAAAACAGTGAGATGTTTTTCTGCATTGAATTATATCTCAAATTGAATCTCATCCACGAGTTTTCATGTGATAACCCTTTTTCTCACTGAATTGAATCTAGCTGTCACGGCCGGCACCCAATACCAGAATAAGTGCCAAGTATCCTGGTCTCGGCTCGGCTTCACCAATAGTGTGACCACCTTTGGGCTCCGGGAGGAGCCCTCAGCTTACTTGGGTGCCACCTGGACTTAACGAGAAGTACAAGGTGCTTCTGCCTTCTGGCTATCCTCTTGTACTGTGACCTTCGGCCCAAAAGACTCTGCTACCAGCTGTGCCCCATCGCCAGCCAGAACATCTCACCTTGTACCCCTCGTTAAGTCCAGGTGGCACCCAAGTAAGCTGAGGGCTCCTCCTGAAGCCCAACAGTGGTCACACTACTGGTGAAGCCGAGACCAGGGTACTTGGCACTTGTTCTGGTATTGGGTGCCGGCCGTGACACCTATCCACCACCACCCAGATCACCGTTTTCCCCTGAGAAGGGGATAAATCAACAATGAAGTCCATTGACAGATGGGACCAATGTTTTTCTGGAATGGGTAAGGGGATTAACAGACCCTGGGAAGAATTTCGAGAAGACTTTGATCTTTGGCAGACTGGCAGGAATTAACAAAGGCCTTAGCATCCTGTTTGAATGATGGCCACCAAACATGACGGGATAACAGGGACACCGTCTTTGAAATGCCTGGATGCCCTGCCATCTTAGAATCATGAACCTCCCTCAATATTTGCTCCCTTAACTCCTGTGGTACAAACTGTAGATATCAGAGTTTAAGATTTAAGCCATAAGTGGTTATTATCAAAGAACAAAGATTATGGAACAGGACACTAGTACAGAATTGCTGTGTTGTAGAAGAAGCTCAAGGTTAAAGGCCATTCTGTTATTAGAATGTAGAATGTTTTCACAGAACAAGGAATACATCTGTTGTCTCATGTCACAAGTATAGTGCAAGGCCAAGCAAGACATATAGTTTCAGAAACTACAGCATAGATACTATTCTGGACACTGTGCTGACACAGTAGATGAACCTTATTTGGCTATTGTACTGAGACTGTGAGTCTGTCCCTAAGATGGAAATAGTGACACAGTTATGCTAAAACAAGAATGATGATTGGATGCCTCTGGATCAGCCCCATGGAAGAAGAAATGGTTAAATAGTCTTATTGTCCCCCAACGTCCTCCGAGCTTTCAGGATGTGTGAGCTATTATTTAATACTCTGTATTGTAATACTCTGTATTAATGTATACCTCAAATAAAGCTGTCTGGTTAATTTATTGAGAGAATCTGTTTGGTTCAAGTCAGGCCCAGGGGGAACTTCCGGGCCTGGCTCGATTTGAGTAAGTATTTATTCAAATCCAAGAGGGACTTACTCATCGTGGCTGAGAATCTTATATCCCTGGAGGACTATAGGAGCATAAATCTGACACAAACCATCTCCCCGAAGGGGTATCCGTAGGGATAGAGAAGAAAGGTCAGATTCAAGGGTGGCTATGATCATTTCTCTGGGAATAATGGAAGTACACTCACTAGAGTCAGAAGAAATGGATTCGAAACTCCTAGAGAGTGCATCCGCCTTGGTGTTTTTAGTGCCAGGCCTGAAAGTCAAAGAAAAATTAAACCTTGTGAAAAATAGAGCCCACCTAGCCTGCCTCGGATTAAGGCGTTTAGCGGACTCTATGTATAGTAAATTCTTGTGGTCAGTATAGACCGTCACCAGATGTTTTGCACCCTCTAAGAGATGCAGCCATTCCTCAAAGGCCCATTTGACTGCCAACAATTCCCTGTTACCTATATCATAATATAGAAGAAGAAAGCACAGGGATGTAACTTGTTGGTAGTTGGGTGCCTTTGAGAAAGACTGCCCCAGCTCCCACCTCAGAGGTGTCAACCTCCAAAATAAAAGGAAGCGCAGTGTCGGGGTGACGAAGGATTGGGGCAGAACTGAACTCCTTTTTGAGGAATTCAAATGCTTGCCCCCTCAGGGGGCCACATGCTGGGATCAGCGCCCTTCTTGGTTAAGTTAGTGATGGGGGCCACAATAAGGGAAAAATTCTTAATAAACTGACGATAATAATTAGCGAAACCGAGGAACCTTTGGGTAGCACGTAACGAAAGGGGTTGAGTCCAATCCAGGACTGCTCTCACCTTGCCTGGATCCATTTCTAAACCCTTGCTGGAAATGTTAAATCCCAAAAACTGAACAGAAGAAACCCCAAAAGTACATTTCTCCAGTTTCACATAAAGATTATTCTCTCTTAGTCTTAGAAAGACTTCACAAACATGTTTTTTCACAAAAATCAGGATATCATCAAGATAGACCACTACGAATATCCCCAACAGGTCCCGGAAGATGTTGTTGACAAACTCCTGAAACACAGTGGGAGCGTTACAGAGACCGAATGGCATTACAAGATATTCTAGTGGCCATCCCTGGTGTTAAATGCAGTCTTCCACTCATCACCCTCCATGATACATATCAGGTTATAAGCCCCCCTAAGATCAAGTTTGGTAAAGAGCCTAGCATCTTTAACCTGATCAAAAAGGGAGGGGATAGCATTTTTCTATGGTTATCTTATTTAGCCCCCTATAATCAATACAGGGGCGAAGACCACCCCGCAGGGGAACTAGAAGGTCTGACGAAACCCCTTTCCAAATTTTCCTTAATATACTCTTTCATTGCCTGGGCTTCGGGCAATGAAAGAGGGTAGGTTCTACCATGAGGAGGAGTTAACCCAGGGACAAGATCTATTGGGCAGTCATACTGCCGGTGTGGGGGTAAGGTTTCTGCTGCCTTTTTAGAGAAGACATCAGCAAATTCTGCATATGCAGCAGGTAACCCCTCAAGAGATGTAGTTGCTACTACAGAGGGGAAAGCATACCCCACCACACATAGTACCCCATTGAACCACCTCCTTTGAGACCCAATCAATCAGAGGGTTATGCCTCTGGAGCCACGGTAACCCCAAAATAAGAGGAGAGGAAGCACCCTCTATGAGGTAAAAAGCTATCTCCTCACAATGCAAATTATTAATACACATAAAAAGAGTTAGTCTCCTTAGAAATTACACCTGACCCTAAGGGTCTTTTGTCTACTGCCATAATTCTCATGGGGGGAACTAAAGGTATACAGAATTTAGCTGCAAAGGCAGAATCCAAAAAATTACCCTGGTAACTGGTAACAAAACCTTAGAGGCAGATTGGGGAGAGGAAACTCCTGCACCCAAATGGAGCTACCAATCTCCATTTGGGCTTCGGAGTTTAAACACTGGTTCAGAAAGTGTTTCTTTTCACCACAGTACATGCAAAGACCCAGAGAACGCCTGCGTGCCTTTTCCTCAGGATTTAGATGGGATATGCCTAATTGCATAGGCTCCTCCTGAGGTAGAGGCACAGAGGGGTTAGAAGATGTTAGATTGGTCACCACATTAGATCTTACAGTATATTAGTAACCCCAGAGAAGTTTGTACTCCTCTCACCCCTTCTCTCCCTTTGCCTTCTATCTACCTGGATGGCGAGGGACATGAGACCATCCAGGTTAGAAGGTAGGGGGTAATTAACCAGACTATCCTTTACTGAATCAGATAACCCCAAACGGAATTGACTCCATAGAGCCAAATCTTTCCACACAGTTTCCACTGCCCACCGGCGGAATTCGGTGCAGTACACCTCCGCATCCCTTGTCCCTTGGCGCAAGTTACGAATCGCGGTATCGGCAGAAGATGCACGATCTGGGTCATCATAGAAAATTGCCATGTTTTTAAAGAAAGTGTCAAGGGAATAACGAGCAGGGTCAGAGGAAGGCAGCCTGAGGGCCCAAATTTGGGGGTCACCCAAAAGCAGGGTCATTACGAACCTGACTTTCTCCTCACCAGATTGGAATGAGTGAGGGAAAAAACTAAGGTATAACTTACATGCCTCTTTAAAGAAGAAAAATTTAGTGCGATCCCCACAGAATTTCTCGGGGAACACAATTTTGGGTTCATGGGGTTTAGATGAGTTACCCCAATTGGCAGAAGAACCCAAAGGAGGTGCAGGAACAGGATCGGGCGGCTGCTGCGAAGGCCCCAACTGACGGGTCAGATTGTGGAACCCTTGAAGCAAATAGTTCTGCTTTTGCTCTTGCTCCTCCATACTTTGCAGCAAAGTGGAGAGCAACATCTCAGTGGAAGTTTGAGGAGATGGTGTAGCAGAGGTAGCAGCAGCTTCGTGACCGTCGTCCTCCATGGCCCGTTATAATGTCACGGCCGGCACCCAATACCAGAACAAGTGCCAAGTACCCTGGTCTCGGCTCGGCTTCACCAGTAGTGTGACCACCTTTGGGCTTCGGGAGGAGCCCTCAGCTTACTTGGGTGCCACCTGGACTTAACGAGAGGTACAAGGTGAGATGTTCTGGCTGGCTAAGGGGCACGGCTGGTAGCAGAGTCTTTTGGGCCGAAGGTCACAGTACAAAAGGATTAGGCAGAAGGATGGTCAGACAGGCTGGGTCGAGGCAGGCGGATTTCAGAATCATCAGGCAGGCAAGGGTCAAAACCGGGTAGTCAAACAAGGGGTTAAGCAGGAGAGTTGTCGTAGGCAGGCAAAGGTCAGGATACAGATTGTCAGAAAGCAAGCTAGGTAAAACACGGATAATCAGATCAGAATACAGACGCTCAAGGCTCAGGAAACCACAAGAACAAACTTCTATCACGGGCAAAGTCTGGAAGCCCTTTCACTCTATTTATACAATTGAATTTTGGCGTCAGTGCGCGCTGGCGTCATCACGCCAGCGCACCCGCACCTTTAAGAAAGAGGGAGGCGCTCTAAAACTAACTTAACGACATTTGATAAGCACTGCTCAAGAATGATGAGAAGAGAATTTTTTGCCAAGTTTCCCCGAGAAAATGATGCCAATAGAATTATATGCATTTTGGCAAATTTTCGCCATTTAGCGAATTTTCAGTGAAGTGAAACAGGTCAGATTTGCCCTTCACTACTCTAGAACTATGATATACCTGCACCTAACAAAAAACGTAAGGAAGTTTTTTATTAGACAAGGGATGCTGAGTGAATAAGGGTATTGTAGGAAACCTGGGATTAAATTTAAGTAACATAGCAACATAGCAAATGATCCCACTTTTACAGTTAAATCTATTTTATTTCCTCAGCACACATAACATTTCTCTGCTGGTGTATTTCATCCAGCAGAGAATCATGTGGAATATCTCTGTGCATCTGATGTTCACATGAATGGGAACCACCTGTCACAACTCATGCTGGACATTTCCAGGCAAAGACAAACAGAACAGAGGAGAATGAAATGTTTATCCTCAAAAAATGTGAACAGCAGAAAGTAGTAATCTCTGCTGGCAGCTATGTTATAAAGAAATTATCAAGGTTAACACTGGGTCTTTTATGGAAGACTTGCGATTACAGATTTAATTTGCACATTATCTGAAAGTAATATTATAAAGAATAGTTTGTCAGCTTCAGTTGTCCAGTACAAAATGCAGAGTGTAGGTGGATATTAGCCAGCTCTGTCTTTACCAAGTCCGAGCGGGTAGGGGGAAGTACAGGGCCCCATTGTGGCCTACGTTTACCACAACTTAACTTGCTTGTCTGAATGGTGCATAAGTTAGGGGATGGGTAGGGACTAGTGAAAAGCGAAATTTTCGCTGAAAACATTATGCCCATAAACTTCAATGGCTGAAAAAACTTGGCGTGCATCAAAAAAAATTGCAAATTTGCATATGCAAATTAGAGGATGGAATGGAAAAAGGAAACCACCATGTCTGTGCGACTTTAGTCACATGATTATAAGGAACAGGAACACTACACAGGAAAACTAAAATACCTGCTACCCGCCTCCCAATAACACATCTGGACTTGACAAAGTTAATGATATTTAATGTTTTACTCAAATAATTAAATAAAATTCATCACTATGTTTTAAAAAGGCGATGAGGTCAAAATCACTGAACCAGTTCTTACATGCGCAGACATTAGTTTCTAGACTTTACAGAAGATTATCAGCATGCACTGTTCTCTGTTCACGTAAGCACAAATAATGTTCTAGGAACTGCAAGCAGTCAAGGAGTGATTGTGTGCAAACTGACTTAGTTGGTGCTTTCTGTGGTCCTTAGAAGATTAAAGACTGACCTGGCTGCTGCCTATACTGCCGCACAAGCCACCTGCACTCATTCTCCAAATCAGTAGGAATGCGAATTAACTTCGAATTTCAACAAGAAAGTCAGCAAGCAGGAGAGAGGAGCGCACAAGTAGCTCCTTCAGCTGGTTCAGTACTTGTTGCCCCATCCCCTTTTTAAACACAATATTACAACTGGGAGAGGGATTTTAGTTCATTATGGATGAGGAATGATAAGCAAATTTTTACACATTACACATTTCATCATCTGCAAATTTTTCCGGGAACTCATGGCTGAAAAATTCAAGAGTTTCAACATACTGTTTAAGGGTCAGGCCATACGAGCAGATTCGGGGAGAGTAGTCGCCCCATCGATAAATCTCCTCTTCTTCGGGACGTCAATCTCCCCGAAATGCCTTCCCCCTGCCCTCCGCCAGCTAAAATGAAAATCGCCTGCGGCAATTCAAACGTGGCTCTTCAATTTCCAAAGTCATCCGAAGTTGCCTCACAAGGTTTTTTCACAAATCTCAAAAAATTTGTGTTTTTTTAATTATCATGAAAAGAAAAAAAAATTAGATTTATTAAGGTTGATTATTGAGTTGTATTTTTTGGTCACGGGTAAAAAAAAAACTCAAATTGTTTGAGTTTTTTTTTTTCCCAGACATGGGTTTTTCACATTTGAGATTTTTCTTAAATAAGATAACATTCAAGTTCATCTGAGGTAAAAAAAAACTCCAACACTCAACCTTTGATAAATAACCCCATTAGTGTAAACTGCAAAATTCACTAATATAAAACTTCAAGTAAAAGTAGTTGAGATCCTGTATAAGCCAATGGGAGCTGCGGTGATATTTTTGGGCCACTCTAAATCAATTTGGACTTTTAGAGGTTTTCGTTTTGTCCGAAAAACTGAAATTTTTAGAGGTTTTCAAGGTATTTGATTTTTTAGAGCAGAGTTCAGTGTAATTTTCTGTTTGTACTTTTTAATTCAGATTTTTTAATACATCTCATAACATTCTTAGTTTTAGAGTTTGTGAGCTCGGTTGTGGTTTCAAAAACCACTAAAAACACAAAAGAGACTGTTGATAAATAGGTCCCAGGTCCTGAGAATTTTCGATAACAGGTCCATATATGCACAAGATAAAAGACATTACACTTCAATGAACACATAATTGTAAAAATGGAAAGATTTTTGCAACTGCATTTTCCCCTGTGTGAACAGAAGGCTATACCTTGGACCAAGTATCAGAATGACAGAACCAATAAACAAAAGTGTATAACTTACCCAGGATCATACAGAATGAATATGTCCTGGTTACAGTATTGATTTCATGGGCTTAAATCACGGCAGATTCATTGGTGTGCATTTACATTTCTCTGAGAAATGTCTCACTCTTCTAGATTGGACCTTTCTACACAAGAGTTACTTTGCAAATGTATTAGCTCAGAACTATATACCTTGTGAGCAAAGCATGACTGGTTAGAAACTTTCTGGTGCCTCTCAAGTATTAAGAGATAACATGCAATAAGACATTATAAAGCACTTCTTATTGTTTTGAACCAGACTAGCCAAAGTGACCCCTTTATTGCCGAATGGACTGTTTTTTTATGTATTTTATTAAATTATTTATTATGTAAAATAATAACCTTTGCCTACGAGCATACAAGAGAAAACAACATACTGTATATTTGTTTTATTTCATCAGTTGTAACTTGTTGAATTGGGTTATACTTAAATGTTTTATGGGCTACACTCATTAATCACCATTTTACTGGATGGACTGTGTGATATCTTAAGCAATATTACATACAATATTTTACCAACCATTTATTGATACAATTCTGAATCTCATTTGTCTCTACAAACTATTTTTTTATTCCAACCTTTTTGATTATTTTTAAGAAATTAGCTGTTAGGAAAAAAAAACACATGCTAAACAAATATGTGGATTACTCTTTTTATTAAGATGCCCCTTAGCCTATCTCTCTAATTATAACGTAACCCTATATTTAAAAATAATTTTTGCTATCTTTGTTAACCCACTTTTTATTGAGGGTGTCATCTTTTTCATTGTAACCTATTTAACTTAAAACTTAAATGAATTTTCGAGAAACTGAATTAAAAAATAACTCATTAAAAACTTTGTAAATAAAATTACATTTCACATGGGTTCTGCACAACTAATACCTTTCATTTGTAAATAGGAAACATTTGCAATGGTTAAGTGCTTCTTACAGAAAGGAACTAGAAGCTGAAACATCTCACAAATATAGGAAGCCAGGATACTTAACTGATCTGCAATGCCATCTTGTGGTGACCAATAATGATATAAAAAATACAAAACAGAGCTTGCAGAGTTGTAAAGATCTTAATCTTCTAAATCGGTATAGGAATACAAACATGTGCAAACATGCCTGAGATCACCTTCCGTATCAATTGAACCATTTTACATCTTAACTCTAATTTACGTTCAGTTGATTTGATCCCAATCATTTTATATAGCATTTTGTCTGGCTAGTTCCCTGTTTGTTTATCTTTGTTTGCATATTAAGCTATGTCTATATTGTGAACAAAATCAGACAGTTCATCAAAAGGAAAATGTCCAGTTTATTATAAAAAAAATCCAGTGTACAAGACAGTTTTAGTTGAATAAACAAAACAAAAGCCTTGCCCCTCTAAGGCTCCCTTCAGATTAAGTAATAAGATTATTGGGCTTTATATTGGGATCTTCCAGCCACCTGAATGATTGATATGTGACTGAAAATCAGGAAGATATTTATTGGGCAGGTTTGAAAAACCAATTGGGAAAGCACTGCATCAACATATTAATACATGCCTCTTCCAGCATTGGAATGGGGGGGGTCTGGACCCACCAAGGCTGCAACAACCCTCCCCCCTTTCCCTTCATACCTTTGTTTCTCTGCTCTTCATGATCAGGGGAGGTCAGTAAGCGCACAATGGGAATCGGGTCTGGGTGGGCGGGTACCTTGGACAGGTTGCTTTTGCCCCAATTATGATAAAGTCATTGGTTTAGGGGAAACTGTACTACTGACCCCCCCACACACACTCTATTGGATTATTGAGCCTGTATTCTATCTATGTATACCCTGCTTACTTCATTATGATCTTTTATGAACATGGTTTTACTCAATCTGTCATTCATAAAGCTAAAACTTATAATTCTCTAGAATATAATGAATGTGATCTCTTAACAAACCTTTAACTAGCTTGCTCTCAAGTTCTAAAACTATAAAATTGCCAGGTGGAGACTGTAATTCTTTTTAAAATATTGAAATAACATCAGCTTTCCTTTAATTCATTGGTACCATATCATAAGAAAATGAGAAAAACTGACCAGCCTAAAACTAAGGTAAGTACTTGAGAGCATGTTTGTTTACATAAATTCATCTTAAACATTTAGTACCATATCTTGTCAGTTTGAGCTGAGCCCTGTGTATGTTACCAAAATCAGTCCTATAAAATGACTCCTTTATTGTGTGAATCGAGGAAAATTACAGAAACAAAATATTTCCATTTTTTATTGAAGCCACACTCTGAAACCAGATCTTTTATTATATTTTTACCATACTATAAGATAAAAAAAAAGGTTCTGTGTTTTTAGCTAACAATCTTATGTCCAAATCTTCCTGCTAAAGTAATGACCTTAGCGTGCTTAGAGTGCTTACCTTTGACCAATGTATGCTTGCAACAGACATTAGCCCTTTTCCTGTAATAAAGTTCAGTTTCTGAGACCTCCATGTTCTCTCCTTGCAGGCTCCCAAGAAACCCTGTTCTCCTCTGGATCTAAGCCTGCCAGTAGTCAAAAATTCAAGGGAGGAGCTTCTGAAGAGGAAGTTTCATCACTGAAACACGTCAGTCTTGTGACATCACACCCACTACTAGTGGCAATAATCATCAAGGAGAGATTTTTATGACATGCAAGAATATAACAAATATGTGAGTGCAATTTTCAACAAAATATAAATTAATATTATAGGTTTTTTACAGAGCACATTTTTTTAGTTCCTGGTGGGATTGCAGACTGCAAGCAAAGTCAAAAGGCATTGCTTAAAGGAAAACTATACCCCCAAAATGAGTACTTCATCAACAGTTTATATCAAATTAAGTGGCATATTAAACAATCTTACCAAACCAGTGTATATATTTAAGTAAATATTGCCCTTTTACATCTCTTGCCTTGAACTACCATTTCGTGATTTTATCCAGTATTACATCAAGTTTTATTATTAATAAATAAGCTAAAATCAGGCATGGGAGTTGATCAAGCTTTTTTTATTAATATTATCAGATAAATTCAGATTTTATTAAATAACCCCCCTTAATGTTGTTACATGATAGAAATGTTGTGTTTGTTTTACATGTAATTCTTTCTCTTCTTTACTCTGAATGACTAGTCTTCTGAATAAGAAATAAATTGAAATTTACTTGGGAATTTTTTTATCGGAAAATAAAGTTACCATTTGGTTTATGCTGTATCTATAGTGTGTGTGTGTGTGTATATATATATTCGGGGTTTACCTTGACGTGGTATGGTGGCTTATCAATTTTATGATCATAACTTTGTAACAAAATAACCCCTATTTGGGTACATATGCAATAGCATTTATTATACTTATATATATATATATACTTTAAAGCCTTTAGAGTGCTCCCACAACCCCCCTGTTTTGATATTATATATATATATATATATATATATATATATATATATATATATAGATAGATAGATAGATAGATAGATAGATAGATAGATATTGGGGGAGAAGGCTGTAAATGAGACAACTCCTGCCTGTACTTATTTTCCAGTGTGTGCAGAATTTCCCCTCGCAAGGGGAATGTAACCGAAGAAGAAACAACAGTTCAACAGAAAAAAATCCGTCCCACCCTACTCTTGCAGACAGGTCCAGACTGAGAATTAAAATAGACCCTCGCATTTCAGGTACACAGAGGCCCAATCAGCCCACACAGAAGCCCAAACAGCCCGCGCCAGTCCACTAAATACTGACTTTCTATGGCACTGTATAGCAGCTCCTGGCATTTGCCAGAACCCACAGATTGCCAGTCCAGGCCTGCTTACAGATTCCCAGTAAGACCAGCCCCAGATCACCAATTACCAAAACCGAGCAGAGAGACAAAGTGTCACTGCTAACAACACTACTGGTCTCACCTCAGTAAAAATGCCTGAGAATCAGTGGCCCAACGTACATGCCATCAATCACTTTTCCCAAGGAAACTGGGGACCTTTTTGTCACCATACCACATATCCCTGCACCCTCTGCTCAAGCCCGTTAGGCTGAGCACAATATTCTGCCAATGAATGTACCCTGCAGAGAGCATCTGCATTCCCATGCATCTTTCCAGGTCTATTTTCCACTAAAAATTTGAAAGTGACAAGAACCATCTGGTGACCCTGGCGTTCTTCTCCCTATTTTGTGCCATCCATTTAAGTGGGGCATGGTCAGTGACAAGTTTGGATTGCCTCCCTAAAAGATAATATCTCAGGCTCTCCAGTGCCCATTTAATGGCCAGTCACTCTCTCTCTACAATGGCATACCTGCATTCAGCGGGGGCCTGCCATAGCCTCTTGATCAATTTGTCTACCAGGGGCATAGGATACGCATCCTCAGTGAGGGGGAACTTGCCAATACCCCTTGGTAAGATGTAGGGTGGTGATGTACCGGGCCTGCCATAGCCTCTTGATCAGTTTTGTCTACCAGGGGCATAGGATACGTATCAAATTTGCTGACCTCATTGAGCTTCCTGAAGTCAATTGGATTCTAGGGACAAGGACAATGGGGATGGACCATTCACTATGGGACACCTCAATTACGTCTAGCTCCAACATCCTTCTAATCTCCTCTGCCACTGCCTGGCATCATACCTCAGGTATCCAATAAGGTCTGACATTGACTTTAACCAGGGGCGATCCTGGCCCCTCTGCCGCCTGAGGCAGCAGCAGTTGCTGCCGCCCCCCCCTCCCCCCCCTCCCCCATGCGCTTACCATTTTGCACCTGAGGGGGTCCAGGGGGGTCCAAGAGGGCGGCAGAGAGGGCCAGGACTCTAGCGCAGAGAGCCTAACTGCGCTTTCTGCGTTAGAAGCTCTTAAAGTACCAGTAGCAGCATTTTTGCCGCCCCTGGTACCTAGTGGGGCGCTGCCGCCTGAGATGAGAGCCTCAACTCGCCTCATTGGCGAAGCGCCCCTGACTTTAACCCCAGGTCCAGTTACAATGTCATGTTTAATAATATCAGTAAGCCCAGGCTGATCTGAGAATATTTGTCAATTCCGGACCAGAAACTTTTTCTGGCTGTTAGAGAGTGTCTTTTACCTCAGGCACCTTTGGGATTTCTACCTCTACAGCTGCAGGATGGGTGGACAGCACTTCCCTATCTTTCCAGGGTTTAATTAGGAGCAGGCTTAATGATACACCTGCTCCTTTTTCCTCTTATCTGGCTGTTACACTTTCTAATTAGTGTCCCCTACGCACTCTGTAATTTTGTAGAGCCTTGCTATTTGACCAGGAACTTACTTTACACCATAGGAACCAGGACTAACACCATGTCCCCAGGATTGAAAGTTCAGACTCGAGCTGATCTATTATGTATCGGGCTTTGAGTTTCCTGGGCCTAAAGCATATGCTCTCTCACAAGGGCATCACCATTCAAGACGGTGCAACATGCTCTACCATACTTTTCCATGGGGTGGATTCAGATTCCCATTTCCCTTTTGCCACGTCCAACAGCCCTCGTGGGTATCCAGTTCAATAGGGTGGAGTCTCATCTCCCCATGCTCAAAACTGTTCTCAGTCTCTGGAGCCTGCTCCTGGCACAGTTCTCGAAATAGGGGAAAGTAGGGGAGACAATGGCACTAAATGGCACACAGTCCTTGCAAGGGTCACAAAAGTCACTAGGGCCGTGGGGTATTCCTTACAGTCCCCATGTACACACACCACTCCTACTGGATGATGGGTTAGAGGTCAGTCCCTTCAGGAAGTGTGTGTGTACCAGTGTGACTAAGCTACCTCTGTCTAATAATGCATTCACAGTGCACTTACCAATCTGGTACCTCAGGATCCTGGTTGAGTGATCAGAGACAACTTCCTCTCCGTTTCACACTCCTCTGGGCCAGGCTTCTCCGCTGTAGCTGACTTCTTGGGTGGGCCCGGAAAGCAAGTCAGGCTGCAACCACCATTTCACAAGGTTAATGAGATCATACATCTGGGAGTGGGGTGATCCCTTAACCTGTACTGTAGACCCGCTGTGCCCTCACAGAGGTAGTTACCCCCAGTCTCCGCAGGATTTCAGACTCCAGCTTGTCATAGTCCTTGGCTTCCTCAGAGGACAGGTCATAAAACGCTTTTTGGGCATCATCGCCTACTGCTGCCTCAGCCAGGCTTGCTGCTCTGCTATTCTCTCAAGGGTACAGAGGAAGGCATCCACATCATCTTGCCCAGTAATTCTCCACAGGAGTTGGGTGCCTGGGATGGTGTGGGGCACTCTGGGGGAGACCCTTGCTGTCAGTTTTTGTACCACCTCAGTAAGCAGTTGCCAATCATTCTCTGTGGCCTGCATCAGTGCCGCGAGCTGGTGAGCATTGGCTTTCTGTTGCTGGGCCAAACTCTGTTGATGCGCCTGCTGCTGGGTGGTGTTAGACTGCGGCTGCAGCATCAGGCTCTCCTGGTGGGCCTTCTGTAAGGTTGCAGTGGACTGCAGTCAAGCCTTCAGAACATCCTAAAAATTAAAATTTTTCAGTGCACTTTAAATATCACTGATAAGATATACAGTCCGCACAATACCCATAGGAGACTTACTGTGGTTAGGCGACTTCCATTTGTGGCAATCGATGCCGCATCCTCCTCCAATTGTGGGGGTCCACTCAATGGTAGGCTGCAAATGAAGCGACTCCACACACCAGGATCGGTTTTAGGGCTTCATGCCCGCTTTTATTTTCCAGTGGCTGCAGAATTTCCCCTCAAAGGGGGAATGTAACCGAAGAAGAATTAACAGTTCAACAGAAAAAAATCCAGCCTCCTGGCTAATACAGAATTAATGATTTTCTTTCCTTCTGACACTGAGCACCCCAGCAGTCTGTCTCACTCAAAACACAACAACACCTGCTGCTCAGTGTCAGGTCTTCTAAATAGGCCTAGGGCCTATTGAAAACCTGGTCTATGGATTTGGGTATCCGTCCCACCCTACTCTAGCAGATTCCCAGTAAGACCAGCCCCAGATCACCAATTACAAAAACCCTGCAGAGAGACAAAATGTTTCTCTGCTAACAACACTGCTGGTCTCACCTCTCTAAAAATGCCTGAGAATCCGTGGCCCAACGTACTTGCCATCAATCACTTTTCCCCGGGAAACTGGGGACCTTTTTGTCACCAAACCATACCACCATACCAAGTAGCTGTTTACAAGAAGCCAAAAGCTTGTAAATGCTTTGTGTGTCTTTTATAGGTGTACACAGAAACAGTCCCTTTTCTCACACAGGACACAATACAGTATATGGTTTTAAGCAGGGTAGATACTATAATACATACAAACCTGAATCCACCACATATATTTATGGACTTCCAGTTTCAGAGCTGCGAAACTGGATCAGAAAAGATATTGTACTAATACAGTATTTAAACATGATCACAAAAAAAGGTTTTAGAAAACAAAAACTTTTAAAGCGGATTGCATTTAATATATATAACATAGATAGTAGAACCAACAACCAGTTAATTTTGACATAAATAATTTTATAATGGAAATGTGCTGCTAAAATGTTTATCTGGTCTACTGTACTGCTTGAGGTAGCAAAACCCAGTTACCCTATGCTGTGTTCCCCACTCAGTGACATGTTGCTCACTAACCCATTTGATGTTACCCCCAGTGGCCTCAAAGCAGGTGTTTATTTTGGAATTTCTGGCTTGGAGACAACTTTTGGTTGCAAAAAAGCCAGATGTACTGTTTTTATACTTGTGTTGCACCCCAACTCTTTTTATATTTGAATGTGGCTCATGCATAAAAATGTTTTTAGACCCCCACCTCATGCTAACACACTGCCTAACTATCTGGAACCTCTCCTTAGCTCTTTTGTCCCAGAGCTAGAAATGGGTTAACATTTTCCACTACAGAATGTCCACAAATTGTTTTCCTGCAATGGTTATTGTAAAAAATCCTGGACAGTATAGGAACTTGGCTCTTATAGTACCATGTGTTGCATGGTGCTTACCTTGCCTCAAGGCATGACACTAATTTAATGTGCTTATTTGAGCTTGTGATTGATGATGCATTTTCAAGGATGAAGGCTAGGTAGTAAATACAATACATTTAGGTTTTTTTCTAAATCATTTGATATTACTTTACATAATGGTATAGGCTTAGGTATGGGCGTGGCTAAGTGTCAGAACCGAAGGTTGTTTTTAATGAAACATTTTCAATCTGGGCTACAGCTGAAAGCAGAGAACCACAGGGATGGTACTGGACTCAGTCCAATATTTTTATTGTTAAAATTGTAAATGTTAGAATGTGAAATAAGGTCAAGTGTAAAAAATGTTAGAGAGTTTACCTAGACCAGTGGTCAGCAACCTTCAATACCAAAAGAGACATTTTGCCCCCTCTTCCACTAAAGAAAAAGAGTCTGGAGCCGCAAATGTTTATAAAGTTTTAACCTTTTTTTAAAGACCATGATGAAGCATCTTGCTGTGGCTTGGTTTTGCCTATCACTCCTGGGACGTCTATACAGCCCTCGCACCTGCTGACAGCTTCCTGAGTATAAGATAACCGTTAGCTTACCGCGGTCGTACAATCAAGAAGCCGCCAGCAGGTGTGAGGGCTGTATAGATGACGTTACAGGCAAAGCCACAAGACCAAGCCGCAGCAAGCTGGATGAAGAGCCGCATGAGGCTCCGGAGCTGCGGGTTGCCTACCCCTGACCTAGACCAACACAGGAAGCAAATGCATTATACATTTGCAAATTAATTTAACATTATAAATTTCATTTCCAAAACACAGCGCAGAGAGCTGTGACTACCCCCATCAATAGATTTCTGCCTGAGTTTGGAAGTGATGAACATGTATTGAACCCAAGCATAACAGATATTACTGAGGTCAGATATTAAGGCACATATTTATTATCAATCATGGCTTGGCTTTAAGATAAATATAAGAAAACATGTGACATCTTAATTTCGCTTACATTCTCCTTCACTGATTTTTTTTCACAAGCATGTTTTCTGAAAAAAACAAAAAGCTCACTGGCAAGGTTTCTACAATTTCTTTTAAGGCTTTCTTTGTGGAATAAGATAAGACTGGGGAATTACATTAGCTTTGTGTGCATTTTTTATTCATCTAAAGAAGGCTTCTCAAACCTTAGGATTCCATCCATGTCAACAGTGGCGTAACTCGACCCCTAAGGGCCCTGGTACTAGCCTGGTATAAGCCTTCTGGGATCTGCTGCAGAAAACTACTAAAAGTCACTGGCAGTTTTAGGTTGGTGCATTTGAGGCAGGGGCCGTGAGAGACTTGGCTAGGGGGGAGATAGGGGTACAGGCTCGGGCAGAACGAGATAGAGATGCAGGGCCCCTGGCAGCAACAAGTCACCGCGAACGCGATGCTTGCTCTGTCCTCTTCCGGGATTCCACAGGCAGGCAGGCGGGGCTTTCCTTTCCCTCGCCACTTCCACTTCAACAGCTAGGGGGGGTGGTGGTGTGAAGTGGATTGGACGGGGAAGAGAGCCCGAGCCTGCATGCCCAGCCAAAAAAAATGTAAAAAATAAAAAGTCAATGGAGGCAGAAAATTCTGGGCGGGCCCCGAGGGGGAGTGACCCTGGTGCAACAGCACCGCCTGCTCCCCCGGTAGTGACGCCACTGCATGTCAACTGAATGCAGTGCTTACACTTTTCTGGCATATTGTATGTTATAAGTTGTCAGCAGTTTGGGAAAGGCATAATTTGCTTGTATATTTTAAATGAATGTTAGAGTTAACACACATATAAACACTGCATTTGTTTATGCGGTAAAAAATTACATCTTACCACTTAGCTGCACAGGGAGGTTTAAATTTGGTTTTAATGGTTTATAGTTTGACAATATTCATTGGCACATCTATTTTTCAACTGATCTTGTTTTTCTAACAGCTCAAAGTGGATCATGAAATACTCACTAGCATGATCTTGCATTTCTTTCCTTTCAACATCAGCAGTATTATTTTGAAGGTCTTATTCCAGCTGCACAGAAAGAAAAATAACAGAAATAAGTTCCAGCTCACAATATCTTATGTTATAGTGTGGGTGATATGCTCCCTGGATGCCTGCTTGGGTATCATTATCTAAAAAAATAGATAGAATAAGTAAATATAAAAATAAGGAGCTGCATAAAACAAAATCTTCAGTGGGGTCTTTCACCACTTCATTACCAGCCAGATGGGTGACCCACTATGGAATGGGACCTATTATCCAGAATGCTTGGGACCTGGGGTTTTCTAGATAAGGTGTCTATCCATAATTTGGATCTCCATACCTTAAGGCTACTAAAAAACGAATTTAAACATTAATTAAAAAACCTTAATGTGAGTCCCAAAATTACCTCAATGTGTTTTATCTGCAGGTTAGTATTCATATACAAAAATATTCAAACAACAACTGAACCAATTACAAAAAGAGAGCTTGCATTGGCTCTAGGCTTCCAGCAAACCAGTTCAGATACAAAAGATTTTTCTTATTATTTAAAACGTAGCTTTTATTGACCGCTAAAGTAAAAAGCACGCTGCCGGTAACAAAAGACACACTCCTTCATTCACATAGAAGCAGTGTGGGACCGTTTCCCTAAGATTCACATATATCTAAAAACTCCAAGCATAAGGTAGATAGGTGGTATAAGTAAGTACTCTCTGCTTAGTGTCAAGTCAAAAATTTTAATATACGCGATCAGTTAACACTAATGGTTAAACCCAATTTCCCTCCCTTCCAATAGTTTACCAGCAGTTCCTGCCTGTCTACGCGGGGAACGAGTGGGAGCTAGTCACCCACCATCTACCTATGCCACCCGCCCTATGCATTTCACAGATTGCTCAGCTTCTTCTTCTTCTATGCTGGAAGCTCAGAGACAATGCAATCTCTCTTTTTGTAATTGGCTCTGATTGACCTCAGTTGTTGTTTAAACATTTGCCTACATATTGTAGGCAAAACAATAGGATTGTTTTGCCTACAATATGATTTTATTATATCTTAGTTGGGATTAAGTACAAGGTACTGTTTTATTTCCACAGAGAAAATAAAATCATTTTGGGAAATTAGAATTATTTGATTAAAATGGAGTCTATGGGAGATGGCCTTCCTGTAATTCTGAACTTTCTGGATAACGGGTTTCCGGATTATGGATCCTATACCTGTAATATTTAGGGGGAAACAAACCCATTATCAGATGATGTGAATAAGCAACTAAAACAAAATTTAAAGATCTAAATAGCCCCTCCCACACATCATATGATATTAAACCACACCTCCTAGTAAAATAAAATATATTGGGCCCCACTTATTGTAAAACTAGCAAGTGGATTATGGAAAATAAATGGAAGTGTGAACGATTTTTCCTTTGGCACATTTGGGACATTTTTTATATATGGGTTTGTGAACCTGTAACATCCATCTAGAAAGAAAAGATTATGCATTTTATGGTTTCAGTGAACAGCATAGGTAATAAAACTTCTTACTGTAAAAGTTGTTAAATTTGCGGCCAAAAAAAATTGCCACCCTCAAGCTGGTCATAAAAAAGTCCTTATATGTAATAAAAGTGTTTAATGAAGACTATAACACTGATAAATGCTAATGTTTGTTACTGATGCAAATTTGTTTCCCACTTTTTGACTTTTATTACTTACCCCTTTAGGCATCTTTTCCACCAAAGGACCCATTAGAAATAATGTATGTTAATTGCAGTTCAGTGACTTCATCAGAAAGCCATGTGTAATCCAATAAGTGTCTGCTTCTGAAAGGTTACATTCTAATGTGGCGCTCGCAGGAGGTGCAGGCTTCTGCAGGTTGTATTTGGCATCCCTCCACCAAGAGCAGAGGCCTATAATGTATTCCTCCCAAAGTAAATAGCAATATTCCCTTAGAATGAAAGCCATGTCTCATAATATACAGTAGCTCTGCTTATATTTATTGAACATTATTAAAAAGACATCAGCTAAAAGAGAGTGAGGGAGACATGGTCACCACAAAAGCCTCTTTATCATAATATCAGGGAGGGCTGTATTGGATAAGAATGTAGCAAAATCAATATTTGCATACCATAAACAATAATCCCATTAATCTAGTATAAATACATTGTATTCAAAATTATGAAGCACATGATCTCCAATATAGTGTCATTTTTAAATGTCTTAGCAATGGGTGAGGAGAATAGATAACAGAAGGTTATATTAACCATACCTGGTTAATATTATTAGTGCAGGCATGGGATCCATTCCATCAGGAAACCCATTATTCAGAAAGCTCCAAATTTAGGGGACGGTTGTCTCCCATAGACATTTTAGCCAAATAATTTTTAAAAATAATTTCCCTTTTCTCTGTAAAAGTCTCTGCAAACTAAGATAATTAATCCTTATTGGAAGCAAAACCAGCCTATTGGGTTTATTTAATGTTTAACGTATCTTCTAGTAGAATTAAGGGGCAGATTTACTAAAGGACAAAGTGAAGTGAAACTTCGCCAGCGTTACGTCTTTCAGGCATTTCACCGATTTACTAATGGGCGCATGCGTAACTTCGCTAGCGAAATAGACAGATGCTAGCGACCATTCGCACTTTATCGCCGGGCGAATTTTCGCTCTGGTGAATGGACGTTACTCCGCAAATTCACTAAGATGCAGATTTTACTGAACATTACCTCTTTCACCAGACTTGCCTTCACCAGCTCAGATCAAGCGAAGTGCATTGGAGTGCATAGATCTTCCTCAAAAAACCATGGCGTCTTTTCCTTTTTTCAGGGTGATAGCCTGCAAAAGTCCATAAATTTTTTTTAGCTAACCGGGTTCCCTCATACATTTTCTAACATATGGAACATATATTTTACCGTGAGCTCATGTGTAGGGCATTATAAGAACTCTATTTTCTTTATTAAGGTTTCCTGGACTTGTGTAATGTAATGTATTTGCTGCAACATATACGTCCATGCAACTTTATAATTTCCCGCTGTATGCAAATTAGCCAACGCTAGCGAATTTCGGTTTGATTGCCGAAGTAACTTCGCCAGCATTCGGCGCCCTGGACGCAACTTTAGTAAATTAGCGTTGTCCTAGCGAATTTACGTCTTGCGAAGTGTTGCGATGACTGACGAATTTTTGCCGGTTAGTACATTTGCCCCAAGGTATGAGGATTCAAATTATGGAAGTATTCATTACATGAAAACCCAAGGTCCCATACCTGTAGTTAATAACTATAAGGTTGTTGAGGGTGTCATGACCCAGTAACATCACTGTGCCAATATCATCACACTGGTGTCATTTTTCTAAACAAAAGGACCACAAGAACCAGGGTTCAAGGTCTAAGTGTAAATCTCTGGTCTGTGAATTCCTGTGTGCTATAGTTTGATATTTCATTGTATTGACTTTGCATGTTTCTGCCTTCCTGACCTGTGCCTGAACTGTACCTACTAATCTGGAAAGGATTCTGATTCAATGCCATGAACTTTTCCTGTATTTTTACTTATCCTGTAGCTTACATTGGAATCGATGTACCCCCTTCCCAATGAGGGGCTGGGTATGGGGGACTATGATACAGCAGAGTTCATGGTCCAGGTCCCCATGTTCCATAGGCTCCCCTGGGGTCTGCTGTATGTCTGAATTTTTTAGCAAATTATGGCTGGTTGATAATCTTACTCATCCCTTACTTGCACGTCATCTAGATATGCAAGTTAGAGAGTGCCAGCAGGCAGATGGTGCCAAGGAGACCTGTCCTTACTGTCCTTACTAATGATGGCAGACGCAAGAAGCTGAGCACAGCAGTGCCCCATATGCAAGTACTAGGTTAATGAACACTAAGTGGTGTGATAAATACACTCTTAAGACCACAGAGCCAAGAGTTGTGCATGGTTTGACAAACTATAGAATACAAGAGCAGAGATGAGCAAACCTTTCCATTCTCTTTGACATTGCATTACTCTCAGCAACTGGATGCTTTGAGGTTTTTGCCAAAGAAATGACAGTAGATTAAGATGTACTTCAGGTTGCTGATTCTTATTTCTTATGTATCTCAGGTACCTTGACAGAGAACAGACACTGTCAAGTCTGTATATACTCAGCAGCATAAAAACCTACATGAATAATAAAAGCCAATACTACTGTGCACATCAGCACAACATTTTGCAATGTTTTAAACTGAGGAAGGATCAATGAAGTTCTGAAACATGTGGAGCTAACATCTTAATGTAGACACTTAATGTAGACACACTGAGTTGCACAGACATTAAGCATCTCTAGTGCTTTTTTGTGTTGAAATCTACAGTTCTTACTTACGGCAGTGCTCCATGAGGCAAAAGGCCACTGAGGCCTCAAGCATTCTTTGTCATTGTCACAACTCCTCTGTACCTCAATGTTACTGTGAGAACTCACCCTGGTGGTCTAGTGGGGGTGCGTTGAGGACAACCATTGCACCCTCGGTGAGGACGCTCGTCACATTCGTCCTTTTTTGGAGCCGTTCGCCTGAATGCGCGTCTTCTTCCTGGATTGCGCCACTCAGCTCTTTGCGGTTATATTCAGAAATTGTGGAATGTGACGTCATCGGGTGGGAGCGAAATTCGAATATTTAAAGGGCTATCACTAGTTCCTGAGTGCTATTCTGTGTACTTCTAAGTTGTTCTTGACCCTGGCTGTTCCTGACCAAGTCTGTTTGCTGCCTGTCCTGACCTCTGCCTGTACTTTGACCATTCTTTTGGATCCTGTCTTGTCTCTGTGATTTTGGTATTTTGACTGGTCTGTGACCCTGACTATATATAGAGTTTCCTAAACTGTGAGACTGGCCACCCAGAGCAAAAAGGTGCACAAAGCATTGCATAGGGGGGCACAGCCTGAAGAAAAGCTGAGTATTCCAGATCCTAGCAAGAAGGCCATTCAGGGTTCGATTTGATAACCATATTTCAAAGAAAGGTGTCCCTGACCAAATGTTTGACTCCGAATTCCAAATCTATGGTTTCTAGAGAATATGCTTGTATACTTGCCAATCAATACTATCCAGGAGTCTTAATATGTTTTGTTATCCAATTTTGTTGAAACTAACTTAAATTTTCCTCTCATGCTTTATACATACTTCAGTCAACAATAAAGGTAGTTAACAGGCAGACCACAAAGGTCCGGGCCTAGAGCAGCAAAAAGTCGGAGTGGCATCAAGAGATCACAAAGAAGCAGAGCCAGCTGGGGAAGCAGGTGGTTGGGAGGACTATGAGCAGTGTGAGGGGAGGTTGGGGTGACATGGGGTGCAGATATTTTGAAATCCTCCCCTGGTAGTTAGCATCTATTTTACACTGAGTAAAGCACTTGTTTTGCTGTCATGCCCCATTTCTTTTAATTTTACATCTATATACCTTAATTGAGTAAAAAGCTTATCTGACTGCTTCATTCATGAAGTAAAAGTGTAGAAAATATATATATATTTTTTTTTTTTGGCAGGGTCTAATACACAATGGATGCTTTATATGAGCAGTTGATAATAGTCCCCAGGATCTATTTGTATTTAAAGAATGCATTAATTTTACCCATGAGACACATTCAAATGTTAAAAAAGTTAAGGAGCAATACAAGCATGAATAAGTCCTGGGGGATGTCAAACCAGAGTCTGTTTTTTATGCAATTAACTTATGCCTCCAAGCAGCTATTTTGAAGCCACTGAGAGCACATCCAAGGCTGCTCACTAGCCACTGGTTAGGGATCACCGACCAACATTTCCAAAACCAAAGTTGAGCAAACACATCAGCACTACCCTAAACTGATGTTCCATGAACAAAAAAAGGGGTCATTTCAAAATTTTGGTAACAGAACTAGCTATATTTTTGTTACTCTCTCTCTGCTGCAAGTATATAGTAAACAAATGCCATTATTTTGCTGAACTTTCTATTGCTTTCCCAATTTAGTGCATTTCAAATAATAACTCAGAGGTCCTTTCCATTTGCAGTAATTGACATGTTTAATTCCATTAACGCAGTCAAGCTTTCAAAGTTTTATAGCCCTGCTACTTTATTTTACATTTTGCTGCCGCCGTGCTATTGACCTTTCGTCCACACCTTCATCAATCATGACTTGTTTATTCTACTCTGATCTCAAAATTCTGTTATTTTTCAAATACATTCAATAAAAATAAGCCATCAAGATAAAAGAAGTTTAATCAGAGTTTTAGCTGTATATAAGTTCTGTCTTTTACTCCCACACTTCTTCCTGTTTCAGTTAGAGCTGCAGTATTTCCTGCCAGGTGATCTCTGAGGCAGCACAGAGAATACCATAAAATGGTAGCTCAAGGTAAAAGATGTAAAAGGGTAATATTTAATGATAAATATATTCCAGTTTGGTAAGATTCTTTAATAGACCACTTAATATAATATAAACAATTTGTTGATTAAGTCCCCATTCTGGGGGTATAGTTTTCCTTTAAGAACTGCTCCCGTATTCACATGCAGTTTATAAAACCATAAAATCATTACAATGATGTATCTTTATCTAAATTGAAATGGGTTTTAATGAAAAAGCTCTTATCACACAAATCATACTGTTAGTGAGCTTATATTGCTTTTATTTAACAGTTCTTTGTACCTTCATATTTTAATGAACATATCTAACAAACAATGACAATAAACCAGAGACATGAATGCACACGTCTACTTTAATTATCATGTTTTTTTTCAAAACTATATGAAGAGTGTTTTCTCCTCAAGTAGTGATGCGGTAAAATGAATTGAAATTATAGGAGGGTAGCAATCTCATTGATGAGACAAGACTACCACTGCAGCACAATGACCTCATCTACATGAGTCAGCTATTAGTCATTTCTCTACTTAGCGAAATATCATTCTGAGATTTCAATCAGTATAAAAATTGGAAAACAGTAAACCTTCCATCTTCCCTTCATCTTAATAAGATCTTAGCTTAATATGGCCTTCAAGATGCACTCAATGAACAGAATTTTGAACACTTAGTGTCAGATAGAAAAGCTTATTACATTGTCAAAGATTTACTTATCTGGCACCATTCGACATATCCAGTTATTAAGGAGATTGCTAAAAAGCTGAATGTTTTCTTATCTTAAGAAGAGAAGAACGATGGTTCACTAATTCATTAAATTGTACTTAGACAAGCAATAAAATATTCTATAGAAAGCAAAACATCAAGGTTCTCTGTCCAATTATACAGTATATGATTATTAATTAATAAAAAGACTAGAGGTCATGTAGCATTGTACCATTGTCAATGCTTAAGAATCTCAACGGTTCATATTACGAAGCTGCCTGAAGGTTGTAACAAACACTGTATATCTCTCCAGAATTATTCTGCTAGCAAGGATTGTTAGCAAATGTTCAAATTTGAAAACAGCTAGAATCAAACTGATGTTGGCATTATTACAAAAAAAGGACATGTGTATACCAGCTTCTAACATATTAAAAGGCAAACATGGCACAACTGAACTATACAGAGTATAATTTTTACATTAAATAATAAACAACGCATGCACTAAACATGGGATTTTTTACCCATCAGCCACATTTATATACTGTATAAAAATAGTTGGTGAGCAATACAAACATGAAAAATGTCCCCTATGATGCTAAATGAGGGCTATGATTTGCTATTTGATAGCCCTATGTGGACTGGAAGCCTACATGAGGCCATGTTTGGCAATACACTTGGTTTTTTAGCAACCAAAAGTTGCCTCCAAGCATGGAATTCAAAAATAAGCTCATGCTTTGAGACCACTGAGAGCAACATCCAAGGGGTTGGTGAGCAACATGTTGCTCATGAGCCACTAGTCAGAGATCACTGCACTAAACCAAGATAGGTCTGTAAGTTTCAGAAGAGTATTATCATCATGACATAGTAGAAAATCAATTGATAATTGATAATGCAGATAATTGTTAGTGCAAAGGACAGTATTCAGTTTTATGAGATATCTAATGGAGATTCAGTAGGAGCTGTTTGGAAAAAATTTGATTGTTTTAGGATAAACGTTCAATCAAGCACAAACTGTGGAAATTATCTATAGATCCCAGGTAAACTATTGTTCATAGCATGGCGGTGCTGTGGTTAGTATATATGCTTTGCAGCTCTTGGGTTATAGGTTTGATTTCATCCTGGCCACCAAAAAGTATGTATATTCTTCAAGTGTGAATGGTTAGAATCTAGTCAAGTAAAGTTCATTGGAGAAAACCAAGTTTTTGTCTGAAACCATTAGACATTTTGACTATACTGTAATAGATATACTATAATTAACCTACCCACCTACACTGTTTTTGTGCTGCCACAGCAGTAGTTCTGTCTGTATTCCATGTATAATTATTCTTTAAGTGCTGTCAAATTCTTCATATGTAACGATTTCTTATAAGTATGTGTATTGAGCATCTAGGGTACCCCCCTGCTGGTTGTTTCTAGCACTGCGGCCTGGCAGATGTTTATTATTGTCATGGATTAGGTAGGGGGCGCTGTAGAGACTGAAGGGAAAGGGCGAGTCCTTGAGGCAGGAGCTGTATGTGCCTAGGGAACACTTGAAGGGAAAGCAGGAACAGGTTGATGAGGGTGAAGAGTCAGTCTGGATCAGGTGCAGAACAGGACGGAGAGGGCGAAGATCAGGAGTGGACTAGGCAGGAAGAAGAGGGCGACGACTCAACAGGAACAGACTGGGCGGGGCAGGAGTGGAACCGGAACAGACTGGATGGGACAGGACGGTGCGGGCGTAGATCAGATCAAACTGGGGATAGAGTGCAGAAGGAGACTAGAGTGGATAGCAAGATATAGCAAGAGGGGTCTGGAGCAAGATATAGCAAGAGGGGACTGGAGCAAGATATAGCAAGAGGGGACTGGAGCAAGATATAGCAAGAGGGGACTGGAGCAGGATATAGCAAGAGGGGACTGGAGCAGGATATAGCAAGAGGGGACTGGAGCTGGATATAGCAAGAGGGGACTGGAGCAGGATATAGCAAGAGGGGACTGGAGCAGGATATAGCAAGAGGGGACTGGAGCAGGATATAGCAAGAGGGGACTGGAGCAGGATATAGCAAGAGGGGACTGGAGCAGGATATAGCAAGAGGGGACTGGAGCAGGATATAGCAAGAGGGGACTGGAGCAGGATATAGCAAGAGGAGACTGGAGCAGGATATAGCAAGAGGAGACTGGAGCAGGATATACCAAGAGGAGACTGAAGCAGGATATAGCAAGAGGAGACTGGAGCAGGATAGCAAGAGAGGGGTACAAGGCAGGGTCGGAAAGCAAGAATCAGGAATAGGCAAGACAAGATCAGTACAAGGTGAAGTCAGGGCAAGGTACAAGGTGGAACAGGAAGCAGAAGTCAGGAACAAGCAAGGCAGGATCGGATCAAGGTCAAGGCAGGGAAGGTACAAGATAAGGTAAAGCAGGACAAGACAAGGACAGGCAGACAAGGCAAGGCAGAATAATAAGGGAAAAGGGGCAAGAGCTAGAACTACCTAGTTAGGGGCGCTGCCGCAGTACTAGGAAAACCATGCAATGCTCTGGCAAGGAGTGGTCTGAGTGCTGCCCTTAAATAGGGAAGAGTCAGCCCTGATTGGCTGATTAAACTAGGCAGCAGCTGGGTTGGGGCTGTAGATGCCAAATAGGCTGCAGCTGAGCTGGGGCTGGAGAGGCCAATCAGGCGGCAGCTGGGCTGGGGCTGCAGAGGCCAGGTTACACATAGCGAGCAACCCTACAGGCTGCTCACCTGGCCAAATGGTTGCGGTATCGAGCCAGAAACCCAAAGGTCCCCGGCTCGAATCCCAGCAATACCTGACAATTATCCATTCTGAAATTCTCCCTGTCACATTTGATGACATCACTTCCTGGTGCAGAGAGGAAGCTGTCATTTCTGTAGTAACAGCCACAATTCACTACACTCTGTAAAATCCTCACCCATCCTTGTTTCCAAGCAGGCCTATCCAAGCATCGTTGGTAAGCTTGCATTTTGCCTTAATGCCTGTTCATTATACTATGTGTATTTTACTACTATGTGCATCCTGGTTGTAGTTTTTAACCCAGTGTTTCCCTCTCAGCAGTAACCTGTGTTAGGCCTCATTAGGACTGTATAACACATATCAGATGTTTATATATGTTTTATTGCATTTCATCTGTATCTCATGTATCCAGAATGTATTCTGATACCTCTATATTGTTTGTATCTACAGTTCTACCTTCTTTTGATCATCAGCATTAAACAAGTTCCAAAACTTATACAGTGTGGTGATTGAAGGGCGAGTAAACTGCCTGTTGATTCACTTCTCACAGTGACGGGGACAGGACAGTAGAACAACGCTGGACATAGGCTGTGTTTTATCTGGACGCTACACCACCATCAAGCAACGCAGCGTAGCCACAGCGTCCACCACAGTATCCACCACAGCGTGACTGAAGGTACTAACACACGTAGTCACACATCTAGCAACACAAAGATGTCTGAACGCACATTCAAGACCAAATCTAGGGTGTCATGCTCATCTAGACATTCATATAGATCCCATGCTTCTGAGACAGCAGCACTGGCCAGAGCTGAAGCAGAGGCCATCAGAGCACAAATAGCTTTTGCTGAACAAGAAGCAGAGATAAAGAAAGAAAGGGCATGTCTAGAAGCCTCACTGGAAGTGCTGAGCTTGAAAAAATCAGCAGCAGCTGCAGCTGCAAAAGCAGAAGTGTTAGAGGCTGCAATAGAGACTGACTGCAACATTAGTGACAAACCAGACATCCAGTTTGATATAAAGCCTGAAACTGTTATGCAGCGAACTGAGGAATATATACAAAAACATTCCCAAACGCTCAGCCATTCTGATCCAGCCCTAGAAGCAGTAGACATGCATCCATGCAGTGACCACAAACTGTCACAGTTGCCTACCAGCATAGAAAATCCTGTTACCAGCAACCAGCGACATGATACTTTACACTACCGAGTAGATTCTCCAGACCATCATAGTTATCCCCTGTCTCTACAAAGGGAAGGGGCTTACACCCATCCACCAGACACCAGAACTATACCTTGCACCAGCCATCACTCAGACGTACCAGCCCACAAACAAAACATGTCAGATCTGGTAAGATTTATGGCTAGGCAAGAGATTATCACTAAAGGACTTGTGCAATTTGATGATCTCCCAGAGAATTATAGGGCCTGGCGGGCTTCATTTAGAAATGCTGTAACAGATCTAAATCTTTCATATAAGGAAGAAATAGACCTTCTGGTAAGATGGCTGGGCTCTGAGTCGGGTAAACAAGTAAAACGAATACAAGCTGTGTACGTGAATGACTCCAGAAAGGGTCTGCAGATGGCGTGGCAGAGACTTGATGAGTGCTATGGGGCCCCCGAGATCATAGAGGAGTCACTGTGGAAAAGAATAGATGGCCTTGGAAAAATCTCCAACAAAGATCCTCAGAGGCTCAGAGAGTTAGGAGACCTGCTGATGGAACTCCAAGCCGCAAAGGACGAAGGTGACTTCCCAGGCTTAGCCGTTCTTGACACAGCCCGAGGTATAAACAGCATTGTGCAAAAACTGCCATTTTCCTTGCAAGAGAGGTGGATCACGCAGGGTTCTAATTATAAAGAGCTGCATCATGTACATTTTCCACCATTCTCTTTCTTTGTGAACTTCGTCACCCAACAAGCTAAGAGGCGTAATGACCCAGGGTTTATTCTGGCTCCTCAAAGCTCTGACGGCCAGAGACTAGAGAGAAACCAACACAAGTATGCCACTCAAAGAACTCCCGTTTTAGTGCGCAAGACTGACATCTCTTCAGCTACACCATCACAGAAGGAGCCCATCGACCCCAAGATGGCAGATCTTACCCAAGGTTGTCCCATACATCACAAACCCCATTCTCTGCTTAAATGCCGTGGCTTCAGGGCAAAACCTTTGGAGGAAAGAAAGACTTTCCTGAAGCAAAATAACATTTGTTATCGTTGTTGTGCTTCTACTACACATATGGCAAAGGACTGTAGTAAGATGGTCAGCTGCATAGAATGTAATAGCGATAGACATGTGTCCGCCCTGCATCCTGGCTCTGCCCCGTGGTCTGTGAAAACTCCAGCTGAGGGAGAGTATGGCGGGGAGGGACAGGAAAACAGTACAGCAGCAGTGACAGCTTTGTGTACTGAAGTTTGTGGAAGAAACCATAGGGGCCGATCATGCTCAAAAATCTGCTTGGTCAGCATCTTTCCTACTGGACATAGGGAAAGAGCAATCAAACTGTATGCAATCTTAGATGATCAAAGCAATAGATCATTGGTCAGATCAGAGTTTTTTGAGCTTTTTGGGTCAAAGGGCCATCAATTCCCCTATTCTCTCAGAACCTGTGCAGGAGTCATTAACACCACTGGGAGAAGGGCACATGGTTTTCACTTAGAATCCCTAGACGGACAAGTGACTGTTCCCCTACCCACACTCATAGAGTGTAACGAAATCCCAGATGACCGGACAGAGATTCCAACCCCTGAGGCTGCACTTCATCATAAGCATCTGAGACCGTTAGTCAGTCAGATACCCAAGCTTGATCCTAATGCTCCCATTCTCATGTTGCTAGGCAGAGACATCATTAGGATCCACAAAGTAAGAGACCAGATCAATGGGCCACATGACTCCCCTTATGCCCAAAGACTAGACTTGGGGTGGGTAATAGTAGGCAACGTATGTCTAGGTGGCGTCCACAGGCCAGACCTGGTGCATAACCACAACACCAACACCTTAGATTATGGACGGAAATCCTATTTTACACCCTGCTTAAACTTCTTCACTGCAAAAGAAAGCTTCAATCTGAATATGCCCCTGACCCTGCAAGCCTCAACAGTCCAGAACTCCTCTTACATAGAAGACCCTCTAGGACACAGAGCCTTCGAAAGAACAAAAGAGGATGAAAAAATAGCTCCTTCCCTCAGTGAACTTGCTTTTATGGAGATAATGAGGAGAGGCTTCTACAGGGACGATGACAACAGCTGGGTTGCTCCACTGCCTTTTAAACCACAAAGACAGCGCCTACCAAATAATAAGACCCAGGTTTTGCACCGTCTCAGGTCTCTACAAAAGGCTGAAGCCTGACATGAAAGAACATTTCTTTGCATTCATGGAAAAAGTGATCCAGAACGGCCATGCAGAAGTAGCGCCACCCCTGAGGACAGATGAAGAATGCTGGTATCTGCCCCTCTTCGGAGTGTATCATCCAAAAAAGCCCCTGCAGATTAGGGTGGTCTTCGATTCAAGCGCCCAGTGCTGTGGTACATCTATCAACGATGTCTTCCTGAAGGGTCCAGACCTCAACAACAATCTCCTTGGGGTGCTGCTCCACTTTCGGAAAGATGCTATTGCCTTTGTAGCCGACATCGCTCAAATGTTTCATTGTTTCGTAGTCAGACCTGAAGACAGAAACTTTTTAAGATTCTTTTGGTACAAGCACAATGACCCAGCGCAGGACATCATTGAATGGCGGATGAAAGTGCATGTTTTTGGCAACAGCCCCTCGCCAGCAATAGCTATATTTGGCCTAAAATGTGCTGCACACGAGGAAGAAAAAGAGTTTGGTGTGGACGCCAGAGAATTTGTGGAAAGAGACTTTTATGTTGACGATGGACTAAAATCTGTACCCACTACAACACAGGCCATTGACCTCTTGAAAAGAACAAGAGAGATGCTCACATGCTCCAACCTTCGTCTACACAAGATAGCATCTAACAGCACCGAAGTCATGATGGCCTTCCCTTCCGAGGATCGGGCAAGTGACTTGAGAGACCTTGATTTCAGTGTTGAAGCCTTGCCCTTGCAGAGAAGCCTTGGCATTCGCTGGGATCTTAAAGATGACGCTTTGACATTCCAAGTGTCACTTGAGGAAAAACCTTTCACTCGTCGAGGAGTCCTCTCTACAGTGAATGGTGTGTATGACCCTCTCGGAATAGCTGCACCAGTCACCATAAGAGGAAAAGCTATTCTTCGTGATCTCACAGCAGACGTCCAAGACTGGGATGCACCCCTGCCTAAAGAGAAGAAACAGCAGTGGGAAAATTGGCGAGAATCCCTCCAACAGCTAAAACAGATCCAGGTATCTAGATCTTATGTTTCAATTTCCTGCTCTAATGCTCAATACAAAGAACTCTGTGTGTTTTCAGATGCCTCCATCCAGGCGATAGCAGCGGTAGCCTACCTAAAGGTAATTGATGCCAAAGGAGAGACTCACCTTGGATTTGTCTTAGGAAAGGCGAAACTAGCCCCACGTCCAGATCTCACTATCCCACGGCTAGAGCTCTGTGCAGCAGTCCTTGCTGCAGATATAGCTGAATTTATAACCACAGAAATTGATTTAAACATAGACACTGTCAGATTTTTCACCGATAGTAAAATTGTCTTGGGTTACATTTACAATGAGAAGAGAAGATTTTATGTATTTGTTAGCAATCGAGTCCAGCACATAAGGAGATGCTCTCTTCCAAAACAATGGCACTACGTGCCAACAGAGGATAATCCGGCAGACCTTGCCACAAGATCTGTCTCAGCAGCTCATCTACAGAATTCTATGTGGCTCACGGGACCAACCTTCTTGGTTGGTTCACATCTGCCGACTGAGCAGACTGAAATCTTCGACCTGGTTGAACCAACTACAGATGCAGAGGTCCGTCCTCAGGTAACAACGCTTGCTACTCTGTATAGAGACAAGAGACTTGAATCTGAACGCTTTTGCAGATTCTCTAGCTGGAACACCCTGACACGAGCCATCGCACGTCTCATTCATGTTGCTCAACTGTTCAAGGTAAAAGCAGCAGACCATCCTGAACAATGTAAGGGTTGGCATCTCTGTAAGGCATCAAACCTTATTGAGACCTTTAGAAAGGCTAGGATAGCCATCATCAAAAGTGTACAAAAGGAAATATTCACTAAAGAGATCCAGTGTATCTGGGAGAAAAGGAGCATCCCAAGTGACAGCCCACTTAGAGCTTTAGACCCCTTTATGGATGAAGATGGGCTACTAAGGGTTGGTGGGCGCCTACGCAATGCAGATCTAGTATGGGATGAAAGAAACCCAATCATTATTCCAGGTCGACATCACATTACCACCCTCATCACCCGTCACTACCATACCCAATCACAGCACCAAGGACGTCACATTACAGAGGGTGCTATTCGTACAGCAGGGTATTGGATATTGGGAGTTAAGAGGTGTATTGCAAGTCTCATCTTCAAGTGTGTCATTTGCCGGAGGCTCAGGAAGACCTGTGAAACACAGAAAATGGCAGACTTACCACCAGATAGACTCAGCACAGATCCTCCATTCACTCACATTGGTCTAGACGTATTCGGTCCATGGTCCATTTGCTCAAGGCGCACTCGTGGGGGCCAGGCCAACAGCAAAAGGTGGGCAATTCTTTTCACTTGCCTTAGTGTCCGTGCCATTCATGTGGAGGTCATAGAGTCCATGGAGGCCTCAAGTTTCATAAATGCTTTGAGGAGGTTCTTCGCTGTCCGTGGTCCAGTCAAAACTATTAGATCTGATCGAGGAACAAACTTTGTAGGTGCTTGCAGCGAACTCAAAATCTCCTCTAATCTCAACGATGAAAGGGTAGAAAGCTTTCTTTCAAAGCAAGAAGTTTCATGGATTTTCAACCCCCCTCATGCCTCTCATATGGGAGGAGCATGGGAAAGGATGATCGGAGTCACAAGGAGGATACTAGATTCCATGTTCTTGCAGCAACCTTCTAAGCTTACCCATGAAGTTCTAGTCACCCTGATGGCAGAGGTGACTGCTATTGTGAACTCAAGACCGTTGACACCAGTTTCGTCAGATCCTGAGGACCCACAAATACTTACCCCAGCAACATTACTAACCCAGAAGTTTGCATCAAATCTTGTGCTTCCTGAAGAAGTCAACAGCAAAGACCTCTACAAACATCAATGGAGGCAAGTCCAGAGTCTGGCCAAGGTCTTTTGGGACAGATGGCGTAAACAATATCTGTCTACTCTGCAAGTACGAAAGAAGTGGCAGACAGACAGGCCTAATATCCAGCCAGGTGCCATTGTGCTTCTGAAGAATAACCAAGCCAAGCAGATCGAGTGGCCTATGGGTCGTGTGACAAAGACCTTCCCTGACAAGGACAGTAGGGTCCGTAAGGTAGAGGTAAAACTTACAAAAGAAGGAAGTTCAGGTTTGTTCATTAGACCACTTACAGAACTCGTCTTACTTTTACCTCCCGAGGAGTGACATTAAAGCTTAAGATACCAGGCGGGGAGTGTGCTGCCACAGCAGTAGTTCTGTCTGTATTCCATGTATAATTATTCTTTAAGTGCTGTCAAATTCTTCATATGTAACGATTTCTTATAAGTATGTGTATTGAGCATCTAGGGTACCCCCCTGCTGGTTGTTTCTAGCACTGCGGCCTGGCAGATGTTTATTATCCATTCTGAAATTCTCCCTGTCACATATGATGACATCACTTCCTGGTGCAGAGAGGAAGCTGTCATTTCTGTAGTAACAGCCACAATTCACTACACTCTGTAAAATCCTCACCCATCCTTGTTTCCAAACAGGCCTATCCAAGCATCGTTGGTAAGCTTGCATTTTGCCTTAATGCCTGTTCATTATACTATGTGTATTTTACTGCTATGTGCATCCTGGTTGTAGTTTTTAACCCAGTGTTTCCCTCTCAGCAGTAACCTGTGTTAGTAGTGATGGGCGAATTTGCGCCGTTTCGCTTCGCCGAAAAATTCGCGAATTTCGCGAAACGGCGAAAAATTCGAGAAACGGCGCCGGCGTCTCGTTTTTGACGCCGGCGCCCCTTTTTTCGACGCCGGCGCAAAAAATTCGCCGCGAATTCGCGCCTGGCGAATAAATTCGCCCATCACTATGTGTTAGGCCTCATTAGGACTGTATAACACGTATCAGATGTTTATATATGTTTTATTGCATTTCATCTGTATCTCATGTATCCAGAATGTATTCTGATACCTCGTCATCATCATCATCATCATTTATTTATATAGCGCTGTCAAGATACGCAGTGCTTTACTGCAGTTATAGCAAACAGGGAATAAATGGTGGATAACAGACAAGGATTACAGAGTACAATAGGGTTTACAAACTAAAAGGTTAGGGTACAATTGAGACATTAGGATTGTATAAACACTTTGTCATTTTTGATACAGCAATGATTAATTAAGGTACATCGAATAGGCCTCTTTAAACAGATGGGTCTTTAAGGAGCGCTTGAAAGTTTGGAAAGAAGGAGAAAGTCTGACAGCTTGTGGCAGAGAGAAAAGCAGAAGCCCGAGAGAAGTCTTGTAGACGAGAATGGGCAGAAGTGACCAGAGGAAAAGTGAGGCGAAGATCAGAAGCAGAGCGTAGGTTTCGTGAAGGAGTGTATTTGGAGATTAGAGATGAAAAATAGGGAGGGGTTTCATTATTAATGGCCTTGAATGTGAGTGTAAGTAATTTGAATTTTATTCTAGAAGAGATTGGGAGCCAGTGAAGGGACATACATATGGGAGCAGCTGATGTTGAGTGGCGAGCTAGATGAATGAGTCTAGCGGCCGCGTTTAGAACAGATTGGAGTTGTGAAAGGTGACTTGTTGGAATACCTGTTAGGAGTAAGTTGCAGTAATCAAGGCGGGAGATGATGAGAGACTGAATCAGTGTTTTAGTTGATTCTGAACTGAGATATGGTCGTATTCGAGCAATGTTGCGCAGTTGAATACGGCAAGATTTTGCAAGTGTTTGAATGTTTCGTGAAAAAGACAGATGAGAGCCTAAGATAACTCCTAGGCAGCGTGCCTGTGTGGTGGAATGAAAGGTGGTGTTGTTTACGGTGAGTGATATCTGAGGGACAGGGGAAGATCTTGGAGGAAATATAATGAGTTCTGTTTTAGAAAGGTTCAGTTTCAGGTGGCGCTGTGACATCCAGGAGGAGACAGCAGAGAGACAGTCTGTGACTTGGGAAAGGACAGAATTAGAAAGATCAGGAGTAGACAAGTAGAGTTGGGTGTCATCAGCATAAAGGTGATACTGAAGTCCAAATGACTGAATGAGTTTTCCTAGTGAAGTTGTATAGAGCGAGAACAGCAGGGGGCCAAGAACAGAGCCTTGAGGAACTCCAACAGAGAGTGGGAAAGTAGTAGAAGTAGAGTTAGAGAAGGAAACTTTAAAGGAACGGTCAGACAGATAAGATGTAAACCATGAAAGAGCAATGTCCCGAATGCCAGATGATTGTAGAATGTCAAGGAGGAGTGTGTGGTCAACTGTGTCAAAGGCTGCAGAGAGATCTAGAAGGATTAGAATGGAATAATGACCTTTAGACTTTGCCAATAGAAGATCATTGGTTACTTTGGTGAGTGCAGTTTCAGTCGAGTGTGATGGGTGGAAGCCAGATTGCAATGGGTCGAGAAAGGAGTTGTGAGTGAGATGCTGGATCAGGCGTTTGTAAACAAGCCTTTCTAGTAATTTGGATGCGAATGGAAGAAGGGAGACCGGTCGATAGTTAGTGGGAGAGCTGGGATCAAGGGAAGGTTTTTTGAGGATAGGAGTGATTAGTGCTTGTTTGTATAATGATGGAAAGGTACCAGTAGAGAGTGAAAGATTGAATAGGTGGGTAAGTGCAGGAGAGAGTGTATCAGAGATTGGGTGGAGAAGGCGAGAGCGTATGGGGTCAAGGGAGCAGGTGGTGGGTTTTGAGCTGGCTAGAAGTTTGCTAACTTCATCTAGAGTTGCAGGGGTGAAGGAGTGCAAAGTAGATGTGAGTGGACTGCACGTTGGTCTGAGATTGTTGTCGGACGGTATGCTCAGCCTAATGAGATCGATTTTTTCATTAAAGAAATGAGCAAGGTCTTGGACGGTAACATTAATAGGTGGAGGAGGTGGAGGGGGGCATAGGAGTGAGTTAAATGTGGCAAACAGCTGCTGTGGTTTAGAGGACATAGTAGATATTAGATAAGAGAAGTATTGTTCTTTGGCTAATGATAGAGCTCGGTTATAGCAGGAGAGCATGAATTTGAAGTGGATGAAGTCAGGATCAGTTCGTGACTTTCTCCACTGTCGCTCAGCTGATCTACTACATCTTCTGAGGTACCGTGTTACACTAGTGTGCCAGGGTTGGGGTTTAGCTGGCCGGCTGTGATGGGTGGTAGAAGGTGCAAGGGAGTCAAGTGCTGTTGAAAGGGCATCGTTGTAGAGAGAAGCTGCCATATTGGGACAGGAGTATTAATATGAGATATGGATTGTGCTGATACTGTTGATAATTGTTGTGGTTCAAAGGCATTAAGGTTTCTATACGTATGGGTAGAGAGAGATGGTTGTGAAGGTGCAGGTGAAAGCAGTATCTGAAAGGAGAGTAGATGATGGTCAGACAGAGGGTAGGGAGAGTTAATTAAGTTGGATGGGCAGCATGAGTGGCAGAATATAAGGTCAAGAGCATGACCCTCGGTGTGGGTAGGTGAGTCGGTCCACTGAGAGAGACCAAAAGAAGCTGTTAGAGAGAGAAGTTTAGAGGTGGCAGCAGAAGCAGAGTTGTCAATGGGGATGTTGAAGTCCCCTAAAATAAGAGCAGGTGTCTCACTCGAGAGAAAGTATGGAAGCCAGGCAGCAAAGTGATCCAAGAAGGTGGAGTAGGGACCTGGGGGGCGATATATGACAGCAACACGCAGAGAGATAGGAGAAAACAAACGTATGCTGTGGACTTCAAAAGAAGTGAAGGAGAGAGAAGTCGTTGTAGTTAGATTTTGAAACCTACATTTGGGGGAGAGAAGAAATCCCACCCCACCGCCATGACAGGCCATCCAGTCTAGGAGTGTGAGTAAGTGAGAAGCCTCCATAGCAGAGGGCAGCAGGTGAAGCAGTGTCTGAGGGGGAGAGCCATGTTTCAGTGATTGCAAGAAGGTGAAGGGATTTAGCTATAAAGAGGTCATGGACTGCTGTTAGTTTATTGCAGATTGACCGTGCATTCCAGAGGGCACATGAGAAAGGCAGGGAGGGTGCTGGTTTTATGTGAATTAGGTTTGCAAGATTAGAAGTGCGTAAAGACTGAGAGACTGGAAAAGACCTTGTTGAATGCCTGAGAGTAGAAATAAGTGAGGGTACAAATGAGTGAGTTGGACCAGGGTTTGGGGAGATATCCCCAGCTGCAAGTAACAGTAATAATGAGAGTGAGACAAGGTGTGACCTAGATTTGACAGTGCGAGCAGTGTATTGTTTGATGGAATGAGAGGGGATAATATATTGTTTGTATCTACAGTTCTACCTTCTTTTGATCATCAGCATTAAACAAGTTCCAAAACTTATACAGTGTGGTGATTAGGGATGTAGCGAACTGTTCGCCGGCGAACTAGTTTGCGCGAACTTCGACTGTTCGCGTCCGCCGCAAGTTCGCGAACGTCGCGCGACGTTCGCCAATAGGCGTTCGCGTCAAAATCGTTCGACCATTCGACCATTCGATCGCTAAAATCGAACGATTTTCGTTCGATTCGAACGAAAATCGTTCAATCGAACGATTAAAATCCTTCGATCGTTCGAATCGAACGATTTTCGGATGTTCGAAGTTCGCGAACAGTTCGCGAACTGTTCGCATTTTTTGCCGGTGTTCGCGAACGGCGTTCGCGAACACATACTCGGCGGTTCGCTACATCCCTAGTGGTGATTGAAGGGCGAGTAAACTGCCGGTTGATTCACTTCTCAGTGTCGGGGACAGGACAGTTTTCCTCCCTATAATTTTACAGTCTCACAAAAACAGCTATGGGATCTTCTTTAAAAAAATTAACTCAAGACAAATATGAACTTTTTATGCGTTCACCAGACAAGCATATATTTGGCAAATTTGCCCACCTACTGTACATGGTAGCCTAATACAGGCTAATCCAATGATTTGGCCCCTCACCATAACTTTCATTGTCCATTTTAAAAAACAAAGTCCATAACTGGTATTTTTTTTTTTCATCAGTAATTTTTATTTCTTTTTCAAAAAAAAAAAAACAAGATCGTGCACTGCATGTATTCCTTACAGTACAATCCGCAAATAGTAGCATAGTTTAAACGAGATGCCAATGTCACTTATACAATTATAGGCCTACACTTATACAGTATTGCAGTGAATACATTGTAACAATGATATTGATATCACATTATGTACCACTGGAAATTAAACATAATTAAAACAGAAATAAATAAAACAAAACAAACAACTTCTTTAAATGTCTCCTTTCATGTCTCATTACAACCCGCATTCTAGTATCATTGTATCAGGAAATAAATGTATAATCATAAAGAACACAATTATTTTATAAGCATACAAGGTGTTGTGGGAAGCCCCCCTGATATCGATACTCCAACCAAGGCTGCCATACCTTTAAAAAGTTGAGGTGTTGATCATTGAGTACACTGGTCAATTTTTCGTTACAAAATATCCAATCTAACTTAACCTTTACCAAGTTATAATTAACAAAAGAGGACTTCCAGGATTTTGCTATAACCTGACGAGCAGCTGAAAAAACATGGTTAATCAGATTCTTCTGCGTCTTAGAAACCGAATCAGGAACAGCGCCCAATAGGGCCACAAATGGATCTCTCCTTAAGTTAATATGTAAAATTGAAAAAATTAAATGAAAGATTTAAATCCAGAAACACACTACTTTGGGAAAGGACCACCAAACATGAACCATCGTCCCTTGCGATTGGAAAAGGGTCTGAGGAACAAGAACCCACGTTAACTCTGGCTACAGGATTAGTATACAGAGCCGAAATCTATGTGATAAAATTAGTTCCGAAGCCCCATTTCCCTAGAATATTATAGAAATAGGGCCAAAGAATAGAATCAAACACTTTCTGGAAATCAAGTTTAAGAATCATAGCCGGTTGTTGTTGTTGTTTCCTGGCAATCATATTAATAAAATTAATCTCCTGGTCGCATCTGATGTCTGCCTACCATTGATGAACCCTACCTGATCTCTATGGATCATAGATGGTAACATAATAGCCAGCCTACCAGCTAGGATTTTAGCCAATATTTTGATGTCTAACTTTAGAACTGAGATAGGTCTAAAATTTTTGCACTCTGAGTTGTCTACATCTGGTTTGGGGATTGGAGAAATGTTAGCAGCCAGTGATTCTTTAGTAATTTGATCCCCCTTCAATAAGTTGTTAAACATATCTACCAGATGAGGTATTAGTACTATAGAAATTTTTTTATAATACATAGCAGATAAACCATCCGGGCCTGGGGTTTTAGACACTTTCAAAGTCTTAATTGCTATTTTAACCTCTTCAGGTACTATATTAGCCTCTAGCTGTTGTTTTTGTTCTTCAGTAAGGCCCGGAAGGTTTAAATGAGTAAAAAATTTATTTATCATTTATCTATGGCTACGTTAGAATCACGACATATCACAAATCTACCTTGCCCTTTATCTAATAGCATCCCTACTAGTTGTTCAAAAAATATATGCTGGTTAGTGTTTGGTGCATAATAACAAAGTAAAGTTAATTTGGACCCCTCAACCAAAACATTGATTAATAGGTACCGACCCTCAGTATCAGAGTAGGTGTCAAGCACTTGTATCGGCAATCCTGCTCTAAAACAAATCACCACCCCTTTGGTTTTATTATCGGCCGAAGATAAATATACTGTTAGATACTTTTTGTGTATAAATTTTGGGAAAGAATTCTTAGAAAAATGAGTTTCCTGTAAACATAGGATATCCACTTTACGGGAATTTTAATATGTAAATGCCTTTTTCCTCTTAATTGGGGAATTAAGCCCTTGAACATTGTGGGAAAGGACAATCAGCTCCATTGTACTTTAACTCTAGGTCCAAGCCAACATACTCGGGATATATTTAAAATCTTTTTTAGCCTGCTTAATAGTATGAACATGGAAATACCATCTGGTCAACCAAACGAAGGACATTTAGCAGTGTGAAACATAAACAAAACCATCAACAACAACAATATTAAGAAGTCCATTCTGAGGCCCGTGATTCAGCATGATTCAGGGCCTGACCAGGAATCGTCCTCCGACATCCTCGGCGCACGTCTCGTAGTTTGTGGCGTAGTTAAATAAGCCGCGACCGTACGCGCTGGTTTCTGTACCTTAGGCGGTGCCCCTTTCTGATCCCTCGGTTGCCTTTTTCTAGCCATTAATCAAATGTGCTTGGCTCCAACTACCGTAAAAATAAAAATCTCGGGTTAGTCTTGTCCAAAATGTGATTAAATTTGGGATCCGGAACCTGTGGATGAGGAGCGATCTCAATGCGCAGCCATATTTGATAGCGCCCCACGTGACCTCCCCATAACTGGTATTTTTTAATTGTTCAACTTAGATTTCTAATATTAAAAGTAGAGCAGCAAATATTCAACACATACATTCTCCTCACTTACTGTCCTGTTCCACCTGTTTTCGGCTCCAGCACCATCTGTTTGGTTCCTTTTCTTGCTCATGTTGGAACTTCATGATTCTTAGCCAATTAAGACATAGGGGAAAATTTACTTCCCTATCAAGTTGGGCTAGCGTTGGCTTCGCCACACTTCGCCAGGGTGCTGCTATTTCACTAAAATCCGAAGTTGCGTTCAGGGAGGTGAAAGGTAGCGAAGTTGTGCTAGCGTTAATTCGTCAAGCAAAACGAAGTTATGCTAGTGATGCCTAATTTGCATACGGCGCCAAGTTAAAATACAATGGATGTATATGTAGCAGCAAATACATTACACACACTACACAAGCCTGGGAAAGCTTCATAAAATAAAATAGAGTTGTTAATTTGCCCTATAACTGTGCCCACTGTATAGTTTAGGTGCCATATGTTATAATTTTCGATCTTTTTCAGCCTTTTTTTTTTACGATCTTTTTCAGCCTTAAAAAAGTAAAAGACTTAGAAAAAATTTCAACTTAATTTTGAAGAAAGCCCTATCTACTCTATTGCACTACTCCTGGTCTGAGGTGGCGAAAGTAAGTCTGGCGCAAGAGATAACGTTCAGTAAAATGCGCAAGTAAGTGAATTAGCGTAGTTTCGTCCCTTCGCCATAGCATATAGAGTAGGTCCACTTCACTAGCGTAATTACGCCAGCACCCGTAAGTAACAAAATTACGTCATGCTGGCGAATTTTTGCTAGCGCTAGTCATTTCGCCCTTTAGTAAATTTGCCCCATAGCATTGCTTGAGTAACTGAGGTGGTCAAATTGGAATTTACATACTCCACTGGGATTTGGGATTGCCTTACAAAGCTCCTGGTCCCTCTTCATATTCCAAATTACCCTCTAGTCGCTTATAGAAAGTTTACATTATCATGGTAAAAAGTTTGCACATTATAAGATAATACTTAAATAGAGCAATAATAATGAGAAAAAAGAAATACAAATACAAATTGAAACCAGAAACCTTTTGGCAAGTCCACACCTTGGAGCAAAGCTACCATTCAAATCTACCAAAATAACATACTTTGCCAGTACTGTATGTACTCTTGGCAAGCTGCAACAACAACCTTTCTTACCTCAAGATAAAGGGAAGCTAGAGCATTTTTATAAGCTAGGATCTGACCCTAGTGTTTAAAATCCACTCATCCAACTATCTGTAATATCTATCTTTAATAGGCATGCACCGAATCCAGTATTCGGTTCAGGATTTGGCCAGGATTCTGACTTTTTTAGCAGGATTCGGATTTGGCTGAATCCTTCTGCCCGACCAAATTCAAATCCTAATTTGCATATGCAAATAAGGGGCGGGAGTGAATCACGTGACTTTTTGTCACAAAACAAGGAAGTAAAAAATGTTTTCCCCTTCCCATCCTTTATTTGCATATGCAAGTTAGGATTCGCTTCGGTATTCAGCCAAAACTTTAGTGAAGAATTCGGGGGTTTGGCCGAATCCAAAAAAGTGGATTCAGTGCAACCCTAATCTTTAACCTTCTTCTGGTCCATAGAGCAGGAAACAGACTTTTGCTTGTGTTTTCATTGCTCACACCATAGCATGTCCTCTTTTACAGAAAAATACAGGTAAAATATTTCAATAACTGTACTTTCAATATCATAAAGGATATTTAATCCATGACTGCTTCCAGGAAATGTGGCATACACAATACCCTTAATATTTAAAATGCAATATCAGATTTCTACATTCTTCTGCTTTTCAAAGTCTTAACTAAAAGGACTGAGATCGATAGCACCCACCACTTACAGTATAGCTTACACAGCATAAAAACACCCCATACGCTTTGTATTGTGATTAACTACAACACTATTTTTCAAGATATTATTTGAACTGAAGATTTTTTTAGATATCATAAGACTGACAGTAGCAAACTATCATCATTCCATTAGATGATGATTGCATGGTTAACCTATAAGTCACAAAGATGCTTAATAAGCTTTATTTATTGAACTAGCCTACATCCATGGAGAGTAAATAGATTTTGTACTTGCGCATTACTTATCTGTCCATGTCCCTTATTTCTTACAGACAGAGATTTTTGCTATTGTTTGCATCCCTACTCATTTGTGAACAGTGTGCTTAATTCAAGAAAATAAGGTTGTTGATTGTGGGTACAAAAGACTGTAAATATGACCGTGTAGCTGTGAGAATACCTTAGGCTGGTAACAAATAAGAAGTTAAAATGAGGAGCAAATAACAAACTGAGTAACTTTTAATTCAGAAAGTGATAAATTAGCCAGTTTTCAAGATAAGGAATTTGCAGTAAAAAACTCTCTCCTGTGCAAGAAATTCTTAGGTCACAGTTTTGGCAAGCTGAACCTCAAAAGACTGTAAGCAGTTGATGGAACTGGGGAAAGAAAGAAGACCATTCTTAATCACTTCAAAATGGAAAAGAGAAGGAAAAGAGAAGCTCTCCACCATCTGGCTCTCTTAAATGGCAAAGAAGATTACTGCAAACATGAGAGGTGGAATCTCACTGACATGACATATCTGGAGAAGAACAAACCCTGCAAATTCATGTCTGGCATCTTCAATGCACATTATTAGAAAACTTGGTGGTGCTCATTCAGAAATCCAGACATGTCGAAAACGTAACTTATTAGTTGCAATATAAAAGGAAACAATCATAAGTATTCTCACTACTTGAGAATACTTAAATCAGTGCTGTCCAACTTCTGTGGTACTGAGGGCAGGAATTTTTCTGGCCTACGTATTGGTGGGCCGATAATGGAAGCCAGTGTCGACTACTCCCTGTTTTTAAACCACACCCACTTTAAACCACAACCATGTTACCACAAGACTATGTCCACATTAAGTAGTAGGAAAAAAAAACAAATGGTTGGTGCTCACTGTAGGGATATAACTAATCACTCATATGGGAAAAAAGTTAAGTCATATTAAGACATACCCTTAAATCCATATGCCTCCTCCCCTGTGGATAACACAGCAAACCCCCAGTACATGATTAAAAACCTTAGGGGCCCCTAACAATAATGTTCCTAACAGACCCCCAAAACAAATACCAGGCTAATGTTCCACAGTCAGAGCAGGGCACACATGGGGAGCATAGGGCAGGCAGAGTATGGCACACACAGGGAGCATAGGGCAGACAGAGTATGGCACACACACAGGGAGCATAGGGCAAGCAGAGTATGGCACACACAGGGAGCATAGGGCAGGCAGAGTATGGCACACACAGGGAGTATAGGGCAGGTAGAGTATGGCACACAATGGGAGCATAGGGAAGGCAGAATAGAGTAGGATGTAATTATCCTACCGCACACCTGTAGTTCACCAATCCTGCAAGCTGGTGGTGCGTTCCCTCCGTTGACCCGGCCGGGTCCCTTAGCAACCAATGTGTAAAAGAAACGGATCCGCACACACACCGATCAGTGCAGTCGGGGATTAACCTTGAAGGGTGGGTGTTGGGGTGTTCCCCCCCGAAGCGTTGATGTTTGGTGGCTGAATGGAAGGGGATAATCCCCGACTGCACTGATCGGTGTGTGTGCGGATCCGTTTCTTTTACAGAATAGAGTAGGAGACAGGGAAACCTATCAAGACCACTTTAAGTACTATATACAGTGACACAGTGCTGATGTCCTATTTGTATGAGTGTAACAGGTGAACAATATGGGCAGTTTTATTTTGGGTCTCAGGTCTGAACAGCACAAGGCTTGAGGGGTGTGAACAATAGAGGTGTTACCAGTGTGAACAATGCAGGGGGGATCACATGTGTGAACAATACAGGGGATTACAGGTTGAACAGACACAGCAGGCAGACATTCGTGTGGGGGGGGCACACAAGGGGGGGTGGGGGCATTTAGACAACTCTGCTTTAAATATTAATCAAATGATATACAGACTTAAATCTTTTTCAAGCATTAAGCATTAAGGGGCAGGTTTATTAAGGTTTGAATGGTAAATTTGAATTCAATTTTTTTTGTTTAAACTCACAAATTTGAATTTGAATTTTATAATTCACCAACTCGAATTTAAATTTGAATGTGAGATTTATCACACCTCTACCCTTGAATATCCGCAACCTAAAACATGCAGAGAAAAATTTACAAGTCAATGGCAGAGGTCGTTAAACTATTTTAATATGTTAATTGTCTTCCTCACATTCAAGTTCAAATCGAATTTTTGAGTCCTTCAAATTTGATCGAATATTATATGTTCACGTTTTGTCATAAATGACCTTCCATTCGAGTTGTGAGTAGTAAAAAAATTCACCTACCATGCAAAATGTTTCAGGGGTTGTGGGGAATAGGGATCATTGTTACACACTTGGTGACATGCACAGTAGCCCAGGAATTTTGGAGGAAGGTAGCCACTCTGCTCTTCGAGGTCCTCCACCTCACTATACAAGTCTCCCCACACACATTTCTTTTAGGCATGAGAATCCAAGCAATACACTCCAAAAGTTCAGACAAGCTGGCCACACATATTCTAACAGCAGCAAGATCACTACTAGCAGCTAAAAAACACACATTCCAGGAATGCAAACACTTATCACCATAGTGAATTGGATCAGAGCGATGGAATCCATAAGAGCCAGACTTTTGAACAGGAGCTATGAGGAGGAGCTGGAGTGGCATCCCTGGACCCAATACCTGGAAATGCTTAAGATGGGGACAAATATTGCAATGTAAGATATTGCACATAGATTGTGCAGGACACGATGCCTCAAAATAGATGTACGTAAACAGCTGAACACATTATCACTTTTTTTGACACCTTTTTCCCCTCTCCTTCCATTTTCCTATACCCTTATTCTTTTTCTTCTTTTTCTTTCTCCCCCCCCTTTAATTAACGATATTGGTTAACCCTTTCAATAAACATAGTACTAAAAAAATCCAAATGCATATTCATGATACAGTTCCAGATCCATTTATACATATAGTTGGACCACTATGCAACAGCATATACTTAAGCAGCACTGTTTCACAATTTAGTAACAGAAATAACATCATAAAAAAAGTAAAATTTTAAATTAACAAAAATCAAACAAACAAAAGGGGGAGAACATTATCTCAAATGACAACTCTGAATTAAAGCCATGCGCTAAAGAAATAACCATAGCTGGCACTGGTGAGGGTGTAGAATCCCTCTGGGTAGAGATTTTGACTGGGCAAAAGGTTACAAAAAGAATTATCATTGGTGTATGCTATAAACCACCTTGTATAAGTGTCGAGTATGAAGCCCAGCTACTCTTGCAGATACAAGCAGCTTCACAGCTGGGTCAAGTTGTTGCTATGGGTGACTTCAATTATCCAGACATTGACTGGGGTAATCGGGTGGCTAAGACAGAAAAAGCTAGTAGGTTTGTAAATATGCTGAATGACAACTTTTTATTCCAGCTCATTCAAGAACCTACTGGAAATAACTCTCTTTTGGACCTTGTAATAACTAATAATACTGAACTCATCTATAACATTTGTGTGGGTGAGCATTTAGGGAATAGTGATCATAACATGGTCTCTTTTGAGATTCTGTTGCAGAAGCAATTCTGTAAGGGAGTAACTAAAACAATAAATTTCAGACGTGCAAACTTTGACAGTATAAGGGCATCTCTGCAACATATTAAGTGGGAAATGTGTTTCACAGGGTTAAACACAGAACAAAAATGGGAAGTCTTTAAAATGCAGCTTAATAAATATACTTGTCAGTATATTCCACTTGTAAGCAAGGAACATTGTTGCAAAGCAAAACCTTTTTGGTTCAATAGAAGCGTTGGTGTTGAGGTGGGTAAGAAAAGACATGCTTTTAAGGCTTTCAAGTTAGCTGGGACAGCCGAATCATTTATAAGGTACAAGGAGGCCAATAAATCATGCAAATAAGCTATAAGGCAAGCTAAAATTGATATAGAAAAGGATATTGCAGCAAGCAGTAAAAAAAAATCCAAAATTATTTTTTTACTATCAGCGGGGGGGGGGGGGGGGGGGGGGGTCAGCTGGTTGATGAAAACAAAATAAAAGCGCAGATTCTGAACTCATATTATTCATCTGTCCACACAAATGAGGAACCAGTAAGTAAAGGTTTCCTTCTTAATAGTCCCAATTCTAGTAATTGCTACAGCATTTGATACAGTGCCACACAAAATGTAACTGGTTAAATTAAGGAATGTTGGCCTGGAACATAGCATTTGTACCTGGATAGAGAACTGGCTAAAAGATAGACTACAAAGAGTGGTGGTAAATGGAACATTTTCTAATTGGACAGGGCTCTGTACTAGGTCCCTTGCTTTTCAACTTGTTTATTAATGACCTGGAAGTGGGCATTGAAAGTACTGTTTCTATTTTTGCAGATGATACTAAATTGTGCAGAACTATAGGTTCCATGCAGGATGCTGCCACTTTGCAGAGTGATTTGTCTAAGTTGGAAAACTGCGCAGCAAACTGGAAAATGAGGTTCAATGTTGATAAATGCAAGGTTATGCACTTTGCCAAAAATAATATAAATGCAAGTTATACACTAAATGGCCGTGTGTTGGGTGTTTCCTTAAATGAGAAGGATCTAGGGGTTTTTGTAGATAACAAGTTGTCTAATTCTGGCCAGTGTCATTCTGTGGCTACTAAAGCAAATAAAGTTCTGTCTTGCATAAAAAAGGGCATTAACTCAAGGGATGAAAACATAATTGTGGCTCTTTATAGGTCCCTGGTAAGGCCTCATCTGGAGTATACAGTGCAGTTTTTGACTCCAGTCCTTAAGAGGGATATAAATGAGCTGGAGAGAGTGCAGAGATGTGTAACTAAATTGGTTAGAGGGATGGAAGACTTAAATTATGAGGGTGGACTGTCAAGGTTGGGGTTGTTTTCTATGGAAAAAAGGTGCATGCGAGGGGACATGATTACACTTTACAAGTACATTAGAGGACATTATAGACAAATAGCAGGGGACCTTTTTACCCATTAAGTGGATCACCGTACCAGAGGCCACCCCTTTAGACTAGAAGAAAAGAACTTTCATTTGAAGCAACGTAGGGGGTTCTTCACAGTCAGGACAGTGAGGTTGTGGAATGCACTGCCGGGTGATGTTGTGATGTCTGATTCAGTTAATGCCTTTAAGAATGGTTTGGATGATTTTTTGGACAGACATAATGTCAAAGGCTATTGTGATATTAAGCTCTAGAGTTAGTATAGGTATGGGTATATAGAATTTAATTAAAAGTAGAGAGGGGTGTGTATGGATGCTGGGTATTCATTTGGAGGGGTTGAACTTGATGGACTTTGTCTTTTTTCAACCCTCTGCCACTGTGCAAAGTGGCAGCATCCTGCATGGAACCTATAGTTCTGCACAATTTAGTATCATCTGCAAAAATAGAAACAGTACTTTCAATGCCCACCTCCAGGTCATTAATAAACAAGTTGAAAAGCAAGGGACCTAGTACAGAGCCTTGCGGTACTCCACTAACAACACTGGTCCAATTAGAAAATGTTCCATTTACCACCACTCTTTGTAGTCTATCTTTTAGCCAGTTCTCTGTCCAGGTACAAATACTATGTTCCAGGCCAGAATTCCTTAATTTAACCAGTAACCTTTTGTGTGGCACTGTATCAAATTCTTTAGCAAAGCCTAAGTAAATCACATCCACTGCCATCCCAGAATCGAGGTCTCTACTCACCTTCTCATAAAAAGAAATTAAGTTAGTCAAGTTAGTTTGGCAAGATCTATTATGCATAAAACCATGCTGGCACAAACTCATAGTATTATGATTTGCTATGAAGTCCAGTATCTTATCCTTTATTAACCCTTCGAAAAGCTTTCCTACCACTGACGTCAGACTAACTGGCCTATAGTTTTGAGTCTGAGAATGGGATCCTTTTTTGAATAGAGGCACCACATAAGCAATTCGCCAGTCTCTCGGCACTATGCCAGATCTCAATGAATCCTGAAAAATTAAGTAAAGAGGTTTGGCAATCACAGAGCTAAGCTCGCCAAGTACCCTGGGATGAATGCCATCTGGCCCAGGATCTTTGTTAATCTTAACATGTTCTAGTCTCTTTTGAATTTCCTCATGTGTGAACCATGCATCATTAGTTGTATAACTAGAATTGGGGCTATTAAGAAGGAAACCTTCACTTACTGGTTCCTCATTTGTGTAGACAGGTGACAGATGTTAACATTAAATAAACCAAATAGGCTGGTTTTGCCTCCACTAAGGATTAATTATATCTTAGTTTGGATCAAGTACAAGGCACTATTTTATTATTACAGGGAAAAGGGAAATCATTTTTAGAAATTTGGATTATTTGGCTAAAATGAAGTTTATGGGAAATGGTCTTTCCATAACAATCCCATACCTGTAAATATAGATCGCTATAGAAAAAAGCTTTGTGTTGAGAGCATGGCTCTACAAATATGTGGAGATGTGTTACAGGGGACTCTGAAAGAACAAATGTGATTAATGGGATCTTTTTCTCTATAGACCCACTTTGTAAAGTTGTGAATGTCGTAGCTCAAACAAGTTGACAGTGGTTGACAAAGCATAAGGTATAATTACTATTAACATGTATTTTAAGAGTGCCAACATTCTGCAGCACTGTACAATAAATGGGTTTATACAAGTACATACAGAAATTACATACACATGACAAGCAGTGAAGATGAAGAGGGCCCTGCCCAAAAAAGCTTACAATGTGAAAAGTACTAAAAGGGATACTGTCATGGGAAAAAGGTTTTTTCAAAACGCATCAGTTAATAGTGCTGCTCCAGCAGAACTCTGCACTGAAATCCTTTTCTCAAAAGAGCAAACAGATTTTTTTAATATATAATTTTGAAATCTGACATGGGGCTAGACATATTGTCAGTTTCCCAGCTGCCCCAAGTGATGTGACTTGTGCTCTGATAAAACTCAGTCACTCTTTACTGCTGTACTGCAAGTTGGAACAGGATCGGACTGGGGGGCTGCTCACTGGGGCTGCTGTTGCAGGGCCCAGTGCACCACCATCGCCCCCCCCCTGTCCATCGACACGTGTATGCGCGTGCATGTAAACGCGTGAGAGCACTGACTGTTGGGACTGTCTCCTTCTGCAGGAAAAGGAAGCTCAGGGTGTGGATCTGGGCCAGGGGGGCCCACAAGAGCCTTGGGCCCACTGGGTTTTTTCCCAGTGTCCTGCCGGCCCAGTCCGACCCTGAGTTGGAGTGATATCAACCCCCCTCCCTTTCCCCCCAGCAGCCTAACAGCTGCCTGGTAGATCTAAGAACAACACTCAATAGAAAAAGCCAGGTTCCACTGTGTCACATTCAGTTACATTGAGTCACATTCAGTTACATCAGGAGTAGTGTGAAAAAATGTATAAACTTTAATAGTCCATTTTAAAAGATTTTTACCAGCATGTCAGCATATCTCATGATGGATCATATGCTTTACACGTTTCAGATCGCTTCTGAAGAAGTGCAGAGATGCCATTAAAACGCGTAAAGCGCATGACCCATGATGAGATATGCTGACATGCTGGTAAAAAGCATGCTTCATGAATTGCTCTGTGGTGTATGAATATTCTCCGATGGGGGACGGAAGGTACGTGCAGCATGGAAGATAGTGTTGGAGAGTTGATATGCTCCCCGATTTTGGACTAACTTTTTCTATGGTCCCAATATTGATTACAATCTCAACCAGGCAATTATATGCCTGTAAATTTAAAATCTGTTGCGGACAAGTTATTTGAAGGTTGGTTTTACTGATCCCACTCAAATACGTGTTCTGGAAAATGGCATAAGTATTATTCAGATCAGGACAGATTAGCTCAAACGAATGTAATTGCTTTTTATGATGAAGAAAGTAGGAGCAGGTGTGATCTACACTGGTGCATAAACATTAGCTTTTAAACTAAAGTCTGTTGGTCTTGGTAATGCTGTTTCTGCTTGGAAAGAAAACTGGCTAAATTATTGTATACAGAGAGTGGTTGTCAATGGTATATTCTTTACTTGGAGTAAGGTTTTTAGTGGGGTACTGCAGGGTTCTTTATTGAGTTCACTGTTATTCAGTTAATTAATTTATGGCTTTGGGGTGGGCATGGCGTGCAACATGTGTCTGTGTTTGCAGATAAAACAAAGGCCAATTAAGCCCATCCAGGATACGTCACTTTTAGCAGGATGATCTAAACAAAATGTAATTTTACAATGATCAATATGCAAGCAACTTAATAAGAAAAAGTTAGGCAAGTCCTTGATGGAGACAGTCCTAAAGGTATTTGTGGATAATAATAAACGTGGCTGTGACAGGTAATGGCAGTCAGCAGCAGAAAGAACCAGCAAAGTATCCATTAAAAGTGGTATTAAAAGCTCTACCAAAAAGAATATGCAGTGCAGTTTGGTGTCCAGTGCTTAAAAAACACGTTAAGTCCAAAGCAGAGTAACTGTAACGTAAGGTATCCCAAACCCAGAGGTAACTTCATGGTTCTGGTCACGGCCCACTCTTCTGCCTATAACAGCCGCCTTTGGCTTTGGGTGGAGCCTTACACTACTCAGATGCCACCAGGTCTTATTGTGGGAGAACCAGGGAGAGAGTTCTGGGCAAGCATGGGAACCGAACGCAAGCAGATAGGACATGGGAGCAATCAGCAAGGCATGAACAGGTAGGGTCAATACCAAATGGGCAACGCATTACCAATTCAGATAATAGAAGCATGGTCACACACAGGCCAGGGACAAACCAAACAGAAGCGAGGTACAAAATCGTAATCCAAGGAATAGTCAAATACAGACTGAGGTCAGTACAGGCAGCTGAATGGCAAGGTCAGGAACAGGCAAGGGTCAGGAATGCGAATTAGACTAGAGCACCCAGGAACTATAGGAATAGACCTTTACTTGGGAAATGAAAATAATATGTAAAAAAATAATAGTAGGTAAAAAATCTATTGGAAAAACATTTGAGCAGAATCAGAGGGTCACTTGTCTATCCAAGACTAGCCAGCCACTATTATAAAACCCATCCTGTCCACCACACTGAAGCAAGGCTGTTTCCATACAATGCCACTCAGTCTCTCACACAAAAACCACTGGGGCCCTCAAAACACATAAGTGCAACTACAGTCACCACCCCTTGTACATGGATGAGTAGGGCTGTCTCACAAAATATGGGGCATAATGTGAAAACGAAGCCTGCAACTCCCCAAAAATGCACTATACTGTACAACAACCTTTAGCTATAATTACCCATAAATATTAATAAGATCACTGCAGAAATGCATTGAAATGCAAATGCACAAATGCACATTAACTGCACCCAGACATAGTAAGATCACTGTAAAAAATGTACAATAAACACATTAACCCAAAATATGCCAGAGACACTAGCAGAACAGCAAAATCATTGTACCAAATGGTTAATGGGCATTGCACAACCCCAAACATGACCATAAGGTCATGGACAAAATTATTCTGATCAATACATTCAACCCAAACATGCCAGTAAATATTTGCAGACAATTTGACAATGAGCATTGCAATAAGCAAGCATAAACCAATAAAGATCAAGTACAGTTAATGAAATCAAATTTTACAAGTTACAGAGTGGTTGTATGTTGAATGTGCTTTTGCAGTGATTTGTCTAGAAGAGTCATAGCAAAGAGTGCTATGTGTCTTGGTTAACTGCAGAAGTTTTGGCCAAAAAATAAAACGAATATGCATTGAGCCTTTAAATTAACCCCTTCACAACTTAAACTTTTCCTGTTCCCCTTTAAGTTCACTATATACAGTATATGTTTTCACTGGTTGAAAATGTACATGTATGTTTAAACATTGGGCCAAATCATAGCAGACACTAATTATTCAGTATGTTTCTGCAGTAATTCACCATATTCCATCACCATCATTAAATCTTGCAAAATCTAAAATATGTCACAAATAAATGGAACTTTTGCAGGGCGAAAGTTTAAATTTTCTATGTATAACTATCCCCCTCAGTAATCTTCTGTTTTGTTTGTCCAGTTAGTCTCTGGCCACATAAACAGATTCGGGGAGATTAGTCGCCCCATCAACAAATCTTCTTTAGGGCGACAATCTCCCCGAACTGCCTTCTCCCAGACGATTTTTATTTTAGCCGGCGGAGGGCCGGGGGAAGGCAGTTAGGGGAGATTGTCACCCCAAAGAAGAGGGGATTTGTCGACAAATCTCCTCAAATATGCCTGTGTGGCCTGACCCTTAGCTGAGAATGCCAGCAGCAGGAGGCACAGGTGAGATATTTGCAGTGGGGGAGGGAGAAAGGCTGAACTATCACAGAGGTTTTACAGCTATACTTGCAGAGAGAGAGAGAGTAAGAACAATACGTGACAGGCAGAAACAGTAAATTTGCAGAAGGTGAGATTTCTAAATTACGCAAAGGGAAGGAAAGTGAAGGAGGCACAAATGCAGTTATCAGCAAGCAGTCTAGGACGCATATCACAACACAACAGTTATTCAAAAGAGGACCGTGCAAACTTTACCACACTTCCCGTCCAGTGATGTGGTTGTGCACTATGATTCGGCAATCAGCAGTCACCCCTGGTATCAGCACAGTGCAAGCTTCACTTTTCTGTATTACCTTTATATGCCAACACAGTAGGACAGCTGGTCCCGATTGATGTCAAAATTCCAGGGGGGCAGCTGTCTCCCTTGCCCCTATTTGCAGACGCCCATGCAAAATGGTGGATGGCTTTTACAAAAGTGAGGAAATAAAAAAAACTCAGTGCACAGTTGATCCAGGGACAATTTTGATTGTCCTTTAGGAGGACAAATATTTTCTTCTGCTTTCTAACACAAATTATTAGGCAGGTTTTACTTAGACGAAAAGTTTGAACTTTAAGGACTTTCAGTCTCACCTACTATGTTACCCAATGGAAAGGGACAGGAATAAAATAATTTAAAGACCCTTAAACAATATTAATTCTCAATTGTCTTAACATACATTTTTTTCTTTAAGAGTTATGGCACAATAAACTTGCAAAGCATGTCCATGGTTGTTTCCCATAAACGCTAAGCACTAATCACTGGATAAGCATGTCCATGGTTGTTTTCTAATTTATTGTCTTCCTATTACTAGCAGCAATTCTAAAATAAATTCTCCATAAATATTTGGCTTTAAAAAATTGTAGGCAGACATAGGATAAAAAGGAAAAGTCAATATTTATCACTGCTCTGTTAAAGCTAAATGTGTTATTACAACATAACCAGGTCCGGACTGAGAATTAAAAGATGTGAAATTCTGTAGCCAGCGAGCTAAGCTGTCCATTCCTGGAGAAACTGAATACAAAAAAATAGGGTTATTTACCAACCCAGTAAAGATTGCAAAGTGAAATGCTCATGAACATAGTAATATAGTATGTTTTAATGTTGAAATTAAACTTAGCTAACAGCTAGTTGATTGAGAGGAAGGCAAAAATCTATCTCTCCAATTTACCTCTGAGGGACAGAAAAAATGATTCCTGATTTCAAGAAAAAAAAATCAGATCAGACAGGCTTAAACCAATGCAGACCATACTAACTTCTTATTAGGATAGGGATTGATTGATTGATTTAAACACAACCTCGGCACGTCTGAGATGGCAGATTATCGGATTCTGGCTTTTTGCAGCATCGGGCTTAAATAAATCTCGAATAATTCGAAAATCTGTGATTTGCCCCAAAAAGACAGAGCTCTGCTGTAGCTCAAACTCAGGACTTCCTTGTTGTTGGTTGCTCTCCCTATTCACTGGACCAGGAGAGCAGCCAGCAAGTGCTTGTTACTAATATGCCAAGATTATTATCTAAACTATCTCCCATATAATTTATTGTGCTCCCTCCTTAATATGCATAGTTTAAGCTCTCCCCTGTCCTTCTAACTATCCCCTCCCCAAATCAGCCTCACCATCATCATTGAGGTGCAGTCCATCCCTAGCAAAAAGCCTGTTGTTCATGGAACAATAAGCTGGTTGTCTAAAAAATGCCTGAGATAATTATGCTAGTTCTCACCTTCAGCTTTTAACATCGTTTTTTAAAATTATTTTTGAGGACTTCCCCCCACCTTTCTACCTTTGCCAGCATGTGTACCAAGACTACAACATGCTGGACCCTAGAACCAGACAAAACACGTAGACATGTACACAGATTACCCTATCCGCCATTCTAAATTAATCTTCCATTGCTACAACCCGCTCTTCTTTCCTAGCACTCTTCCACCAACAGTAGTTACTGAGCATCTCTAAAAATGTTCTGCTTCACCCATCTGCATTCTACAAACTTGTTACAAGCAATGCTAGCCCTATCAATGATGGATGGACCCATTCAGAAGAGGAAGGTGAGGTTTATTCCGCAGGTGGAGAGATCAGGGAAACGTTCAGCGTAAGGAAGAATCGGCAGTGTAATAAGAAAAGGAGAGGCATTGCGAGATTGTGGAGGAGTTCGGGATGGCGTCATCTGAGGTACGAAGGAGCCGAGTGTCCATCAAAGAGTCCGGTAAGCATAGTTGAGCAAGGGAAGTCATTTGGGGGCCTGGGGAAGGAGGCCTGGACAGAGCCCCTGCCCCAATGTTAACCGGACCAGGGTACCACAAATGGGGGAAGGGGCCTGGACAGAGCCACTGCCACCAATGTTAGCAGGACCAGGGTTCCACAAAGGGGGGAAGGGGGCTGGGGTAGTTCAGCCACTACCACCAATGGATGGCAGGGGAGCATGGGAGGAGATGGGGGAGCAGGGGGGAGAGAGGAGCTGCTTGGCGGGAAAGAGGCGGGAGGGATGGCACGAGGGAAGACCACTGCCACTGACGCTGAGACGGGGTGGTCCCAACGTGGAATGGGGGGGATATAGATGAGGCATCAGATGAGGGTGAGTGGGGCATGGAGGCTGCCCCCTATCCTAGGGGTAGGGGATTTGAGCACAGGAAAGCAAGGGAGTTCCAATGTCAGGCTGAGGGAAATGGAGGAAAGCAGCTCCAAATGGATAGACACTGGGTTGATTACCTCCTTAATCTTGAAAGGACCCACAAAACGAGGACCAAACTTGGGAGAAGGTAAACGAAATTTGATGTGCTTCGTGGAAAGCCAGACAAAATCTCCAATCTGGTAGGATGGACTAGCACGATGGTGTTTGTTGGGCACAGTTTTCTGAGAAGAAGAAGCTTTTAAAAAAGATTAATGAGCTTTGGACCAGATGGTTTTGAAATCGCAGACCATAGCATCTGCTGCTGGAATCTCAGACTTGAAGACCTCAGGCGAAAGGGCAGAAGGATTGTAGCCAAATGGAAAGGATCCCAGTGAGTCATGTTGCAAGTTATTGTGAGTTAACTCAGCCCAGGGAAGAAGATCAAACCAATCATCCTGTTTTCAATAAATAAAACATCTAAGAAACTGTTCCAGGATTTGATTGGTCCTTTCAGTCTGATCATTGCTGTGTGGATGATCAGATGAGGAAAAATCCAACTTGATCCCCAAATGCATGCCAGAATCTGGATACAAACTGTATGCCCTGATCTGACACAATAGACTGTGGAACACCATGTAAACGGAAAATCTCCTTGATAAAAGCCAGCAGCAGAATGTTTTCAAAGGAACAAAATGAATGAGCCATCTTAGAGAATCTGTCAACTACTACCAGAATAGTAGTGATATCCAAAGACTTAGGTAAATCCACAATAAAATCCATGGCAAGATCATGCCACGGTTGAGTGGGTACAGGTAGTGGTTGAAGAAGAACACATGGTAGGGATCAAGGAGACTTCTGCTGTGCACACACCGTGCAGGCGGGAAAAAAAAGCATAACATCTTTGGCCAAAGAAGGCCTCAAAATAAAGTTGTGAGTCTTCTTGATGCCAGGATGTCCAGAAATTTTAGAGGAATGGGCCCTTTCAAGGACTTGAGTGACCCTTTGTTGGGGTACAAAAATCTTGCCGCGAGGACACTCAGGAGGACGTTCCACATCAGACAGAGCCGACCATAATAGGGACGTAGGTGCCACCACTAGATCAGGGGAAATAATAGTAGTGGGTGGGATTGGATTAACCTCTGTTTGAACCAGACATCTGGACAAAGCATTCGCCTTCGTGTTCTTCAAGCCAGGACAATACGAAATTAAAAAAATTTAACCTGGAGAAAAACAAAGCCCTATGAGCCTGACAGGGATTAAATCTTCTGGCAGAAGAAATATATTCCAGATTTTAATCAGTCAAGATAGTAATTAGGGATGTCGCAGACTGTTCGCCCGCAAACTAATTCGCCCGAACATCGACTGTTCGCGCCCGCCGAATGTTCGCGAACGTCGCGCAGCGTTCGCCAATTTGGGTTCGCCTTAGCTGGCGCTTATTTTTGACCTCTCACCCCAGACCAGCAGATACATGGCAGCCAATCAGGAAGCTCTCCCTCCTGGACCACCCCCACACCCCCTGGACCACTCCCCTTCCATATATAAACTGAAGCCCTGCAGCGTTTTTTCATTCTGCCTGTGTGTGCTTGGAAGAGCTAGTGTAGGGAGAGAGCTGTTGAGTGATTTGAGGGACAGTTGATAGTAACTTTGCTGGCTAGTAATCTACTTGATACTGCTCTGTATTGTAGGGACAGAACTCTGCAGGGATTTGAGGGAAATTTTAGGTTAGGTAGCTTTGCTGGCTAGTAATCTACCTTCTACTACAGTGCTCTGTATGTAGCTGCTGTGGGCAGCTGTCCTGCTGCTGATCTCTCATCTGCTGACTGCTGCCTGTAACCCAATAGTCCTTGTAAGGACTGCTTTTATTTTCTTTTTTGTTTTTTTACTTTGCTACTGTAAGAGCCCAGTGCTATTAGTCTAGCTGTGTTGGGGAGTGGGACTGGTGTGCTGCTCCTAGTAGTTCAGCACCAACCAGAGTAATTTTTTTTTTTAATATACATATATATATATTATTTTATTTTACTTATCTTACTGTTCTTTAACGTGTCCAGTGCTGTTTGCTGTTCTTCATAGTAGTGCACCAATAGTAGTGCACTTGCAGGCATTGTTTGCCCAGTGTGTTCTTCAAACAACTGCCACCTAGCTGTGTGAGCTTGTTCACATTCTGTCTAAATATCAATAATAATACCGTCTCCAGAAACACCACCTGAGTGACGTTTTTCAAGCAGCAATAATATATTCCGTATCCACTGCTGTAGTATATACGTTGACCTTGCAGACATTGTTTGCCCAGTGTGTTCTTCAAACAACTGCCGCCTAGCTGTGTGAGCTTGTTCACATTCTGTCTAAATATCAATAATAATACCGTCTCCAGAAACACCACCTGAGTGACGTTTTTCAAGCAGCAATAATATATTCCGTATCCACTGCTGTAGTGTATACGTTGACCTTGCAGACATTGTTTGCCCAGTGTGTTCTTCAAACAACTGCCGCCTAGCTGTGTGAGCTTGTTCACATTCTGTCTAAATATCAATAATAATACCGTCTCCAGAAACACCACCTGAGTGACGTTTTTCAAGCAGCAATAATATATTCCGTATCCACTGCTGTAGTGTATACGTTGACCTTGCAGACATTGTTTGCCCAGTGTGTTCTTCAAACAACTGCCGCCTAGCTGTGTGAGCTTGTTCACATTCTGTCTAAATATCAATAATAATACCGTCTCCAGAAACACCACCTGAGTGACGTTTTTCAAGCAGCAATAATATATTCCGTAACCACTGCTGTAGTGTATACATTGACCTTGCAGACATTGTTTGCCCAGTGTGTTCTTAAAACAACTGCCGCCTAGCTGTGTGAGCTTGTTCACATTCTGTCTAAATATCAATAATAATACCGTCTCCAGAAACACCACCTGAGTGACGTTTTTCAAGCAGCAATAATATATTCCGTATCCACTGCTGTAGTGTATACGTTGACCTTGCAGACATTGTTTGCCCAGTGTGTTCTTCAAACAACTGCCGCCTAGCTGTGTGAGCTTGTTCACATTCTGTCTAAATATCAATAATAATACCGTCTCCAGAAACACCACCTGAGTTGTTGTTGTTGTTTTAAAAAAAATGCCAGGCAAAGGCAGGCCGCCACGCAGAGGCACTAGGGGCCGTGCTGCTATGCTATCCTGTGGCCCTAGGAAATTGCCCAGTTTTACAAAGGCAATTACCCTGAACTCCCAAAATGCTGAAGAGGTAGTTGACTGGCTTACACAGCACACCCCATCCTCTACCGTTTCTAACTTTGCCACAACATCCTCATCCTCCTCTGCTATGGGCACCCCACGTAACACTTCCTCCACCACCGGCGCCCCTTCTTCACTGGAGTCAGAGGAGTTATTTACACATGAGTTTCTTGAACTGAGTGATGCGCAACCATTATTGGCAGAAGATGAAGGAGATGAGGACGTTACACCAGATATAATTCTGGCAGACAACACAACAGAGATGGACATAATGAGTGATGAGGAGGTCCCCGCTGCTGCTTCCTTCTGTGAGCTGTTAGAAGAAATTGATGCATCTGAGGAGAATGATGATGAGGAGATTGATGTTTTGTGGGTGCCCAGTAGAAGAGAGCAAGAGGAGGATAGTTCAGATGGAGAGACGGAGAGTCAGAGAGGCAGGAGGAGAATAAGACTTAGAAGAAGCAGGGAGGACAGCTCGCAGGGAACAGTAGGGCAACAACATGTATCGCCACCTGTGGTGCTCAGCAGTGTGGGATTTTTTTAATGTGTGTGCCTCTGACAAAAGCGTTGTAATTTGCAATGAGTGCAGTCAGAAACTGAGTCTTGGGAAGCCCAACACCCACATAGGTACAACTTCTATGCGAAGACACATGAACGGCAAGCACAAAGCACTATGGGAGCAACACCTCAAAGGCAGCAGACAAACTAAAAGCCACCCTCCTTCTGGTCCAGCATCTTACTGCTCTACCTCTGCTGTCCTTGACCGGTCTGAACCACCCTCCACTCCGCCTTCCACCTTGACCACCAGTTCCCAGTCATCTGCCCCCAGCCAAGTTTCTGTGAGGGCCATGTTTGAGCGTAAGAAGCTGTCTGCGTGTCACCCCCTTGCCCGGCGTCTGACAGCTGGCTTGTCTGCACTCTTAGCCCGCCAGCTTTTACCATACCAGCTGGTGGACTCTGAGGCCTTCCGCAGATTTGTAGCAATTGGGACACCGCAGTGGAAGGTACCCAGCCGCAATTTTTTCTCCAAGAAGGGAATACCACACCTGTACCACCATGTGCAGAGCCAAGTCACCGCATCTCTGTCACTTAGTGTTGGGGCAAAGGTCCATATGACTACTGACGCATGGTCCTCCAAGCATGGTCAGGGCAGGTATGTCACCTACACTGCCCACTGGGTGAACTTGCTTATGGCTGGGAAGCAGGGAATGCGTGGCTCAACAACAACAGTGGAGTTGGTGTCACCGCCACGGATTGCACGCGGTTCTGCCACCACCTCTACTCCTCCTTTGCTCTCTACCTCGTCTTCTTCCTCTGCTTCCTCCTCCTCTGCTGCTGGGTCCTCCTCCTCCACACCTGTGCACCCCCAGCTCCCCCTAGGCTATTTGACGTGCCAGGTACGCCGTTGTCATGCTGTCTTGGGGATGACGTGCCTGGAAAGCAGAAACCATACCGGATCTGTACTCCTGTCATCTCTGCAGTCACAGGCCGATCGGTGGCTGACCCCACACCAACTGAAGATCAGAAAAGTGGTGTGTGACAACGGAAGCAATCTGTTGGCAGCACTGAGACTGGGCAATTTAACACATGTGCCCTGCATGGCACATGTTCTGAATTTAATAGTCCAACGTTTTGTCTCGAAGTACCCAGGATTCCAGGACATTCTCAGGCAGTCCAGGAAGGTGTCGGCCCATTTCAGACGTTCCTACACAGCCATGGCACGCCTTGCTGACATTCAGCAGCGGTACAACATGCCAGTCAGGCGTTTAATTTGCGACAGCCAGACTCGCTGGAATTCAACGCTCCTCATGTTTGAACGTCTGCTGCAACAACAAAGAGCCGTCAATGAATACCTGTTTGAACTGGGTGGTAGGACTGGATCTGCAGAGCTGGGGATTTTTTTCCCCCATTACTGGGTGCTTATGCGCGATGCCTGCAGGCTCATGCGCCCTTTTGAAGAGGTTACAAACATGGTCAGTCGCACCGAAGGCACCATCAGCGACCTAATACCCATTGCTTTCTTCCTGGAGCGTGCCGTGCAACGAGTGACAGATGAGGCTGTAGACCAGCGTGACGAGGAGCAGGAAGCGCACGATTTCTGGTCGGAATCACCAGAACGAGCCCAGGCACCTGCTGCAACGCAGGGAGAGGTGTCAGAAGTGGAGTCAGAGGAGGAAGGTGGCTTAGTGGAGGAGGAGGACCAACAGGAGCAGGCTTCCCAGGGGGCTTGTGGTGACCGTTTGGGGACCCCTGGTCTTGTACATGGCTGGGGGGAGGAGACCGTGGATGATGTAGTCCTTGATAACGAGGAAGCGGAGATGGATACCTCTGCATCCAACCTTGTGAGAATGGGGTCTTTCATGCTGTCATGCCTGTTGAAGGACCCCCGTATCAAGAGGCTTAAGGAGAAGGACCTGTACTGGGTCGCAACGCTACTAGACCCTCGGTACAAGCATAAAGTGGCAGAAATGTTACCAACGTACCACAAGTCCGAAAGGATGCTGCATTTACAAACCAGCCTGCAAAACATGTTGTACAATGCTTTTAAGGGTGATGTCACTTCAGGAACTCATCAACATTCCAGGGGCAGAGGTGCCAGTAATCCTGCCACGAGCGCACCTGCAAGGACAATGCACTTTGGCCACTCTGTAACGTCGGACATGCAAAGGTTTTTCAGTCCAAGGCAGCGCCAGAACCCTTCTGGATCCACCCTCAAAGAACGCCTCAACCGGCAGGTAGCGGACTACCTGGCATTAACTGCAGATATCGACACTCTGAGAAGCGATGAATCCCTGGACTACTGGGTGCGCAGGCTTGATCTGTGGTCAGAGCTGTCACAATTTGCCATGAACCTCTTGTCTTGCCCCGCCTCAAGTGTCCTCTCAGAAAGGACCTTCAGTGCAGCAGGAGGGATTGTAACTGAGAAGAGAACTCGCCTAGGTCACAAAAGTGTGGATTACCTGACCTTTATTAAAATGAACGAGGCATGGATCTCGGAGGGTTACTGCACGCCGGAAGACTTGTTCTGACTCCCCATGCAGCTGTCCTTCTCTGCACGCCGCATGACTCCACACACAGCTGTCCTTTAGCGTCCTCCTCCCTCCGCCACCGTTACAAACTAGGGTGCAAACCCTACTGGTTTCATTTGAATCAAAACTTTTTGGACAGGTAAATCCTGAGTTTTTCTGGCCTCTGTGCTTCAGTGGCTGCAACCAAAAAAATTCATATTTTTAGCATTTATATGGCCTATTTTTTCTGGCCTCTGTGCTTCAGTGGCTGCGACAAAAAAAAATTCATATTTTCAGCATTTATATGGCATATTTTTTCTGGCCTCTGTGCTTCAGTGGCTGCGACAAAAAAAATTCATATTTTCAGCATTTATATGGCATATTTTTTCTGGCCTCTGTGCTTCAGTGGCTGCGACAAAAAAAAATTCATATTTTCAGCATTTATATGGCATATTTTTTCTGGCCTCTGTGCTTCAGTGGCTGCGACAAAAAAAAAATCATATTTTCAGCATTTATATGGCATATTTTTTCTGGCCCCTGTGCTTCAGTGGCTGCGACAAATTTTTTTTATATTTTTAGCATTCATATGGCATATTTTTTCTGGCCTCTGTGCTTCAGTGGCTGCGACAAAATTTTTTTATATTTTTAGCATTCATATGGCATATTTTTTCTGGCCTCTGTGCTTCAGTGGCTGCGACAAAAAAAAATTCATATTTTCAGCATTTATATGGCATATTTTTTCTGGCCTCTGTGCTTCAGTGGCTGCGACAAATTTTTTTTTATATTTTTAGCATTCATATGGCATATTTTTTCTGGCCTCTGTGCTTCAGTGGCTGCGACAAAAAAACATAATTTTTCAGGAAAGTACACATGCCTAATTTTTCAGGGTTCTGCAACAGTGGCAAAATCGCATCTTTTATGGTCACCGCAGGTGATCAATAAAGTAGACCAAAACTGGGCCCACACTGCAGAATCAGTGTTTTTTGGTTCACTTCACTGTACATTGAATTACCTCTGCCTGACCGTGCACGTGCGCACAAGCACGGTGACTGCTAAACACACCACTACAGAAATATTGCCACCAACAGGACGAACATCCTGGAGGTGACAAGCAACTAGTAATTAAAAACTATTATTTGCTCACTGGCCGGTATCATTCATGAAAGCTCTTTGCGTTTTTTTGCGTTGCAGTAAGCGCCGCGTTTTGTCTTTGCGTGTGAACAGGCTGTAACCTTTACACGACTTGATTGGCATGTAGACGCCGGACGTTTTAAAGCAGTTTATTACACAAGTTTAGAAATGTAGTGTGATTTCTGCCCTTTACAGCACAAAACGCAGCGCTGTGTCAACAATGTATTTTTCAGATACATTTTTGCCCTTGATCCCCCTCTGGCATGCCACTGTCCAGGTCGTTGCACCCTTTAAACAACTTTAAAATCATTTTTCTGGCCAGAAATGTCTTTTCTAGCTTTTAAAATTCGCCTTCCCATTGAAGTCTATGGGGTTCGCGACGTTCGCGAACCGTTCGCATTTTTGACGCAAGTTCGCGAATATGTTCGCGAACATTTTTTCCGCCGTTCGCTACATCCCTAATAGTAATAGGCTCTTTAGCCTATTCGCATTCTCAAGCTTGGCGTAAAGACAATTCTTCCTCGACTTGTGTAGAACTTGAACTTGAATGTGTTCAGACAAGGAAGAAGAATAGACCAAAATATCGTCCAGAAAAACAAGACTGCAGGAATTCTCGAAGAACATAGTTGATCAGGTCTTAAAAGACAGAGGGGGCATTGCAGAGGTCAAAGGGCATGACCAAATACTCGTAATGGCCATCTCGGGTGTTGAAGGCAGTCTTCCACTCACCCCCTTGACGAATACGAATGAGATTGTACTCCCAAGTCCAACTTAAGGCTCCCTTTAAACAATCAAACAATTCAGGAATCAATGGCAAAGGATAACGCTTAATCATTATTTTATTCAAAGCACGTTAATCAATGCATGGTCTTAGAGTGCCATCTTTTTTCTTGACAAAAAAGAATCCAGCACCAGCAGGAGACGTAGATTTTCTAATAAAGCCTTTGGAGAGATTGTCCAAAATGTATTCCTTCATGGTGCCAAAGTTTAAATTCTGCGCCCAAAAATGATGTCATGACGCTTGGCATCAAAACGTGGGCGTCCTGACGCTTGGAGTGAAATGCCAGCAATGTGATGCTGATGTCCATTAACTTTCAATGATGTAAGCGGTGGAACACATGCGCCCCTTGCGATGAGCAGAGACACACCAGGAGGTAAGAACAGAGGAAGATCTAAAGCAGGAATTACTGTGAAAGAAGGGAGCCAGTTAGGGATACCAGTGGGAGAGGGAGATACTTATGCATGTGCTTTGACAGCGGCGCATTTGCCTAGAAAAATGAGGAAACATTTGAAATGGGAAAATTTGTAGATGTATATGATTTGACACAGGAAGCAGTACAGGCCAAAGAGGACGAGGTTAAGATTGAGAAGGAAGGAAAAACAAGTTGATTTTTGAGTGGTTAAAGGGGTTTTTGCTAATGTTTATCTAGTTGATCTAGTGTTTAGTGCTGAAATGAGTTAGACGAGGCCCCCCCTTCGGCCTGAGGTGCGGCCGGTGTAGTATTGCCTCCCTCACTCCATCCCTGCCAGCCCCAGGTGAGAACAATAGTGTTGACCAAGGATATATTTATGTAAATATGTATATTTATTCTTATATACACATGTACATAAGTATTCCTGGTTATAAGGGTTCTTTAACGAAAGAGATAGTTCAATCAAAATATATATATTTATTTACAAAACTATTGACACATATCTACAGAAATAATACACATAAAACAAGTTACATTACATGGAATGTATAACAAATAGTTACAAAGACAATTAGAAATATGTATATGCTGGATCTAAATCCACTGCCTCTCGGATACTCATCCTTCCATTAGGTCTGTCATCTATGTCCTCACTGCAGGAACTCTCTGGACTCTCTGCCTAACTTAGCCTATTGTATTAACCTATAGACTGACCATAAGTACATGTCAGGTTCTGATTGGTCAGTGACCAATACATTAATCTTGGGGGTAGGGCATGGATTCCTGAGGCAGTTCATTCCAGAATCAGGACAATGGAATGGGGAAAGGCAGTGTGTAGACAGGAAGGTTTGCTTTTCCAGCTGCCCCTGGTCAAAGGGGAGGGGATTTAACAACTGTATGCTACATTGGGTGTCTGAAGCTTGTCTTTGTTATGTCCTGATACTATCTAATATGTAATTACACAACATTGTATACACATATTGCATACAATAAAGATATAACACAAGCAAGTCTCCCTGAGGTAACAGTCCCCCCCTTGTGGCCATGAGAACTTGTACGATTGTCCACACACTTTATAGCTTGCTTGTGTTTTGGTTGCATTTACATTTCTAAGGCTGATGCCACATGTTACACAGTAAGACAAACAAATAGCTTTGTATATATAATTGATTGCACTGTGTTTGTGTGAGGTGAAGCTTATTAATTGTAGTATTATGACATATAACCCCATAGGCCTATGCACACTAATAACCTTATTCTCACGTTCTTTTATTTGCACAATTGTTTGACTAGCTGGTCTCTGGACTTTTAGTATAGACATAATATCCAAGGGTCTGAATTCCTTCACTGGATACAAAGTCTGCTGGACCTGTGTCAGAAATTGTGTCGAGAGTCCATGTAGGCAGCATGGGCAGATTGCATCCATCCTGGATTTCACTTCAAAGATATAGGAAAGTCTCTGATTTTCTCAAGGCCGTTCATCCAAATGAAAAAGAAAATGTCCCTGTTAAACCACCATGCATTACAAGGCTTACTTGGCACACCTCCTTTATTATTGCTTTCGTCATTGAATGCAGACATGGTTCCCCTGTAGTCGTGTTGCAGAACATGGAATCCTCCATGAATTTTGAGGTAGCTGTTCAGCTGTCATTCTGATTCAGAACACAAGTCTTTGAAACCAAATATCTCCATTTTGTGCAAATTAGTTGTTCAATGTTCATTTGTGTGCATTTTATTGCAATTTACGGAGTTATTTTATTAGGCAGTGCAGTGATAACCATTTGGTTAATATGTCAAAATGCTGAATAGGATGGAAATGCCACCACTCTTTACATTCACCTCACTCCCATAGTGGGATTAAACACTGTACAATATGACCTATTACAATTACTTTGTTGATACTTGCTGTTTAACTACAGCTAACTACAAACATTAACTTTGTTGCTGCACCTAGTGTTAAAGCTATGCTAATGATGTATAAACAATAGAAGTACACAAAGCAAAATGTAACCAGTTAAGCATTTCTCAAAATCTGAAATAGATGGTTTTCATCAGAAAACGACGGACAGGATTTAAACTAATACACATAAAGGCACTTATTTACAGTTTTCTATAATTATTATATTTCTCCATGTATCATTTTGAGTTAAAATAGTTCTGGTACAGTACATTTTAGGGAGAAGTAGATACTAAACCAAAATAGATATTGGGTTATATTATGTTCTCATATATATAAATGTATGTATGCATATAGCGCTACTTATCTACGCAGCACTGTTAAGATATAATGTACAATTACATAGTCAATACAAAATATTGGCTACATTCAAAATAGTAAATTAAAAATAAAATGTGCAGATATAAATATGCAAACATTACAACATTTTCAAAAATTGTCTCAGCTACATTAGCTCTTAACTCATCAACTCATCAAACTTGTTTTACTAAAAATCAGACTTAAATGTCCATATCCATTATCCCCAAGTATGTAGGTGTGTCCACTCAAATCAATAGCTACAAGAGTGAGTGATAAGGTTGTCCAAATAAAAACAAAATATACTATTTTCCTCCCTTTGCTTACAACAGGCCACCTTTGATTGGTTGTGGGATTCATAATACTCATAACAGAATTGACTGTTGTCTGATTGGTTAGTTGTAACAACTCAAACAATGCATTGGTATTCATGTATCTGGTGGGAACTGTCAGAGTCGGACCCCCAGGGTTGTGTTTATATAAACAATAGGTGACCGCCCCACATTTGGTATGTGTGGCAGCTGGTTGGAATGTTTATGGATAAACACTCGGAGCCTGTCCCACACTAGATTGCATGGTCCCTATGTTTATATAAACACAACCCTGGGGGTCCGACTCTGACAGTTCCCACCAGATACATGAATACCAATGCATTGTTTGAGTTATGTAAATATGTATATTTATTCTTATATACACATGTACATAAGTATTCCTGGTTATAAGGGTTCTTTAACGAAAGAGATAGTTCAATCAAAATATATATATTTATTTACAAAACTATTGACACATATCTACAGAAATAATACACATAAAACAAGTTACATTACATGGAATGTATAACAAATAGTTACAAAGACAATTAGAAATATGTATATGCTGGATCTAAATCCACTGCCTCTCGGATACTCATCCTTCCATTAGGTCTGTCATCTATGTCCTCACTGCAGGAACTCTCTGGACTCTCTGCCTAACTTAGCCTATTGTATTAACCTATAGACTGACCATAAGTACATGTCAGGTTCTGATTGGTCAGTGACCAATACATTAATCTTGGGGGTAGGGCATGGATTCCTGAGGCAGTTCATTCCAGAATCAGGACAATGGAATGGGGAAAGGCAGTGTGTAGACAGGAAGGTTTGCTTTTCCAGCTGCCCCTGGTCAAAGGGGAGGGGATTTAACAACTGTATGCTACATTGGGTGTCTGAAGCTTGTCTTTGTTATGTCCTGATACTATCTAATATGTAATTACACAACATTCTTAGATACAAATCACAATGTATATATATACAATATACACATATTGCATACAATAAAGATATAACACAAGCAAGTCTCCCTGAGGTAACAAATAGAGGGACTAGCAGAGGCGGGAAAAAGAGAGGCAGGCTGGGGGAGGAGGCAGGGGGAGAAGTGGTGGGCTGTGCAGGGTTCTTAAGCTCAGACTTACCTGTTTTTTTTGTTTCCTACCCTGGGTAGGACGGATCCAGTTGATGGTGCTCCAGGGTTGTTACGACTGATCACCTGGATGGGGTCAGGAAGGAATTTTTCTCGTAGCACTAATTGGCTGAAAAGTGCTAGAGTTTTTGCCTTCCTCTAGTTTACCATTATCTGTGGTGGTCAACAGTACTTGCCTGGGTCAGCTATGGCTCAGCATCAATGTAGCTCTAGGAGTATGAATTGGTTACAGTGTAGGTCTACCTATAGTGAGTCGTGAGTGTGCATCAGACTGGGACTGCATGGTCTTCTCTGATGCATGTAAGAGACTGGGTTAGCGACATTTATGCACAATGAGGGAGCAGGGGGATGGGCTAAAAAGTGGTCACTGAGTGCGCAGGGGCCCATGATCCCTGCTTTATGTTTGGAAATTTTTTTGGGCGTTGAGCCCACGTTTTTTGAGATACAAATTTTTGGGCAGTGAGCCCATGTTTGGAGAATAAGAGCCACAGCTGGGGTGAGGGTGTACCTAGATTTTTGCCATAATATGTCTCTGTGTTTTAATTTAGTGGTAAGGGCACAACCTGGGGGGATAGGGGGTTCCTTCACCTATACTGAATGTAGTACTAAAATATGACAAAACAACCTTTTCAACTCCATTTGGCAATCACATACATATAAGGCATATGTTTTGACATTATTTATATTATTATGATATAATAATAATAATAATAATAATAATAATAATTGACTTGTATATAGTGAATAAAGTACCCCCTTTTGTAAAATATAAGGATATTATAAGTTACCGAGGAGTTTCATGACCATATAAAAACACGAGGCCGAAGGCCGAGTGTTTTTATAGAGGTCATGGAACTCCGCGGTAACTTCTAATATCCTCATATTTTGCAAAAGGGGGTACTTTATTTATTATAATACACAAGTTTTAGGGAGTCATGTGATAGAAATGACATCAGAACTCACCGTTTATAACTGATGACATCAGAACTCACCGTTTATAAGGATATAATTTACAAGATATTCATGGCTTTTGTGTATTATATATAGATCTTGTACTGTATAGATTGCTTGTATCGCTTATATTAAAATATATAGAAATAGAGCTACTAGTTTTAAAGCAATGAATTCCCAGTCATTTTTGTTTTTAGTGTTAACTGGTGCAGTTTGTTCTGTGTGTGCTGCCAAGGCAATCTGTGTTTCCATCACACTCAGTTCCCTTGTGTATCTCTCTAAAACATTTGCAACATATAATACAACGTAATTTTAATCCTCAATAACTGACTCATGTTCTTTATTCAGTTTGATTATATTAACTGGAAATTCACATTTTTCCCCTTTTGAATTCCATACATAGCCTAGTATTATAAAATAGTCTATAGCATTATGAAAGGGGCTTTTCATTTTTGGTTTTGATATGAGCAAAACACCCTTGTTTTATTTAGCTGAGACATTTGTTTCAATAATATCAAATCTGCTATATGTTTTTCTCTAAATGAAGCACCCAGTGAACTGAGTGAACATAACTGAGTGAACATCCTTGTCTCTAGGTTGTAAAAATTGTTGTCCCATAAAAACCTTTTTCAAATTTATAGCTATGACTTTCCATACCCTTAAAGGGGCTGTTCACCTTTAAATTAACTTTTAACATGATGTAGGGCAGTGGTCCCCAACCTTTTTACCCATGAGCCACACTTAAAGGGGATATAAAGGCAAAAAAAATTAAATCCAATTTTTACTTTCTTTAATGAAAAAAAAATATATCTACAATACACTTTAAATAAAAAATGTGTACCGTTTTTATAAGAAACCTTACTGTATGCAGTGAAATTCCCCATTCATTTTACTTGCTCTGACAGCTGCAGATAGGAAACTTCAGAAGGTCCCTAACTGCTCTGCAGGGAAAAGATCATACTTTCAAACTGCAGCCCCCCCCCTATTCTCTTTATTTGTTTCCCTGTAAAGCAGCCGGCGACTGTGTAGAGATTTGTATCCGCAGACCCAGTGCAGTCAGTATATTCTGATTATTAATCAGTCTTGCTGTATCGGCTTCAATGGCAGATATTATTTCACTTGTGCTGTTTGGATAATTTATGACAATCCCTAATCTTAACCTTCCAACTGAAGCCCAAACCACACTGAGCATTTGCATGGTCTTGGTCTTGCAAAGGTGTTTCACAAAGTTACAAGATGAGAGCCCACTGCGGCCAACTTTGATAACATAAATCATTTGTTTAATTAGGCTTCTGGTGCAGTAAATTCATGTTTAGTATATTAAATACAGCATTTCTAGCATTATTCTATTTTAGACTTTAGTTCCATTTTAAATTTTAAAACTGTTGGGGAGCGGAGCCCGGAAGATTCCAAATAAGAGCTGTGATAGGGCAATTAGTAGCCCCATGTGGACTGCTAGCCTGCATGAGGCTCTGAGAGTAAACGTGTCTTCTTGGCTCCATAAATTTAATTTAAGCAAGGAAATTCAAAATGAGTATTTACTATGAAAGCTGGAATGAGTCAGAAAAAGAAGGCAAATGAAAAAAAAATAATTGAATTTTTGAAAAATTTCCTAGAAACATACAAAAACTTGACTTAAAGTTGCTCTTGAACTTCTTTCTAATTCAATAATATGGCTAGATGCAGCTGCATCCATTTATACATTTCTGTACTATTCTGCCTGGGCTTGAACCAGTGACCTGCTGTTTTTTTATTTTGAAAATATTTTATTTGATTTTCATATTAAACAAATGAAATCCGTATGACAGCAAATGTTATGCAGATGAAAAGAATATGTTATATTCAATTCAATGGCATATTAATAAAATTAAATACCATTTAAGAAGTCTAACAAAAACTAACTAAAATTAACTAAGCAAGTGGATGTACATATAATAAAAGAAAGAAAGAAAAACGGCCATTCATCAACTGTAGGGATGTAGCGAACTGTTCTGCTGCGAACTAGTTCGCTCGAACTTCGACCGTTCGCGTCCGCCGAATGTTCGCGAACGTTTGGGAACGTTCGCATTTTGAGTTCTCGTTCGATTCGAATACAAGTCGTTCGACCATTCGAATTCCTTCGACCGCTAAAAATCGAACGATTTCCATTCGTTCGAACGATTGTAAGCATTCGATCGAATGAAAAGCATTCGATCGAATGAAAAGCATTCGATCGAATGAAAAGCATTCGATCGAATGGCTTCGATCGTTCGATTCGAATGAAAATCCTTCGATCGAATGATTAAAATCCTTCGATCATTTGAATCGAACGATTTTAGCGGGTGTTCGAAGTTCGCGAACTGTCCGCGAACGTTCGCATTTTTTGCCGGTGTTCGCGAACGGCGTTCGCGAACACCAAATCGGCAGTTCGCTACATCCCTAATCAACTGGAATGACGGAAAGAACATCTTACAATTGAAGAAACCGCCTTATTTGATCACCAGTATTAGAGTAACAAATTTCAAAATAAGGAGACCAAATCAGCCTAAACGAATCTTGGGAATTATTCCCTTTGGTTTTAGTTAATAAGGCTTCTTGCCAGCTAAGCTGGTTCATATAGGAAATGGTGTGTGATAATGAGGGGGGTTCTTTTTGTAACCAGGATGGAATTAAATAAAGCTTTCCTAGAATCAGCTAGAAAAAAAAACAGTCAATAGTTTACTTTCATGGGAGATAAAATGTGTCTTAGGAACTGAAGAAGACATTATATTATCTAGATACAATAAAGCGAAGTACGGAGACAATTTAATTTTTATCTTCAATTTATAATTCAAAAAACTAGTGACTTCCCTCCAAAATAGATCAATCTTTGGACAGGACCATAAATAATGGAAAAGTGACACATTTGTCTCGTAACATTTAGGACAATATGATATAGGGCTATTAGAGGAATTTTTCTAAAAAAAATTTCCATAGCCTAGGTGTCACGTTCGGCACCCTATATTCAGAACCCAAGCTAAGCTCCCTGGTCTCGGCTCTCATTTCTGCCTTTAACTGCCGCCTTTCACCTCGGGAGGAGCCCCTGGCTAATTGGATGCCGCCAGGTCTTAGCAGTGAGAGGAGCAAAGCTAACGGTTCTGGATGAGCAAAGGGGCACGATCATCTCACCAGGATACTGCAAGGAAGAACACCGCCAGGAACAGGCAGGCCGGGCCAGCACAAGCAGAGAATCATCAGACAGACCAGAATCAGGATTGGAGAATGTAGAATAGTTAGTGGACAGGCAAGGAGTCAGGATTGGAGAGGTCAGAATAGTCACAGACAGTCAGGATCAGGATTGGAGAGGTCAGAAGAGTCAAACAGGTAGGCAAGGGTCAAAACACAGAAGATCAATCAGAATACAAGTCATAAAGCACCCAGGAAAAAGGCAATTAAACCTAACAACAGGCAGTTAGCAGAACACTGAATTCCCCTTTTATACTGTTTGAATTTCACACACCTGCACATGACGTCATCACGCCGGCGCATAAACCAGGAAGCACGCCATAGAGGAACCGACAGAGCAAGGAAAAGGAGCAGAGCAGCGGGAATCCACGCCGAAGAAGCGGCGTTGGACCCAGCTGCCCACTAAATCACCAGGGTAAGGTTCTCTTACACTAGGTAGATAAGCTTAAAGTGTTGTAGCCTCCAACTCTCTGCTAAAATTAATTTATTATAATCATTAATAGATTCCACCAAATCTGAGGGAAACACTTGACAATGTAAAAATTCAATATGGGGGGGTTTGTGGATGCACAATGTAAAAATTCAGTCCATTTGATGGAAGGTTTTGATAACGAGTCTGTACTATAAACATTCCAAAATTTTTTAGATAAAGAGCTAATAGAGATCAGACAAGGGAGTTCCAGAAATTCTGCCAGATCGTCTGCTAGCTTGTGGTCAGCTAAAACCAGGTTTTTGTTATTTGTTATGTAGCAGAGAAAGAACGCATTTGACAAGCTAAATAATAATATGTATCAAAATTTTGAAGCTTGTACTTTTCTTTAAGTTTTGACCAAGATATTAAGTTTCTCTTAAGCGGATCAAATATGTCTTTTACTAAAACCAGTAAATTTCTGTTTTTAATGCAATGCATTGTCTCTGCTCTGCAGACAGCGAAGGTCCTTGTTCACTGATATTGGTATCCCTTTATTTTGTAGTAGCCATGGTAAACTCAGCTGTTATCAATCTGGTCACAAGTGCCCTGTATTAGCCATTAGTTTGATCATAATGGTAAAACTACATGAGAGATTTTGATCTGATGTTGCCATGCAACACCATGCAACACCACAAGATTTGTAGGATCCTATATCTGATCTTCCTATAGCTAGAGTTTTAAGTCCGTTCAGATAAAGGGCCTGATTCAAGTTTTGAAACGGTCTATCACGTGAAAAGTCATAGACAAGATTTAATTTGAGATGCAATTCATGTCAGAAAAACTTATTTCAAGGCTTATCACGTAAAAAGTCTACTAAAGTAGAGATTTTGACTGGGCAAAAGTTAACTAAAAGAATTATCATTGGTGTATGCTATAAACCACCTCGTATAAGTGTCGAGTATGAAGCCCAGCTACTCTTGCAGATACAAGCGGCTTCACAGCTGGGTCAAGTTGTTGCTATGGGTGACTTCAATTATTCAGACATTGACTGGGGTAATGGGGTTGCTAAGACAGAAAAAGCTAGTAGGTTTGTAAATATGCTGAATGACAACTTTTTATTCCAGCTCGTTCAAGAACCTACTAGGAATAACTCTCTTTTGGACCTTGTAATAACTAACAATACTGAACACATCTCTAACATTTGTGTGGGTGAGCATTTAGGGAATAGTGATCATAACATGGTCTCCTTTGAGATTCTGTTGCAGAAGCAATTCTATAAGGGAGTAACTAAAACACTAAATAAAAAAAATGAAGCAGGAAGGGGTGGGACCCTTACTATCAGAGGGGGGTCAGGTTGATGAAAACAAAATAAAAGCGCAGTTTCTGAACTTATATTTTTCATCTGTCTACACAAATGAGGAACCAGTAAGTGAAGGTTTCCTTCTTAATAGTACCAATTCTAGTAATACAACTTATGATGCATGGTTCACACATGAAGAAATTCAAAAGAGACTAGAACATGTTAAGATTAACAAAGGTCCGGGGCCAGATGGTATTCATCCCAGGGTAATAAGCGAGCTTAGCTCTGTGATTGCCAAAAGTCTTTACTTAATTTTTCAGGATTCATTGAGATCTGGCATTGTGCCGAGAGACTGGCGAATTGCTAATGTGGTGCCTCTATTCAAAAAAGGATCCCGTTCTCAGCATCAAAACTATAGGCCAGTTAGTCTGACGTCAGTGGTAGGAAAGCTTTTCGAAGGGTTAATAAAAGATAAGATACTGGACTTCATAGCAAATCATAATACCATGAGTTTGTGGCAGCATGGTTTTATGCGTAATAGATCTTGCCAGACTAACTTAATTTCTTTTTATGAGAAGGTAAGTAGAGACCTCGATTCTGGGATGGCAGTGGATGTGATTTACTTAGACTTTGCTAAAGTATTTGATACAGTGCCACACAAAAGGTTACTGGTTAAATTAAGGAATGTTGGCCTGGAACATAGTATTTGTACCTGGATAGAGAACTGGCTAAAAGATAGACTACAAAGAGTGGTGGTAAATGGAACATTTTCTAATTGGACCAGTGTTGTTAGTGGAGTACCGCAAGGCTCTGTACTAGGTCCCTTGCTTTTCAACTTGTTTATTAATGACCTGGAGGTGGGCATTGCAAGTACTGTTTCTATTTTTGCAGATGATACTAAATTGTGCAGAACTATAGGTTCCATGCAGGATGCTGCCACTTTGCAGAGTGATTTGTCTAAGTTGGAAAACTGGGTAGCAAACTGGAAAATGAGGTTCAATGTTGATAAATGCAATGTTATGCACTTTGGCAAAAATAATATAAATGCAAGTTTTACACTAAATGGCAGTGTATTGGGAGTTTCCTTAAATGAGAAGTATCTAGGGGTTTTTGTAGATAACAAGTTGTCTAATTCTGGGCAGTGTCATTCTGTGGCTACTAAAGCAAATAAAGTTCTGTCTTGCATAAAAAAGGGCATTAACTCAAGGGATAAAAACATAATTATGGCTCTTTATAGGTCCCTGGTAAGGCCTCATCTGGAGTATGCAGTGCAGTTTTTGGACTCCGGTCCTTAAGAGAGATATAAATGAGCTGGAGAGAGTGCAGAGACGTGCAGCTAAACTGGTTAGAGGGATGGAAGAATTAAATTATGAGGGTAGACTGTCAAGGTTGGGGTTGTTTTCTCTGGAAAAAAGGTGCTTGCGAGGGGACATGATTACACTTTACAAGTACATTAGAGGACATTATAGACAAATAGCAGGGGACCTTTTTACCCATAAAGTGGATCACTGTACCAGAGGCCACCCCTTTAGACTAGAAGAAAAGAACTTTCATTTGAAGCAACGTAGGGGGTTCTTCACAGTCAGGACAGTGAGGTTGTGGAATGCACTGCCGGGTGATGTTGTGATGGCTGATTCAGTTAATGACTTTAAGAATGGCTTGGATGATTTTTTGGACAGACATAATATCAAAGGCTATTGTGATATTAAGCTCTATAGTTAGTATAGGTATGGGTATAAAGAATTTAATTAAAAGTAGGGAGGGGTGTGTGTGTATGGATGCTTGGTTTTCATTTGGAGGGGTTGAACTTGACTTGAAGATGCTCTTTAGATTGCTCTTTTAAGAATCTGCAAGTTCTACCAATATATTGTTTGCCACAGCTTCAGGGGGCTAAATATATGATCCCTCACAATTAATGTAATTAATGTGATGTAATCATAATTAATGTAACTTTGAATTGGGAATGTATCTCCTGTTATGCTATTTTTAAATGTAGTTTGTACTAGTATGTGTTTACACACTGTACACCTATTTCTTCCACATCTATAACTTCCATTCCTCATTAACCAATCGGACCTATCTTTCTTTAACTGTTTTAGGACAATACAGACTGAGTGAAACATAATTGAATATAGTCCTTCCTCGTCTAAATACAAACTTTATGCTAATCAGCATTTCTTTGTCCAGGAAAGGATCCATTTTCAATACATCCAACCTGTTTTCAATTATTTTTCAAATTTTTGTCGCCTGACTACTGTATCTTAGGCCTTCCTAATTAGATGTGTATCACATTTTTTTAAATTTATCCCACAGGGTTATTGCTTGGCTCTCGAAGGTATCCCAAGTAGCACAGATCCATCTAAGATGTAAAAGCTGGGCCACTGGGATGTCCCCCAGAAATAACCAGGGATCCACTCGCAATAGTGTATTCCTAGACGTCGGCTACACATAAACATCACATTTAATGCCATAGCTCTTTGTTCCCTCTAGTGTAATATCCAAAAAGTGAATAACATTGCTGTGAAAAGTATGCATAAATTGCACGATGATGTGACGTGCTTAGGTGCACGTTGATGGGACACGGTGATGCGTGTGCAAGCCGACATCGCATGCTTATGCGTGATGCCAATGGTCACGTATGCGCACATTAAGTCTGGTGAGTGGTAGAGTCTGGTCTAGGGGTAGGCAGAAGTGCTCCACAATTGTTGCACCCTAGGCAGCTGCCTCTTCTACCTACCCATAGTTCCGGCCCTGGTTGTTGTTATTCCACAAATTTCAAAGCTTCCAATTCAGTACCTTCCCATATGAAAATCATATGAAAATCAAATCGTCTATATAGCAAAAGTATGATATAATATTTTGTCTGAAGGGATTGTCACAACCGCTCCCACCAACCCATCACTAGGTTGGCATAGGTTGGGGCAAATTTTGCACCCACTGCAGTACGTCTCTGGAGGTAGAAACCCCTGTCAAACATAAAAAAATTCTACCCTGCACTAATACTAGCTTTCTCTGGCACAATGTTTAATATTTTAAACGTTATTAAAAATACCTTGCTTCAATTCTGCTTCCTGTCTACTCAGAAAGGGTTACAGTCACTGTGCAGGATCCAACATGAGATGCTCAACTTCTCCTCCTAGCCCGAGCAAGTAGAGAAAAACAGTTGCGGCTCTAAGGAGGATTTTTCATCCTTTTAAAATGATCTGAGTGAGCAGTAAAGGCAGCATGCAGGTCAACTATAAATTTAAGGACTACAGAAGACCCGATAAAGTCATTGTGCTGTTCACTGTTTGCAGCTCTTACACAGCTGCAACCGATGAATTCCATTTTTTCTCTACTCGCTTGGGTTAGAAGGAGCAGTTGAGCACCACATGTTGGATCCTGCACAGTGAATGTCGCCTTTTGCCCTTTTGAGTAGGATGGAAGCAGAATTTTAGCAAAATATTTTTAATAAAGCATTGAAAGTATTAAACATTGTGCAGGATAGAGCTAGCATTAGTGCAGAGTAGAATTGATTTTTTACTTAAATTATTTTGCATTACTTTTCCTTTAATAGTAAAATATGAAGGTTGCGAGTGTGGGTCAATGAAATAATTGAAATAATTTGGTTATAAAGGATACAGTATAGCCAATATGAGAGTTTCATGACCCACCCATCTGAGGCAAATTGGAAAGGTTTCAGATGGGGCTTTTTGGCTTCTCTGCATCAACTAGCAGTTAGGCAGGCTTAATATAGACATGTATGGGCAAATTTACTAAAACCCAAATTAATCTTATTTTTCATGAAAACAAATCCAACCAAACTCCCTTCCATGATTTTTTACTTATTTATCAATAATTTTTCTTGAAAAAATCAGAGCAACAAAACATCATGATAAAATCAAGCGTCAATTTGATTCGTATGATTGACGTTCCCGAAAAATCGATCTGATTTTTTCAGATTAACGGCCGGAAACCCTGAATTTTTTAGATTATCCAGCACTGATCATGATGTCAAGAAACAAGTTTAGGGACATTTGCCATTGACTTCTACATGACCTCGACAGATTTGAGATTGCGTATTTTTGGATTCAGATTTTTAGCAGCTTTAGGGTATGGTAAATCTCTAAAAAATTTACGTGTTTTTTCTATAAAAAATTAAAGTTTTCCCCCCTCAACCAGAAAAAAAATGAGGTTTGATAAATGGCCCCCAAAATGTTAAATTTGATGGACATGTTTTTTAGCCTAAGTTACTCTGTATGTTATTTTTTAAATTACTACTATTTTGTGCACTAATCCTTGTCAATTTATTACAGGAAATTAACATATTGTGCTGACTTAAAATAATTTCTGGAAATGTCCTCATCTGTAAACAACTGACTCTTTATCAATATTTTAACGTAGGCAAATGTTAGAAGTGCTGAGCTCAACTTCCCCTTTTGCAATAAATTCTTTATAGACTTTAAGCCTGCATTTGATGCAAAGTAGCAACTAATTTAGGTTGTTTAGAAAATGATGCACTTGCTTACAAAAGTTTTTTAATGATATCAGTAGTGACAAGATGATGGCAGGTATGGGATTCGTTATCCAGAAGCCCATTATCCGGAATGTCCAAATTATGGGAATGCTGTCTCAATTTTTATAAAATAATTCAAAATGTAAAAAATTATCTTTTTTTCTGTAATAATAAACAGTAGATTGTACTTGATCCTGACTAAGATATCCCATAATTAATCCTCATTTAAGGCAAAACCATCTTATTGAGTTTAATTTGTGTTATAATAATTTTTTAGTACACCTCAGGTATAAAGATCCAAATTACGGAAATACCTGTTATCTGGAAACACCCAGGTGCAGAGTATTCTGGATAACAGGTCCCATAGATGTATGAATTACAAGAAGTTGAGACACAAACAATAAGATCATTTCCAAACTTGTCTAACTAGTAGGTAATTGTATAGTAGCACAAAAGGCATACAACATTGCACTTTCCTGAAGTAACGTAAGACTTAGGGGCAGATATTTTTAAATTTGAATTGGGAAATCCTTATTTCCAGTAGTTTGAATTTTATTACAGTTTAACACTATTTTAGCTATTTTAACTAGTTTAACATTTTGAGCTGATAAAGTAGGTTTTTTAAAGACTGAAGCATTTACAGCTTTTATTATTGTGTCTGTTTATCAATTTAAAGGGGACCTGTCACCATAAGAAATAATTCCAGATCCTATTTTATTATGTTAGTTAAGCAAAATGAACTTCATTTACACTATAAAAATTTAAATCTTGTGTTTTTTGGCCTGGAAATTTAAATTCACAGCAAGCAGGCAGGTGCCATTTTGTAGATACTGTTAAGGCAAGCTTTGCATCATGCCAAAATCTTGTTTATATGCTAGATGGGAGTGTCACCTCACCCCTTTAAAATCGAGTACATATGGAATCCACAGCCAAAATATATGATTGCCAGCTGAGACTTTAAAACAAGTTTATAATGGGTATGGATGTTTTAACAACAAAAAGAAATGGGTGTCATGTAGTGATGGGCGAATTTATTCGCCAGGCGCGAATTCGCGGCGAATTTGCGCGATTCGCGCCGAGCGAATAAATTCGCGAAACGCCCGCGAAAATTCGCGGTAAAAATTCGCCGGCGTCAAAAAAAAAATTCCGAAAAAAGTCGCCGGCGCCAAAAACGGGCGCCGGCGTCGGAAAAACGGGCGCCGGCGTCAAAAACGAGACGCCGGCGCCGTTTCGCGAATTTTTCGCCGTTTCGCGAATTTCGCGCGAAATTCGCGAATTTTTCGGCGAAGCGAAACGGCGCAAATTCGCCCATCACTAGTGTCATGTTTCATTTGAAAAGGAGTTTTATTATATGTTTTTTTTATGTCTGGGTGACATGCTCCACTGGATTGTTAACTCATGAAAATGAAGGTAATGCAATTTATCACAAGGCATGATAATTCAGAAAAAGTTCTAATGAATCATCACAATGTGAATACAAGCTTTTTAAATCTTAAATTATCTGTGTTTTGTCCTCAGGCTGTAACCATTATTACTGACTGGCAACAAGAGAATTCACAAATCTGCCCTACCATTCAAAAAACTTTGAACAATACTGATGAGAACAAAGGCACTGTCCCTGATGGTATACACGTGGTCTCAAGCTAAACTGGCATATTTTTAAAAAGCCTTCTGTTTTTCCCAATGAACTTAACCCTATCTATTCATGTACCTTTCCAGAGGATGAGAGGAAGAATGGGAAATATGCAGCGTCTTCACAGTCAATATTCCTTGGTAAACTTTAGCACATTTATCTCTCTTACTATCATATAGTTAACGAGTAACATAGTACAGGTATGGGATCTATCCTCCAGATGCTTGCTTTTGTTATAACAGAGAAAAAGGAAATCATTTTTAAAATTTTAAATTATTTGATTAAAGTGGGGTCTGTGGGAGATACCCTTCCCATAATTTGGATTTTTCCGGATATAACAGGTTTTTGGATAACAGGTCCTATTCCTGTAAGTGAAGTTGAAAAGAGCTATCTGCCAAAGTTTTTACCAGTGCCAACAAGCAGTTACCCACAGGCCCATATTTAAAAAAAATGTTAGAAAAACAGGTGTTAAGATATGTACTGTATAAATGGGTGTACTCTCATACAGATCCCATACTGATCTGATACTGATATATTGTTTGCTAATGCAGAAGTGTTAATAAAGGTTTGTCTTCTTGAAGCAAGAGAAGCATGGTGTCTGTGTTTCTCCGCTGTCTAAAAGAAAGCTGCTCAACAGGTTGTGGGCCCATTAGAGAGGGAGGAAAGCGATGGAGCAGGCTGATATTTGATGAATAAAGATAAAAACCCCTACCCTCACACTTGAGTTAACATAAGTAAATATCCTAAACCAGTAATTACCGTAGTTCTCCTTTAAAACTCAGTTAAGAAGTTTTGAGGATACAGAGAAATACTGTGTCAGCTCAAACACTGATAATGTGATGCAGATCAGAACCCCTATTACAACAGTAAGGGAGAGAGGCAACATTAACTCTGTCTGCTACAACTGTGACCAAAAGGGCCACAAAGCTAATGTATGCAGTCTAACAGTTTAACACCAAAGGAACTAATGGTGGATACAGGAGCAACATCACATATTACAATTACTAATTACAAACATTAACAAGTTTAAAAGATTTGATGAGACATTCAACCAGAGAACCACTACATGGAGTTGGCGGACGGTAAAAAGACTTCTGTTATAGCGCTGAGGAGAAGTGACGCAGAAGTGTGCCTGGCTGACAGCAAGGAGAACAGAGTAAAGAAAACATTACTAAATGCACTGTATATCCCCACATATCCACAGGACATTTTCTCTGTTAAAGCAGCAACAAGCAATGGAGCATCTATTAAATTTCAGCAAGATGGGAGTGAACCTATTCATAAGAACGGTACCAAATTCAACATCAAGAAATATATTAGACTCTATTATATGAACACTTTTGATGAGACTGGTGACAGATGTCATGGTTGTTATGATATTCAACCCTGGCATAAAATCCTTGGTCACTGTAATTATGATGATATTTAAAACTAAAAAGTGTATTTGATGGAATGAAGACTAAGGGTAATAAGCTGATAAGTCAAACCTGAATTGTGAAATTTGTACCCAGGGAAAATTTGTACAGAACAATAACAGAGAGTCTGACACCTGTGCCAAACAATCACTTAAACTAGCACACGCTGATTTAGCAGGCCCCATAGAGCCAATAGCAAAAGATGGCTTTAGATATGTCATAGCATTTACTGATGATTACTTTGGTGCAGTATTTGTGTACTTCTGAAAAATAAGGGTGATACAGTATTAGCCACATAAAAGTTCATTGCTGATACTGCCCCCTATGGGACTATCACATGTACAGTATACGGTCTGATAATAGCACCAAATTTATAGCAAAGAACTTTCAGTCACTGCTCAGTAAGAAGAACATAAGACATGAGACTTCAGCACCTTACTCGCCCCATCAAAATGGGCGTCCCCAGCCCAGCGTCACTGAAGCAATACGGAAGATCTGTTAGTAGTGTCCGCTGGCCTGCTGTACCAAGGTTCAGGGTTGGGGGGGGGCTTTTGTGGGTGCAGCACATACTTGATACTGACACGATCCTATGATTTTTATAGGAATGTGTCAGTATCGCTTTAAGCAGAATGTCAACAGCAGGAGTAGAAATTAGACTTAGGAAAAATACTGCTTGTTTAAATATGGATTCATGCTTCATTTTCATTATGTTCATAACATTCCTATCTTATCACTAAACCTCAGCGCTGATGATTGTCAAAGGCACAAGGAAAATCCCAATGAAATAAATGTTTTGTTTTCATGTAACTATGATTAGGGCGGGTTTTAATTTTTTTGCACCCAATTAAAGGCCTCTAAACCCAGCTTCATAAAATTCTCATTTTGATAAGTAAAAGTTATTGCCTTTTGTTGCAAAGTGTTTTTTAAGTGGGTGTCTGCTAAGCAATTCCAGGCACCTGCTTCTACTTTAGAGAAGAATTAAAATATGGAGCTGTCAAAGTGAAATATTTCCAGATGATTTAATATATGCATCCAGTATCTACATAAGTGTGGGCTACACCATGAGAGAAGCAATGAAACACAATAATAATAACCAATTATGGTAAGACATGGTTGGGCCACATCCAAAATTCAGCATTACACACAGCTATGTTTACAGAAGCTATCTAAAGGCATAGCTGAATGGCTTTTGCAATGTGCGTGATGGCTCGGTCTAGAAGATAAAAAATGATATCTAACAGCTGCTCTGGAATTAAAGGTCTGTATATTGCAGAGAAGAGGGATTGCAAGTACCTTTACAGTGTGCCTCATACTCTAAATACTTACAAAAGAATGATAAATACAGAATAGAAGAAATAGCAGTGTAAATCCTAAAATGCACAATGTCTAAAGTCAAATGTGTGCTATGTGCAGTGGTGTAACTTAAAAGGGCAGGCCTCCAACAGAGAAATCAGTGGTACAGTTCCTCCACCTGCTCAGCTAGCGCCCAGTTGTTTGTTTGTAAGTGGGTGGAAATAAAACTGGCAAACGGTTTTAGAGAGAGGGAATATCATACAACAGACCCCGCAGTCCCCTGGGCCCTCCCTTGCATGCCACTGACTATGTGTATACGATTTTATATTAATATTTTATGCATTTTGTCTGAATATAAACACATCAGACAAATACTACAAAATAAACAAATCATAGAACATCTCATATGTATATTCCAGAATTCTGAAAGACCTAGGTTTCATGTCTGGGGGTAACTCTTGTCTCCTGTGTGTTATTAGAAAGGCTACTTTATTGACCTGGTCTCAAGAAACCTGAATTTTAAGCTCTATGGCACAGGGGTTCACTGTGTCTAAAAACAACTGTATTTCAAATTATCAAATTGTTACAAGCTTACCAAAACTTTTAGCCATGGCTGAGCCATACCTATTCATACCTATTATGATGGATATGATTCTCCTTTCTAACTGGGGACATTGAGAGATCAGTAAGATCCATAGGGGCAAATTCACTAAGCGCCGAAGCGCCGAACGCTAGCGTTAATTCGCTAGCATTTGGCATTTTCGTTACTGCGCAAATTCACTAACGAACGCTGGCGTAGTTTCGCTAGTGTTACTTCGCACCCTTACGCCAGGCAAATTTTCGCTAGCGACGTAACTACGCAAATTCACTAACTTGCGCAGTGTACTGAACGCTACCTTTTACGCTAGACTTCCTTCACCACCTCAGACCTGGCGAAGCGCAATAGAGTAGATAGGGATTGTTTCAAAAAAAGGCAAAATTTTTTCTAAATCCCAAAAAACGCTGGCGTGTTTTCTACATTATGGGTGATAGGCTGAAAAAGATCGAAAAAATTTTTTGGGCTCCCCTCCTTCCCCCCTACATTTCCTGACTCATGGCAACTTACCTAGACAGTGGGCACATGTGTAGGGCAAAATAAAATTTATATTTGATGATTTGAAGGTTTTCTAGGCATTTGTAGTGCTGATACGTATTCCTCCATTGAAATTTGAATTTTGCGCCGTATGCAAATTAGCCTTCGCTAGCGTAACTTCACTTTACATAGCGAATCAACGCTAGCACAACTTCGCAACCTTACGCTACCCCTGTGCGCAACTTTGGATTTTAGTGAATTTGCGGAGCGCTGGCGAAACTACGCCTGGCGAAGTGTGGCGAAGTTGCGCCTGGCGCAACTTCGCATCTTAGTGAATTTGCCCCATAGTGCACTATACTAGGAACACCTTTTCTAAACCATAGCAGACCCCATAGTTATATCACAGAACTCTGAAAGACCTGGGTTTTATTTCTGGGGGTAACTCCTATGTCAACAACTTAAGACAGATAAAGTTCTTAATTACCCCTGACCTCAAGTAATCTAAATTGTAAGCTCTATGGCACAGGGACTCACTGTGACTGAAAAACTCTATATATACGACAACATAATATTACATTATGGGACCTGTTATCCAGAATGCTTGGGATCTGTGGTTTTACTGTAAGTCTACTAGAAAATTATGGAAACATTAATAAACCCAATAGGCAGGTTTTGCTTCCAATGAGGATTAATGATATCTACGTTGGGATTAAGTACAAGGTACTGTTTTATTATTACAGAGAAAAAGGAAATTATTTTAAAAAATTTGGATTATTTGGATAAAATAGAGTCTACGGGAGAGAGCCTTTCAGTAATTTGGAGCTTTCTGGATAACGGGTTTCCATATTATGGATCCCATACCTGTATTAATACTATTAGTTATGGGTTCCCTTATCCATTGTGTTTATTTATTGTTTATATAATTATTAGTAGAATTAAGCTACAGCGATCATTACAATCCACATTATGGAAAACCACAGGTAATAGATTCTATACTTGTAATTAATAAAAATTTTAATGAAAACAATGCAGAGGCTCTATATGGTATCAATGGTTTGAAGAAAGTTGATGTAATGTCAATCAATATTTGAAAAGAGTCTGTCCAGCAGAAAACACGAGGACATCCCTTGAGATTAAAAGAAGGGAGGTGTGACAAGAACTTTTTTTGTGGTAATATCATTGCGGCACATCTGGCTTGACGTGAGTTGTGATTTCACTGAACATGCTGATGTCGGTGGGTGCCAAAATTCAAAATAAAAAGCACTTTTAGGCTTTATCCAATTGCCCACGCTGGTTCTCAGTACTGTGATCCTGCTCAAGCTATTTTCCTGCATTTCTATTTGGTTTTGACTCCTTGCTTTGTTACCAACTTTTGAATCTTGCCGCCTACCACTGACCCTTGCCTGAATACGACTCTGCCCTTGCCTGATCCCTTTGGTACAGACAGTGCCGGGCCAACACGGGCAGGCTCCCTAGGTGTGACGGGGTTCCTTAATCAGTGCCTTATCCAGTTTGAGATCGCTCCTTCAGAAAAATTCAAGGTGGTGTATATCATTTCCTTCTTACAAGGGAAAGCTCTGGCATGGGCTTCACTGTTATGGGAACGCGATGATGATATGGTCCACAATTCCTCCGTATTTATTTCTACTTATTATGACATTTTCAACGCTCCTTGTTGTAAAGCCCCACGGCCTGGGGCTTTTCATATCGCATACGTTGTCTCCCTGTTTCCCATGAACCAGTCAGGGTTTCATCAGTCACACAAGTTTCTTCTCTTCTTCCTAATGATTATAATGAATTTTTTGATGTCTTTGATGAGAGAAATGCTGATACCTTTCCTCCACATAGACCATATGATTGTCCTATTGACCTAATTTCTGGCACTATTAGAAACTGCTATCATCTTCCTTTAATCCCAGAATTATTTGACAAATTGAGAGGTGCAACAATTTTTTCCAAACTTGACCTTCGAGGTGCTTATAACCTGATTCACAGTCACCATGGTGATGAGTGGAAAACACCCGTGATGGCCACTGTGACTACCTGGTTATGCCCTTTGGCTTATGCAATGCCCTTGCAGTTTTTCAAGACTTCATAAATTACATTTTTTTATGCTACAATCTTCTGTGGCGGTATACCTTGATGGTATTTTGGTATTCTTCTCCTCTCTTTCTGAACATATTATTCAAGTCAAAATGGTCTTGCAATGCCTCAGAGTAAATAATCTTTATGCAAAGTTAAAGAAGTGTGAATTTTATAAATCCAGGATCCTCTTCTTAGGGTATATAATTTCCTTGTCTGGCTTTGAGATGGATCCTGCCAAAGTCTCTGCAGTCACGGAATGGCCTCCACCTGTTGGGTTAAAAGTCATACAACGTTTCCTTGGATTTGCAAATTTTTTACTGGAGGTTCATTAAAGGTTTCTCTCAAATTGTAGCCCCTATCACATTGCTCATTTGTAAGGATGACAATTTTTCATGGACCCTCGAGGCTCAAAAGGCTTTTGAGTCTTTGAAGGTGGCTTTTGCCTCAGCTCTAGTGTTGATTCACCCTAAGACCTCTCGACCATTTACCCTCGAAGTGGATGCCTCTGATTCTGGGGTGGGTGCTATTTTATTTCAACATATCAATTTCCAAGTACACTCCATCCCTGTGCTTTCTTTTCTCGAAAATGTTCCCCTGTGGAAGGAAACTATGACATTGGCAATCAAGAATTCCAGAAGTCCATAAAGATGGGTTTTGAGGAATGGCGTCATCTACTGGATCTTACTGATCATAAGAACTTGGAGTAAATCTCCTCTGCTCGACGGTTAACTCCACGACAAGCTACATGGACATTTTTTTTCAGATTCAACTTTATTATTTCCTATAGACCCTGGTCTAAGAATGTCAAAGCTGATACTTCATCCAGGTCTATGTCTTTGGGGGAGGATTCCACAGTCCCTTCCTGCCCTGTTATGCCTCCTGAACAAGTGGTGGCTCCAGTGAACTTGGTCCAGCCTATTCCCAAAGTGCATCTGGCATGTCCTTCCGGTAAGACATTTGTTCCTCAGAAAGCCATTACTCAGGTTCTTTCATGGGGGCATTCTTCCAAAATTGCAGTCCATCTAGGCATCAAGAAATCCCTGGATCTTATTTCTAGATACTTTTGGTGGCCATCCCTTAAGAAGAACATCTCGCAGTTTGTCGCTGCATGTTCCATTTGTGTCCAAACAGAAGTTTCCACATTCTCTTCCCTGTGGCCTCTTGTAGCCTTTACCTATTCCAAATGCTCCCTGGACTGACATTTCAATGATTTACCAAGTCTGCAGATTACTCCACTTTATTTGTGGTGGTGGTGGGTCAGTTTTCCTAAATGGCTCATTTCATTCCCCTAAAGAGCTTTGTGCAGCTTTTCTTGCAAAAGTTTTTATCAAAGAGATTTTCCGTGCTTTTTGTAAATTATTGGGCATTGGCCTTATTTTTACAATACCTTATCATCCACAGATCAATGATCAAACAAAGAGAACTAATCAAGTTCTGGAGCAGTTTCTTCGCTGTTTTATCTCTCAGAACCATAATAATTGGGTTGAATTTGCCCTTAACATCATAAGACATGAGGTGGTAGGTTGTTCTTTTTTTTGTATTTATGGTCGGAATCCTTTGGCTGTTCCTTCATCATTAATCAGAGTGGAGGTTCCTGTTGCTGAAGAGGATGTGAAGACTTAAAATCTATCTGGTGCACTGCTTACCAGGCCCTGGTGAAGGCTTCAGCTCACAAGCGTCGCAGACCTCCTTCTCCTTATGTTCCTGGAGATACTGTCAAGAAATGTCAAGCTTCGTGTACCACCTCCTAACTTGGGTCTTCGATTCATAGGCCATTTTAAAGTCAAAGAGGTTGTTAACCCAGTCTGTGTCAAGCTCGAGCTTGATTGTTGATTTCTACACAGCAAGTCTAATTTGACTTATTTGTATGGATATACCATGACCTGGATGAATGAGAATCTTCACAAACATGTTGATTCCCGCACATTCTCAAACATTCAATATCTCATATATTGGAGGGGTTTTGGTCCTGAAAAAAGGTGTTGGGTTGCTGCCAAGGATACTCATGCACCTCTATTGGTGAGATTGTATCACAAGAGTTTTACTGGAAAACCCTGGGAGCCCCAGTGGGTGCTCCTGAGAGGGGGGGTACTCGGGAGACCGGCATGTGGACTTAATTTTTGTTGCGCCGATTCCCGGGCTTCCTCTGGACGTGCATCTGGAATGGAACGCGCGCATGCGCAATATCGCTTGTGTTGTGTCTGGATTGACACGAGGTGCACCGTGACATCAATGAATGTGCCAACGTCATGGTTGGCGCCAAAATTAAAATAAAGGGCGCTTTTAGGCTTTAACCAAATCCCCAAGCTAGTTTTTAGTACTCTGATCCTGTTTAAGCTTTTTTTCCTGGTTTTGACTCCTTGCCTGCCACTAACCCTTGCCTGTATACATCTCTGACCTTGTCTGATCCCTTTGGTAGCACTCTTTCACCTATCTTGGTTGCGTGTAGGACCCCTGACTGCTTTGCAGCAGAAAGTTCAGAGGCCCCAATGGATGGTTGGATGTTGGTGAAGACCAGATCTGGTATGGCTCTCCTGCTACACCTAAGGGGTAGGTTCTGGCAATTACGGGCTTCCCTACACTATTAGCCGTAACATCAAGTTTTGTTGCAAAAATGATGCCAATTGACTCTAATGATTGAAAAAAAATTGTCATACAATTTGTAGTGTGTCAAAAAAAACTTCAATACGTTTCAGCAAATTTTTGGCGTTTTTTAGAATTTTTGGCAAAGAGAAATGGGTCATTTTCGCCCATCACTGCAGTCTTTGCTCTTTTTCTGAAATGTGGAAACTGCTGAGAGATAAGGCAGGAAAAATTTAGTGTCAAACAAAGGCTGACCCCCTACTGTGCAGATTGGTGTTACTTTCCAAGCACCACCTGCTGTCTGAAAACAGCTTTTCTCCCCCTGACACTGCAGTGAGATGATGTGAGATAAGACAAAATAAGCTGACCTGTTTGCAACTAATTTAGATAACTGGTGCTACATCTGTAAGTTACACATAGAAGAGATGTGGTCTAGTAGTTTCGTACTGATCAGGCAGCATCAAGGTCTTCGGTCATTCCACAAATTTACACAGAGTCCAGGATGGATATGAAAGGCAGCTGCCATCAAGCGTGTATCAATAAGTCTTTATTTGTGCATGGTGTATCCAATACACCATGCACAAATAAAGACTTATTGATACACGCTGTAAATGAAAAATTAATTAATTCAGAGATTAAATTATAAAGTGAAAAAAATCAGCTATAAATTAATTGAAAGTACTTTGTGCTTGTGCAACCAAGAACTAGCTTAATTGTGCGTTCATTGAACTGTATCTCTAACACAGACAAGTGCTTAGAATTATGTATTCATTAAATAAGGTAGTAGAAAAGTAAAGTGACTTAGTCAGGTTAAAGTGACGTGTTTATCAGTTCAATTATTAAGATCAATTAGATTTAACCTAGTGCCCAAATTCATTGATTGCAGTGTTGAAAAGGAAATTCATAGAGAGTGGAGCTGTCCCAAAAGAACTAAATGTATTTGTTTCTATCTATGGGATACCACAAAGTTGGAGCAGCCAGAGAATCAAGGACTGTGGTCTCAAAAATACCTTCCCTACTGATTTCCCTAAAAACCACAAATCCAAAGAGGAAAAGTAAGAGGAAATAATAAATTAAATGACTAAAAATTCTTCAGACACAGGATTTAAAAGTTTTTAGGTTGCTAAAATCTATACCAAATGATAAAAGAATAGTATGGATAAAATATCCTGTTTGCAACGTGCGTTTCGCTTCAGCTTTATCAAGGCAGTGCGTGTTCTTCCCGGGCACCGGCTATTTATTACTACTTGCGACGTCAGGGTGATCGCGGGACTTCCTACGCAATTCTTGTTTACGTTGCGTAGCTGTCAGAAACCCACCCATGATCATGATAAGTCAGCTTACGCTAAACAATGAGAGAGCTCATCTCCCGATTTGCCACTAACCTTCAGTTTAAATAAAGTAGTAAAAGAACATCAGATGATGTTCTGCCTTTACAGCAAAGTATATGTCCGACAAAAGCTTGTGACAGTCTCCCACTGAAAATCGTCAGATCTGCAATACATGCAGAGATATTATCGGCAGCCAGCAGAAATTTTCTAACTGAACAACCGATCACCATGTCATGAAAAATGTCGGGACACTCCACACACGGTCCGAAAATCGTATGAATCGAGGATTCGTAAAATTATTTCTGCACATCTATGTCCAGTTTAGGGATTGTATGTTTTTTGTGAGACTACAAAGGGTAACCAATACCCAATACTGTTATTCATACGATTAGTCATGTTAATACAGTATTGCTATTTAAAATTTTCCTCAATTGGACATTGGTTAAAATTAAATCCCTGGACTCATATGCTACTTTGGAAAATTATGTAGACATAGTATTAAATGAAAACAGTAAAGAGATTATTTTCATTAATCCCTTTGGGAGAAACTGTGTCTAATTTGAATATCCAGTAACTCTCCCTTTAGAGGAGGATTTGTTCTAGGTTCCCTTTCCTAATCCCTAGGTTGACTTTTTCAATGGTCCATACCTTTATTTTGGAAGGATCCATGGCATGATATTTCTTATAAGGCTGTACCACTGTCTAAAGTGTTTTTTTCTGTTTTGCTGAAATTTCCTGCAGTGCTGATAGAAATGCAGTTTTGCTGTATTCTTAGCTTCAACATTTGTGTAGTCATGCCCACATATTGCATATTACATGGGCATTCTATGCAGTATGTCATACTGTCCCTTACTTTTGCAATTGATATAACTATTTACTGGTCCTTATTATTTTATCGCAAATATTTCATTCACCACAGGGAAAAGAGTCTTTGTTTTTGTTGGTTGGATGAATATTTTCAAAATGGTTCTGATATTTGGGCTTCTTTTATAGCAAATAGATGCTGTTTCTTATAATTCATTTTTCAAGGTGGCATCCTCCAATAATATTGGCCACTGTTTGTTGATTGTTGATGTTTCGTGATTTCTTCTACTTTGGCACTAGTAATATTGTAAGTGGTTATGAATCTTACTAGATCTCCATTAGATCTTTTTTTTCTATAATAATTTTGAACTGTCAGTATTAAGGGCCCTATGGAAGCTTTTCTAACAGTATTATCTGAGTATCCTCTCTGTTTGTGCCTTTCTTTTATTTGGCCTGATCCTTGAAAATTTCTATTGTGGAGCAATTTCTTTTTATCCTCAGGAATTCCCCTATTGGCAGTGACTGCTTGGGTGGAAACTAGAATAGGATAAAAGTTAATTGGTGGCTGTTTCTTTCCTGAAAGTTTTAGTGACCAATTGTTCTTCCTTATTCCTCTTCCTATATGATAAGTAAATCTAAAAAAGATATAGCATCACTCGACATGTCCATGGTTAATCTAATATTTATATTGTTATTATTGAGTTTTTCCACAAATTGGGATGCTTCCTGGGTGGTTCCTTCCCAAATTATTAAGATATCATCAATATATCTCAACCATTTGACCATTTATTTTGCACTGGAAGGGTTGTAGGGTGTCACTTTGGGCCACTGTTTTCTCCCAATAGCCTAGGAATACATTGGAGCACAGGCTGTCCCTTGGGCTTGGAGGCAAAATTTACCATTAAAGGTGAAGTAATTAAAACTAAGAACAAACCTTAGTTTACATAGAAAGGCTATTGTCAGCTCTATCCCCCAGATATTTGTTTAGAAAGTATGAAAGGGACTCCAGCCCCAACTCATGTTTAATAGGCGTGTATAGTGATTCTACATCAAGAGTTATTAGTAATGTTTCACTTGTAACTTCAATACTTTCAATTTGCAATAACACATCCATTGTATCTTGGGCATCGGATTCTAATCCTTTCACTAGATGTCTAATTCTAAAATCTAAATATTGTCTGGCTTTCTCCATACGGTTGCCATTTCCTGATACAATCGGCCTCCCTGGGGGTTTACTGGGATTTTTGTGTATTTTTGGTAACAGATATAGAGTTGCCACTCTAGGGCTTTCTACTGCTAAAAACAGTTTCTCTTAAGAGGTAAGATTGTCATAAATTTCCTTATAGCTTTCTGAGCTATTGTCACGAGGCTTCTTCTAAATACATATCATTCGGCCAAATTACAATGTTTCCTCCCTTATCAAACTGTTTAATTTGGACATCATCCCATTTTTTCATCTCATTTATCGCTTTCTTTTCCAAATTTGGACACATTTCTTGCATATATTAGTGGTTCTATTAGAAGAATATCATTAATCACCAGATTCACAAATATTCCTACATTGGGGAAAATGTTATTAGCTGGAGTAAATTAAGATTTGATCTTGAGTTTTTTACGCCATTCCTCCATAATTGGGAAACCGTTATTTCATCACCAATAATTTGTTATAAAAGATTCTGTAAAGCAATTAAGGACTCATTGGTCTCTATTTGTAGGCTAACAAAAAACGTGCTATCCTTAGCCTCAGAGACCAAGTTTGCAGCTCTCGCGTTGTAAGAGTAAGAGATAGGCGGGCTAGCCTCTGATGATCACGGGCAGGTTTCTGACAGATACACAATGTAAACTAGAGTAGGAAGTCCTGCATAATCATCCTGACGTCACACGCGGAAGTAATAAATAGCCGAAGTCGGGGTAGAACACTCACTGCATTGATAAAGCTGAAGCCAAATGCAAGTTGGCACACAGGATATTTTATCCATACAATTATTTTATCTTTTGGTCTAGGTTTTAGCAACCTCAGAAATTTTAAATGTAATTCATTGTTTCCTCTTACGCTGTCAGGATCAGCCCGGGATTCAAACTCCTTGAACTTTTGTTGTTATGTTCTGAACACATATGCCTTGTGAGCCACTGGGGGCTCTTGGGGCTGATCCTGAACTCTTGTGTTTGATGTTTCTGTTTATCTGCCTGTTCACAGTATGTTTCCTTCCTGTTTTACACCCACCTCATTTACCCTCATGTGTCTTCCATTCCAATTCACCTTCCCTTTATAAATCCTGCCCTGAGCTTTGCTCAGGGCTGAGACATTTGTTCCTGACCTGCCGACCTGAACCTTGTTCCTGACCTGCCGACCTGAACCTTGTTACCTAAAAACCTTGTTACCTGAAAACCTTGTTACCTGAAAACCTTGTTCTTGAAAACCTTGATTCTTGGAAACTTGATTCTTGAAAACCTTGTTCCTGAATACCTTTTACTTTGTTCCTGAGTGAGTACCTCAAGTTCCTGTGTTCCCCATTTTTCCTCACCTTGTGGATACCCTGTTTATCCTTTTGCCTGTTCCTGCCTTTTGTTTTCTGTGTTCTGGCTGGCATTAAATCTTCAACTACTATTAGTGATGGGCGAATTTATTCGCCAGGCGCGAATTCGCTGCGAATTTGCGCGATTCGCCGCCCGCGAATAAATTCGCAAATTTTTCGGATCGGTATTCGGATTCGGTTCGGTATTCGGCCGAATCTTTCACAACGGATTCTTGGGTTCGGCCGAATCCAAAAAAGTGGATTCGGTGCATCCCTACTTTTCTGTTACCTTATTTAATGAATACGTAATTCTAAGCACTTGCCTGTGTTGAGAGATAAAGTACACTGAACTTGTTCTTGCACAAGCACTAAGCCCTTTCAAATAATTTATAGCTGATTTATTTCACATTATAATTTAATCTCTGAAAATGGATGGAAAATGGATGAGTAGAGTACAAATGAATTCATGTACAATAATTGATTGTGAAAGGTCATTGGTTTTGTAATTTTTTCAAATCATATAAAGAAGTTCAATTACAACAATTCAAAAAAATTGAAACTCCACAGGAGTGAATGGGCCACCCGCCATTCCAACCACCAGATGCAGCCATGTTCTGATGGGCAAGTGGGAGCAAGTAAGCTTTACTTCAAACTTTATGGATATGTTTATCCTAATTTGTAATTAGAGATGTCATTTTCCATTCACAATAAACATTTTAAACAGTGCTATAGAATTAGTGAACACATTTGACAAATGCTGCAGTAATATATATATATATATATATACATCTCTAATTACAAATTAGGATAAACATATGGTGCTGATTGCCCAAATAAAATGCACTTTATACTCCATAATAATCTAAGTGATACTGCCTGTATCAGTGTTTCTGTTATAAAAGCACGTACCTGATGACAATGATATTAGAAAGAAGTAGCGTGACAAGTAAAGAATGGGAACCTCTTTCCTGTGTCTCTTCGCTTTGTATATTTGTTTAAATACAATGGGGGGACCAGATAACAATGCTGGATTAAGAAATAATTAAGGAGTCATGGAAGATGCTGCATCAATGAAGTTGAGGTTGACAAATAGTTATTCATTGTTTGCAAAACTTGTGACATATTTTAGGCCGTAACTGTGTTGTATGCTTTAATAACCAGATTCTGAGTTTGCAGCAGCAACTTATTTATTCAAATACAGTGCACCAAGGAAGCATGTATCTCTGTGCAACTCACTCTCATCTCCTGTGAGCTGACCCCGCCCGCTGCTTCCTTGTTCTGACAAACTTTATTAACATCAACAATTATCAACACATCCTTCCCTTTTAAACATTTCAACAAAAATGGTGGTAATAAAAACAACCTATCGAAATAGTTGGAACTTAGTACAGGTGGTTTGCTACACTTATAATGCTGTGGCAACTGACCAAGTCACTTTAACACTGTTCAACTAGTCTTGATGGTTTCTTGATAATTCGGCCATAACGTGTTTGTACTCCATGAGTAAGTGTTTGTGCCTGGTTATTGCCAGTTGTATTATGTGTATTAATTGTGGACTGATCTGAGTTTCTTGTTCCTTGAATGGGTGAAGTATCTCTCAGAAAGGATTGTAATATGTCCATCTGGTTGTTCCTCTCGGTGTAATCTACTGGCACCTGTTTATTTCCTTCGGCATCTCTTCGCTGTATGTCCTCTGGCCAGTAAGCATCCACTGGTAGATGCTGCTCCATGTGAATCCAATCCTGATCCTGTGCTTCCTTTGACTGATTACAATGCTGACCATCTGAATGAGTCACGCTTGGTATTTTTGGGATTTTATACAAATGCCTTCTATTTCGCCTTAAAATTTTTCCATCACTTGTTTTAACCTCATAAGAACGAGGTGCGACTAGGCGTAGCACTTGAGCTTTTTCACACCAGGTAGATCCATTCCAAATTCTGACCTCATCTCCAATGTGTAAATTTTCAAGTGGTTTTGTACTTTTATCATAATTTTTCTTCTGTCTCTCTCTCATATTTTGTTTCTGTTGTCTGTACCGTTTATGAAGGGTCTTATCATTGTGGTAACACTTAAGCTCCAATGCAGGTAATTTTGTCTGTATTTGTCTTGCAAAGAACAACTCTGCTGGAGATTTGCCTCCTTCCAGGGATGTTGCTCTGTAGTTTAAAAGTGCCACTTCTGGGTCCTGCCCTGAATGAACAGCTTTTTTCATCAACTGTTTTATAATCTTTACACCACACTCTGCAAGTCCATTACTCTGTGGGAATCTAGGGCTTGAAGTGACATGGTTGAATCCAAATTCTTCTGTGAACCTTACAAAGTCTTTTCCTATAAATTGAGGACCATTGTCTGTTCTTACTTCTCTTGGTATTCCATATCTGCAGAACTGTGTCTTAAGTATTTTGCATACTTCAAATGATGTGCTGTTTTTCAATTTTCGAACTTCTGGATAATTAGAGTATGCGTCCAATATTGCCAAGTGCTCCTTTCCATTCATCATGAATATATCAACTCCAATTGTATCCCAGGGACCAAATGGTATTTCTCTCTGTATTAGAGGCTCCCTTGGAAGTGCTGGGGCAAAGGTTTGGCAAGTTGTGCAGCTTGTTATCATTTGAGCAATATCCTCATTTATAGAGGGCCAAAATAAAGATTCTTTTGCTCGTCTTTTGCATTTTTGAATTCCAAGATGCCCTTCATGAATTATTCTTAACATGTCCTTTCGCAGCGATGAAGGCACAACAAGTTGAGATCCTTTGAGCAATACTCCATCCCATGTAGAAAGTTCATCACAACATTGCCGATATGACTTTGGAAGATATTTTTTTGGATTGTTTGAATGTAATGCAGTTATCACTTCTTGTAGATGATCATCAGAGGCAGTGCTTGTTTTAAATTTCTTCCACATGTCTTCTGATACTGTTTTCCTTGACATGACACTATTAATATGTATTTCCACACTTGATTCCTTTTCACTGTCTGATGCAACAGTGTCCTCATTCCATGTCCTTGATAAAGCATCTGCAACCAGAAGGAATCGGCCTGGTGTATATTCTACTTTGTAGTCATATTTCTGCAATTTCAACAACAAACGTTGAATGCGTGGAGGAGCTTTCCATAGTTCTTTCTGTGTGATGGTAAGTAGTGGCTTGTGATCTGTTTCAACAATAAATTTTGTCCCATACACAAAGTTGTGGAATGCTTCACATCCAAAAGCAATACCAAGAGTCTCTTTTTCTATTTGTGCATATTTGTGCTCTGTGTGTGTGAATGGGCGTGATGCATATGCAACTGGCTTCCATTCCATACTGTTGTAGTAGAACTGCACCTATTCCATCTTTTGATGCATCTGTTGATATTTTTGAAAGCCGGCATATGTCAAAATATTGCAGCGTCTGTGCACAACAAAGAATGTCTTTGAGTGATTTGAACTCCTGTTCCTGCTTCTCTGTCCATTTCCACTCAGCGTGCTTTAGTAACATACTCCTCATATGGGGAGTCTTGTCTGCCAGATTGGGAATATACTTGCTAAGGTAGTTTAACATACCCATGAACCGCTGCAGATCTTTTTTATTACTGGGGCTGGCCATTCGTTTAATTGCTAGAACTTTTGCAGGATCTGGTTTCACTCCAGTGTGAGAAATGATTTCACCAAGATACAAAATTTCTGTTTTCTTAAACTGACATTTAGTGTGGTTCAATTTAAGTCCATTTTCTTGTGCTATCTGTAAGACTTGCTTTAGTCTTTTGTCATGCTCTGCTTCTGTGGTGCCCCAAATTAAAATATCATCTATATAGACTTTAACTCCTTCAACCCCTTCCAAGAGTTGCTGCATTGTTCTGTGAAAAATCTCTGGGGCTGAACTTAATCCAAAAGGCAGACGCTTGAACTGATACCTTCCAAAAGGTGTATTAAAAGTACATAATTTTCTACTCCTCTTAGTGAGAGGAATCTGCCAAAATCCATTTGAGGCATCTAGGATTGTAAACAATTTGGCATTTGCCATTTCACCCAGGATTTCATTCCGAGTGGGTATATGAAAATGTTCTCTCCTTATGTTTTCATTTAACTCTTTGGGATCCAAACACAATCTTAGAGACCCGTCTTTTTTATCTACAATGACTAAGGAATGCACCCAAGAGGAAGGTTCACTGATAGGTTCAATTACATCTAACTCTGTCAGGCGCTGCAATTCATGTTTAAGTCTTTCTCTCAGTGCCACTGGCACATGCCTTTTGGCTTGTACAACTGGTTTTGCATCAGCTTTTAATGAAATATCATATATAACTGGTAGTTTTCCAAGACCTGCAAACACATCCTTATATTCACTTAGCAGTATGTCTATGTTGCTTTGTGGTGATTCTTCCACAACAAATAATTTGTTTACCAGTCCCAACTTTTCACATGTTTGTGCGCCTAATAGAGGACAGTAATTGCCAATTACTACTGTAAATTCATGCTTGCTTGTCTTTCCTTTATAAGTAAGAATGAGGGTGCATTTTCCTACTGATGGGATTTCAGACTCATTGTAGGCCTTTAGCACTGATGTTTTACTTTTTAGTTTTGCTTTCATTTGTAAGTTTCTCCATATTTTTTCTGTGATAATGTTTGTTTCTGCCCCTGTGTCCACTTTATACTTAATCAGGGAACCATTTGTATCAATGTCTATAGTCCAGCTTTTCCCACTTCCATTCCTTTTACTGACAGCACTCACATAGATCTCCTCCTGACTCTCCTCACTACTGCTGTCCATGACTGCATTTAGTTTGCTTTTACTGTAACATTGCTTGGCGAAGTGATTATATTTGCCACACGCTTTGCACTGTTTACCAAATGCTGGGGCAGTTGTTAAATGCATGGGTGTTGCCACAATTATTGCAGACCTTGTATTTGGTGAATCTTGCATCAATTTTCCCTTTGCCTTTCTTAAAATCTGATTTACTTATGTGAGCCCTTGGTGTAACTGAGGATGTGGCCACTCTACTCACTTGTGAAACCTTCTCTTCACTTCTTATCCCTGTTAACACTTTGAGCTGCTGTTTTGTGAGTTCAGCTGCTTGACAGATTCGTATAGCTTTTTCTAATGTAAGATCCTGTTCCCTTAGCAATCTTTCTTGCACTTTTTGATCATTACATCCAATTATAAGTCTGTCTCGGATTAATGAATCTCTCAGCTGACCAAAGTTACATGTTCTGCTTTTGAGCTTGAGGTCTGTTATGTATTCCTCTATGCTTTCTATTGGAGACTGCACTCTGGAGTTAAAGATAAATCTTTCATATGTCTCATTCACCTTAGGGGTGCAGTAATCTTCAAACTTTCCCATAACCACTTCAAAATCATCACTGTCATGTTCATTAAGTTGAAATGAATTGAATATTTGCAAGGCTTCTTCCCCTGCTATTGTTAGGAACAGGGCCACTTTCTGTGCACTGGGCAGTGTTATAGTGTTAGTAGCTTTCATATATAGTAACAGTCTCTGCTTAAAGATTTTCCATGCTTCCCCAACATTTCCCACAAACTTAACTGGAGTAGGTGGATGTAGACTGTCTGTCCTTATCTGTGCAGGGACTGTTACACTCACAGGCTGGGATGGGCCTGCTGCATCCTCTGTACCTCTTGCAGGTTCTGACATTGTTCAGGCTTTGTGTGCTGAGTGAATCCACTTCTGGTACCATGTGTTGTATGCTTTAATAACCAGATTCTGAGTTTGCAGCAGCAAGTTATTTATTCAAATACAGTGCACCAAGGAAGCATGTATCTCTGTGCAACTCACTCTCATCTCCTGTGAGCTGACCCCGCCCGCTGCTTCCTTGTTCTGACAAACTTTATTAACATCAACAATTATCAACACAGTAACTCTGTAGTATAAATGGAAAAATAAATAGAAAATAAAAACGTACTTCTTTGGTCTTCCCAGAGACAAAAAACATTACATATCACTTGTTTATAGGGATGTCGCGGACTGTTCGCCGGCGAACTTGTTCGCGCGAACATCGGCTGTTCGCGTCCGCCGCAAGTTCGCGAACGTCGCGCAACGTTCGCCATTTTGGGTTCGCCTTACCTGGCGCTTTTTTTTGACCTCTCACCCCAGACCAGCAGATACATGGCAGCCAATCAGGAAGCTCTCCCTCCTGGACCACCCCCACACCCCCTGGACCACTCCCCTTCCATATATAAACTGAAGCCCTGCAGCGTTTTTTCATTCTGCCTGTGTGTGCTTGGAAGAGCTAGTGTAGGGAGAGAGCTGCTAGTGATTTCACTGATTTGAGGGACAGTTGATAGTAAGTTTGCTGGCTAGTAATCTACTTGATACTGCTCTGTATTGGAGGGACAGAAGTCTGCAGGGATTTGAGGGACATTTTAGGGTAGCTTTGCTGGCTAGTAATCTACCTTCTACTGCAGTGCTCTGTATGTAGCTGCCTGCTGTGGGCACTGATCTCTTCTGATCTCATCTGCTGACTGCTGTAATAACCCAATAGTCCTTGTAAGGACTGCTTTTATTTTCTTTTTGTTGTTTTACTTTGCTACTTTAACAGCCAAGTGCTATTAGTCTAGCAGTGTTGGGGAGTGGGACTGGTGTGCTACTGTGCTGCTCCTAGTAGTTCAGCAGCACCAACCCGAGAATATTTTTTTTTTTTAATATACATATAATTTTTTTTTTATTTTACTTATCTTACTGTTCTTTAAGGTGTCCAGTGCTGTTTGCTGTTCTTCATAGTAGTGCACCAATAGTAGTGCACTTGCAGGCATTATTTGCCCAGTGGCCATCTAGCTGTGTGAGCTTGTTCACATTCTGTCTAAATATCAATAATAATACCGTCTCCAGAAACACCACCTGAGTGACGTTTTTCAAGCAGCAATAATATATTCCGTATCCACCACTGCTGTAGTGTATACGTTGACCTTGTAGGCATTATTTGCCCAGTGTGTTCTTCATTTTCAAACCACTGCCACTTAGCTGTGTGAGCTTTTTCACATTCTGTCTAAATATCAATAATAATACCGTCTCCAGAAACACCACCTGAGTGACGTTTTTCAAGCAGCAATAATATATTCCGTATCCACCACTGCTGTAGTGTATACGTTGACCTTGTAGGCATTATTTGCCCAGTGTGTTCTTCATTTTCAAACCACTGCCACTTAGCTGTGTGAGCTTGTTCACATTCTGTCTAAATATCAATAATAATACCGTCTCCAGAAACACCACCTGAGTGACGTTTTTCAAGCAGCAATAATATATTCCGTATCCACCACTGCTGTAGTGTATACGTTGACCTTGTAGGCATTATTTGCCCAGTGTGTTCTTCATTTTCAAACCACTGCCACTTAGCTGTGTGAGCTTTTTCACATTCTGTCTAAATATCAATAATAATACCGTCTCCAGAAACACCACCTGAGTGACGTTTTTCAAGCAGCAATAATATATTCCGTATCCACCACTGCTGTAGTGTATACGTTGACCTTGTAGGCATTATTTGCCCAGTGTGTTCTTCATTTTCAAACCACTGCCACTTAGCTGTGTGAGCTTGTTCACATTCTGTCTAAATATCAATAATAATACCGTCTCCAGAAACACCACCTGAGTGACGTTTTTCAAGCAGCAATAATATATTCCGTATCCACCACTGCTGTAGTGTATACGTTGACCTTGTAGGCATTATTTGCCCAGTGTGTTCTTCATTTTCAAACCACTGCCACTTAGCTGTGTGAGCTTGTTCACATTCTGTCTAAATATCAATAATAATACCGTCTCCAGAAACACCACCTGAGTGACGTTTTTCAAGCAGCAATAATATATTCCGTATCCACCACTGCTGTAGTGTATACGTTGACCTTGTAGGCATTATTTGCCCAGTGTGTTCTTCATTTTCAAACCACTGCCACTTAGCTGTGTGAGCTTTTTCACATTCTGTCTAAATATCAATAATAATACCGTCTCCAGAAACACCACTTGAGTGACGTTTTTCAAGCAGCAATAATATATTCCGTATCCACCACTGCTGTAGTCTATACATTGACCTTGTAGGCATTATTTGCCCAGTGTGTTCTTCATTTTCAAACCACTGCCACTTAGCTGTGTGAGCTTGTTCACATTCTGTCTAAATATCAATAATAATACCGTCTCCAGAAACACCACCTGAGTGACGTTTTTCAAGCAGCAATAATATATTCCGTATCCACCACTGCTGTAGTGTATACGTTGACCTTGTAGGCATTATTTGCCCAGTGTGTTCTTCATTTTCAAACCACTGCCACTTAGCTGTGTGAGCTTTTTCACATTCTGTCTAAATATCAATAATAATACCGTCTCCAGAAACACCACCTGAGTGACGTTTTTCAAGCAGCAATAATATATTCCGTATCCACCACTGCTGTAGTGTATACGTTGACCTTGTAGGCATTATTTGCCCAGTGTGTTCTTCATTTTCAAACCACTGCCACTTAGCTGTGTGAGCTTGTTCACATTCTGTCTAAATATCAATAATAATACCGTCTCCAGAAACACCACCTGAGTGACGTTTTTCAAGCAGCAATAATATATTCCGTATCCACCACTGCTGTAGTGTATACGTTGACCTTGTAGGCATTATTTGCCCAGTGTGTTCTTCATTTTCAAACCACTGCCACTTAGCTGTGTGAGCTTGTTCACATTCTGTCTAAATATCAATAATAATACCGTCTCCACAAACACCACCTGAGTGACGTTTTTCAAGCAGCAATAATATATTCCGTATCCACCACTGCTGTAGTGTATACGTTGACCTTGTAGGCATTATTTGCCCAGTTAGTTCTTCATTTTCAAACCACTGCCACTTAGCTGTGTGAGCTTGTTCACATTCTGTCTAAATATCAATAATAATAACGTCTCCAGAAACACCACCTGAGTGACGTTTTTCAAGCAGCAATAATATATTCCGTATCCACCACTGCTGTAGTGTATACGTTGACCTTGTAGGCATTATTTGCCCAGTGTGTTCTTCATTTTCAAACCATTGCCACTTAGCTGTGTGAGCTTTTTCACATTCTGTCTAAATATCAATAATAATACCGTCTCCAGAAACACCACCTGAGTGACGTTTTTCAGGCAGCAATAATATATTCCGTATCCACTGCTGTAGTAGTGTATACGTTGACCTTGTAGGCCTTGTTTGCCCAGTGTGTTCTTCTTCTTCTTCATTTTCAAACAACTCCCATCTAGCTGTGTGAGCTTGTTCACATTTTGTCTAAATATCAATAATAATACCGTCTCTAGAAACACCACCCGAGTGACGTTTTTCAAGCAGCAATTATATATTCCGTATCCACCACTGCTGTAGTGTATACGTTGACCTTGTAGGCCTTGTTTGCCCAGTGTGTTCTTCTTCTTCTTCATTTTCAAACAACTCCCATCTAGCTGTGTGAGCTTGTTCACATTCTGTCTAAATATCAATAATAATACCGTCTCCAGAAACACCACCTGAGTTGTTGTTGTTTTTGTTTTAAAAATAATGCCAGGCAAAGGCAGGCCGCCACGCAGAGGCACTAGGGGCGGTGCTGCTATGCTATCCTGTGGCCCTAGGAAATTGCCCAGTTTTAAAAAGGCAATGACCCTGAACTCCCAAAATGCTGAAGAGGTAGTTGACTGGCTTACACAGCACACCCCATCCTCTACCGTTTCTAACTTTACCACAACATCCTCATCCTCCACTGCTATGGGCACCCCACGTAACACTTCCTCCACCACCGGCGCCCCTTCTTCACTGGAGTCAGAGGAGTTATTTTCACATGAGTTTCTTGAACTGAGTGATGCGCAACCATTATTGGCAGAAGAAGATGAAGGAGATGAGGACGTTACACCAGATTTAATTCTGGCAGAGAACACAACAGAGATGGACATAATGAGTGATGACGAGGAGGTCCCCGCTGCTGCTTCCTTCTGTGAGCTGTTAGAAGAAATTGATGCATCTGAGGAGAATGATGATGAGGAGATTGATGTTTTGTGGGTGCCCAGTAGAAGAGAGCAAGAGGAGGATAGTTCAGATGGAGAGACGGAGAGTCAGAGAGGCAGGAGGAGAATAAGACTTAGAAGAAGCAGGGAGGACAGCTCGCAGGGAACAGTAGGGCAACAACATGTATCGGCACCTGTGGTCAGCCGGCCAACGCACCCGCCAACGCCGCCGACTTCTACTTTTACCCCAGATTGCCAGCCTCAAAAAGGTCAGCAGTGTGGGATTTTTTTAATGTGTGTGCCTCTGACAAAAGCGTTGTAATTTGCAATGAGTGCAGTCAGAAACTGAGTCTTGGGAAGCCCAACAGCCACATAGGTACAACTTCTATGCGAAGGCACATGAACGGCAAGCACAAAGCACTTTGGGAGCAACACCTCAAAGGCAACAGGCAAACTAAAAGCCACCCTCCTTCTGGTCCAGCATCTTACTGCTCTACCTCTGCTGTCCTTGACCCGTCTGAACCACCCTCCACTCCGCCTTCCACCTTGACCACCAGTTCCCATTCCCAGTCATCTGCCCCCAGCCAAGTTTCTGTGAGGGCCATGTTTGAGCGTAAGAAGCCAATGTCTGCGAGTCACCCCCTTGCCCGGCGTCTGACAGCTGGCTTGTCTGCACTCTTAGCCCGCCAGCTTTTACCATACCAGCTGGTGGACTCTGAGGCCTTCCGCAAATTTGTAGCAATTGGGACACCGCAGTGGAAGGTACCCAGCCGCAATTTTTTTTCAAAAAAGGGAATACCACACCTGTACCACCATGTGCAGAGCCAAGTCACCGCATCTCTGTCACTTAGTGTTGGGCCAAAGGTCCATATGACTACTGACGCATGGTCCTCCAAGCATGGTCAGGGCAGGTATGTCACCTACACTGCCCACTGGGTGAACTTGGTCATGGCTGGGAAGCAGGAAATGTGTGGCTCAACAACGACAGTGGAGTTGGTGTCACCGCCACGGATTGCACGCGGTTCTGCCACCACCTCTACTCCTCCTTCGCTCTCTACCTCGTCTTCTTCCTCTTCTTCGTCCTCTGCTGCTGGGTCCTCCTCCTCCTCCACACCTGTGCACCCCCAGCTCCCCCTAGGCTATTCGACGTGCCAGGTACGCCGTTGTCATGCTGTCTTGGGGATGACGTGCCTGGAAAGCAAAAACCATACCGGATCTGTACTCCTGTCATCTCTGCAGTCACAGGCCGATCGGTGGCTGACCCCACACCAACTGAAGATCGGAAAAGTGGTGTGTGACAATGGAAGCAATCTGTTGGCAGCACTGAGACTGGGCAATTTAACACATGTGCCCTGCATGGCACATGTTCTGAATTTAATAGTACAACGTTTTGTCTCAAAGTACCCAGGATTCCAGGACGTTCTCAGGCAGTCCAGGAAGGTGTCGGCCCATTTCAGACGTTCCTATACAGCCATGGCACGCCTTGCTGACATTCAGCAGCGGTACAACATGCCAGTCAGGCGTTTGATTTGCGACAGCCAGACTCGCTGGAATTCAACGCTCCTCATGTTGGAACGTCTGCTGCAACAACAAAGAGCCGTCAACGAATACCTGTTTGAACTGGGTGGTAGGACTGGATCTGCAGAGCTGGGGATTTTTTTCCCCCGTTACTGGGTGCTTATGCGCGATGCCTGCAGGCTCATGCGCCCTTTTGAAGAGGTTACAAATATGGTCAGTCGCACCGAAGGCACCATCAGCGACCTAATACCCTTTGCTTTCTTCCTGGAGCGTGCCGTGCGACGAGTGACAGATGAGGCTGTAGACCAGCGTGACGAGGAGCAGGAAGCGCACGATTTCTGGTCGGAATCACCAGAACGAACCCAGGCACCTGCTGCAACGCAGGGAGAGGTGTCAGAAGTGGAGTCAGAGGAGGAAGGTGGCTTTGTGGAGGAGGAGGACCAACAGGAGCAGGCTTCCCAGGGGGCTGGTGGTGACCTTTTGGGGACCCCTGGTCTTGTATGTGGCTGGGGGGAGGAGACCGTGGATGATGCAGTCCTTGATAACGAGGAAGCGGAGATGGATACCTCTGCATCCAACCTTGTGAGAATGGGGTCTTTCATGCTGTCATGCCTGTTGAAGGACCCCCGTATCAAGAGGCTTAAGGAGAAGGACCTGTACTGGGTCGCGACTCTACTAGACCCTCGGTACAAGCATAAAGTGGCAGAAATGTTACCAACATACCACAAGTCTGAAAGGATGCTGCATTTACAAACCAGCCTGCAAAACATGTTGTACAATGCTTTTAAGGGTGATGTCACTTCAGGAACTCATCAACATTCCAGGGGCAGAGGTGCCAGTAATCCTGCCACGAGCGCACCTGCAAGGACAAAGCACTTTGGCCACTCTGTAACGTCAGACATGCAAATGTTTTTCAGCCCAAGGCAGCGGCAGAACCCTTCGGGATCCACCCTCAAAGAACGCCTCGACCGGCAGGTAGCGGACTACCTGGCATTAACTGCAGATATCGACACTCTGAGGAGCGATGAACCCCTGAACTACTGGGTGCGCAGGCTTGATCTGTGGCCAGAGCTGTCACAATTTGCCATGAACCTCTTGTCTTGCCCCGCCTCAAGTGTCCTCTCAGAAAGGACCTTCAGTGCAGCAGGAGGGATTGTAACTGAGAAGAGAACTCGCCTAGGTCACAAAAGTGTGGATTACCTGACCTTTATTAAAATGAATGAGGGGTGGATCTCGGAGGGTTACTGCACGCCGGAAGACTTGTTCTGAGTTTCTGATTCTGACTCCCCATGCAGCTGTCCTTCTCTGCACGCCTCATGACTCCACATACAGCTGTCCTTTAGCGTCCTCCTCCCTCCACCACCGTTACAAACTAGGGTGCAAACCCTACTGGTTTAATTTGAATCCAGGTAAATCCTGAGTTTTTCTGGCCTCTGTGCTTCAGTGGCTGCGACCAAAAAAAACAGAATATTTTCAGCATTTATATGGCATATTTTTTCTGGCCTCTGTGCTTCAGTGGCTGCGACCAAAAAAAACAGAATATTTTCAGCATTTATATGGCATATTTTTCCTGGCCTCTGTGCTTCAGTGGCTGCGACCAAAAAAATTGAATATTTTCAGCATTTATATGGCATATTTTTTCTGGCCTCTGTGCTTCAGTGGCTGCGACTAAAAAAAACAGAATATTTTCAGCATTTATATGGCATATTTTTCCTGGCCTCTGTGCTTCAGTGGCTGCGACCAAAAAAATTGAATATTTTCAGCATTTAAATGGCATATTTTTTCTGGCCTCTGTGCTTCAGTGGCTGCGACTAAAAAAAACAGAATATTTTCAGCATTTATATGGCATATTTTTCCTGGCCTCTGTGCTTCAGTGGCTGCGACCAAAAAAATTGAATATTTTCAGCATTTATATGGCATATTTTTTCTGGCCTCTGTGCTTCAGTGGCTGCGACAAAAATAAATGAATATTTTCAGCATTTATATGGCATATTTTTTCTGGCCTCTGTGCTTCAGTGGCTGTGACAAAAAAATGAATATTTTCAGCATTTATATGGCATATTTTTTCTGGCCTCTGTGCTTCAGTGGCTGCGACTAAAAAAAACAGAATATTTTCAGCATTTATATGGCATATTTTTCCTGGCCTCTGTGCTTCAGTGGCTGCGACCAAAAAAATTGAATATTTTCAGCATTTATATGGCATATTTTTTCTGGCCTCTGTGCTTCAGTGGCTGCGACAAAAATAAATGAATATTTTCAGCATTTATATGGCATATTTTTTCTGGCCTCTGTGCTTCAGTGGCTGTGACAAAAAAATGAATATTTTCAGCATTTATATGGCATATTTTTTCTGGCCTCTGTGCTTCAGTGGCTGCGACTAAAAAAAACAGAATATTTTCAGCATTTATATGGCATATTTTTCCTGGCCTCTGTGCTTCAGTGGCTGCGACCAAAAAAACAGAATATTTTCAGCATTTATATGGCATATTTTTCCTGGCCTCTGTGCTTCAGTGGCTGCGACCAAAAAAATTTATATTGTTAGCATTTATATGGCATATTTTTCCTGGCCTCTGTGCTGCAGTGGCTGCGACAAAAAAAAAATTAATATTGTTTGCATTTATATGGCATATTTTTTCTGGCCTCTGTGCTGCAGTGGCTGCCACAAAAAAAAATTAATATTTTCAGCATTTATATGGCATATTGTTTCTGGACTTCTGGTTCAGTGGCTGCGACAAAAAAAAGATAATTTTTCAGGAAAGTACACATGCCTAATTTTTCAGGGTTCTGCAACAGTGGCAAAATCGCATCTTTTATGGTCACCGCAGGTGATCAATAAAGTAGACCAAAACTGGGCCCACACTGCAGAATCAGTGTTTTTTGGTTCGCTTCACTGTACATTGAATTACCTCTGCCTGACCGTGCACGTGCGCACATGCACGGTGACTGCTAAACACACCACTACAGAAATATTGCCACCAACAGGACGAACATCCTGGAGGTGACAAGCAACTAGTAATTAAAAACTATTATTTGCTCACTTGACGGTATCATTCATTAAAGCTCTTTGCGTCTTTTTGCGTTGCAGTAAGCACCGCGTTTCGTCTTTGCGTGTGAACAGGCTGTAACTTTTACACGACTTGATTGGCATGTAGACGCCGGACGTTTTAAAGCATTTTATTACACAGGTTTAGAAATGTAGTGTGATTTCTGCCCTTTACAGCACAAAACGCAGCGCTGTGTCAACAATGGATTTTTTAGAAACATTTTTGCCCTTGATCCCCCTCTGGCATGGCACTGTCCAGGTCGTTGCACCCTTTAAACAACTTTAAAATCATTTTTCTGGCCAGAAATGTCTTTTCTAGCTTTTAAAATTCGCCTTCCCATTGAAGTCTATGGGGTTCGCGACGTTCGCGAACCGTTCGCATTTTTGACGCAAGTTCGCGAATATGTTCGCGAACTTTTTTTCCGACGTTCGCTACATCCCTACTTGTTTAAAGGTTGCCATAAAATGCTTTAGTCCACGTATCAAATCGATAGTGTAGATTTAGGGCATATTTTCCAGGAATCAATGTAATGATCTATTTATGCTGCTGACTTGGAAACTATGACTTCAGTAAACATATTCAGGATAAAAACACTTAAGTAAGCAAACTAATGCCATGATTCCTAAACCTCTCTAGCAGTGGGACCTGAATAACACAACCAGAGTGTAACTGAGGGTAGTCGATGGAGAAGAGATTGAATTCTGATTTGAACAAGTAGGAGCTACATTGGGGAGCTGCTGTGCACTTCACCTGCTGAATTTACCGAGACCAGGGTTTGGGTCGGAGAGAAAGTTGGAGACTTTTCTCATTTGTTATTCACCTGTGGGATTCCCTAAGAGAATTCGCCCGAAAAAATTCCCCGCCGTCAAAAAAATTTTTTCGGCGGCGTCGAAAGAAAACGGACGCCGGCGTCAAAAACGGGCGCCGGCGTAGTTTCGCAAATTTTTCGGCGAAACAAAACTGCGAATTCGCCCATCACTATTTGAATGGACTTTTTGTTGCTGAACGCAAGCTATATTCTGTTGCCATTTTTACTGCTGCTGGAAAAGATCTTTTGAGTTGAAACATAAACAGATTATTTTTTTTCTTCACTCTGGAGTGGCCTGCATTTATGGTGCAAATCCTAGTGTGATCCCCCAAATTTAACAACTGGCATGGGATTAATTATCCAGAAAGCTCTGAATTATGGCAAAGCCATTTCCCGTAGATTAGAGTCCTGTGTGGGACCAATTTCTAAGACCTGGACCCAATCCGAACCCGCAGCCTGAGACCTAAACCGCAACCTGCATATTTAGCCACTTTGATCCGCTACCCGACCCGGACCCGCAACTGCCTTTTCCGCAACCCACCAACCACCATCAAACAGGAAGTGATGGTGCTGCAAGCCGGAAGTGGGCGGGGACAAACACGTTTTGTAAAACTTTAAAAGGAGTAAAATATAGACAATATTACATAAGAAAAGAAATTTAGATGAGACCAGAACACAACCTGCAGACCAGCAACCCGCTATACCCTCACCTGAAAATCCTCCCCTCATTCCGCAGGGTAACCCGCGGGTACCTAACCCGCTGCAGGACTCTCTATTTTAATCACATAATTCAAATTTCTTTTAAATGTTTTTTTTCTGTGGAATAATAAAACAGAATAAAAAAATATAATGAATCAATCACGAGCATTCTGGATAAGAGGTTCTAGTATGAGGATAGTTAGTAAAAGTATTGAATTGCAATTCTATTAGCAGGCTACAAAGATTGTTAATATGCTCAAAAGTGTCATCTTTTTCTCTAAAATGTATGCCTGCTTTAATTTCTCAACAGATATACATCAATGTGTACTTTTCTTTGTTCCAGTCCTTAAGAAGGTCATGTTAAATGTGTCTCAGATTAGATGGAGATGACTTTGACATACACCTGATCATGTGTTTTTGTCCTTCTATTTATCTAGTATGTCTGAAGATCTTGTAAATAACAAATTAATTTTATCTGCGTGTTATGCTCAGTCTCATCTGTTCTTTTTATGTATATTGTAAAAGTTACCTAAAATAGCAACAAAAAATTTTAGGTTGAAAAAGACACATTCAAAATCTAGTCTTTTTCTCTAAATGAAATCAAACTGCTATACGTCTTTTCAAACTGTTAGCAATGAGTGAAATGTTTCGCCAGGTTTTTCTGTGAAAAATGCCCATAAACTCGTATATGTTTTGTAAAAAAAAAGTTGTGTGGTTTGGAAAAAGTTTGCATTTTGCATTTTGCAGTTTTTTGGTGAGCTAAAACTGGACAGATCACTATTTGTGATGTAAAAATAAACATTTTTTGCTAATACTTGGTTGTACGGAACATCACATTTTCAGGGGCTAGATTTTAAAATCATGTTCTTTTATGGTCATCTTTTATTTATATTGATATATTTATCATCTAAGTATCCAATAAATAAATCTTCAAAGAATTTGATGAAAGCTTAGAATCAATTACCTAAATTTAAATTTATACTGATATATAGTGCAATCAACTGCATTTTTTGGACATTTGTATAGTGATAGAGCCAAATGGAGCATTAGCAACTAAGTTATTCCATAGTGCAATAACTTATTAGATGCAGAATAATTTTTTCTGATCATCACATATTTACTATTCTAGTTGTCCAATAGTCTTGGACCAAAGGAACTGCAGCAATGATGATGTTTTTGAACAAGAAGCAAAAAAAAAATATTGAATAAAAAGTATATAATAATTTTCTAGATAGCAGACCTATCTGAGATACATTATAGAGAAACATGTTTTTCAGAAGACAAGATGCCCAAAGTGGAATTCATATGAATAGATAAAATACTGTACATGATGATGGAAGAGCAGGCAATCTGGATAGAATCTTTTTACTAAAGGAAATTAGAAGGATATCTACTTTGAACTCATATGGTCTCAATGAAGATATGGAACATAAAGCCTTTTTATAATGGATAGAGTTGCCATTCTATGACAGTGATGAGTAAAGTGTAAGGGAGGTCTTTAGTTTATCATGTAGTTTATCTGTATATTTAAAGGGGCAGTGTAGCCCCTTGTTCAAGATGGGTTTAATGAATAGGACTTGTGCTGAACATACTTTATTCCTATTGTTTTACTAATGATAAATATGTTTTTTATATGGTTATTTATTGACCTAAAAAGGGTAAAAAGGACAATAGAAGCTACTCCATATTTAGTCCTTCAGGGGCAGATAATTAGATTACTGGGGCACAGATTGAAAAAACTGACTCCTGCTAACAAAACAGCACTTGTGTTTTTACTGTAGAAGGGACACAGTGTGGGGCCAAGACAACCCCTAGACAACTTAGCTGGCAACAGTGTCACAGACCAGCACACAAATGTGCATGGTGACGACATTGGGCGGAATCCAGGTAAACTAGGCGCGACAGTGGAAGAAAAAGGGCCAAGACTAGGAGAAAGCATCAGAAGAGGTACTGTATGCACCTAGCATCTACCATTGTGCCTAAGTACATGCCCCTTCAGCCTATTCTTAGTCCTGGTCCTGGAAGAGACGCTTAAGTTGAGATACAGTATAATACCTTAATAATTTTATTTAAGCAACAACTTTAATCAGTAAATGTGAAAACGTAAATGCTCCCTCTCAAACACAGCCATTAAGATACATATTTGCTTTTGTATTTTTGATCATTATAATTCAACTTCAACTCACAGAAAGATGACTGGAAATACAGTTCTCTGTACGGTGGAAATACAGTACAGTGCAGAAATCATGGTTTGTTTAAGAATGGCTATTTTCCTGGTCCTGGGGCAGTAAAGCTTCCCCATACCATCACACTATCAAAACCGTTTGGGACGATGTTCCTATTGTACTAGGATTTACCAGATATAATGGCACTTGCTTTATGCAAAGAGTTCCCCTTTTGATGTGTCTCTTTATATAACTTTATCCCAAAATGCCCAGGGTTCACCCAGGTGTTTTTTTTGCAAATGCAAACCTAGCTTTGATGTTACACTTGGATAGCAGTGATTTCCCCCTTGCTTCTTTAAAGCTATTTAGCAATTGGACTGGTTAACGCTTCTAAGAGCACTGCCTTTTCCCTTCTCATGAGGGGCCTGATGAGTTATAACTCCTTGTATCCCCCAGCAGTCCATAAGTTACACAGAACTTGCATTCTCAGATGTGCCATTGCTGTAGGTATAAAACATGGATTTTTCACACTGATTTCACACACATTTCACTTCACAGATATTCCAATACCTTAGGGGCCAGTGGTCCTTAAACACAGTTGATTGTCTTATTGCTAATATTAAACATAATAAAACCACTTCACAAATGTTTAAATTCCTTGATGTCATTAGGCACAGGCAGGCTTTATGCACGTCCAGCAACAGTACTCACTAAAAGTTGTACAGTCCCCAGAGCACAAGGTAATGAAAATTATGCTCCTCTTGGGATCTCTCTATCACTAAACCTAGTACAGATTCATCATAGCATAGTATTGTTGTACAAACGTTATGGTGTCTACTTCACTTTTATGGTTAGTCTCAATATATAGTTTTAGGCTATAGGTCTAGATTTATTGGGGCTGACTTCAGTCAAACTTGGCTGTGTCCAATTAGTTGAATCAAATTTTAAGTCATTTAGTCAATTGGTTGATTGAATAAATAAGGGGCACTAAGGTTACTTTTAACAAGGATGCTATAGGTCTTGTATAACTGAGTTCCTTAGATATGCCTTTCTCTGTTTCTAATACTGCATTCTGTTTCAAGATTCTAAAACATTTAGTTGACAATAATAGGGGAAAAGATCAAATAGTTTTTCATCATTGTATGTTGTGTGTGAAAATGTCTGTAACAGGGAGTATAGGAAACTGTAGCATTTCAGCTTTTTGTACAAATGCTTGCATGAGGAATTGCCAATACTTAAATAACTATGCAGCAGTCAAGTGTGAAAGAAATCGCAAAGTGGTGTAGCAGAGCCCCTCAATGGCCATCTTTATAACAACATAACAATCCTACAATAATTGGAGAATATTGTGTAGTCTGAGAAATATTTAGTATACAAGTTATGCTAAAATAAAATATGATTTTCTTCAGAACCCACCATACAGATTCAATTGTTGCAGAATTACATTTCTAGAATTTCTAGACCTGTCCAGGATTTATATCTTAAACATAAAACAAGTAACAAGGTAAGTAAAGAAATGAGAAGACATGTTGTTGTTAGGCAGGGGATAACATAGCAACATGTTTACATAAAATAAAAAAGACACTTGTCAATCCAGTTCAACCTTTTATGCCTAAGTGAAACCTGCCTAACTGTTAGTTGATCCATCTGAAGCCTCTCCAATTTACCTTAGAGGCAGAACCAGTCCTGACTCCTAGAGGGCAACCAGACCAGTCCCTGGATCAGCTTTGTACTAAGGGCTATTTCAGTAGTCCTGTATTTTCTCACTTGCTAAAAAACCATCCAACCTCTTCTTAAAGCTATCTATGGTATCAGCCAGTAGAACTGATACAGGGAGAGAATTCCACTGTATCACTGTAAATAACCTTTTCAAATAATAAGATCTAAGATGGTAAATAATGCATCAGCTATTTTGTATTGTCCAATTATATATTTATACATTGTTCTCATATGCCCACTTAAGCATCTTTTCTCTAGTGTAAAGAATGCCAAAATGGCCAGTCTTTCTTCATAACTGAGAATTTCCATACCTTTTACCACCTTTAGTCCTTCTTTGTACTCTTTCTAATTCAATAATATCCCCATTTGAACACTGAAGTTCAAAACTATATGGCATATGGCCTTAACAGTGCTTTGTGTAGAGGAAGTTTGACCCCCTATTCCCACAAATATATGCCCCTTTTAATTCAGCTCAAACCCATGTTTGCCCTTGCAGCTGCTGACTAGCATTCCTTGCTACAGCCAAGTTTATTATCTACAAAAACCCCAAGGTCCTTCTCCATTATGAATTTGCCCAAAGCAGTTCCATTTAGGGTGTAAGTGGTTTGCCTATTTTAATATCCTAAGTGCATAAGCTTACATTTAAATATGTTGCATCGACTCTGCCACTTAGCCACCCAGATTGCCAGTGTGTCAAGACCCTGCTGCAAGGATGCCACATCCTGGATGTAATTTATTGGGCTGCATTTTGCGTCAGCAGAAAACACTGATACATTACTTACAATACTCTCCCCTACATCATTGATGAACAAGTTAAATAAAAGTGGAACCAGTACAGAGCACCGCAGAACCCCACTAACAACCTCACTTTAAATACAAAATGTACTATTAACAACCACCCGCTGTACATTCTCCCACAGCCAGTATCCTATCCATGTACAAACTTACAAAGACCAACAGAGCTTAGTTTAGGAAGCACTGTATCACTGAATGGCTTTGGCAAAATCCAAATAGATCACATTTACTTCAACCCCACTGAAATCATCTTTCCTTCATAAAACCATGTAGATTAGTATTTATAATCCTATTCTCCAGGATATAATCTTGAACAACTTGCCCACCACAGACATAAAACTGTCATATAATTGTCAGGCTAAGAACAGCCCTATAATTGCCAGGATAAGCATTGATAAGGTATGGTAAGGTGTGGTATATCAACAAGTGGGGAGGAATAGAGACATTGTTCACTGTGAAACATTACATGCAAACCCATTGCCCATCCAGTAAACTGATGCACTACAGGCCACAATAATATCTGCTTAGAGACAGATGTCACAAGTTTCTGCCTTCTAGATTTGAGAGAGAATGTCTCAGCTTCCACCCGCTCATGTGCCTTACAGAGATTATTGACAGTAAAATGTGTGCATTTTCCCCCCAGAACAAGGCCAGTTTACATAGCTGTTAAGATTATTTAAATTGGCACTACAAGAAAGTTAAAATGGTAAATTTCTCTTTTTAAAGGTCCCTTTCATTACCAGTTGTGAAACACCAAGAAAGGAAAATCACCATTAATTAGAGAGGACATGTCATTTATACCTTGGCAACACTCATCATCCTTCAAAGTGTGTTCAGTGAAATTACTCAGTTTGGATACCTTACTCCAAAGAACAAGATACCGAGTGATTCATATACTAAATATTGGGACAAATAGTAAATGGAATCTTGGAATATAATGTTTTTCTTATCCCAGAACTAAGATGACACAGTGCTGGGTATGTTTTTTTTTTTTTTAACCTGTCTGAATGTTACTAGAGAGATATTTTTGTTTCATGTCTATGATCTTTTTTTCCCATTTGATCAAATTAAAGTGATTCACTCTGAATAAAGCATGAGCCCGAGTGGCTTCAGAAATGATATTAAATTAATTTTACATAATTATATTAAATTATAGGAGCAAAAATAATATGCAATTTTACCTAAATATAAACTTGTGGCTCAAAAGTACTTGGCAAACCTGCAAAAAGATGCAACAGCAGGCAGCTGTTTATAATAAAAACTTTAATTAAAAAAAGGCAATGCTACATGCAGTACTCCAGCCAATATTGTAAAATCTGGACAGAACATGGCACATATTTTTTCATGGCTTTGTTTTCTCCTGTACTATTTCTACATGCAACATTCGTGTTTAAATGACATTGAAAAAGTAAAGATTCATTAAAAATAATTTAATAAATGAGAGATAAATGGGAACATGAAGTTCCCCTGTTGTGTATAAATTGAAGCATAAGGTTTCCATGTTGTATGATTCACTTGGAAAACTTGTAATGTATGCAGATTCCTAGCTGTAGACCGTAATGTAGATGCACACCAGCTTCAGATAATTAGACAAAAAAGAATATTTAGGCCACCCGATTCAAGCTGTGATTCTCAACCAATGGCTTGCGAGCAACAAGTTGCTTACCATCCCCATTAATAATTCTGGCTTAAGGGTTGGTTTTATAGGTAATATATGGCACAGGTTTACTCTAAACAGAGTCTCTTGCAGGCTGGCATTCCATGTAAGTCTACCAAATAGTTATTAATAGCCCATATTTTACAGACCCCATGAACAGTTTTTATGCATTTGTGGCTCCCAAACACATATTAAATTAGAGTGTGGCTCACAGGTATAGAAGGTTAGGGACCTCAGGATTAGAAGAACAGAACTTTCATTGGAAGCAGTGTTGGTGGTTCATCACAGTGAGGTTGTGGAAAGCCCTGCTGATATTGTGATGGCTGATTCTGTTAATGCTTTGAAAGGAGAACTAAACCCCCACAGTGTTAAGTCCCTATGGGACCCCCACCCTGCCTCCCCCTGCTAAGTGTTACCCCAGAATTGTGTGCCCTTTAGGATTACTGACCACACGCACAGTGAGCGCAGAGGAGCTCACGGGCGCCATCTTCTTATCTTCGAGTCTTCTTTCAGGTGCTTCAGAGCATGCACTGTTGTTGCAAAACCGGAAGATTGTTCCAACTGCGCATGCGCCAATATGCCGCTTACTTTATGAAGATTACTGAAGAGAAGAAGATGGCGCCTGTGAGCTCCGCAGCAGCACTCATTCTGCATGTGCTGTCAGTAATCCTACAGGGGACTAAATTCTGGGATAACACTTAGCAAGGGGTAGGATGGGAGGGGGGTCAGTGGGGACTTATCACTGTGGGGGGTTAAATTGTCCTTTAAGCTTGGATTGTTTCTAGGACAAGCATACTATCCAAAACTATTGCGATGGTACAAATTTAACAATTAGTATAGATATTGGTATATATAATTTTTATATGTGAGTGCATAGATAGTCTAAAAGTACATGTATATATATGTACACTGAGGTTCATTTGGAGGGGTTAAACTTGATTGACTTTGGTCTTTTTTACACCCAACTTACCTATGTTATTATGTATAGTAATGCTATCCAATTGGTGGTTAATAGGCTCAGGTAACAAAAGGTACAACACTTACTAAAGTTTAGTTGCCCACAGCAAACAAAGACTACCTGCTGGTTGACCAGACCTATAACAAAAATATCTCTCATTTATAACATTTTTTTAATGAATCTTTACTTCAGGAAATAATTTTTATGGATTATTTGGATAAAATGAAGTCAATGGGAAATGGCCAACCAGTAATTTGGAGCTTTTTGGATGACAGGTTTCCGGATAACAAACGCCATACCTATACAATGTGTTTTCTTAAATAATTGTTGCAGTCTCTCTTTGAACCTTTTACCTACTCCTGTATAGTGTTACTTTTTTGTACTTTTTCAACCCAATATTTGCATAATCTCATTTTACATTTTCTCAGAATTACAGTTTTTTTTTTTTTTAGTCCCTACATATTCTAAAGCATATCAATTGGAGTATTTCCTAGATTTTAAGTATTTATGTATGAAAATTACAGGAAACAAAATGTAGCTGCACTTAACTATGCAATATATATATAGATTGCATATTGAATATATGGTTTTCCATCTGCACTGGTAGATATAAGGAGAGCAGGTTTTAACACAATGTACAATGAGAAAGCAGTGGGGTTTTTTTAAAACGATGGGCACATGGATAACTTTTTTTTTTAGCTTTAGGGTTCTATATCAACAAACGGGGAGGGATAGAGACAGGCCCGGATTTGTGGAAAGGCCACCAAGGCCCGTGCCTAGGGTGGCAGGATTTTAGGGGGCACCATGCTGCTCAAACACACCGACAGAAAAACTGGGTATGGGTAGGGGATAAATTATTTTTTTAAATTTTCTGTGTGCCAATACCCATTGCTCCGGTCCCGATGATGAAAATTTGTGCAAATAAAAGGGAGGGGATGGGGGTGATTAATGTCAGCAGGCCTAGGGGTGCCCAATATGTAATTCCGGCCCTGGAGAGAGACATTGTTCACTATGGAACATTACATACAAACCCATTGCCCATCCAGTAAGGTGATGCACTACAGACCACAATATCTGCTTAGAGGCAAATGTCACAAATTTCTGCTTTCTAGATATGAGAGAGAATGTCTCAGCTTCCACCTGCTCATGTGCCTTACAGAGATTATTGACAGTAAAATGTGTGCATTTTCCCCCCAGAACAAGGCCAGTTTACATAGCTGTTAAGATTATTTAAATTGGCACTACAAGAAAGTTAAAATGGTAAATTTCTCTTTTTAAAGGTCCCTTTTATTACCAGTTGTGAAACACCAAGAAAGGAAAATCACCATTAATTAGAGAGGACATGTCATTTATACCTTGGCAACACTCATCATCCTTCAAAGTGTGTTCAGTGAAATTACTCAGTTTGGATACCTTACTCCAAAGAACAAGATACCAAGTGATTCATATACTAAATATTGGGACAAATATTAAATGGAATCTTAGAATATAATATTTTTCTATATAAAATGACACAGTCCTGGGGGAGTATGGTTTTTTGAACCTGTCTGAGTTTTACTAGAGAGACTTTTTTGTTTCATGTCTCTGATCTTTTTCCCCCATTTTATCAAATTAAAGTGATTCACTCTGAATAAAGCATGAGCCTGAGTAGCTTTAGAAATTATATTAAATAAATTTTATATTATTATATTAAATTATAGGGGCAGTCTAATGATGCAATTTTACTTAAATATAAACTTGTGGCTTAAAAGTACTTGGAAAAAAATGCTAAAGATGCAACAGCAGGCATCTGTTTATAATAAAACTTTAATTAAAAAAAGGAAATGCTACATGTACTACTCCAGCCAATATTGTAAAATCTGGACAGAACATGGCACATCTCTTTTCATGGCTTTGTTTTCTCCTGTTTCTACATTCAACATACATTTTTAAATGACATTGAAAAATTAAAGATTCATTAAAAAATGTTATAGATGAACGATAAATGGGAACATGAAGTTCCCCTGTTATGTATAAATTTAAGGTTTCCATGTTGTATGATACACTTGGTTTTGCTTCCACTAAGGATCACTTATATCTTAGTTTGGGCTAAGTAAAAAGAAAAGGGAAGTAATTTTTAAAAATATGGATTATTTGGCTAAAATGAAGTCAATGGGAAATTGCTAAACCATAAAAGAAAAGAAATTTCATTTGAAGCAACATATGTGGTTCTTTACAGTGAGGTCAGTAAGGTTGTGGAATGCACTGCCGGGTGATATTGTGATGACTGATTCTGTTAATTCCTTTAAGAGTGGCTTTGGTGATTTCTTGGATAGACATAATTGTGATACTAAATACTATAGTTACTATAAATATGGGTATATATAATTTATGTGAAAGTAGGGAGGGGTGTGTGTATGGATGCTGGGTTTTCATTTGGCGGGATTGAACTTGATGGAATTTGTCTTTTTTCAACCCAATTTAACTATGTAACTATAATTCTGAGCTTTTTGGATTCCAGGTTTCTGGATAACAAATGCCATACCGATATGTTTTTCTCAAATAATTGTTTCAGTCTCTCTTTGAGCCTTTTACCTACTTCTGACTAATGTCACTTCTGTATTTATGATGATAACAGTCAAACCCAATTTTACATAGCCTCATTTTACATTTTCTCAGATTTAGTTTTTTTAGTCCCTATATATTCTAATGCTTTTTAATTGGAGTATTTCCTGGATTTTAAGGAAATCCATTCATTAATATGTAATTTCATAATTTGACCCAATTTTCCCTGTTATCCCTGTGAATGTGACTTTTCCCATATATCCCATATCTCATGCCGACCCTGCAGGGGCCACACGACCACGTCGTACAGCACGCACAGCGGTCGTGGGGCCCCTGCAGGGTCGGCATGAGACACAGCTATTTATGCTGACAACAGACGGAGTTGCCTTGGAGACGCCCATCGCATGGACGTACATGGGAGTGTCTACTGGACTTGAATAGTCATGAATCATATTGCAATGCTGAGGCGATTTATCGGGGGGGTTGTGAGTATTTCACAGAGATATTCTTTTGGGCGACGGCACTTCCGCCCCTCCCGCTGATTCACATCGCATTTCGACTAACTCCACTTTACAAGGGTGGGCCCCCCGTGCATTTTCTGGACTGTGTCGGGTGTATTCCCGTTTATTCACCAACAGCCCTATTACGATATTATATACCCTTGCAGTGAGTGGCCCTAAGGGCGTCTGGCTGATGCGGCAATCCGTCTGCTCTCTCTGACTCCTGGATATATTATTATTATTATGCACCTGTAGCAATTTGCTTTGGATACCAATATCGGATACTTGAAGGATACATGTCCAATTTGAACATTGGTTGCTCCACTCTACTTTTGCACTGCGGTGCTCAGTGTATTGATGCATGTCCCATTGGGTAGCAATTCATTATACACATATTTATATACGTATTTTGCACTAGTGCATAAAACATATTTGTATTAAGGGGATCCCCGTCCTTATGCAGCGCTGCTTATCATTTTAATTGGTTTTAATTGAAGTGTTTTGGCTTAGTGTTTAATAAATATTGCCTTTTATTATAACAATATGTTCTATTCTCATTGAGTGTATTTGAACCTTTTGGGCAGGGGGTTAAGTCCTATGGGGTTGTGTATACAAAAAAGGTGGAATGTAAGGAATTAATAAAGAAAAGAAACAAGATAAACCAAAATTAACTAGAATTCCTTTCGTATCAACTTTTGGCCGGTTAACACCTTTTGTAAAACGAATAATATTAAAAAATTGGAAAATATTGCAAAAGGACAGAGAAATAGGTAAACTATTTAAAAATCATCCTTTTCTTTCATATAGAACAGGGAGAACAATAGGAGAAATGGTATCCTAAAAAATTATTGGCACCTAAAAAATGTGTGGAGACTGTAATGGAATCATACGAGGGGAGACAATAGCACACCCTACAAAAGGTTTTCCTATTAGGATTAATGGGCACTTTACATGTCATAGTAAGGAAGTAATCTATATGTTAAAATGCCCATGTGGATTAACATATGTAGGGCAGACGAGTAGATCCATTAAGACTCGGTTAAACAAACATAAAAGCAAAATAAGAAATTATACAGCAGAGTTGGAAGAAAGAAACAAACAGGAAGAAAAGAAAGACAGAATCTCTGAGAAGCTAAGAATTTTTTTCACAGTAAACATACAGTGTCGCAGTTAAAATGGACAATATTAGAACAAGTAAGTTCTGTCAGAGGAGGTAACATACGGAAACCGTTACTAAGAAAAGAGGCAGTGTGGATAAAACGATTAGACTCTCTTATGCCGATGGGATTAAATTAAAATTTTAGTTTGCAATGTTTTTTTATCATAGAAAAATATAAAGACTTTGAGATTGGATTGATTCATATGATGTATTAATTGGTTTTTAATTAAGATGAATTATTTATTTATTACATGTATTGAATTATGTACCTAAGGACTTTTTTGTACTAAGATGTTAAGGGGTTAATGAAATTGGTGATCAGTCACATGATGTATGGGGCACTTAAAGCATGAGGTTCACTTTTTTGGTAATGCACCTGAGGAAGGGGTTTTCCCCCCGAAAGCTTGTGTGTGAATTTTCCGCTGGAATAAAACGTTTTAAAGGCAAAGACTGAGGATGATGTGCTTCATATCCTGTTCAATATAAGGAATTTACCGGTGTCCAAACACTTTCTGGAAAAAGGTCACACTTCAGACCAATTAAAATGTATGGTACTGGAATGTATACCACCACACAAAAGGGGTGAGTGGTTGTATACTTTCTAGTAGCATAAATTTTAATTGGTCTGAAGTGTGACCCTTTTCCAGAAAGTGTTTGGACACCGGTAAAGTCATATTCCCCAAATTGATGGATGATCTGTGTTGTGAGATATGTGACTTCACCATCTGGGTGGTCTCACCTATATAGATGAGACCACACGGACAAGTCAGTACATAAATTGCAAATTTTGTAATACAAGTGTAAAACTTCACTCTCTTACCGGTTAGGGGATGAACAATTTTTTCCCCTTAGAGACATACCGACATTGGTTACAACTCAAACACAAATACATGCCCGTCTATCTGACTTCCCCCAAAAACTTAGTGGATATTTATTAAACCTCAAATTTTTCTAGGCCAAACTTACATTTTCTTTGCGGAAAAAAACGTAAAAAAGTTTCTTGATTTATTATACTATGCTGCAAAAAGCCTGAATCCGAAAAGCAACCATCTCTAACCTGTACAGGTCCTGTAATGGGAGAGGCACCTCTTCCAAATTGAAGTTTTCATGGTCTCCGTGGGTTTAGGCCATAAATCAAACCATTCAGTGTTTTAGGTGAAAAGTTTTAGAAAAAAAATGAGCAATTTGGGAAAAATGCCCAAAAAATGTGTCCGATTCTGATTTTTATCAAGCCTTTTCACGATCCGATTAAATTGAGCTTTTTATTTATAAATAAACTAAAATCGGGCATGGGACTTTGGTCAAGCTTTTTTTTATTAATACTATTAGATAAATTTGGATTTTAGTAAATAACCCCCCCCCAAGCATACAGGCAGCCAGTGTGTCACTATATATTTGTGTGTGTTTATACAGTTAAAATAAATTATATACTGTTCAGACATATATAATTACACTATAGTTCCATACATCAGTTAAGATTTCTTATCATTGTATTTAAGTATATTTTACAAAAGGGGGTATATTAATCATTCAGTATATTACAAACCTCATGAACACTGCTAAAGCATTACTGCTAAAAGAAAAATAAGCCATTCTGTAGTCATTCTAAATGATCTTCTTCGTGAATATCTTACAGCAAGACGTTTTTATAGGTGCTTTATTATACAAAATGCTCTTGCCAAAAACAACTATTTCTGTAATTTATCAAAACAGTCTGCATCTAAATCTTTATTCAAGACTCATCAAAGCATCATTTCCTTTGCCTTTGAGAAATAGGGATAGTCTTCATGCTATGTCCCTATGAGAATGGTGAACAATAAATGGTAAAACAAAAATAACTAGATTGCATATACAGGTATGGGACCTGTTATCCACAATGCTCTGGACCTGGGGTTTTCCAGATAATGGTTCTTTCCAGAATTTGGATCTCCATACCTTTAGTCTGCTAAATAGGGAAAATTGTTTTCATACTTACCATAATTTTCCTTTCCTAGCCACTAAATATGTCAACATAAACACTGGGTAGGTTCCCTGTCCCCAATCAGATCAGAAGTCCCTCCTCCAAGATAATAAACCCCCCTCCCCTCCTGGGGCCAGTAGTCTAGTAATTTAGTCAAGAAGGGAGGGTATGTTGACATATTTAGTCGCTAGGAAAGGAAAATTACGGTAAGTATGAAAACAATTTTCCCTATTCCTAGCCACAATATGTCAACATAAACACTGGGATGCAATAGAAGTACAAAAAGGGGTGGGCAAACAAAAACTCAACCATTGCAATAAGAAAACGGTTTATTAAGAGTTATGGGACCGGAGACCGAAGCAATCGCTACTAGGGATAACATCTTCAAAGTGATGTTCCAGACTGAAGCTTGACATAAAGGCTCAAAGGCAGAAGAGGCTAAGGATCTTAGTACAAGGGGCAATTCCCAAACAGAAGAAGAAGATGTCTTCAGAGGACAAATCTTCAGTGCCGCTATAAAAAATCTCTTGATCACTGGGTCCTCTGCCCAGTGAACCCCCATCATGGCCGACAAGGCTGACACATAAACTTTAAGCGTCCTGAATTGCAGGCCTTTGCTCAAACCTTCTTGAAGAAAATCCAAAATATACGGGAGGGATAGCTCCAGCTAAATGGTTCTGATCTTGCCAGACCAGGAACCTCTACCAAATTCTGTAATATACCTTAGATGTAGAAGACTTCCTGGCTTGCAATAAGGTTCTTATCACTGTCTCAGAAAGGCCTAATTTCTGCAACCTTTGCCGCTCAGCCTCCAAGCCACCAATGAAAGGGACGCTGGGTCTGGATGAACCAAGGGCCCCTGGAGAAGAAGGTCCTTCCTGATCGGCAGATGTCAAGGAACCTCCTTTTGAAGTTTTAGAAGTAACGGGAACCAAGGCCTTCGAGGCCAAAATGGGGCAATCAAAATAGTTTCCGACCCCTCGGTCTGAATATTCAGAAGCACTGCTAACGTGATTGGTACTGGTGGAAAAAGGTAAACAAGGGGAAAGTCCCATCTCTGGAGAAGGGCATCCACTGCTATTGCATGAGGATGAAATCACCTTGATATGAACCAAGGTAATTGGGAATTGTTTGCTGAGGCCATTAAATCGATGCTGGGCTTGCCCCATCTCTTCACAAGCTGGTGAAACACTGCTGGATTGAGTTACCATTCATGCTTGTTCAAAGTATTCCTGCTCAAGAAGTCTGTTTGCAGATTCTGAGACCCTGGAACATAAACTGCTGTTAAATTGTCCATATTCTCCTCTGCCTAGGAGAGAATAGGAGAAACTTCCTGCAGAAGCTGAGCACTCCTTGTTCCTCCCTGCCTCCTTATGTAGGCCATTGCAGTGGTGCTGTCTATCTTCACATTCAAGGATTTCCCTTTCAAAAGGTGAACAAAGGATTGAAGGGCACAATTGACTGCCCTGATCTCCAGAATGTTGGAAGGCACTCCTCCCATGTGGACTTCCCAAGCTCCCTGCGCCAAGGTGAGAATCGAGGAGAGCACCCCAGCCAAGGGAAGATGCATCCGTCGTCACTATCTCCCATACTGTATGTTCTGACATATGGGAAAACCCTTTAAAAGGTTTGAGATATTCAGCCACCACTGAAGATTTCTATTTAGGTATTGTGGTAAGACAATCTTCTGAGACTAGTCTTTTTGAAACCTGTCCCATTGTTGAAGGAACACTTGCTGAGCCAACCTCATATGCCACTGGGCACATTTGAAGCCATCAGGCCCAATATATTAATATATTCCTTGGCTGGAATCCAGTTCTCCTTGACAAGAAGAGAAACTCTCTGCCTCAGCTTTTGAGCCTTCTCCAGGGTCTTCGTATAGAAGAGAGCCACCTGATAAATCAGTGACTGGGATGGTTCCAAGGAACTCTTTTCCAGGTTTATTAGCCAGCCGTGATCTGAGAGAAAATAAAGAACCCAATCTCGTTGCTGCTGAAGAAGAGGCGAGTCCTTGTTCAATAGAAGGAGGTCATCCAGGTAGTGCCATAACATTATATCTTGCTTGCGGAGTTCTGCAATCAGAGGAACCAATAGTTTTGTGAAGGTCCTGGGAGCGGACGCCAGACCAAAAGGTAGGCACCGGAATTGAAAATGTCTCCTGCCTATCACAAAGTGAAGATATGGCTGATGACAAGCTGCTACTGGAACATGTAGGTACGCGTCTATGAGATCTATGGAGACCAGCCAATCTCCTTCCTGAACCAATGGAATGATGGTATGGATAGACTCCATCTTGAACGTCTTTGGTGTAATGAACGAGTTTAGTCTCTTCAGATCTAAAATTGGTCTCCAGTCCCATGAAGATTTCTTCACCAGAAACAGGATAGAATAAAAACCTTGGCCTCTCTGATTTTCTGGAACAGGAATGATGGTTTCATTGAGCTGCAGAAGCTTTATATACTCCTCCAAGGCCCTTCTTTTCTCTGGGAATCTTGGAACTGGAGAGACAACGAGAACCCCTGTATTTGGGATGGAAGAGAACTCTATCCGATAACCTGACTTGACTATCGACAGAACCCACAGGTCCGACACAGTCTTTATCTATTGATCTGAAAAAGTCTGGCCCCTGCCTTGGAGTCTTTTCCCACCATATAGTGCGGATGATTTTTTAGAGGGCTGGAAAGGCTTACCACGTCCTCTGGCCACTGCAGAAGAAAAAGGTCTTCAAGTTTCTTTCTGGTTTGATCTTGATGAACCTGCTGCCCCTCTTCCTCTTCCTCGAAAAAGAAAAGACTTAAATGGTTGGTTCTTTTGCTTCTTCTTCTCTTGCGGAAGAAATTGACTCTTACCCCCAGAAGATTTAGAGATTATATCATCTAATCTGGAACCAAACAGCCTTTCTCCCTCAAAAGGCAAAGAGCACAAACTTAATTTCGAAGGGGTATCTGCAGACCATTGCCGCAGCCATAGGGTTCTCCTAGCCGCAACTGATAAGGCCATATTCCATGCCGTGAGACGTGTCATATCAATGGCACCTTCAGACACAAAAGCCGATACTTGCTTGAGTTCAGATAACCCAGCAGATAAGTCTTGCTGATTAGCTCCCTCCTTAAGAGCACCATGCAGGCTGTTGATCCATAGAGAAATGGCTTTTGTTACTGATATCATGGCTACTGTGGGTCTGCATGCAGCCCCCGCAACTTGAAATACCTTTCTCAACTCGGAGTCTACCTTTCTATCCATTGCGTCCTTGAGGACTGAGGAATCATCGATAGGTAGAGTGGTCTTCTTAGCTAGGTGGATGACTGCTGAATCTACCGATGGTGGATTATCCCAATTTTTAGTATCCTCTCCTAGGAAAGGATATAATCTGGAGAATCTGGATGATAAGGAAGAAACTGAGACCCTCTTGGATCCCTTAGACCATTCAGATTTAATAAAATCTGTAACCTCTGGAAACAAGGGGAACTACTCCTTAGATTTTACTGAAGGAGGCAACACCTTGTGCTTTGGGGCAGAATCCGCAGGAGGATCAACTCCCAAAACCAGCTTTACTACTTTAATCAATGGTTCAACTAGAGTGAGGTCAAAAAATGAAACATCCACTTCCTCCTCCTCCTCCTCTTCCAAAAAAACTTCTGAGGGGAAAGAGAAACCTGCTTTTCCCAGAGACCCTTCCTGGAGTAGTTCATCTTCTGATGATACTGTGTCCAGGGTGAAATCTACATAAGGCACAGATGAAGTAGCTTTAGAGATGCCTTGAGCAACTGCTTCTGATATGCATGCCATCAGACTGGTAGATACCATAGAGCCTGAAGCTGAAGAAGGAGACATAGGGGAAGTATTCCTGGAGAGCAGAGAAAAGCAGTCTGTACAAAACTTCTTGCTTGGAAGGGTAGGATTTTAACATCCTCGGCATTCAGGCGATTCCTTCCTTTTATTGAGCTTCTTTTCAGGCAAGCTGTGTGTACAAACACAAAGTAAAAATAAAAATTAAAAAATAAAAATGAGAAGCAAAAAATAAAAGAAGGAGGGCATACCTAGGTCTAGGGACAGTTTTATCTGAGGCAGCGGGATCCATTCCTCTGGTGTGCTGTCTAAAAGGAATACAAAATAAGAATTCAGCCATAAAAAGAAAAGGAGCACAGACAGCTCAGAAGAACGTATGTACCTGTTATTGTAGAAAAAACACCCTGTGAGGGAGCCGAAAACAGGTCCTGGCACGCAGGAAAGGGCAGCAGTTTACCGGGCAAATGTTACCATATATTTAATAACTAGCCACCGCCCCTCACAAGCGATTGTGCCAATGAACGGACTGGAAATGCGCATGTGCATAAGCGACAATTGCGTCCTCCGCCATAAACAAGAAGGGCAAGAAAAAAAGGTAGCGCACGGAAGCGCATCATTCTGCCCTTACATATCTGCTCCCTATAGGCACGGGCGCCATCTTGAGAGAGGCATACTGCGATCGTCAACCATGCAAAGAAGGACCCACGCCTTCTACACTGAAGAAAAACTCCCCGCTGCACCATTAACCTCCTTCAGGGAGATTACCATAGTGCGCCTCTGACGAGCCGTAAGAAGGAACCAACTTAATGGCTTAACCCTTCAAGTCTTTCAAGGTGTGCAACCCGAAAAACCTGACCAGCCCAGAAAACAGGTAATCACCCTGCTCCTGCAATAGAGTGGCCACGGGGTCAAAAACTTTTTAAGAACTAGGTATTTCCAAAAGAAAAACAGATGTCTGAAAAAGACAGGAAAAAAAAAGACTACTGGCCCCAGGAGGGGAGGGGGGGGGTTTATTATCTTGGAAGAGGGACTTCTGATCTGATTGGGAGCAGGGAACCTTTTTTTTGTGGTTTTTACACAATAAATAGAGCTTTTTTAAAAAAATGTTAAATTAGATTGTTAGTAGATGACCCCCTAAGGGGCTGATTTATCAAACCACCTTTTTTTGGGTTGGACTTTTTGATGCCAACAATCCAAAAAAGTAGCAACTTTCCGGGATTTATTATGGAACAAAACTGTAACAATTCTCTGAAAATAAATCTGAGATCTTGTATAAGTCAATAGCAGATGTCTCTTTTACTACTGGAAGATCTTTCTTTAATTCATAGTTTTCGCATGTGTTTGACTCTGGCTTTTGTGCGTCAATATAAAAAAGTTGTAGTTATTGTGAGATATGCCGAAAAAGTCCTGTTTTTCACAACTTTCCTGCAACTTTTCCCTTCCGTGCTTTTTCAGTTCAGATCTTTTAATAAATTTTGTGGTTTTAGAGAAAGTGAGTTATATTTCAAAAACCTTTGAAACCACTAAAATGAGACTGTTGATAAATAGGACTCCAATGTATAAAAGGCACAAAGTTTGCCCAAAGTTTGCCCAGGAACAGTAACCCATGACATGGAACTTTAGACTTACCTAACTTTTCCACTTTTTATTATATAAACCAATAACTAAAAACAGCAACATTTGTTTTTTTGGTTGGTTGGTTCCCCCTTCTGTCAGTCAGACATTCTGACCGTTAATTCTTACTTTTTTAAGGTAACTAGCTGATTTGGTAAATGCTTCTCCTATGTTGTAATTTATAAAAAGGAGCTGCCATTTGACAGCTGGATGTCATGTTATGTCTCACTCTAATTTTTACAGTAGACAATAGTTATTTTTTTTGCTATTATTGTGCATGATGTGGTCAGATCATTCTGTCATTCTGACAGTACCTAATAAACACGTATTCCAGTGTCCTTTTTTAAACTGTGATTTATTGTTTTTTCATGGACAGGGATGAAATTTGACAAAATAAGAGGCTGTTTTCTGAAGCTACAGAGTGGTAGAATCAGGAAAGCATATAGAGATATTTAGTAGAGGAAATTGTGCTACAATTATGAATTTCTGTCTATACAAACATGCCACAGTCTCAATAAATTAAGAGAATTCCAAACCCATTTGGATACACATAACACCATCTTGAGTACACTAAAGATCAAACTGAATTTATGATTTCTTCAAGTGGGAAAATGGGCAGGCTGGGTGGGCCACGTGCTTACCATCTGCTGTCATATTTTCCGTCTTCGATGGAAGATTGAATGGGACAGTTGATGTGCAGCCCAACGTTATTAACATAGATTTTCCAGTTATTCAACTGACGTTTAGGTGGAGTGTTTTCATAAAGTGGAACAAAACCCTTGCAGGTTTTCAGAAAGGTCATTTGAGTTCTTCATGGGGAAAGTGGAATTACCTATGGGTGAGATCATTTTCAATGCCTTCATGTTTACAGGCTATTTAAAGGAAAGGTAGACCTGTATTTGCTGTTTTCTTTCACATCCTGCTACACTAAATTTAAACTTTTTGCTTGTCCTTTGGGATGGCATTAAAGAAACAAGTATCAAAGGACTTACACAAAAATGTGCCAAGCCAATGTACAGCACTCTGGAGAGAAATTTCCATTCACATAAATACATTTTAGAGAGAAATGGTTATACAGTTGGATAATAAATCATTTAAAGGGCTTGTAACAAATGTGAATGATTTTCCCCTCTCCGGCAGTTGATGATCCCTTTTAGTCTCATTTTTCAGCTGTTCATAAAGACCTGGTCTGTTGAAAAATGATGCAAGAAAGTTGCTCAAATTATAGCTTTTAAAATAAAAAGGCTAATAAAAGCAGCCTTTTGTTCTGAAAAATAACTTTTTATTCTTTTGCATTGCCCTTTAGTATCCTTCCTTCTTGGGAAATCAAACCGGGCCCCTCTTTATTTAAAAATGATAATAAAAAGTAACTGAATCCTAGTGAAATATGAATACTAATTTAGTAAATTTTTATTAATATTTATATTAATTTGCATTATGAGCTATTCAATCTTTTGTTCTGAAAGGTATCTTTTGATTCTTTTGGTTTGCCATTCAGTATTCTGCCTTTTTGGGAAATAAACACAGGACCCTCTTCATAAAAAATTAATTGGATACTAGTGAAATATGTATATAAGATATAAAAAAAAAATCTTTAAATTCATTTAGATTGCCATTTAATGTTCTGCCTTTTTTGGGGAATTAAAAAAGGGCCCCTCTTCAATTAAAAAAATTATAATAAAAAAAAATAAGCTGGATACTAGTAAAATACAAATACAGGTATGGGATCCGATATCCAGAAAGCTCAGAATTACAGGAAGGCCGTCTCCAATAGACTAAATTTTATCCAAATGATCCACATTTTTAAAAATAATTTCATTTTTCTTTATAATAATAAAATAGTACCTTGCACTTGATCCAAACTATGATACAATTAATCCTTATTGGAGACAAAAAGATCCTTTTGGGTATTTTATTTAATTTTTAAATGATTTAGAAGTAGACAAAGTATGGAGTTCCATATTACAGAAAGATCTCAAGCATTCTGCATAACAGGTCCCATACCTGTACTAGTTTATTAACTTTTTATAAATATTGATTTTCAACTGCATTATGAGCCATTCATGAAAATTTTAATTTCGAACATTAGAAAAACATTTAGGCATAGTTTTGTTTACTTTTCAAAAAAAATTAAAATTATTTCATATTTACTCTTTGGTGAATGACAACATTTGAGCATAATTATGATAACATTTTAAAAAGTGATTAATAAACCTCCCAATAAAGCTGAAATTCAGTAGCAACAAAGATTGGTAAGACATTAATTATATCATCAAGTCAAGAGATACCTTATGATATCCTTTAGAAGGATAACTCACGTCACAATCTTTTTCACTGCCTTAAGCTTAAATACAGTTGGTTTAAAGTAAATCAGGAAAGTGACAAGAAGAAAATGACGGATTAAAAAAAAAAGCCTAGAAGAGGCTAAATATTGTAATCTATTTTATGCTTGTTATGTTTGTTTTTAAAAGTAAAATAACATCTTAAAATAGGACTACTAAATAGCTTTAAATATCTTGCACTTCCAGACAGTGTCTGCAAAAAAAATGTTATTCTGGTTCAGATGCCCTAAAATTTGGTTTTAAAATTACCTGGTGTGCAGGACAGCTGATATTAAGCCATTGTTTGTTTTCACAAGGTACAGTACTGTCGTTGTCTGGGCTGTTATTTGTGAAATCTCGTATCTTTATTTAAAACTATGTATTTGATACTCTATGAAAAGAAATATATGGATAATAATGGCAGATACTGTTAATTCTATTAATTATTTCCTTTTTCTCTGTAATAGTGATGAGCGAACCTGACCTGTTTCGCTGAAAAATCACGAAACTGCAAAAATTCTCCAAAATGCATTTAAAGTCTATGGGCGACAAATTTACATATATTGTATGTAAAAACTGTATATAAAGCATTACATTTTAATTATTTGATTTATTGCGTAGTGAAAATCATAAAATAAATAAATCTTGACACCTAACACATTTAACCACAATTGAAAATTCCACCAGGATAAATGAAAAAAACAATTGTAAGAAAATAATGTGATAAAAAAACCCATAAAAATCCTGTACATTGCACACTGCACATCCTGAAAATTAAAACATTAGCCTTTTTTTTCAGCTAAAATATACTGCATATTTATGCATATATAAAGTCCTATGCATTTGACACACAAAAAAATATAATTTAAGTTTATGTTCTACTTTTTAGTTTTTCTTGTAATACATGGTATTTGTTTTTCACCATCAGTCCAGGAACTCTATTATTCTCAGGTGGTCTGCCTTACCGTTTTATGTCTTCAATGCAATTACATTTCTTTCATAGACTTCTTGATGGATACAGAGTCTTTATATTCTTTTCTACTCACTGTATGGTATATTATCCAGTAATTTTCTATTACAGCAAATAAAATGTTAAATGATTGCTTTGGGAGAGATGAAATGAAATTTAATAACGTGAATGGATCTCTTAAATTCATAAAATGTATAGAAAGCTCTGAGAGCAGTAGAAAAGGTGTTAATCGTTATGGGGTTATTTACTAAAACACAAATTGATCTCATATTTATTTTAAACCAAGCTCGGCCAAGCTCCCATTCGTGATTTTATCATATTTATCAATAAAATAACTCCAAAAATTTGGGTTGGGGAAATATAAACCATGAAAACCTAAATCGTATAAATTTTTTCGGATGTGACACTCGATTTTTACAGGTTATTGCCTAAAAAAACTGGATTATAAGACAAAACCCAGCACAGATCATGATATCTTTAAAATGACTTATACATGCCCTTGACAGGTGGATGTGGATTTTCGTCAGTTTTACAAATTTTTAGGCTACGTGAAACTGGATGGATATGCTTATCACTAGCTACCAGCTAGTGATCCATATTTTCTCCAGTTGAAACTGTTCAGGGAGCAATATGCTATGCCTGAATCCCTTTAGTCCAGTATTGCCTAAAGAGAACTATTTCCAGCTACAATCCTTTGGTCGAGTATAAAGCTGTTCTCTATAGCTTGCCTTACCATCTTACATTCCTAGAATGTACTCCTTGGCAAAACTAGTCCTGTAATTGAGTATACCTCTTTCACAGGGTCTCTGTTCCCCAGACTTTGTATAGAAGTTTTGTCGCTCTAGGGCAGAACTCTTTACTGGACCTTGTTGACACCAGGCTCTCATGACACATCCACCTGGATAAGAAGATGGAAGCCAAAAAAGGACAAAGCTCCCCTTTCCATCCACTACGTTAAAGTGATACTGACAATAAAAAAATGTATTTTCAAAATATTAATCTACATTAAAAGTTGCCTATAGGTCATGTTGACCGTTTTTGCTGATAGTTCTACTTTTGTAAGTAATTGTTACTTGAAGTTCTTAAACCTGACTGTTTTGCCAACCTGACCCCTTATTGTGGAACAGGATAGTTAGAAAGGTAATGTAGATATATATATAAAAAAAAATTATTCTCTGATGTCAGTATCTCTTTAAAGTATGACATGAAGTGGTCACTAAATCTATGGATACAAAAAAGGGGGGTTGTGGGTGCACATCTAAGGCTACATTTTAATACATTTAGATACAATGGAAGTGCTACTGATCCTGCCAGTCAATCAATGTACATTCCCTAATGCCCTGTCTGAGTAATTCCCTGCACTATGGGATGACTTTGACGTAGTTGGCCAGCTTAAATATATTGCAATATATGGACAAACAATCCCTGTTTTGTTTAAAGAGTAAGGCATTTTTCAGTAGCAGTAATACAAAATGTCTCTGTCTTAAATATATTGATAATGGGTTGAGTGCAGAGGACTCTTATATTTATCTATATGTATTTTGTGGTCACAGCCTCATTGCCCGCCTAATGGTTTTAAAAATTAATGGTGAGCACAACTTTTCCTTGTTTGTTATAGTTATACAGGAGCAGTGACCAGCTCCATTTTGTAGCTCCCACCCTTCTCATCTATAGTCAGGTGATCCCACTGGTGTCTAACAAAAGGGCAGCCAAGTTTGGGAGTTTTACTTTGAAAGCAGCTAGTAAGTTGCAGGTAAAACTTAGTTCCTTTGTAAAATGTATAATTATTTGTGAAAATCCTTCGATCGATGGATTAAAATCCTTCGAATTGCTCGATTCGAAGGATTTAATCATTCTATCGAACGATATTTCCTTTGATCGTTCGATCTAAGTATTTACGGTAAATCCTTCGACTTCGATATTCGAAGGATTTTACTTCGAGGGTCAAATATCGAGGGTTAATTAACCCTCAATATTTGACCCTTAGTAAATGTGCCCCTTAGGGTATGAAGATCCGAATTACAGAAGATCCGTTAACCAGAAAACCCCAGGTCCCGAGGGGTCTGAAAACTTTTCATACCATATCTCAGAGTTCAGGGAGGGTAAATATTGTCTATATTATGTTAAACAGAGCAGACATAGCTCTGTGCCAAGGTGATGAATGTTTGACTTGACCCTGACAAAAGAAACAGCCTGCTTTAACCCATTCCTTTCCTATACAGATAGGAAGGTCAGATGATGTACATACCTACCCCTATATGGGCTTCAAACAAGAGTTTAAAAAATTTAGTTTGATATTTAATTTTTTTTATTGTTTTCCAAAACATAAAATTACTTGCAAAAACAATAAAAAGGAAAAAGAAAAGGAAATAGAAAAATGCAGGTAAGATAAAATTCTAATTCTAATAAATTTAGTTTGAAGCATTGAGAGAATAATCGTTGTGAAAGACAAAACACAATGTCACATGCAGTGGATGAACAATATGGATAAACCGTTGGGGTAAAACTTACAAAATAGCAAAAATGATATAAATGGGGGTTCTACATGTGGTGCTAGAAAGTTTGCTATCTGATTGGAAGGGGTTTTAAGTTTTGTAGTACATGCAGTTTCTTCATAGAAACATTTAATTATGACAAAAAATTCATAAGTACTGTAACAGTATATTAATTTTTTATGATGATGCCCCTTCTGCAAGAAGCCATTGTATTAAGAATAATACATTCTATTAGTCTGGGTTTTTTTTGCATGGAATTGTCTCTGTTCCATTCTGCTATTAGTCGGGGGGTATTTTACATGCAATTGCCTCTGTTCCATTCTGCTATAAGTTTGGGGGTATTTGTACATGCAATTGCCTCTGTTCCATTCTGCTATTAGTCTTGGGGTATTTTACATGCAATTGCCTCAGTTCCATTCTGCTATTAGTTTGGGATTATTTGTATATTCAATTGCCTCTGTTCCATTCTGATATTAGTTTTGGGGTATTTTACATGAAATTGTCTTTGTTCCATTCTGCTATCAGTCTGTGGGTATTTGTACATGCAATGGCCTCTGTTCCATTCTGCTATTAGTCTGGGGGTATTTTACATGCAATTTCCTCTGTTCCATTCCGCTATTAGCTGTATATATAGTGTTTGGTCATTAGAGGGAGTAGTGAAACACATAGGAGGTTCTAAGAGGATGGAGTTTAGAAGAATATAAAAGGAGACAAGTCACAGGGGCAGATGTGCATCAGAGGAGGAACATCTATATCTATTGAAGAAGCCACTTTGCAGGAGAACCACTGGCAGGACCCAAGTAAGTAGGAAATTTAAAAAGATTTAGAAAATATTTTGTGGATTGAACCTACTGTTAGTGGAAGTCTTTGCCTTGCAAACTAAAGTATGCCGATTTCTCAAGCAGGGTTTGATATAATTTTATTTATTTAGTGGGATTGCACATAAATTATAGTAGATTTGAAAATCTTAAATTGTCCCAAAAAAAATCCTGATATATTTTTTTTTACATAATAATTTTCATACATTGTTGTTGTCTTTATCAGGAATATGCCAGTAAGAAGCAGATGAAAAGAGAAGGATGAAGCAGAAGGGATAGAACTGAGATCAGAAGACAGAGGACAGTGGAAGACAAGACATTTCCCTGGGACACTCTCATGTAAGTATTATGACTTTGGTCGGTACAGAACAAGCTTAGACTTAGTCCGGCATTGCCCAATAAGGAAATTTCTGGTAGTGGGCTGTAGAAGTAATTCATAGATAAGGGTTTAGAAGTTTTTTATTATACTATACACCAGATAGACAGCAACCAGATATCCATTTATTTGGCAGGCTGTGTCAGAACTGGGAGAACCAGGGCCCACTGGCATTAGAGATGTCGCAAACTGTTCGCCGGCGAACTTGTTCGCGCGAACATCGGGTGTTCGCGCTCGCCGGAAGTTCGCGAACGTCGCGCGACGTTCGCCATTTTGGGTTCGCCATTGTTGGCGCTTTTTTTTGCCCTCTCACCCCAGACCAGCAGGTACATGGCAGCCAATCAGGAAGCTCTCCCCTGGACCACTCCCCTTCCCTATAAAAACCGAAGCCCTGCAGCGTTTTTTCACTCTGCCTGTGTGTGCTGAAGAGATAGTGTAGGGAGAGAGCTGCTGCCTGTTAGTGATTTCAGGGACAGTTGAAAGTTTGCTGGCTAGTAATCGTTTTGATACTGCTCTGTTATTGGAGGGACAGAAGTCTGCAGGGGTTTGAGGGACATTTAAGCTTAGGTAGCTTTGCTGGCTAGTAATCTACCTTCTACTGCAGTGCTCTGTATGTAGCTGCAGTGGGCAGCTGTCCTGCTTCTGATCTCATCTGCTGACTGCTGCAATAACAGTAGTCCTTGTAAGGACTGCTTTTATTTATTTTTTTGTTGTTTTACTACTACTACTACTACTACTACTATAAGAGCCCAGTGCTATTAGTCTAGCAGTGTTGGGGAGTGGGACTGGTGTGCTAATCTGCTGCTCCTAGTAGTTCAGCAGCACCAACTTTAATTTTTTTTTTTTAATATTCATTTTTTTTTTATTTTACTTTTTTTTATTTTACTACCGCTGTAGTAGTGTATAAGTTGACCTTTTAGGCATTATTTGCCCTGTAGGCATTATTTGCACACTGTTTTCTTCAACCCGCCATCGAGCTGTGTGACCTTGTTCACATTCTGTCTAAATATCCATAATATTACCGTCTCCAGAAAAAACACCGGAGTCACTTTTTTCAAGCAGCCATAATATATTTTACGTAATCCGTATCCACCGCTGTAGTAGTGTATACGTTGGCCTTGTAGGCATTATTTGCACACTGTTTTCTTCAACCCGCCATCGAGCTGTGTGACCTTGTTCCCATTCTGTCTAAATATCCATAATATTACCGTCTCCAGAAAAAACACCGGAGTCACTTTTTTCAAGCAGCATTCATATATTTTACGTAATCCGTATCCACCGCTGTAGTAGTGTATACGTTGGCCTTGTAGGCATTATTTGCACACTGTTTTCTTCAACCCGCCATCGAGCTGTGTGACCTTGTTCCCATTCTGTCTAAATATCCATAATATTACCGTCTCCAGAAAAAACACCAAACAATGCCTACAAGGTCAACGTATGGCAGTTGTTTAAAGAGAACAGTAGATTACTAGCCAGCAAAGCTACCTAAGCTAAAATGTCCCTCAAATCCCTGCAGACTTCTGTCCCTCCAATACAGAGCAGTATCAAGCAGATTACTAGCCAGCAAACTTACTATCATCTGTCCCTGAAATCACTAACAGCTCTCCCCCTACACTATCTCTTCCAAGCACACACAGGCAGATTTTTCAGATACATTTTTGCCCTTGATCCCCCTCTGGCATGCCACTGTCCAGGTCGTTGCACCCTTTAAACAACTTTAAAATCATTTTTCTGTCCAGAAATGTCTTTTCTAGATGTTAAAGTTCGCCTTCCCATTGAAGTCTATGGGGTTCGCGAACCGTTCGCGAACCGCTCGCGTTTTTGCGCAAGTTCGCGAATATGTTCGCGAACTTTTTTTCCGACGTTCGCTACATCCCTAACTGGCATGTCCTGGTTATCAGTTTGGCAGTTTATCACTGATTTTCCAACCCATAGCGATATTGCCCTTTCAGACCCAAATTCTTTCTCTTGCTGATCAGGGGAGATTGTGGCCCCTCCGCTGCCTGAGGACGTTTGCTGCCCACCTGTGTGCTCACCTTTTTGCAACAGAGGGAGTCGAGGGGGAGGTCCACAATGCTGGCGGAGGGTCCAGGGCAAATGCGCTCTCAGCCCTAGTATTTAGTTTTTTTTTATCTTGGTAACTAGTACTATTTGAGAGATAAGATACTTCAAGGTGAAAGCTTTGAGGTGATTTTTGGAAATGTAACCAAATCCGAAAAATGTAGGAAAGATTTGCAACTTGGTGCTTTGGAGTAGAAAGACACGCATACCCAATTTGTATTCAGTGAATGTGTACTTTCCAAAAATATGTTTACTGGGGTTAAACCACCTTTTTCTACCTTTGCCCCTCAAAAAAATCTGTAAATGTGTTGAATTAGCAGGAATGACAGAACAGATAGCTCAAATAGAGTGTCTAATTTTTGGGCCCCCATATGCCACATGTAAACCTATATACATGCCCGACCACAGAGCCAGCCTATATCAATGGTACAAGGATATCTAATAGGAATAATTTCAGAAAAATGTTATCTGTATTTGTATAGAACTGGCTCTTTGCTGTGACAGCTTGGTGCCACCAACCAGTGTGTCAATCAGTAGGAGCTGCAGCCACAGAGTGCTGTCCATGGTTCTGAATGGAAAAGGCAGTTTAAGCTTCCCTCAATGGCTGCATTAGTTATTGCAGTATATGTACCATAAGTCACATGTTAGATATGTACTCACTATAGCAAATCTGTTTTATCCACACAGCTCCACCCGCCCCTTTATCCACACAGGAGTTGCATTCTGATTGGATGACAGGGTTGTTCTTTCTCCTTTATAATAAACACAAGGCAGTGGTTGTTACACAGCACATGAAGATCATTGTGTGTGGTTTTCTGCCCAACTCCCCGCACCTCTGGTACACAGAACTGGAGAAGATTCTGGTTTGACTAATTGTGTTTGTGCAATGAATAGAAATACCCACGGGCACCCACTGCCCAATAACTGGGGCATTTATCTCGTCCCTGGAAAACCAGTGCAATAGAATGTAATGAGGACGGCGGGGAGAGTGGGGGCAGGGATGAGATACCACCAGGCACAGGAGAAGGGGAAACAATTTTAATGGAATATAAAAACAAGAGATTTGTAACAAAATATCTCATTAGCGCAGGGTCCCACCAGTGCCAACAGTTCTGGTATTAGAGGTGCTGGGCATGTGGCTTTCCAATGTCGGGAGGAAAAAGGAGTTGTAGTTTAACGGTAGGATATGGGAGTTGTAGCAGGAGGGCCACATAGTAACAATGGGTAATGGGAGTTGTAGCAGGAGGACCACACACCTGGCAGTCTGGATTTAGAAACATCTATTTCAATTATCTACACACCCCATAGCTTGAAGGTTCAGTTGTAGGAACAGGTGGTGATTAGTTCTCCATCCTATCAAATGTCCAATCCTATGACTTTCCTTTTGTGGCCAGCGAGAGTCTTTATTGGCCCCCATAGAGGTTGTGTCCACACTTTGGCTGTGTTTTCGTAGGCGCCAGTAGAAAATTCCCAACTGGTGGCTGTTATGCAATGAGAGAGGGTATAACGGGTTTTGTTTTCCTCCATGCTGCCTGCTTGTGGGCTGCACCCCACCCTGCTTCTGGTGCTTCTCCCCGCCCTGCTTGCTGCCTGCTTGTCGGCTGCACTTCTTCCCACAAGGGGAATCTCCGCAACATAAGGGGCAGCCCAACATCAGGCATCTTTCTTCCCACTTCAAGAGATCCTCTTATCATATAATAATTATAATAATGATTATGAATATATATTATTATAATGACCCAGAACACAGAGTGCCACTAATACACAGCAGCACCCATCTGTCACCTGTAGTAAACAGCTTGGCCCTCATGGGGAGACAATGCCAGAGGAGTAAAACACACTGTGCGCCTATTCTCTCTCTAAAAAGGGGACTGTCTGTCCCTTTACCCACACAGGGTACCCGCCCACTTGCCCCTTTACCCACGCAGGGATCTCGCTGGCCTGCCCCTTTACTCACACAGGAAGCCAGTCCGCCCTCCCCTTTACCCACACAGGGAGCCCCCCTACCTCCCCTTTACCCACACAGGGAGCCTGCCTGCCCCTTTACCCACACAGGGAGCCCTGTCCACTCTCCCCTTTACCCACACAGAGAGACCGCCCACCCTCCCCTTTGCCCACACAGGGAGCCTGCCCACCCTCCCCTTTACCCCTTTTATATTCCAACTCCCCATTTCATTAGCAATAGGTTGTTTTCACCTCCTTCTGTGTCACTGATCTGGTTTCTAAGGCAAATGGGACCCTAGCAACAACACAGCAGCTTCTAAACGGATTGCTATTGGGGCTATTTGATTCACTCTCCCATCTGCCTGTTTCTGTATATGTTACCTTGGCTTTTTTTAAGGAAGAACCAACCTTTATTCCCAGCCCCCCAATACTCAGTATAAATACACACACACACAGTTTCTTTTTGGTTAATCTGTGTAAGTCACAGCTTTATTGATGGAATAAATTGGGCTATTTTATCCTGAGGAAGGCAAAAAAACCTTTGTGAAGCTTGGTCTAATTTGCTTCACTAGAGGGAAAAATTCCTTCCTGACCCCTTAACAGCGATCGGTTTTGCTCCCAGGATCAATGCTCCATAATTAAAGAAAGGAGCATTGGGTGAGGGATACAGAAAGAAATTTGGCAGCATACACTGGTGCTCCATTAAGGTTCTAAGGGAACGCTGCATTTTTCTTCATTCCATTGGATCCTGGATTTTGCATTTTGAGGGATGTAAGGGCCGGCACTGCTGTTGGAATTGTGGTGGAAGGAAGGGAAATAGAAGGGAATATGGCAGCATATACATGAGTGCCATTAAGCTGCTAGGTAAACGTTGCATTCCTTTCAATACCATCCCAGGTAGCCTGCAGACCCGGCTTCTACAGCCCGAGGATGGCGTTAAAAGCAATGCAGAATCCACAGATTGGCTAAAGTCTGCTCCTGTATATAAAACCATATTTTGGATGAGGAGGAGCACCGCTGGTGAAGCTGCGGTGTAAGAAAGGGAAACAGAAGAGAATATGGCAACATACACATAAGTACCTTTAAGCAGGAAGGTGAATGCTGCATTCCTCTGCATTCCGTTAGACCCCAGGCAGCCTGCAGATCGGGATTGAGTGAAAAGGAATGCAGGGTCTACCGAGTGGCATAAAGGTGCTTGCGTGTGTTTAACCATATTCTTGTCCCCAGTATGGTACTGTTTGCCCCTTCTGGCAGCTGTGACTCAGATGTTTGTGTGTGTGTGTATGTAAAAATGTATGGGGGTATGTCATAAGGGCTGTTTTGTCCATAGTCTCAGTATAAATGTGTGTCTTTGTGAGTATGCGGATATGTGTATGCGTGTGTGCCATTGCAAAATTTACAGCATCTTAGTGTGTTCCGTGCTGTTCTTCTCATGGATGCAACTGCTGCTGTTGACTCTGTTCTACCTTTGGGAGCCTCTATCTTTGGTCTTTTTGCCGATGTTTTGTTGGGCTCGTTGGCTCGTTGGCTCCTGTCTCTGTATTAGGCCTTTTAGCCGATGTTTGCGAGGCTGCCTGGCTGGTTCTTTGGCTCCTGTTCTTCCTCTCTGGATGGTGGGGGGAGAAGTAAACTTTGGAAATACCTCAGGAAAAGACTCCTGGCATAAGTTGGTGTAAAAAGTCCTTATTGGCTGATGCCAGGAGTAAAGTTTTTTTGAGGCATTTCTGCATGATGTGACTTGGATAGTCGCTGGGCAACTCCACTAGTAAGTTGTATCCAAGGATGTATTCAGCAGCTTTAAGGCAGCACTGAGCCATTAAAGATGGTAAATAAGTATGAAATTCATACTTCATCATGGTCATTGCTGCAATGCCCCTGGCAGCTGTAAGAGCATTGGCTACTCTAGTGATGTTGTCATAAAAAAACATCTCAATGGATACACTCATTAAGGTGAAGTGCTCTAGAAAAAAGTCTATGGTCGGTTGGTGCAGGCGACACTCCAGTCGGTAAAGAATCATATTCTCCACATATGCTTAGAAACTTGGTGATTAATGAGTTTCACCAAACAGCTGCGCAAACTCTTCCATGATCTTAATGGCCAGATACAAACTAGTGGCCCCCACTGGTTTCAGGATGCCAGGTCTCAGTTGGCTTCCGGAGATGTACTTTGCCATGTATTTTACAGCAAGGTGGAGAAGTCCAGCGAAAAGTGTCTGTGCACTTTAATTAAAATGGTGGTAACTTCCCGCCAATAACTTTCCTCAATGGTGGCCTGCTTTGTGAGAATCCCCAATGTTAGGAATTTCTCTTCTAGGGCTTTATAGAACAGGTAGCTCTCTTCCCCGTAGTCCTCAAAGATGTTCAGTTCTCTGTCGATGTTCCTGAGGGAGTTCCATTGGTCTTGTAGAGGAACTGGCTTCTCCGTTGCAGGTTGGCAGGTCACACGCTCATCTCTGATCTTTTTGGCGCTTTCACGACTCCTCTCCTTTCTCTTGCGCTTTTTTGGGTTTAAAATACCCATCTTTGTCGCTGTCTCTAGACATGGCAAATGTAGGTAATTAAACAGATAGAAAGTAGTTTTTATCACAAAGCTAGTAACATCTACTTGCATAAAGTAAGTCTTACTGAATCAATCACTAGTTAATCAGACAATATCCTCCAAGGTTGTATGTGACAAGCCTATCTACTATTCATCTCCCAATTTTATTTCCAAACTGCTGTGTGGTTGTTAGGGCAATTATTCCCTAGCAACCAGACAGGAGCTTCAACTCCAAGTCTGGGAGTGACCAGACAAAATATTAAAACTTAAGCACCCATAGCATTTTGTATTCACATGCCCCCCTGCAGGTAAGTACAAGTACAAATCACCCTGGTTCCTCACTCATCAGAATGTGTACAAATATCTCAACATGTTGTGATTAAATATTTCTTTCCAATACCCTTCCATTCCCATGGGATTCTGCAAATTGTCAGTAAGTAATCAAGAAATGAGTCAATTTGTCAACTTTCTAATTCCGATGTCCCTTTCCATATTGTAATTCTGCCCCCTAGATGTCCAGTTAGAGGGCCAGTCTGACCAGCAGAAAACTACCCTGGGTAGATGCACTTTACTATTTGAAGAAGACTAGCAATGGCCTGGGAAAGAGATGTGTGACTTTACATATTGCTTTGAATTTAGGGCAGGTTTTCTGTAAAATAAATCATAAACTGTATGAATTGGATTTTCAGGATTACCTCTTAAAAGAAGAGATGCCAGATGTTAAAAAAAATTATGGCAGATTTTTTTTTTGAAAAAAATTTATGCCAGATGTTAAATAAAAAAAGAAGGAAAAAAAACCCAAAAAGCCTGAGATGTTTTGGCCTTTGGCTCAAATAGAGGGGCCGACACAAGGCCGGGGTACCCCAGAGGGTCTCCGTCCTTAGATACTGGCTCTCCTTATATGTGTTCAGAAAAGAATGTTAAAATCTGAACTAAGGAGAAGCGAGGAAAAAACACAATCCAAAATCGCTGGTTATTTGCCGAAAAAAATAGTACTGTAGCAATCTGTATGGGAAGAGAACAAAGTCAGTTTATACAACACAGTAATTCACAGCAGCCAATCAGAAATGAGCATTGGTATAGAGAGAATGAATACATAGTACATAAGATCACTGGCCAGGTGCAGATTGCCCACCCCCTGCTATAGGAAACATTTACAGAATAGCAATTAAATATGATTGTAATCAGTACTGCCCTACCATGTACCCTGTTGCCCCCCACAGCCAGGACATTTGAAGGGAATGCACATGAGACATGAAAGGAAAAAACATTGCTATGTATTCCATTAAATTCATGTTAAAATTGGGGGGGCAAAACTGTTAGGAGCCTGTTAATACTGGTCATACAAATAAGGTATATATAGTGAGGCACAGGGGTCCCCAAATGTTATCTGTTTTTGGGCTTCAATTGGGAAAAGGTGTATATTTGCCTGAAACCCTGGATCTGTGTCTCCCAACCAGCACTAAGAGTAAAAGCATCTCCAAAGCCCATTTTAGGGGTAAACTCTCCAAAATCCCTGAAATCAATGAGAGGAGCAACAACCGCTAGTCTTGGGGGTATCAACCAACTACCCCTCCCCCCCCCTTTTCACTAAAATAAAGGTTATAGTACATTCAGCACTCTACCAACCAACGGACTAAACCAACTGTCAAACCCTGGGTCTGTGTCTCCCAACCAGCACTAAGAGTAAAGGCATTCTCCATTTTAGGGGGAAATTCACTAAAATCAGTAACATGATCAATATCTGTTCATCTGGGGGGGGGCATCACCCATTATCACCCAACTGTTCCCCTTTTTTTTCACTAAAATCTCTCAGAGAGAATATACACTTACCACAATTAAAACCAAAGGATTAAACCAACTGACAAATCCCTAGTTGTAAAGTCACCTTTCTTATATGACACCCTGCTGTATGTCCCCCACTCATTAGCTTTCACCCCTCCCCCAATTATCCCCATGTGACTCTGCTACCCACCCCTAGTTCCAGATTTGGATAACTGGAGCGTGTATTTAGCTACAGTGTTGGTACTTAATAGCAGGTCAGATATCCAGGGGCAGAGGGGTAAAACTCTGTCAATACTGGGAACCTGTCAATACTGGGAACAGAAATGATCCACAGAAGCCACCATAAAGAGACAATTTCAAACTCCACCATTAATTACTATATAAAGCAGTGGTTGTCATTCTTTATTAATACCTGAAGGTCCATCCTCTGGCCATGGCCTCCTTTTTCTCATGAAATGGGTACAGGAATAAGAAAATATTGGTGTATTGTGATTTCTTTATATCATGGTTTCAAAAATATGACGAGAATTGTTAGTCAAACAAGGGAAAGTTGTGCTCACCACTAGTTTTTAAAAACATTAGGCGGGGGTGCAATGAGGGTGTGACCACAAAATACATATAGACAAATACAAGATTCCTCTGCACTCAACCCATTATCAATATATTTAAGACAGAGACATTTTGTGCATACTGCTACTGAAAAATGCCTTACCCTTTAAACAAACAGGGATTGTTTGTCCATATATTGCAATATATTTAAGCTGGCCAACTACGTCCCTTTTATAAAATGTATAATTAAACCATAGAATTCTTAATGAATCAGATGAAAATTGAGCATAGGACTGGCCAGATATGGGATGACTTTGACGTAGTTGGCCAGCTTAAATATATTGCAATATATGGACAAACAATCCCTGTTTTGTTTAAAGGGTAAGGCATTTTTCAGTAGCAGTATGCACAAAATGTCTCTGTCTTAAATATATTGATAATGGGTTGAGTGCAGAGGAATCTTGTATTTGTCTATATGTATTTTGTGGTCACACCCTCATTGCACCCCCGCCTAATGTTTTTAAAAACTAGTGGTGAGCACAACTTTCCCTTGTTTGTTATAGTTCTACAAGAGCAGTGACCAGCTCTATGTTGTAGCTCCCCACCCCCTCCAACTATAGTCAGGTGATCCCACTGGTGTCTAATAAAAGGGCAGCCAAGTTTGGGAGTTTTACTTTGAAAGCAGCAAGTAAGTTGCAGGTAAAACGTATTCGTCCCTTTTATAAAATATATAATTAAGCCATAGAATTCTTAATGAATCAGATGAAAATTGAGCATAGGACTGGCCAGATATGGGATGACTTTGACGTAGTTGGCCAGCTTAAATATATTGCAATATATGGACAAACAATCCCTGTTTTGTTTAAAGGGTAAGGCATTTTTCAGTAGCAGTATGCACAAAATGTCTCTGTCTTAAATATATTGATAATGGGGTTGAGTGCAGAGGAATCTTGTATTTGTCTATATGTATTTTGTGGTCACACCCTCATTGCACCCCCGCCTAATGTTTTTAAAAACTAGTGGTGAGCACAACTTTCCCTTGTTTGTTATAGTTCTACAAGAGCAGTGACCAGCTCTATGTTGTAGCTCCCACCCCCTCCAACTATAGTCAGGTGATCCCACTGGTGTCTAATAAAAGGGCAGCCAAGTTTGGGAGTTTTACTTTGAAAGCAGCTAGTAAGTTGCAGGTAAAACGTATTCGTCCCTTTTATAAAATGTATAATTAACCATAGAATTCTTAATGAATCAGATGAAAATTGAGCATAGGACTGGCCAGATATGGGATGACTTTGACGTAGTTGGCCAGCTTAAATATATTGCAATATATGGACAAACAATCCCTGTTTTGTTTAAAGGGTAAGGCATTTTTCAGTAGCAGTATGCACAAAATGTCTCTGTCTTAAATATATTGATAATGGGTTGAGTGCAGAGGAATCTTGTATTTGTCTATATGAGAATTGTTAGTCAGTGTTTAGCCCAGCTCTCTGGATCAGTCTAATTATTTTAACTTTCTTTTCTCTCTCATTTAGGAGTATTTGTGTGGGAGGTGTTCAGCAAGAGCAAAATTCCATTTGAACATTTTTTTCAACTCCAAGGCTGTGGATAAAATCAAGGGTACAAGGGATTAGGTTTATGTACACTTTTAACATAATGAAAAAAAACAGTCCAATACAGAGAAATACTGTCAGAATAATTATATCTACATTCTAATATCGATGCAGCATCCTTCTGTGTGATTACAATCCATGAACAGACTGTAGCAGCAGGTACTGATATATAAGGACATGTTAATGTTGTATATAATTGCTGTTATTGTCCTAGGCAACAAGCTGGGCAGTCAGAAAGGGGAGGGACACATGCGTCTGCTGATGCCCTCACCTACGCCCAGCGAGGATCCCCGAACTGGATCTTCATGGAACCACTTCCTGCAGAGCCTCCAGCTGGTCCCACGTCGTAGAGGGAGGGTCTACTGCCTGTAACCCCCCAGGTTAGTGTTAACGCACACATTTTACACATTACGTACACATTACTTATTACACATTAATACACACTTACACGCACTCACATACATTTTAGTAAGGCGAGATGTTCTCTGGGATTGTTGCTGTAACTTTGGGATAGCGTTTTGTAAGGCAAGATGGTCTCTGTTTTTGTTGCTGTAACTATGGCATAATGTTTTGTGAGGCAAGATAGTCTTGGGGATTTTAGCTTTTATCACTGTATTCTTCCAAATTGTATGTGTTTGTGTGTGTGTGTGTGTGTGTGTATGTATGTATGTATGTATGTATGTATGTATGTATGTATGTATGTATGTATGTATGTATATATATATATATATATATATATATATATATATATATATATATATATATATATATATATATATATATATATATATATATATATATATATATACACACTGCCTGGGTGCAGTATCAAAAAATACAATTCTAATACGCAAGTAAGATCCGCACTCAAAGGACTTATAATAATGTAAAAGTTTTTATTGCAAAAGTCTAACGTTTCGGCCTCCTCCAAGGCCTTTTTCAAAGTATCCAATTCATAATACACATGCATTAAATACCCAGGTTGGCTGGGAAAACAGGCCAACTTGAACATGACATGTCCGCCTCATCATCAGAAATCGACTCCTACTTAAATAACAGATATTATACAATTTTCACATAATGATTAAACACAAAAGAGAACAAAATAGCATACCTTACAATAAATTTTGATACTAGTTAAAACCACTTAAACCCAAGATACAATGCTACAATGTTCAATTTCATTTTCTATTATCCTGACCATTTATCATGTTGCCTATGCAGTACAATGTATCATATTTTTGAATAGAGATGGAAGGTCTGTGCTGAGGCTCCCTCTATATTAGTTAAATTAATTATCTTATCCATATCTGTATAAGGTTAGGTTCCCGGTGAAACTATTTCAAGTATACTGCACTCACTATCGCCCACATCGGCTGTGTGTTTGGCTCACTCTGTATAGCTATCAACCCCACCAGTCAATTAATATTGTCTGATCCCTTATATATCTAATATCAACCCTAAACTGGTTTATACTAAATGGGGCATACTAGTCTTCCCCTCTAATGTGACTAATGTGTTATGCCATATACCTAGTATAAATCCCACACTCCAACCCACAAAATACAATCATGTGATTAGCATCCATTCATCCCACATTGAGTAGTACTGTGAAGAAAATGCACAAAATTCCCAAAAAATTCATATTAAGCGGTGAAAAATCATGAACAGTTCATAAAAAAGTATAAGAGATTATAAAAAAAGTACTAGAAAAATATAAAAAAAAAAATATAGATATATTGAATCACCGTATCATCAAAAATATATAAACCTAATCCAAAAGTCACAGTGGAATTGTCCCAAAATGTAACCAGTATGAATCCTGGGGTATCCAGCTGATCCACTTTAATGCCATAGTCAAGATCTCGTCTGTCGATCACAATCCCAGTGGTCAATCTGTGAGGCCACCGGAGGAGTCGAGCTGCAGTCCCCGTGCGGCTCGCCCAGATGCAGGAGCTCCAGGCTCCGGTCTTGGTGTAGTGGGTGTTGTCAGACTCCACTTTCCATGGGGCTCGGCTCACCAAACATATACGGACCCGATCCCACTGCACCTCGCGCCCTTTCTGCGCCAGTATATGAAGCGACGCCGAACTCTAGGTGCGGGTCCAAACAGGGTGTAAATCTGTAACGGGTGGGTGGTTGCTGTCCAACTACGTGGACATTCAAAGCCGTCAACAGTCTCTTGTCTCTGCAACTAGCCCACCATCCATGCTGCGGGCCGTCTATATTTAAAAGGCAGTGTACTCACAGGGCACTGTTCCATATTTCGGGTATGTTGTCCCCACTCCAGACCATTTCCACCTCTAGGAGATATGTCGGAACGTCAGTCCAAGTGGTAGTCGCCAAGCCAATCCAAGTATAAGCATTATGTAAATTTCACTGTTTTCATTCTCAAGAAACTCACGGGTGCCATGCACAATTAATCAAATCCAGTCAGTCACAAAGCCGGCACTCAAATGCCTGCAGGGCCGGAACTAGGGGTAGTCAAAAGAGGCAGCTGCCTAGGGCACAACGATTGGGGGGGGGCGCTGGGCAGCTACCTCTTCTGCCTACTCCTAGACCAGACCTGTCACTTGACCTGCTTCCCTGAATGCTGCTTCTGTGTATGCTTGCATGGAAAGTGTTACTGAGCATGCGAGCGCTGATGCCGCACATACATGTACGATCGCTACTGATGCGCATGCGAACACGAGCGCTACTGATGCGCATGCACACGTGGGACCTGCTGCGGAGAGACAGAGATGGGGGGCGAGCTATCAGGCTGGGCTGACAGGCCCGCCTCTGAATGCCTGGGTGCAGTATCAAAAAATAAAATTCTTATACGCAAGTAAGATCCGCACTCACAGGACTTATAAAAATGATGATGATGATGAGGTGGACACTTCATGTTCAAGTTGGCCTGCTTTCCCGCCAACCTGGCTATTTAATGCATGTGTATTACTTTGAAAAAGTCCTCGGAGGAGGCTGAAACGTAAGACTTTTCAATAAAAACTTTTACATTTTTATAAGTCCTGTGAGTATATATATATATATATATATATATATATATATATATAGAGAGAGATCTGTGGAGGAGTCGGCACTCATGTAACCAGGTGCAAACGTGCCTGGGTGCAGTGTCCAAAATTTTTAGAATTTCTATCCAACAAAGAGGTCCGCACTCTCAGGTCTTAAATATATCAAAAATGGTTTATTAGCTAACGGACTATTAGCTAATGAACCATTTTTGATTTTTAAGACCTGAGAGTGCGGACCTCTTTGTTGTATATGTATATGTATATGTATATGTATATATATATATATGTATGTATATGTATATATATATATGTATATATATGTATGTATATATATGTATATATATATATGTATATATATGTATATATATATATATATATATATATATATATGTATATATATATATGTGTACAAAGCCTTTTATTGCTTATCACATAGACCACTGATCTTTAGATTCTTCATTATTATCATATTCAGCCATAGTACACAGGATTTTTTTTTCTCTGGGCCAACACTCCTTTCTATGCAATTATATTTATAAACATTGGTATTGTCTGTTCAAAAGACAGCACTAATAGTCTTTATAAATAGAGTTTTGTCTGTCCAAAAACTTTGTGTCCATGCAGAGTATTTTTTTTTTGAGTGAGAATCACATTAAACAGCATAAACGCCAATGTCCCCTTAATCTTTGGAGTTAGTCACTTTACTATTTAAGCAAGGTCCTCTGCCTCCACCCAGTGGCAGTTTATCAAATGACATAGTTTGTGTCCAATTATCCTTTTGCCAACTATTTTTTTTTTTAAAGTATTTATTTTTCAATTTTCAAAACTTAGGGGGGTACAGAAGAGAATGAGGGGGGTTTCAGGTACAATTAGTTCTCAATGATTGACATGACATTCAGCATTTTTTACAGTCAAATTGCAATTCACACCAGTACATTAGAGTTGGGTTTGGATTTATCTAGTGATGCCCTAGTATACCTTGGCATTTGCTATGAGTTGGCCTCAGTCCACCCATCCCAGATTTTCCCATATTTTTCGGGCACCCTCTAGCTAGGTACGTCAGTTGTATTAGTGGGAAAGTTTTGTTTATTAAGTCTAGTCAAAACCGAAGGGAATGTGGCTTCAGGCCCATCCATTTCATAAGCAATGCTTTCCTGGCATAGAACGCCATAGGTCTCTCTTTGCATTTAGCGGGACAATCTCTCTTTGCATTTAGCGGGACAATCTCATCTATCACCCCCAGTACACAGACTTGTGGAGACATAATCTTGGGGAAGGTAGTTTTATCTTGAATGTGGGATATAACTCTATCCCAGTATTTACTGATTTGAGGGCAGTTCCACATCATATGAATATAACCAGCCGCCTGCTGTCGATACTTTGGGCAATACGCTTTATTTATCTCACCCATTTGGCTTAGGCACAGTGGTGTGATGTGATTCGGATGTAAAAGCTTAAACTGGATAAGCCTGTCACTAGTAGCAATAAGGTACTGGTATGCTTCGTCTGTACTCTCCTCCCATTCTTCTTGCATGCTTTGGCGAATGGTGAGGGAATTGCGGAAAGTAATTTCCCATATAGGTTGGCAACCATTTTTTTTTTTGGTTTGGCAACTTAAGGACCTCTAAAAAGGGGGGTGTAACCAGATCCACTCTGGATGATGTAAATTGTGCTATAAAGGCGTGCCTAAATTGTTGGTACACTAGTTGGTTAATTTGGACTCCGGGATGAGTCTGTAATAGTTATTCTCTGGTGAGCAACTGTACTTCCGGCGCTGCATCGCCCAAGGTCCTGACCCCGGCCCTTGGCCACCTCATATATGTTAGGAGTTGTTGGAAGTGGCGAAGGTGTGAGTTGCCCCAAATAGGTAGATCAATTGTGAGTAACGGGTTTTTAAGGTGAGTGATCCGTAGAACCACCGTCCATACCTTTTGTGGGGTGGTGAGAATCGGGTGTCTCACTTGCAGGTCTGCTATTTTCCTATAAGGTATATGTTTTAGGGTTTCTGCTGAGCCTGCCAAAGTAGCTTGTAATTGGAAGTTAGGGTTATTGGGGTCTGGCATTAGCCACCAGCCCACATAGTACAATTGAGAGGCTATGAAGTAGTATTGCAGGTCTGGGAAGCCCAGTCCGCCTTCATTAATTGGGGCCTTTGGACTTGGCAAATCTCTGAGATTTATTACCCCATATGAACGAGGTCTGCATTTGTTCAATATGTTGGAATACTGTTTTGGGGATGTATATAGAGGAGTTGTGGAGGATATACAAAAATTTTGGCAGATAAATCATTTTTATCAAGTTGATCCTACCCCGTATTGTCAGGGGTAAATTCCCCCATTCCTTGAGCTTGAGTAAAATACTTTCTCTGACCGGGGTAAGGTTTAACTCTGTGTATTTAGTGCTATCCCTCATGATCGTAACACCCAGATACTTGAAGGAGCTTACCCAACTTAGAGGGGAAGGGGGGTAGCTATTGGGGTCTATGCCTTCATCTACTGGAAAGATATTGGATTTCTCCCAGTTTATGCGTAAACCCAAGTATCCTCCGAACTCATTTATAATTGCTAACGTTGACTGTAGCAAGGGTCCAGGATCACTTAAGTACAATCACACATCATCAGCATATAGGGAGATGCGCTCCTCCACCCTACCCAAATGCATACCTGCTATATTGTGAGCTGTGCATATTAGAATAGCCATTGGTTCTATCGCCAAGGCAAACAATAACGGCGAGAGGGGGCATCCCTGCCACGACTCATCTGAAAGATGTTTGACAATATTTTATTGACACTTATTCGTGCTTGGGGGTTTTGATATAGGAGTCCCACCCATTTGATGAACTGGCCACCCAGTCCAAAACTTTTCATTACCTCCCACAAGTACGACCATTCGTAGGCCTTTGCCGCATCCAATGAAACTACCACTCTTGAGCCTACCTCCCTATGTGTTGCTATATTGGTGTATTGGTGTAAAGCCTCCTTATATTTATATCTGTCGATCTCTCTGGCATAAAGCCAGAATGGTCCGCATGTATTATTTCAGTTATAACTTGTTTAAGCCTATTAGCCAGTATTTTGGCCATGATTTTGGTGTCCACGTTCAATAGGGAAATTGGCCTGTATGATCCGGGCTACTATCGTGGCTTCATGGTAAGAGTGTGGGAGGGAACCCTGGTCTATCGCATTGCTAATAGTTTTGTGCATGTGTGGAATTAGTTCATCTGCATTGAGTTTGTACCACTCGGCCGGGTAGCCATCAGGTCCCGGGGCCTTGTTTGCTGGTATAGAATTGATGGCTAGTGAGACCTCACTCTCTGTTATTGGGGCGTTTATTGCCTCTCTCAGGTCATTTGAGAGTCTAGGAATGGGTATACTGTCTAGGTACCTACATAATTGGGAATGATCATGATTGGACTGCGTGGTATATATGTTCTTATAGTGGAGAACACTTCTGCAATGCTATGTTCCCTGCATCCATCTGGATCCTGGGTACTGCATTAGATGTAGATTGCATACTTGCTAGCTAGTCCAACAATTTCCCATTTTTTCCCCCTTTGTCAAAGGTGCGCTGTGTGGCGTATAATAGTTTCTTCCTAGTTGCTTTAATTCTAGCCCTTTCTAGTTCAGCCTGTGCCACTTTATATGCCTGCAGGTTGGGGGCTGAGGGATCAGCTATATACTGCGTTTCTGCCCGGGAGGAATTATTCGGTGTTTTTGTGGCCTTAAATGCATCCCACACCACGGAAGGGGCTGCAGTTGCTGTGTTTAGGGCCCAGTATTCTGTTATAGCCTTGGTTGATACCTCTGCCTGTCACTCCCATTATCAACAGAACATTTTAAGGTAACCAAATAACTGCTCCCTGGTAGATATAAGAACAGCTTGCAATAAATCCATGTCCCACTGTGACTTCTTTAGTTACATTGAGTATTGAATTTCCATGTTCTCTGCGTTAATCTCAGGGGTCAGGTGACAAGGTAACGCCACGTCTAAACCAACTGTCACAGATACTGATGGTGCTGATGAGACCTGAAGCCCATCTGTAAAGTATACATGCACAACTATTAAACAACCGAAATAAAACATTCAAAATATACTGACATATCTCTGAGAATAAAGATCAGCACTAGTAAGGGTATGGATATTACTGTAACACTTTATTGATGAATTGATGAGAAAGCTGAATGTAGTGTTGAAGACTTTTCAGATGGACAGCTAGGAAAATGAACAAAGGGGACCTTGATGTATTATCTATATATTATACAGTAGTTAGTAGCAATCACCACAATGGTCGCAACTTAAAGGAGAACTAAATCTTAACTAAAGAAGTAGCTAGAAATGTTGTACATTATGTTTTGGGCTTCTGTACCAGCCCAAGACAACCACAGCCCTTTAGCAGGAAAGATCTGTGTCTCCAAAGATGCCCCAGTAGCTCCCCATCTTCTTTTCTGCTGATTCACTGCACATGCTCTGTGCTGCTGTCACTTACTGAGCTTAGGGACCCACTCACAATAAACAGTACACATAGAATAGAAATGTCACAATATAAAGCTGATAAGTAATTAATACAGATAATTACTACATAGCAGACACCAGTGCAATTAGCATCAGAATTTAACAATCAGCCCTGAAGCATCAGCTTATATTACAGACCAACCTCATTTTCTGCTGGATAATTAGTGACGACCCCTAAGCTTAGCTTCTCAACAGCTGCTCAGAGCCCATTGAGCATGTGAGTGTCACTTTCCAAGATGGTCGCCCACTGTGACAAGTTTGAAGTCCTGGATCATTGCTGCTATTGACAAGCTGAAACTTTAGCCTTGTGCAATAAGTTCAGTATAGAAAAATGCCATTTTTAGCCACATTCATTTTTTGGCTTTAGTACTCCTTTAAACCTTTAAAATAGAATAGTTAGAAATAAAAGTGTCTATAACATCAGATACTAATACTGGTATCAACAGCAGTTTTTACCAATATAAATAAATTGAGAATTGTTCTTTTAGTCCTATTTAGATCAAATGGTGGAAATTAAACTTGTGACGTGCCATTCATCATCACTTGACAATGTGGCTGCAAATAGAATGAATCACCAGCTAGCTTGATTTACCAAAATCTTTGGCTTGCTTGGAAACAATTGCATAACATTAAATATGAATACAGTTTGTCTGTTTACAGCATGTGAAGACACAGCTGACAAGAAGCCTTATAAATAATAAAAACAAAATACGTCTATAGACAAAAAAGGCACGATGAGTGATACTCAGAGTTCCCTGTATAACTCAGCCAGCAGCCTTGTGCCTTTATATGGTCACAGAACAACACCTCAGTGACTTCTAAATCCTTATCAATTACAGTAGGGGGTACATTATCCCTTATAATACATAAGTGATACTCAGTGTTCCCTGTATAACTCAGCCAGCAGCCTTGTGCCTTTATATGGTCACAGAACAACCCCTCAGTGACTTCTAATATCCTTATCATTTACAGTAGGGGGTACATTATCCCTTATAATAGTTCCCTGCAGGCTGGTGAATGTAAATGTGAGTCAGTCATTGAGCACCATCCAGCAATGGGTAGTAGAGGGAATAAGATGAGACTATAGACTTTTACCTATGAATAGATCAAATAGGAGATTATATGTGGATAATATGGATGTCAGTTTAGCTAATTAACTCTATAGTTACTCTAATACTGTGTTTAATGGACATGTTCTGTCAATAGCAGCTTCTTCGTGAAGATCTACTTGCAGGTGCTGTAAAGCAATAACAATCACTCTGGACTACAACTACTTTAAAGGGGTTGTACCCCTTTAAATTAACCTCTAGTATGATGTAGAGGGCAGTGGCCTTACTAAAATGCACCGGGCCCCCCACAAAAAATATCTTCAGAGGGGCCCAGTGCACTCTGATCCTCATACTCCCACCCACTTCCCGTCTCCATCTAGCCCACTTCCTGTCTCTGCCCTCCCCATGTCCCTCCCATGCCCCACCTGACCCCGCCCACTCTCACCCGACTTGCTTCTCCCTTCCTCGACGGTAAGAGAGAGCAGGTATCCCTGTTGTACATTAGTTTGTAGACGGACCCGTGTTAGATAAGAATCATAAGATGAAAAATCAAACTGGAGCAGCACGTTCAATACTTGCAAGTCTCAGTGTCTCACATACAAACTAATGTACAACAGGGATACAGACACTGTTAACAAGTCCACCTTAATTTCCTTCTACCTCGTTTCTAGGAGGGAGGGGGGAGTTTCAGAAGAAGAGCATGAAAACGGACTTGAAAAACTATGATGCTGGCCGGCTGCAGGGGGGCTCAGTCAGGGAGAGAATGAGTCTACCTTTCCTTACTTATTCCTTTCTCGGAGGGAGGGGGAAGCTGTAGAAGGAGAACAGCTTTATCTGAAATTGAGTTTTAAAAGTTACAGAAGTACGGAGGCTGGCTGGTGGGGGGGGGTGTCTGACTCACTAGAGAAGATGATCCATCCAGCAGGGCATGAAAAACAGAGCCTTTGAAGCCATTGAGCAACGGATACTGACTTAACACAGTTTCTGATTGACAGCTCTGACAGCCAATGAGAGAGAGGACAGAGCTGTTATGCAATAAACCCGACCCCGACCTCAGAGCTAGCCAGAGGCAGATAGGAGAGAAGCAGCTATGTATGGATTCACTATAATGGCTGCTATATTTTAAAAACTCTACATTTTTTTTATACAATATATTTGGACATTTAAACAACTTCATGCAATGATTCTTTTTACCAATTTTCAATTTCACGATAGTTCCCCTTTAAGGAGCATTAGGGACGTGCAGCTTCCCAGTGCTCCGACGTGTGTGATCGAATGGCAGCGGGCGCTAGAACCGTGCGGTCGAACTGCCGATGGGCACTAGGACCACGTGACCTAGGGGCACCGGCGATCCAAATCCAGCCCTGGGGGGCACTGTGCAGGAGGAAAGCGAGTCTTTCAGGCAAGAGCTGGCTGAACCCATGGGACACAGACTAGTCATGTGCGGCTCGAGAATTTCTCGACCCTAACCCGCCCGCATCCGACCCGGCCCCGCTGCTCCCCTTTATTTATAGACCCACGCCCTCCTCACAGTGACGTCACAAAAGGGTCTAGGCTATAGCCTAGGGGCCCATTGTGGTAGGGGGCCCATGAACTTTAATTAAAACAATTTTTAAACCGTCCTCCGGTCCAGTCCGGGGGCCCCCTGCTGCTTGCTGCCTGGGGTCAGGAGGGCCCGGGGACACACAAGTCAATTTGGGCAAGGGCAGCTGGGCAGGCCAGGCACTGAAGGCAGGCAGGCGCAGGCACACATCACAGCAGCGCGTGTGCGTGTCAGTGTGCACATGCGCCGAAGCTCTCCTGCTGCTGCCTGCCTGGCCCCGGCTGAATTGGTGCGCAGTGACACACGCATGTCGCACACTGGTGGCGTCATTGACCCACGCCGTGCTTTCATATAGTTGAGCACGTTGGCGCTGGCACACACAACACGCAGTCTGACCAGACGAGAGTTGCACTGCTCTTGCTCACCTCTAGAGACTAGTCTTTTGTCTTGTGAATATTATTTTAAGATTGAGAAGCCTTAAATTAATCTGCAGACGAGTCACGAGACGAGACAGTGCTTAGCTAACTAAGGCTAGCGGCAGCACCTTCCTTCAATCTTGCCTCGGCCTAGGCGTAGGCCTAATTGTCTGTGACTCAGTAGTACCAGCGGCCAGTTAGCTAGAAAGCAGAGGGTGGGGGGCCACGGGGCCACCTGGCCAGGCCAGCCACTGGTAGCAGCCAGGCTAGCCAGCACCACTGGCACTGGTCCTGCTGCAGCAGTCAGTGGGCAGGCCGCAGCCGGGCACAGAATTTCAGGCCGCAGCAGTGCACAGAGGCACCACCCGGCCTGGTGTAGAGCCAGGTGAATAATTTCTGCAGACAGTAAAATAATTTCTGCAGACAGTGAAATAATTTCTAGAGACAGTGAAATAATTTCTGCAGACAGTGAATAATTTCTGCAGGCAGTGAAATAATTTCTGCAGGCAATGAAATAATTTCTGCAGACATTGAAATAATTTCTGCAGGCAGTGAAATAATTTCTGCAGACAGTAAATAATTTCAGCAGGCAGTGAAATAATTTCTGCAGACAGTGAAATAATTTCTACAGACAGTGAATAGTTTCTGCAGTGAAATTATTTCTGCAGACTGAATAATTTCTGCAGACAGTGAAATAATTTCTGCAGACAGTAAAATCATTTCTGCAGACAGTGAATCATTTCTGCAGACAGTGAATACTTTCTGCAGACAGTTAATAATTTCTACAGACAGTGAATAATTTCTGCAGTGAAATAATTTCTGCAGACAGTGAATAATTTCTGCAAACAGTGAATCAGTTCTGCAGACAGTGAAATAATTTCTGCATACAGTGAATAATTTCTGCAGTGAAATAATTTCTGCAGACTGAATAATTTCTGCAGACAGTGAAATCATTTCTGCAGTGAATCATTTCTACAGACAGTGAATAATTTCTGCAGTGAAATAATTTCTGCAGACAGTGAAATAATTTCTACAGACAGTGAATAATTTCTGCAGTGAAATAATTTCTACAGACAGTGAATAATTTCTGCAGTGAAATAATTTCTGCAGACTGAATAATTTCTGCAGTGAAATAATTTCTGCAGACAGTGAAATAATTTCTGCAGACAGTGAATAATTTCTGCAGACATTGAAGCATTTCTGCAGACGGTGAATAATTTCTGCAGACAGTGAAATAAAAGGTCCACTTCATATTTAACTTTTAGACCAGGATAGCACCTTGTCTATTGTGTCACTCTCCCCACCCTGCTGGTGCAGAAAGGCTCAAATAAAAATTAAAAGATTTTCAAAAAAAAAATAATAATTCAATTTGCTATCAATTTGGCATTTTGTGTCACTCTCCCGTGCGGCAGGTGCACCCTGCCTGGCCTACAGAAAGGCTCAAATAAAAATTAAAAGATTTTCAAAAAAAAATAATAATTCAATTTGCTATCAATTTGGCAATTTGTGTCACTCTCCCGTGCTGCAGATGCACCCTGCCTGGCCTACAGAAAGACTCAAATAAAAATTAAAAGATTTTCAAAAAAAAATAATAATTCAATTTGCTATCAATTTGGCAATTTGTGTCACTCTCCCCTGCTACAGGTGCATCCTGCCTGGCCTACAGAAAGGCTGAAATAAAAATTAAAAGATTTTCAAAAAAAAAAAATAATTCAAATACGGAGACTTGTGTTAATTATTCTTGTGGTGCTGTTTGTTATACAGTTGGTTTTAGTCAAAAATGTCTGAAAGAAAATTCCTTAGTGGGGCACAAAGGCAAAAAGCTCAGAGGCTGAAAGAAAAGCAACAGGTGAACCTGCTTAGGAACATCCCTAAATTGACTGGGTATTTTCAGTCTGCTGGATCGCCATCCACTCATTCTGAATCAGGCCTTGAACTAACCACTAAAGGAGCGGTTACTTTAGAGATCACAAAACAAGTCAACAGTGATTGCTCTGAGTCCTCTGACAGTGATGTATCCACAAATGAACTTTTGTCAGCATCACTGACAACTGAAACACCCTTTGTTTCTACCAACAACCCAACATGCGCTGATCCAGATGTGGCAGTAACTGTTGTGTCTGTTGAACCAAATCTGAGAGTAGAAGCAACAGGATCAAATTCCTACAGCTCAGACCCTGCATGCTGGGGTAAAGTCGATGAACAATTGAGGGCATACTGGACCAAAATGGGCCCAGAGTTATGTCAAAAAAAAGATGCAGATTTTGCAGCATCAGAAAGATTTCAAAAACATCAAAAGAGGTACTTCTCTAAAACACTTTTCAAACGAAAACTAGCAAATGGGGAATCTGTTTTTTTAGAGATTGGCTGTTATATGCCCCTTCAACAGGTAACATTTACTGTTTTGCTTGTAAATTGTTTGGTGATAGAGAGAGCCATTCCTCTTTGTCAACAGGTTACAGTGATTGCAAGAATGTATCTGTTCCCTTGGCTGAACATGAAGGTTCAGAGAACCACAGTAAGTCGTTACTTTCTTATGTTGCTCGGTCTGCCAAGAGTGGCACTGGCAGTCAAATAGATTCATAACTTAAAAAAACAATTTGAGAGTGAATATGAATATTGGACAAATGTTTTAAAAAGGGTGGTGGTCGTAGTTTAATTTTTGGCAGAGAGAGGACTACCTTTTAGGGGACACAGTGAAATGTTTGGGCATCCTGATAACCGGAACTTTATGGGTGTCCTTGAAGTAATCAGCGAGTTTGACCCCTTCCTTAAGAAACATATAGAAAAATTTGGGAATGCTGGCAAGGGAAAGCCCTCATACCTTTCATCAACCACATGTTTAGAATTTATTGAACTGATGGGAGAACGTGTAGTTGGCGATATTATCTATCAAATAAAAATTGCAAAGTACTTTTCAATTATTGTCGATTCAACCCCTGATGTGACACATACAGACCGGCTAACATTTATAGTAAGATACTGTATGTATCACTGGATGGATGCATTGAAAAACGTTTTCTTAAATTTCTTCCAATTCTAAGTCACACAGGAGAGTCACTTTTCCATTCAGTACTTACTGATGACATGGGAATTGATATTAGAATTTGCCGTGGGCAGTGTTATGACAACGCAGCCAATATGTCAGGTGCTTATAAAGGTCTGCAGGCATGTATCAAAGAGCATAATCCTTTAGTTGAATGGGTACCATGTGCTGCACATACCCTAAATTTAGTTGGGGCAAATTGTGTGAACTGTTGCTTCGAGACAGAAGAGTTTTTTAATTTTGTTCAAACTCTTTTTAATTTTTCATCAAAGTCTTGCGCCCGTTGGCATATAATTACAGCAGGATTACAGCCAAATATCAACAACAGAATAGAGACATTAAAAACCCTTTGTGACACCAGATGGTCAGCACATGCACAAGCCACCAAAGCACTAACCGTGAATTACGCCAACATTCATGAATCATTGAACAACATAGCAGATGACCTTAACCAGAATCTACCAACTCATGATGAGGCTAAGTCACTCTGTAAAAAAATGGAAAAACTGGAAAATGCATTTCTTTGTGTTATGTGGAACAACATATTGAGCCGATTTCACAAAACAAATACTGCTTTGCAGTTGACTTGGATTTATGCAATGCAATTGATTTGGTCAGGTTATTGAAGGGTTATGTGGCTGGTTTACGTAAAGAATTTGACAACTTTGAGAAAGAAGCAAAAGAAATTTCTTCTTCAGTTTCCCAACAGTATAAAGTGGAGAAACAGCAGCAGCGAAAAAGAAAAAAAACTTTCAGATGAAGCAGCAGAGACAGAGTGCATACAGACAGGCCGAGAGGGGTTCAGAACAGGTGTTTTCTTTGTAATTGATCGACTTGTTGCCAAAATGGACCGGAGGTACCAGTCCTACAGTGGTATACATCACACATTTGGATTCTTGAACAGAATTTCTTCTGTTTCTTCTGATGATCTTCATTTACTAGCTACTAATCTTCAAAAAAAAATATACAGATGATTTGGAAGATGATTTTGCCAATGAAATATGTCAGTTGAGAGAATTTGTGCAAGGACATGAGGACATTGTGCAAGGGCCTACTACAGTTAATAAGGCAGAAGAAATTGCTGTCTGTTTTTCCGAATGTTGATATTGCTCTTTGGCTCTTCATTACCTGTAACAAATGCAAGTGGTGAGCGCTCATTCTCAAAACTGTCACTTATAAAAAACAAACTAAGGTCAACAATGCAACAGAGTAGGCTGAATCACCTGGCACTGATGTCAATTGAAAGTGATGTCCTACAGAAAATGGATTTCACAAGCCTGATCAAGGAGTTTTCTGTCAGAAAAGCACGAAAGAAAACATTCAATTGATAACTTGTTTTATATATTTTTTTAATCTACCGTATATACTCGAGTATAAGCCGACCCGAGTATAAGCCGAGGTTCCTAATTTTACCTACGAAAACTGGGAAAACTTATTGACTCTAGTATAAGCCTAGACACAACTACAGCCCTGTCTCCCAGCAGCGCACATTCTGCCAAAGCGACCCCCCCCCCAGCAATCAACCGGACTTCTTTGCAAAGTTGATAGTGACAGAGAATTGCCAAACGGATTACTGTCTGCATTGTCCCACTGTCCCACTACCATGTGCAGAGGGTGCGGTGTGATATTGCCATCACTGGTAATCCTTCATATAACCAACAGAGGGCGCTGTGTGATATTGCAGTCACTGTTATTCTTTCATATAACCAACAGACGGCACTGTGTGATATTGCAGTCACTGTTATTCTTTCATATAACCAACAGATGGTGCTGTGTGATATTGCAGTCACTGTTATTCTTTCATATAACCAACAGAGGGCACACTGTTATTATTTCATATAACCAACAGAGGGTGCTGTGTGATATTGCAGTCACTGTTATTCTTTCATATAACCAACAGAGGGCGCACTGTTATTCTTTCATATAACCAACAGAGGGTGCTGTGTGATATTGCAGTCACTGTTATTCTTTCATATAACCAACAGATGGCGCTGTGTGATATTGCAGTCACTGTTAATCTTTCATATAACCAACAGACGGCACTGTGTGATATTGCAGTCACTGTTATTCTTTCATATAACCAACAGATGGTGCTGTGTGATATTGCAATCACTGTTATTCTTTCATATAACCAACAGAGGGCGCACTCTTATTCTTTCATATAACCAACAGAGTGTGCTGTGTGATATTGCAGTCACTGTTATTCTTTCATATAACCAACAGATGGCGCTGTGTGATATTGCAGTCACTGTTAATCTTTCATATAACCAACAGAGGGCGCACTCTTATTCTTTCATATAACTAACAGATGGCGCTGTGTGATATTGCAGTCACTGTTATTCTTTCATATAACCAACAGAGGGCGCACTGTTATTCTTTCATATAACCAACAGAGGGTGCTGTGTGATATTGCAGTCACTGTTATTCTTTCATATAACCAACAGAGGGCGCACTGTTATTCTTTCATATAACCAACAGAGGGTGCTGTGTGATATTGCAGTCACTGTTATTCTTTCATATAACCAACAGAGGGCGCACTGTAATTCTTTCATATAACCGACAGAGGGCATTGTGGGATATTGCAGTCTCTCCCCAAGTGAACTGTTGGTATAGGAATGATTAAAAGTGACTGCAATCTCAGCTACTGCCCGCTGACCCGAGTATAAGCCGAGGTAGACTTTTTCAGAACATTTTGGATGCTGAAAAACTCGGCTTATACTCGAGTATATACGGTATTCATTGTTATTGTGTGTTCAGCTCAGTTACAGTGCAGTAGACACAAACTATCAAAGTGCAAGCAATGGTTGCTTTTGATATACATTTATTCAACCAGGTCTCTATTGTACTCTTTCTTGTTTTATGATATGCCTAATGCCAAAGTGTAAGCTTACCATTTGGTTATTTTTTTTTTTTTTAAATTATTTTACTATTACTGATAGTTAATAATTTGGAAGTTAATTGCAGATTACTGTGTAAATATGCTAGCGTCATGTGCCATTGCCTAAGCTTTAAAACACTAGCATATTTACATGGCGGTCTGCTTTTTTTTATTTTAAAAAATGGCGTGTACTGGCCTAGAAGGGGGCCCTGTGGAAAGTGTAGCCTAGGGGCCTCACATGTCCTTAATCCGCCACTGTCGCCTGCTACCTGCGGAGGGGTGAGAGCTGTGAAGATGTATAATTCTCTCCCTGAATCAGTCTTACAGGCTGATACATTAGATAAGATAGATAGAAGGGGTTGGATGGCTTTTTCGCAAGTGCGGGAATACAGGGCTATGGACTGAGGCAATACAGCTCATAGTACAAGTTGATCCAGGGACTCTGGAGTCAAGAAGGATTTTTTCATCCCTCTGAGGCAAATTGAAGAGGATTCTAATGGGGTTTTTTGCCTTTTATTTTTTTAACTTGATGGGCATGTGTCATTTTTCAACATAACTTACTATGTTACTATGTAAAAATATCTATTATCAGTTACTATTTTATATGCATTTACTATTTTATATGCATTTACTTATTCCATCACCCTTGTACCATCTACTCATTTCTAGTATTTCTTATGTTAAGTTATATAGGAATGGAAATGTTAGGATTCTTTCTTGTTTTCTATCATGTCCCATGCTTTTCTTTTACTATTTTCTTTTCTCCTTTTCCTCTAACCTTTTAACTCAATACAAGTTAAGTTTAAAAAAAATGGTGGGTGGGGGTGGCATACGTTATATATATGGAATACATTTTTTTTTTGCATTATCTTATCTTTACTCCTGTCCCATTCTTTTCTTTTACCATTTTCTTATCTGAAAAAAATTTAAAAAGATAGGATAGGTTATAAGGTAATGTATAAGATATAGGTTACATTATAATTAGATAGGATAAGTTATAGGGGATAGGAATGTTAGAATTAATAATTTCCTTTTTATTATGCTCTCCTATCTTTTCTCATCTAGTAGCACATAAGTTTAAAGTTGCAGGGTGGAAAAGATATAGCAGTGATGGGCGAATTTCTCCAGTTTTGGCGAAAAATTAGTGAATTTCCCGCGAAATGGCAAAAAATTCACAAAACATGAATTTTGCCACTGGCATCAAAATTATTTTGACTCCGGCGACAACTCTGACGCCTGCGAAAATTGTGACAATTTTCACTGCAATTTTGTGAATTTGTTCGCAGACGGCCACAAAGGCCCGGGCATAGGGCAGCAGAGTTTCAGAGGAGGCATGCTGCCCAGCTGCATTTGGATAAGTTCCAAGCACTGGAGACACCATTCCAGTCTCCAGTGCTGCACCAGACCCGACTGTTCAAGATGTGTGCATGCACGTATAAGTGCAGGCACAGTAAGGGGAGGAGGATGTGGTAAGCGACGGGGGGGGGATGTGGACGGCAATGAGGAGGTAGACTCGGATTGGGAAGGGGACAGGGAGAAGAATGTGGACCGTGAAGGGGGGGAGACGACCAGAGACAGTCTAGGGGTGCCCGGTTTGTAAATCCTGGCCTGTTTAAAGGGATACTGTCATGGGAAAAATTTTTTCCAAAATTAATCAGTTAATAGTGCTGCTCCAGCAGAATTCTGCACCGAAATCCATTTCTCAAAAGAGCAAACAGATTTTTTTTATATTCAATTTTGAAATCTGACATGGGGCTAGACATTTTGTCAATTTCCCAGTTGCCCCAAGTCATGTGACTTGTGCTCTTATAAACTTCAATCACTCTTTACGGCTGTACTGCAAGTTGGAGTGATATCACCCCCCTCCCTTTTCCCCCCAGCAGCCAAACAAAAGAACAATGGGAAGGTAACCAGATAGAAGCTCCCTAACACAAGATAACAGCTGCCTGGTAGATCTACGAACAGCACTCAATAGTAAAAACCCATGTCTCACTGAGACACATTCAGTTACATTGAGAAGGAAAAACAGCAGCCTGCCAGAAAGCATTTCTCTCCTAAAGTGCAGGCACAAGTCACATGACCAGGGGCAGCTGGGAAATTGACAAAATGTCTAGCCCCATGTCAGATTTCAAAATTGAATATAAAAAAATCTGTTTGCTCTTTTGAGAAATGGGTTTCAGTGCAGGATTCTGCTGGAGTAGCACTATTAACTGATGCGTTTTGAAAAAAAACATGTTTTCCCATGACAGTATCCCTTTAAAGAAAATCATAGCAGTAAATAAAACACCAGTTGCAGCTTATTTACTGTGTGATTTGCTGCAATAAGTATGAATGGTATGTGAATACAAAGTGGGATCCCCTTTGCATCAATATAGAAGATGAACATCTAGTTTAGTTAAATCTAAAATGTGCCATTGTGATTGGATTAGTGGAAGAGTTTATATGCCACACCAGCGGGTTGAACTGAAGAAGCTGCTCGGACGAGTACATGAGAACATCTTCATTGATTACTCAGCAAGTCCAGTTGTTTTTAGATTTACCTATACTAGATATACCATGACCTGGATGAATGAAAATCTTCATAGTCATAGAAGATGAACACAGGTCACCTTTTGATTGGCTGCAAGTTTAGTTTAGATTACTATAGAAATGAAAAAAAATCTGATGAGGCCGTCTGTATGCTTGTGCCTCTTTGACCCAACAGGAGGAAGTAGCAGGTGGAGCTGCAACAACTGAAATAAAAACTATAAATGTATTTATACAGTATATACAGCAGGCAACTAAATCAGGCTTATACATTTCATTATTTCCTGCTACGTCTAATTGAGGAACACTTTAATGAGCTTTAAAGCCTTAGGCACATGAGGAGCTTTGTCACCTGCAGTTAAATCTTCAAAATATTTCGCAAGCTGACTTCCCATTAGATTCGGCCAGTGGCTCTTTAAGTAAGTAATAGATAAATGGATTGCTTCTTTGCTGACAGGGAGCACAGTTGTATCTTGTCTCCATAAGAGGGCAGCTAATGCCCATTTCCTCATTCAGTGTGTGTGTTCTGCAAGCGAGCAATCTTAAATTGTTAGCTTGGTGTTAAATATAGCAAATCCAGTTAATTAAGTTTTTATAACTTTGCATAAAAGGATCTGCTGTTTGCAGAATGAGCAGGCTGCAGCCCTGTTACAGTGGACACCCATTTGTTATTATTAGTGATGGGTGAATTTGCGAAAAATTCGCGAAACAGCGCCGGCGTTTCGTTTTTGATGCCGGCACTCGTTTTTGAAAAAGTTTGGGAACCCCTCTCAGTAATTTACTCCACATTCAACAAAAAAGATAACAGTGGTATGGCTTTAATTTCCCAGCAACGAGTACTGGGGGGGGGGTGAAACGCGTTAGGCTCCATGAGGGGTTTGTTGATGATATTTTACAAGATGTAATAAAGTTGTATCTTTATCTTAAAAACATGCTTCTGGAAATTTTTACAAGTAATGAGGTTATACCACTGTTTGGTCACTATAGGACTCCAGCATGCGAGTATATGTTTACTTTGATCCATATCCAAGTAACTAAAGGTGGCCATAGACGCAAAGATACGCTCGTTTGGCAACATCGCCAAACGAGTGGATCTTTCCCCGATATGCCATTAACAAGCATGGCTATATCGGGGGTAATCTGATTGTTCGGCCGTATGGCCAAACGATCCGATTACGATGTGCCATGGGCTCTGGCGGGATCGGTCGGGTCAAAATCAAACCTGACCAATCGACCAATCGACCAAACGACCGATCTCCACCGGACGAAAGATGTCGGCACATGCCACACACGATACAAAAATCGTACGAATCCTTGATTCGTACGATAGGATCTGTGTGTCTACGGCCACCTTTAGAGTCTAATTTGACTTTTTTGACAAAGTGTTTTGGACTGATGAGACAAAAATGGATTTATTTGGTCTTAACAAAAAGGGCTTTGCATGGCGGAAGAAGAAGAACACCACATTCCAAGAAAAATGCCTGCTACTGTCAAATTTGGTGGAGGTTCCATCATGCTGTGTTAAAGTCGAGGGTCGGATGAATTCAACCCAGTATCAACAAATTCTTCAGGATAATGTTCAAGCATCAGTCACAAAGTTGAAGTTATGCAGGGGTTGGATATTCCAAAAAGACAATGACCCTAAACTTCGAAATATACAAAGGCATTTATGCAGAGGGAGAAGTACAATATTCTGGAATGGCCGTCACAGTCCCCCGACTTGAATATCATCGAAAATCTATGGGTTGATTTGAAGCAGGCTGTCCATGCTTGGCAGCCATCAAATTTAACTGAACTGAAGAGATTTTGTATGGACTAATGGACACTCATCAAAGTCTATAGGAGGCATCTAGAGGCTGTTACATTTGCAAAAGGAGGCTTAACTAAGTATTGATGTAATATCTCTGTTGGGGTGCCTACATTTATGCACCTCTCTGATTTTGTTATGATGCATATTGCATATTTTCTGTTAATACAATAAACTTTTTCACTGCTGAAACACTACTGTTTCCATAAGGCGTGTTATATATTAAAAGGAAGTTGCTACTTTGAAAACTCAGCCAATGATAAACAAAACTCCAAAGAATAAAGAGGGGTTCCCAAACTTATTCATATGACATATAAATGGCTCTTTTCTAATTTTTCAGTAGCAATCTATAAATGAAAGACCAGTTGCTTAGATAAATTATAACCAAACCTAACCAGTAAATAATATTTTTGTTCTGTGAAACTACTATGGTTAACTATCTATACTACATTGGTGGTGTTGCCCAGTGCTGCTGACATGGGCTTGAACACAAATCTCTAGGGAATAGGGGAAACTAATCCAGCACAGCTGGGGTGTGAGCAAGTTCCAGGACAGTCACCATATTTATAGCGGTGACAGATGAGTTCAGAATGTCGCAAATTGGTGTCAGAGCTTAGAGAGGGAAGGAGGGAGAGTGGGGCTGAAATACAATCCACTGAGCATCTAATGAAGAGAGAGACAGGGAGTAAAAAAAGGATACACGCACTTGCTAGCTAAAAGGAAAGTTCTATAGGAAACACGTTTGGGAAGAGACTGCTTGCTGCTGGAAAGCTCTGGTAGGCCGACCTGAAGCACATCAGTAGCATAGCACCAAGTCTTCTCCTGCCATGATTCAAGACCAGTATCTTATTGAATGTCCAATCGACTCTGATCATGACCAAATATATTTGCAAAACCCTCCAAATACAAAGGTCTACATCGAAGTGCCCCCCAGACAAGATATACGGGATCCTCGGGGTATCAACAAGCATCTGAAGGTACTATCGCTTGTAAGGTGTATGGAAAGTATCAGCATGTCCCACTGATTTATTTATTAAGAGTCAGTGCATTTTGCAGGGCAGTAAAGACAGAAATAGAATGAGGAAAATATTCCATTTGGGAATTTGGCAAAGGTATTTAGCAAGATATGGGGTTTTGCAATCCTAGGAATTTAAACAACTGAATCCAAACCCATGATTTCCTTTTATTACTTTAGTCTATTAGTCTACTATATTCTGCACAGCTAGACATGCTACTATACATACAGTATGTGTGCATGTTTGTGGAATCCAGCACACTCGTTACCTTTTCAATAGATACCATGGATTAAATGTCATCCATTGATAAGGAAAAATGTCGACATTTGTTTGCTTTATTGGGCAAAAAGTTTTGACTTCAGAAAATCTCATACATAGGCGTTATATTTTACTTATTTATTGACCCATAATCCTTAGAAAAAATGCCACTATATAGGACTTCCAAAAATGTCTATTTTAATAGCACTATATGGTTTTTACCATAACAGGGGTTCTTATACTTTTAAACTGGCAGGTGGATTTCTCTGATGTACTGGCTGAACCAGCATCATTTCACAGTTTTGATAAGGTATGGACCTGGAGTGACATCCTGTTTGAATCATCCAAGTTGTGGTGCTACCGCATTATATCCCTGCTGTGTGCCGTGCCAGTGTCTCTGCTCTCAGGAATCCTTTTTGCACTTCTAGGCTGCCTACACATATGGTAAGCAAACCCACCTAAAAACTAGGGGTCTTTTATCATACCTTCAAAACACTGAACTATTGGGACACGTTTATAATTGGTGGATTGACACCACTATGGCATGTATCTATGCTGTTTTAGTTATCCTAAGAAAGCAAAAAGGGGAAGAAATTCCTCCTTTCACTATTATAGAATGGCAGCTTTTGATTGTCATTTCATGACAGTAACTGTACTGTAGCTCCTAGCTGTTCAAGTGACCCCTTAAATGACCTCAGTTCCATAATATATTATAATTTTGTACTGCAGAGCTCCTAGCAAGGAACATGAATCGTATACTAGGTTACTTCCAGATTCATTAACATATGTATCTTCCTACATTTCACCATTTTAAATAAATATTTACATTGTGTGATTCGTGATGTATGATACAGTCATTCCATTGTTTCAGAAGACTTTTCAAGATGTGGGGTTTTACTTGTATACTGTATTTCTGAATTCTACCTGTTATGGGTACAACAACAAGGGTTGCTACCGTTGGTAACTTTAATTGGTTAACTTGAATGCTCATTCATTTTCTGCAGTAAGATATTAAGTATGTAAAACCACTCAAATACAAATGCAACATATATATAGGGGGCATCACTACACTTGTATAACCCTGAAACCTTATAGGGTTATGATTTTTAATTGCAGCATGATCAGTGTTTAATTAGCAAATTAGGAAAATGTCTTTCCATTAGACTGCTGCAAACAACATAGACGTTTCTCCAGTATATACAGTAAATGTTATTTTCTGGATCTAGGTGTAAGCATGCCAAAAAATACAGATAACCTTTTATTGGGGTAGTTGAGGAGGGTACACTTTGTTTTACATAGGCAACAAAAGTAAAGCAATGACCGATTTTATAGACTATAATGTGCAGTCGCAGGCAGCTTGCAGTAGGTGGATTGGTTTGTTAGCCTGTCACACCTGTTGGTTTCAATCTGTCATTCGGTTTAATGGCAACTGCCTGTCACCATTGGCACAGATAATTTTTGGCCCTAATATGTTGTTGCTTTTAAACTCGATGACAGGCATTTCTCTATACAGACAAAGAAACTGCCTAGTGTTGTATTAGGGGCAGATTTATCAAGGGTCGAATTTCGAAGTGTTAAAAATTACGAAGTACGATCATACTTCGAATCGAACAAATTTATTGTACGATTGTATGATTTCACCAAAAAATCCTTTGACTTCAAAAAACTTAGCCAAACACACAGGCGGTCCCCCATAGGCTAAACAGCAATTTGGCAGGTTTAAGATGGCAAAGTTTTGAAGTCAAAGTTTTTTAAAGAGACAGTACTTCGATATTCGAAGTGGAACAATTTTGCTTCAAGTCGAAGTAGCCTATTCGATGGTCGAAGTACCCAGGAAATTACTTTGAAATTTGAAGTTTTTGTGTTCGAAAATTCCCTCGAATTCACTTGGACCCTTGATAAATCTGGCCCTTAGTGTTGAAGTAACTGCATTATTCAAAATGTACTATGATTTTGCCAGTATTACTATGTGGTAATAATAACATTTACTAGAATGTAAATGAGGACTTCCTCGCCACCTCACACTCTGCCTCTCACTAGTGCCTGACAGGAATACTCATTTTAACTAAACTAGCCCCTGATTCACTATATGTGGCTATAAGAGGCTAATTTAATAGGTGCTGAATTGCTGCAGTATATCAGTATAAAACAAGTAGCATTCGTTGCTAATCGAAACTAAATTCTGAATGGTTGTTGTCATTGATAACACAGTATTCTGCATGCATTATATATGAACTGAGTAGATATGAGCTATTTGGAGTGCACCCATATCAAAATTCTCAGGTATACCCTGCAGCCGCCTGCAGAAGCTATGGGCTGCATCTTTGCAGTCACTTCCTGTCTGACTTTGATTTGTACAGTGAAAGAGGCCTTATTCAGCAGAATAGCAGTTTGACATTCCATGAATCAAAATGGTTCAATTACAGGTTAATTTAATCATGTGTCATCCTGTGTTTTTCTAGATTATATTTCTGTTTATTATTTCTTCCAGGTGTGCCATGCCATGTATACAGCTTTGCAATATCTGCATGCCCCCTATCCGGAGCCTGTGGGCAAGTGTGTTAGACATATTCATCGCTCCTATCTGTTCCAGCATTGGCCGCTGCTGCAGTTCTATTTATGTGAATGTTGCCAAGCAAAGACTATAGCAGGGTTGAGACTGGCTGGTCAACATATGGGACACAAGGAAAAAGTTTTTTAAAATAAATGTGCTACCTGCAAAGCAATCTCTTGCAGTCAGAAACAAAATAAAACATCCAAATTGATATATGCTAGGGACACGGGGGTGGTGGGCAACTTGCAGTGATCAGCTTTATTCATCCCAGTCTTTGTGACACTTTTGTTTTTCACGTATAATTCAATAATTGACAGTTGTTGGACTTTATTGTATAATGTTATCCCCTCAGCATTGACTTTGTTGTAATACATTCCCTGTGTAGCCTCCCATGTTTTGCAAATGTTTCTTCTGCAAATGTTGTTGTACTGATTGTTACAAGGGGATTTCTGCAGCTGTTTTGTTCTAGTATCCATGTTGCTGCTAACTCAAATAAAACATTTTTAAATCCTGATGGTCTAGTTTTGTGTACACTATATTTGAGGTAAGGCTCCTGAAATGTCATTGAAACATTGTAGAGAAAGGAGCACTGATGGATACACTGAGTCAACATATTTTTCGGTGTTCCATTCTCTACACTGTTTCTATGAACTTTGTAGCTGTCTGGGAGCTTAATGAATGTGTAGCGTGGGAAGAAGTTGTAGAGGAGAGAATTATGGCTCATTGTAAATTAAGGATGCGCTTTTTTTTATAAAGCACCCCCATAGAAGTAGATGGCTAAACTGCACTGAGCATTTCCTATAACAGTTGCCTGAAACTGTCTCACTTGGTTGAAATAGATACATAGATGTGGGACCCATTATACAGATTGTGGGGGACATGGGTTTTTGATCAAACAGTTATTTCTGTAATTTGGATTTGCATACAGAAAGTAGTAAAAATTAAATTGAAACATTAATCAAACAGAAAAACAAAATATTTTTTTTAAAAAAAAATTAATTGGAAATTGTGTATCCATGTTTAAAAATAAAACACTAAAATGGGCATTTGTGGATCAGCCAGTTGAATTCACACCCTGCTCTGAATTCATTAAAAGTAAATATGGTACGCAATTTATAAGGATCACATTGACTTTATTAATGCTAGGTAAACTATGTTGTCCAGGTATTATGTCCTGGGTGCCTCATTTATCTGCTTTGCATGTATTTACTGTATATGAGTGACATCTGCCATGCCTAATATTTCCTTATCAAATACAGCCTATTTATTGTAGCATACTAAAAGTTTAAATTTCATGCAAGTCAAAATTAAGACTCTGTGTTTATAATTGTAGCTTCTACTACATCTCTTGTGACACCCTAGCAAAAAGTTCTCTATTGCAGATGAGGACACTGAAATATTCTTCTGCTAGAGACCACGCCTGAGACAAAAATTTCACACTTGGGTGAAGAATTCGAACAACTTAACAGGAGGAATAGTGGAGAGGGACAAGGTTCGCATTACATGAAGGGCTACTAAAGCTAAATTAAGATAAGCAACAACAGCCCCAGCAAAAGGGCAAGACACATACAGCCCAGTGCGTGGGTGAGACAGAAAGCAAACGTTAGCCTAAACTCACTGCACAGCTTGGACTTTTCATGGATTTTCTGCAAAAACATGTACTACAATAAAGTGAAACTTTTTTTAATTTGTTCTGGGAACTAAAACTACCAGCTATCAGTTAACAGTTTGCATGCTTTGGGTTGCAGGTGAACAGCTGGTTAGCCAGTAGCCAGAGATGGAATGGTGGCTGCTGGGGTGATGTGTATTGTAGTTTACGAATTAATGGAGGGATTCTGTGGTTAAATAACAAAGGACAATGGGCAGAATATAGGGGTGGACATGTAATCTGCTTGAAAAGGAAGCATGTATATTTTTTACATGAACAGTTTTTTAAAAAAAATAATAACAACAGAGAGGTAGCTGTAGACAGACATAAGTAATCACCTTTAACTAAAAAGCAGCACATATATTCGATTTGCACAATGGGCAGAGACCACCTTACCACCCTGGGCTGTGCTTAGGGAAAGTCTTTCGAGGGAGGTGCTTCTGTATATTACCAGCCCACTGCACTGCTTTGCACAGAAGGTCTGGCAGCATCAGCACAGTGAGAGAGCCAAAACAGGGTAATACTGGCATATCAAGAGGACATGGCACAAATCCAACAACCAGAACCAGCAAAGCAGGACAAATCAAACACGGAGGCATTAACTAAAGAGATAGACCTGGTGCAAAGGGACCCCAAAAAGATCAACCAAGAGGTTGTGCAGGTGAGTAGGGGGTGTCAAGTTTTACTCAATGCCATGGGAAATCGCTATGTCATTTAACTATTATTTTTAACATAATAAGTAAGGTTGATAAAAGACACACGTCTATCAATTTCAACTTTTTTTTTTTTTTAATCTGCCTAACTGCCAGTTGATCCAGAGGAAAGCAAAAAACCCATCTGAAGCCTCTCCAATTTGCGTCAGAGGGGGAAAAAAAATCCTTCCTGACTCCAAAATAGCAATCGGACTAGTCCCTGGATCAACTTGTACCATGAGCTATCTCCCATAACCCTGTATTCCCTCACTTGCTAAAAAGCTATCCAACCGCTTCTTAAAGCTATCTAATGTACCAGCCTGTACAACTGATTCAGGGAGAGAATTCCACATCTTCACAGCTCTCACTGTAAAAAATCCCTTACAAATATTTAGGCGGAACCTCTTTTCTTCTAATCGGAATGGGTGACCTGGAAAGACCTTCTGGTAAATAAAGCATTAGAGAGATTATTATATGATCCCCTTATATATGTATACATAGTTATCATATCACCCCTTAAGCGCCTCTTCTCCAGCGTGAATATCCCCAATTTGGCCAGTCTTTCCTCATAGCTAAGATTTTCCATACATTTTACTAGCTTAGTTGCCCTTCTCTGTACCCTCTCTAATACAATAATGTCCTGTTTGAGTGATGGAGACCAAAACTGTACGGCATATTCAAGTGCTCTATACAGTGGAAGAATGACCCCCTCCTCCCATGACTATGTCTATGCCCCATTTAATACAGCTCAAGACCTTATTTGCCCTTGATGCTGCTGACTGGCATTGCTTGCTACAGCCAAGTTTATCATCTACAAGGACTCCAAGGTCCTTTTCCATAATGGATTTGCCTAGTGCAGTCCCATTAAGGGTATAAGTGGCTTGGATATTTTTACATCCCAGGTGCATGACTTTACATTTATCAACATTGAATCTCATTTCCCGCTTAGCTGCCCAGATTGCCAGTTTGTCAAGATCGTGTTGAAAGGATGCCAAATCCTGGATGGAATTAATTGGGCTGGATAGTTTTGTGTCATCTGCAAACACTGATATATTACTTACAATACCCTCCCCTAAGTCATTAATAAACAAGTTAAATAAAAGTGGACCCAATACTGAACCCTGGGGGACCCCACAAACAAACTTACTCCAAGTAGAGAATGTACCATTAACAACCACCCTCTGTACCCGATCCTGTAGCCAGTTTCCATGTGCAAACAACTTCATTAAGCCCAACAGACCCTATCTTAGAAAGCAGTCGTTTATGGGGCACAGCAGGACCGCCATCACAAATCGCAGGGCCCCATACGACAAAATTTCCTGGGCCCCCTGGGCTGCACCCACGCAAGCACCACCTACAGGTCCGCCCTCCCCACCCCCACAGGTCCGCCCCCACCACACAGTAAAAAAACTAAAAAAATATTGGTAGCTAGGGTTCCCACATGTTAATAAAAAATAAAAAGATATTGGTGGTCAGGGCCCGCCATAAAAAAACATTTGTGGCCAGGGCCCCCCCATTAAAAAATATTGGTGGCTAGGACCCCACATGAGAAAAAAATAATTGGTGACCAAAATTGGTAGCGAGGGCCCCCCCCACATTATGAGAAAATTGGTGGCCAGGGCCCCTTAAACGTCTATGCCTTCCCAAAGTCAGCAGCTCTCAGAAAGATGGGGCCCGGCTAATCAGTAAGTGTGGCCCCCTTACCCTCGGGACCCCCTACAACTCTCCCCCCTGTCCCCCCTGATGGCTGCCCTGGGACACAGTGTCAAACGCTTTGGCAAAATCCAAATAGATCACATCTACTGCCCCCCCACTGTCCAGCATCTTACTTACCTCATCATAAAAAGCAATCAAATTTGTCTGAAATGACCTATTCTTCATATTCTTCAGCATATTCCATGCTGATTGCTGCTCATAATGCCATTCACTAGGACAAAATCTTGAATGTGATCCCTTAAAGGGATCCTGTCATCGGAAAACTTTTTTTTTCAAAATCTGACATGGGGCTAGACATTTTGCCAATCCCAGCTGCCCCTGGTCATGTGACTTGTGCCTGCACTTTAGGAGAGAAATGCTTTCTGGCAGGCTGTTTTTTTTCCTTCTCAATGTAATTGAATGTGTTTCAGTGGGACATGGGTTTTTACTATTGAGTGTTGTTCTTAGATCTACCAGGCAGCTGTTATCTTGTGTTAGGGAGCTTTCATCTGGTTACCTTCCCATTGTTCTGTTGTTAGGCTGCTGGGGGGGAGGGGGTGATATCACTATAACTTGCAGTACAGCAGTAAAGAGTGATTGAAGTTTATCAGAGCACAAGTCACACGACTTGGGGCAGCTGGGAAATTGACAATATGTCTAGCCCCATGTCAGGTTTAAAAATTGAATATAATAAAATCTGTTTGCTCTTTTGAGAAATGGATTTCAGTGCAGAATTCTGCTGGAGCAGCACTATTAACTGATTCATTTTGAAAAAAAATGTCCCATTAGAGTATCCCTTTAACAAGCCTTCAAATAATTTGCCCACCACAGGTGTGAAATGTACTGGCCTATAATTGCCAGGCTGAGATTGTAATCCCTTTTTAAATATTGGAATGACATCAGCTTTTCTCCAGTCCATAGGCACCATACCAGAATCATAGAGAATCTGAGAAAATAGGGGCTGGTCTAAAACTGAACTAAGCTTTCTTAGAACCTGGGGTTTATGCCATCAGGCCCTGGAGCCTTGTTTACATTAATTTTTATTAAAGCTTTATGAATAATATCCTGAGTCAGCCACTGACTAGATTGAGCTGAGCAATTAGTGCAGCTATACAGTGAGCCTGGGAACTCAGACTCCTCTATTGTATACACTGAAGAAAAGAACTGATTTAACACATTGGCCCTTCTGTATCTGTTACAACCATACTGGTACCATTATTTAATGGAGCAACATTCTCAACCTGCATCTTTTTACTATTAATATATTTAACTTTTTAGGGTTAGTTTTCTCCTCCACCGCAATGAACTCTTCATTTCCTTTCTTTGCCTTCCGGATTGCTGATTTACAACATTTATTACAGTGTTTATATTCATTAAATGCAGCCTCTGTCCCAACAGATTTGTCATTTTTAAATGTCTTTCTCTTTCCTATTAACTTCTTTACTCCTGCATTAAGCCACACAGGATAATTCTTAGAGCTTCTACATTTACTGCTTAAGGGAATAAATTGAGAACCTTAATGATTTAATATCATTTTAAATGACAACCATTTCTGTTCTGTGTTTTTAGCTGAAAACGTAATGCCCCAATCAATACTCTGTAGGGCAGCCCTCAAGGCACTAAAATTAGCTTTTCCAAAATTCATGGTTTTTATTGTCCCAGTATATATTTGTTTTTTGCACCAGACATTAAATGATATAACGGTCACTATTACCCAGGGGTTCAATGACTTGCACATTTGCTATAAGTTCTGGGTCATTTGAGATCACTAAATCCAGAAGAGCATTTTTTCTGGTAGGCTCCTCAACAACCTATGCCATAAAATTGTCATGCAACAAGTTTATAAACTTGTTCCCATTCACTGATCTGGCAGTACTGTTGCTGCAGTCAATATGTGGGTAATTAAAATCCCCCATTATCATTACTTTACCCAAGCTAGCAGCCTTTTCTATTTGCATCAGGAGCTTCGCCTCCTCCTCCTCACTTACATTAGGGAGTCTATAGCATACGCCTGCAATTAATTTGCTGGACTCTTTACAATTGGTTAAGAACTCCACCCATAAGACTTCTGCCCCCTTATTTTCTAACATAACCTCCTCCTTTATATAAGCTTTTAAATCCTGCCTTACAAACCTGCCTTTTCTATTGCCTCTATTCCTCCGAAACAAAGTATGGCCACTGATATTTACTGCCCAATCATGCGACTCATTCAGCCATGTTTCGGCCACACCAATCGCATCATATTTTCCCTCCAGTACCAGCAGCTCCAGCTCTCCCATTTTACCAGTCAGACTCCTTGCATTTGCAAACATACATTTAATACTGGTACCATATTGAACATATGACATATGGTTCTCCCTATCCTTAACAGTACCGCCAACCAAATCTCCTTCCCCTATTTTGCCTTTCTTTGCCCACTATCTCATCTAACCTGTCTTCCACTGAATCTTTTACTGAACCCTCCCCCCCCACACCTAGTTTAAAATCTCCTCCAACCGTCTAGCCATCTTCTCTCCCAAAATGGCTTCACCACCTCCTTTAACTTCGTCATTGGTACCTAAGTGTCCCAATAATCTGTCCACTCATTCCACCACATGCCAAACCCTAGCACCAGGCAAGCAGCAGACTGTTCGGCATGTAGGGGCCTTACGACAGACTACCCTATCCACCTTTCTAATAATTGAATCCCCTATAACTAGAACCTGCCTTTCCTTCCTTGCACTCCCCCCACCACCGTATTAGAGCCACTGCCTCCTGCTCCATACACGCCAGTTCAGAGTTTTGCTCCCCAGCATCTTCAGCCAAAACGGTGAATTTGCTGTTTTGGACAAGCTGTGGACCAGCCCCCCTACCCTACTGTCCCCTACTTCCCCTCCTGACTGTCACAAACCTTCCTCCCTCATTAGCCTCCACTGCCCCTTCTCCTCCCCCCACTCCACTAACCCCTGCCAGTGGTTGCTCTGCGAGCCTCCTTTCCTCCCCTTCGTTTGCCGCTGCTCTCAGTACTGCAAGTTCACCTCGCCGACCAACCACATGTTAAAACACCACACAGAACATCAGCGCTAAAAATGGTCAACACACATACAAGTTAATAAAAAGCTATGGATGGTCAGGGGCCCCCTATAAGTTAAAAAAAAAATTGGCGCCAGGGCCCCTCCCTAAAAGTTTTTTTTTTTAAAAAAAACATTGGGCCCCCATTACAAGTAAAGAAAAATCGGTGCCCCAGAGAATATTTTTAAAAAAGCATTGGCACCAGGGCCCCCCTTACAAATTAGAAAAAATTGGTGCTCCAGAGAATATTTTTTAAAAAGAAAACATTGGCGCCAAGGCCCCGCTTACAAGTTAAAAATAATTTGGGGCCCCATTGATTATTTTTTAAAAAAAACATTTGTGCCAGGGCCCCCCTTACAAGTTAAAAAAATTTGGGGCCCCAGAGAATATTTTTTTCTATAGGCAGGGGCCTATAGAGTATTAAAATAATACATTGGTGGCCAGGGGTTTAAAAAAAAATTGGTGTTCAGTAGAATTGAACTCGTGGCTTCAGGACTTCAATTGTGCCTCCTTTCGTGACTTTGGGTCTTTTCGCAGCTTCAGGACTTCAATTTCGCCCACTTCGGGTCTTCAGATCTTTTTTTTGCCGCTTCTGGACTTCGGGTCTTTTCGCCGCTGTTTGGCACCTCGGCTGTTCGGCTTTTCAGGACGAAAGAGGTGGCAAGGCTTCGGCGCGGTCAGGGGGGCCCAGCTATTTGAAAAGTGCAGCACAGCCGGGCCCCCCTTCAGGCCCAGTACAGGAGTACCCCCTGTGCCCCCTTGATGGCGGCCCTGCTCGCTACTATCGGCACCATCGTCCCTACTATACCTGCAATCCTACATCTCCAATCCTTTCCTAGAGACTATTATCCCTACCCACAACTATAGGCACCATCTCTCCCTACTATAACTGCTATCCCACAGCTCCAGTCCCTTCCCAGAGACTATTATCCCACTTCTTTAATACGCACCACCCCTCCCTACTATACCACAGCCACAGTCCCTTCCCAGAGACTATTATCCCATTGCTACTATAGGCACCATCTCTTCCTACTATACCTGCTATCCCACAGCCACAGTCCTCTCCCAGAGACTTTTATGCCATTACTACTATAGGCACCATCTCTCCCTACTAAACCTGCTATCCCACAGCCTCAGTCCACTCCCAGAGACTATTATCCCACTTCTACTATAGGCACCATCTATCTTTACTATACTTGTTATCCCACTGCCACAGTCCCTTCCCAGAAACTATTATCCCCACCCACTACTATAGGCACAATCTCTCCCCACTATACCTGCTATCCCACAGCAACAGTCCCTCCCCAGAGGTTATTATCCCACCCACTACTATAGGCACCATCTCTCCCTACTATATGTAACATTTCACAGCCACAGTCCCTTCTCAGAGTCCATTATCCCCACTGCTAATATAGGCACCATCTCTCCCTACTATACTATATTCTGTCTACATTTTCCTACTCTGTTTCAGAAAGCTTTTTTCCCAATGGCACTATAAGAACCATCTCATCCACTATACCTGCTATCCCACAGCCACACCCCCTTCTCAGAGGCCATTTTCTAATCACTACTGCTACTGTGAGGAGGTGTTTTGAGCAGGGCCGGGCCAAGGTATTTTGGCACCCTAGGCAAGTGCTTCAGTTGGTGCCCCCCCCAACCAGTAGTCTCACATTACCATTTTCACCTTGCCATTTTACCATTTCAATTTTTAATAAATAAATCTATGTAAATTATAAAAAAATATGGGCAGCAGTGTACCCAATCAGACTTGACAGTGTCATAGAGGCCCATTTAGTAATGGTCATATTTAGTGATTTTCATGGTTTTAAAAACCAAGAAAAAACTCACTTCAGAAAAAAAATCATTTATGAACAACTACGAATATAGAGAAAACTGATCGGAAACGAAGTGTGATAAATACAATGAAAATTTGAATCATGGTTTAATGCTCTGCCTGACCCTTTATCATAGCATAATCAGATCTTGGGTATTAACACACAAGGGCTTTATCAGAAATACCAAGCAATCACAAAATATGTGATTAGGTAAAATATATGAGTATAATGGCAATAAAAACACAATACAACAAAATAGAGCAAGCACTGAATGCCAAATAGGACACACTTCTCTACAGTACAATGCGAAGGCAGGAAAAAAAGGGGTAGTTCACCTTTAATTTAACTTTTAGGATAATGGCAAATAGGTTGTATTCTCTGCATAATGTAGCATAACCACCCAACTCAGTCAGCTTACCAGAAAATGCAGCCAAATAAAATATTTAGCCAGCCCCCCCTTCCTGATTGCACCCCAAACATGTGCTAGCATCCAGCATGAGTGTGGACACAGAATATTTTACCAGGCCAGGGCCCCCCTCCCAAACATTTATTTAGCCCCCCCATAAAGCCCGTGTAACTGTGCAAGCAGCCAGCCCATAAAAATGTAACCAGGGTTCCCTGAACCTGTGTCAGCATCAGTGCAGCCACATAAAATATTCATATTTTATTTAGCCCCCACTACCTGCTCACATGTACCTGTGCCAGCGCCAGCCAACGCCACATAAAATCGGTCCAACAACTTTGTCTAAAATCCTTCTCCAATGCAAGTGAGCCACATTAGGTCCCCCCTGAACAGTGCCAGCAGTGAATCAGTGCACTAGTGCAGACATATTCAATTTTTACTTAGCCCCCAATACTTGCCCCATATACCTGTGCCAGCAGCCAGCCGGTGCCACATAAAATTAGTCTAATAACTGTCTCCAAACTTTCTCTAACCCTTCTCCAACCTTGCTCCAGTGTGAGAGAACCAGAGCCACACCAGGATCCCCTGAATCACTGCAACCATATTAAATTAGCCCCCACAACCTCCCCCCTGTGTACCTGTGCCAGCAGCCAGTCAGTGTGCCAAATAAAATTGCCAAAAATATCTCCAATATCCAGTTTCCAAAGTTTCTTCTCCTGTGAGGTAAGCCAGCAAGAGCCACACCAGCGCAAGTACCGTCAACCGATACAGTGACGTCACGCGCAGCCACCGCCGTCCACTGCGCATGTGTCTAAAGGGAAGAAAGGTACAGTCCAGCAGGAGGGGTGAAGAGGGAGCGCAAAAATTACAAAAATGACAGCGCTAAGGTGGTTGGGGCGGGCGGCTATTAAACACATACACATGCGTTAATAATGGCCAAAAAAAAGCGACAGTAAAAAAAATAAAAAAAAGATACAATTTTTTTTCTCCTAAGTGTGCTCCCCAATGATTGCGCCCTAGGCAGTCGCCTACCCTGCCTACCCCTAGTTCTGGCCCTGGAGCACACACTCCACATTCAGGAAGAAGTAGCCACAACTTAAGGAGTCTAAACTAGGGGAAGGCATCAGAAGAGGTACGTGCCTAGCACCCCTCTGCCTTTGCACCCTAGGCACCTGCCTCTTCTGCCTACCCCTAGTTCTGGCCCTGACCCCACCCCTTTAGACGCACAGTTTCCTTAACCTCATGACGCAGCGGGCCCTAGTGCGATTGCACCCCAGTGCCCCAGCACCTAGTGCTACAACTTGTTATTTTTCGAATTCACAAAGTTTTTTCGCCACAATGCGTTGTTTTTTCCCTGGTGTCCAGTGTAATTGTTGCCCCACTCGGGAGTTGCTCCTTCTTCTATTGCTCCTGATGGGGTAACATGAATGCAATTGAGCTGTGACTGCAATTTGTGTGCAAGTTGTAGCAACCTTTTTTTGAGTAAGATTGTGTCAATTCTGCCACAAGATGTTGAAACGACATTAGCCTGTGATTTTGCTGCGCTTGTTGATACAACCTGCAGCTGTGGGAACCCTGAAATTAGTGATGTGCATGTTGGCAAAAAGTTGCATTTGACCCTAAAGCTGGCCATAGATGTTGAGATTTTTAAAAGATTCGATCGTCATATTGAGACCACGATTATCTCGGAATGATTGTACGAATTGTACATCAACTAAAAAGACCAATTTGCCAGGAAAACAAAGGGTAGCTGCTTGCTTGGCCCTGCAGACATAGATAGATTGCACTGGGACCGATAAAGATTTTTCAACCCGGCCGATCAATTTCCTGACAGATGTCAGCCGAAAAATCGTAAGATGTACGATCGTTCGAATCCCACTAACTTCACGATAATTTCGAAGGATTGGTCGGACTTCGGTAAAATCGGACGTTCGGCAAGAAAAATCTTTGCGTCTATGGGGAGCTTAACTTGTCTACTCCCAATTCCTACTATGTTCAGGGAGGTGGTAGATGCAGGGTTTCTCAGACTTAATTAAAAAGGTATAAATGCAACTATGTGCAAGGAGCATGTTTGAACAAAATTATCGTTAATAAATGGTGTCAACACACACATTTGTACTCTATGGGTTATGAACTTGTGAAAGGTTTATAATTTCTTTCATAAAAATTCTTAAGAGCTAAAACTGGCAAATCTCTGCAATTATATCACAGTGAGATGCACAGCCGGACAATAGCGTCTAAATATCAGCTGCAAAAATAGGCACTAGTGTAAAATTAACCTAGAATGAATGTCTATCCAGGCGTAGGCTGCTGTCACACACGCCTGAGCAGAAAAGACAACTGGTGCTTGTGCCACCCACCCTATCCATCAAATATACAGTGGAAATTAATGGTATCCCCAAAAAGACATAATGGAAATTCCCTTATAAGAGCATCTGAGTGCCGGGATATCAAATTCAAAACATTACAAATTCTGGAGAACTACATTACCCAGCATCATCAGTCACCCATTTTCTATGTCATATAAACAATCTTCAAGGGGGGATTATAACAACAGGAGGATCTTTAAACCCAAGATTAGTCTTTCCATCTGACTTGATATTTGCTAAGGAATATAGGAGTAAGTCTACTGAGGTCAAGTAGGGTCTTCTGGGATTCATGCTGGCTAGTTCACCTAGTTCAAGTTTTTGTATATTATTGAATTACCAGTTTTAGCATCATCTTCAACTGGTCTTTTTATCTTTTTTGAATTATTTTCTTTCCTTTTCTGATTCATCCCAGCTTTCAAATGGGGGCACTGACCCTGGCAGCAAAAAAAAACGATTGCCATGAGGCTGCAATACAAATGTTATTATCTTTCTTACTTATTTTTCTATCCAGGCCCTCTCCTATTCATATCCCAGACCATCGTTTAAACTACTGCCAGGTTGCTAGGGTAAATTGCACCCTAGCAACCAGATAACTGCTGAAATTCCCAACTCAAGTGCTGTGAACAAATAATAAACAATCATGACCAATTGCAAATTGTCTCAGAATAGAGACAGTGCAGAACCGAGTACAGTCTGGTTGTAATTGTGATGCGCAGAGTTCTTTGAGTGGCTTCTTTCCAATATCACAGTCTGGTTGTAATTGTGATGGCAGAGTGCTTTGAGTGGCTTCTTTCCAATCAGATATTAGGTTAGAATATAAAAAAGAAATTAGGTGGGCAAAACGGAACCAGCACCCACACAACTAATGTGAAATTTGGATGCAGTAAAAATGGCAGTCGGTAATGGGACAGGAGGTTCAAGAGCTAATGAAGTTTTAGTTAGTAAAATAATTATCACTTAAAAAAGCAAGGCTACAACGGATTCATCCTGCTAGATAAAGTATGCGTCGTTTATTAATAGGAAATGCTTTATTAATGAATTATTATATTTCAAAGATTATTTGGACTACAGCTTTTCTGGAGGTGGTGGTGCTTGTCTCGTGCTGTTTATTAAAAGGATTTGGCAATGACAGTAGGTGGTGGTATACGGGTGATTTACATTTTATAGACCCTAATGATAACTGGCTCTTCCATTTGTAGTACAGGTATGGAATCCGTTATCTGGAAACCTATTAACTATAGCGATCTGAATTAGGGGAAGGCCATCCCATAGACTCCGTTTTCATCAAATAATGAATTCTTTTAAAAATGGTTTCCTTTTTTCCTGATATAATAAAACAGTACCTAGTGCTTGCTCCCAACTAAGATATGATATTGATTTTTAAGCAGACTTAAGGTATGAAGGTATGAAATTAGCGAATGAACCGTTATTCGGGAAAATCCCAGGTCCCAAGTATTCTGGATAACAGGTCCCATACCTGTACAATAAATCTCACACATCTGATTAATTCTGTTTTTTGCTCAAACCATTTATTTTAGTGGGAAAGGGGTGTTAAAGAGTGTCCAGAAATTAAAATAAAGACTGCTGTATCTGTAAGCCTCGTTCCAAAATGTTATGTTTACAACATACATTTTCAATACTTGAAGACAAGGTATACTTGCCATTTAATAAGAACTACATTTCTTAAAAATATTTTCCTTCAGAAGCTAGAGGGGTCTGCTATAGTTTTACGTTTGAATATTTTGGTTGCAGTGCCCAGCAGAGAGAAAGTGGTATGGGACCTCTAATAAAGATTCATTATATCTTAGTATGAATCAAGTACAAGGATCCCATACCTGTACCCCAAACTGTGGAAGCAGTTCATGTGAGATGTGCAGAATGTAGAAGCATCTTTTCCTTTACACTGAACTGATTCTGTCTTTGCAGGTGGACTTTGAAGATGTAATTGCAGAGCCGGATGGCACACACAGTTTTGACGGAGTGTGGAAGGCCAGCAGTACCACCTTCACTGTGACCAAATACTGGTGCTACCGAATGCTCTCTGCTATCTTTGGACTCCCTTTGGCGCTGCTCTGGGGCTTTGTCTTCGCTTGCTTATCATTCTGCCATATCTGGGCTGTGGTGCCTTGTGTGAAGAGCTATTTAATCGAAGTGCAGTGCCTTGGACAGTTCTACGCCATCTGTGTTCGCACCTTCTGTGATCCAATATTTGAGGCTGTGGGAAAGGTCCTGGGTGGAATCCGTGTAGCACTGAGAAAAGAAGTCTGAGCATAAACACTTGTTCCTCTTTCTCCTATGGAACACCCAGCCAACTCCCTCCATTAATTTCAGAGCACCCCGGTGGTCTCATTGCTCTGCAGTGAGCTACAGTGCTCTGTAAAACCATATATTTTTTTTTACCTTAAACTTATGGGCTGCAAGTAAGGCTAAATAAAACAGTAACAAGATTCTCAGGCAAAAAGAGATATAAACACATTTTTATTAGCATTGCTTTATAAGCACAAATAGCTGGAATTAAATGGGAACCAGAACAGGGTGTAAGAATACTTTTCTGGTACTCAAACACAATGAGGAGATATGGGGGTATATTTATCAAAGAGTGAAGTTAATAGTGAAGTTCCGCCACTAGAGTGAAATTCCGCCACTCTCCATTCATTTCTATGGGATTTTTATAGGCGTATTTATCAAAGGGTGAACTTTCACATTTACCGATTGATAAATACGCCTTTCAAAATCCCATAGAAATGAATTGAGAGTTGCGGAATTTCACTCTAGTGGTGGAACTTCACTCTTTGATAAATTTACCCCATGGAGTAGGAAACCCATCTATGGCTCTCCAACTGCTGCCACACCACATCTCCCATATTTTACCAGCTGCAAAGCCTTCCGGGAGTTTTAATACTATAACAGCTGGAGAGGCACAGGTTGTGTATTCCTGAGTTAGAGATTCCAAAAGTGCAATGAGCAGGCTAGAGTAGTAATGTACCTCTTAGAATCTCCATGTGGGCACCCATATTATAAGCAGTCACATCTGAATACCACCCCCCATATTTAAAAAAAAAAAAAAAACTGTCACAGTTTTCATGATCAGTGAAAAATAACAAGAGATGATTGAGATATAAGGCTCTTCTCCTCTGTCACACACAAACACACACATGGAATTACTTATATACATAAGCTGAGTGCCATGACACTTCAAGCAAAGGATTCTGGGTTTCCTGGTGAGTGGGTCACTCAGTGACCAGGTCCAGGGTGGGCAGAATAAAGAACTGACAGAGAACACTGAAAGGGAAAGGACTGGACCAGCAGACACACAGCAGAAGTCTCGGAGTCCAAGAAAAATGGAATAAAAAGTATGGAAAATGGAATAAAAAATATACTCTCTTCTTGTGCCATTCAAATTGGGAACATTTATTAACCCATAAGCTGCCTCAAGACCCTCCTTGATGGGGAAAATAAAAAAGCTGTCTACCTTGCTGGTGATGTTGCAGCGACCAATTCTATGCAAATGCAGAATTACAAACAAATGGACTGATCATTAACAGAATGTTTGCAATCTTAAAATATTCCACAACTAGATAGGTATAACCAGAACAGGTATAGTCTATTTGCTGTTGGGGGGGGGGTGCAGTTACTCAACTACAAAACTTCAAACTGAAAGGACATTGGGGGCCCAAATGTTATTAATGCTGCTCACCGTGCAATACAAAAATCCTTCGCAAATGTTAAACTTGTGCTGCTCTTCAATGCTCACACTGAATGTTCCCATGCACTAGACCGCTTTTATGTAAACAACAGCTCTGTCTTCACCTTATAATAAAAATTGTATCATTTTAATATAGCAAAAGTTCTCCAACACGTCTCATTTATTTTTAATGTTGGTAATTCTAGACAAGACAAGGAAAGTCTAATTTTAAGATTGTGCTTCTGAGGGTGGTTTTAGATCACCCTCATATATCATATATCTCACTTTTGGTATGTTTGGCAAACTTATGTTCTATGGGGTGCTATAGTGGCTTTGTGAAACCATTTAAATTCAAGCACTTCTGTATAAGATGCTCCTGCCTGTTTGCTTACAGTGTTGACCATAAGAGTTCAGTGCTGGCAAGTTTGGGGTAGTATAAGGTAAGGGAGCCCCTGCTGGTATTATAGCTGTGCTTCTGTTTATGACAATTGCACACACATTGATAAATTAAAACAAATGCACATTGGAGATTAAGAGAGTCTTGATCCCTTCAAGGGAACATTCCATTGACTTGCAAAAAGAAGAGCAAGCATCATATGTGTATTACATTTTTACAAGTGAGAACATTAGACACATGGATATGGCAGAACAATCTCTCCCTCTGAGGAACCCACTGGTCTGTACAATCCTTCTTGCTCTCATCTACATAATCAGTAACTGACGTTCATCTCCGGGTCCCAAACACATTTCTTCCTGCAGCTCCTTTCTTCGCTGCTGGGCTTCCACGTGACTGATCAGGGGTACTTGGTGCCACTTGCTTAAGTTCCCGTGGTTTTCCAGCTTTAACAGGGTCTACAGGATCTTCCAAATTCACCTGCTTTAGAGCAGTTTTTCCCAGCAGCTCTTTGAAGACACTGTTCATATTTTTCGTCACATCCTGCACAAATACAAAAGTTAAGAAGCTAAATGACCCAGACACTGTCCACTTAGCACAGTAAATTCAGAGTTGCAAACTTCTAAAATACTTATAATGCAATTTCATTAAGATACAGTATATACCATTATGATATTCAGTTTGTCCCTTTGAAATTTTCCAGCATTACCTTGACTTTCAGTAGTGGTGATATAATAAATGTAACAATTATATGTGCTGGTTTGAAACTTATTACATTAGCCCACATTTCTTATTCAGGAATTCAGGACATGCCCTCAATCCATTTCTACTCTTACCTTATCCACTTCGATGCCCTGACGATCATTTTGCCAGGGTTTGGCTGCGTTGGTACTCTTTGAAGCACTGTCTATTACGGTTCTCCTTTCTCCAGTACCTGGTATTACCCTGGGGACAAAAATAATAGATAGTAATATCACACCAACTAGTCAGCAGTTAAGCAGTAAAGTTAGAATAGCATCCATTATGATAGGTTGCTAATGAATAGCATACTACTTGTAAATATTGTCAATATTTATTCATAACCCCATGGTTTGCATTGTATCAACAGTATTTAAAGGCAGCTTTAAACCACTGTTTGCTGAATCTAGGAGGCTTCTATTTCACTTTGCTAAAATATTTGCCCTCCCTCTCTTTTACCTTTCAATATGCCCCCCCATCCTGGGAGTTGCCTGGAAAGCCATGTGGAAGGGAAGCCGGACATTGTCCATGAAGGGGGAGTTGAGTTTTCTGATGGGGCTTCCTTCACTGCGTTTCCTAGGGGAGCAAGCGCTGTCAGAATTTACACGTAGCCTGTAGAAGGAGCATGAAACAGTGTGACTGCTAAGAAACTACCCTCCACCCCAAAAACAACCGTCCACCCCAAGTACACCTCCCACTATTTTTACCTGCATGGTTCTTTAAGACCATCGTCAGGGGTATGTGCTATACCAGACTCCAACTCTTTTCTCTGGCACTTTTGCTCCAGCCTCTTCTCTGTTCTACAGATACAACGGGTTTTCTTGTAAACACAGCTTATATTAACACTTATTAAACACTTGTAAATTGCATTTTTACAGAGTATGACTAATAATCCTGTTAGACAACAGTGATCAGCAGAGTTGGACTGGCAGGACACCATGGAAAAAATACAGCTGCCCCCTGACCTCCCCCTGGCCCCGATTACAGCCGCAGCTAGAAAATCAGTATGCGGGGGTGGTGTTAGAGCGGGGTTGCACACTGGTGATCAGAGTATTTCCTCTTGAAGTGCTGCTTACTGCAACATTGTCCCCTAACCCTGATTCTATCAAAGTACTACTTACTGTCAGTATCCAAAATATAACCACTTACAATGTGTTATAAACCATCCTAACAAGACTAATACTAGAACATCTTTCCTTCCACAGCAACCATGTTACATCATGTCATTCAGGCTTGGTTTATTGCCCTCTGATACTCACCCCTCAGGAATACTGATGTACTTATGGGGGATGAGCCCCAAGGTCGCTGCAATCTCGCCTCGCCACCAGTCTCCATTTGCTTTACCATGAAGTAGCAGAATGTCACCCTTTTTGAATGAAAGCTCTTGAGGCGTTTGAGCTGAATAATCAAACCGGGCAATGGCTTCTATGGGTTCCAGCTCTGCAAAAGAGATGAGGGGTATTAAGTATGTATGTTTATTTTTGTTTATATAGTGCTATATATGTTTATATATGTGCAGCATTCTACATTCAAACAGCACATTAATAAAACAGATGAGTATTTTTAGAACACAAATAACAATAGAACGTTATAGTAAGTAAGGTAGAAAAAAGACACAAGTCAATCAAGTTCAATCTTTTAACTCTATTTTAACCTGCCTAACTGCTAGTTGATCCAGAGGATCAGAAAAACTAATTTCAAGTCTGTCCAATTTCCCTGAGAGGGAGCAAAAATTCCTTCGTGACTCCAAAATGGAAATCGGACTTGGCCCTGGATCAACTTGTACTATTTTCTATAACCCTGTATTCCCTCACTAGCTAAAAAGCCATCCGACCCCTTCTTAAAGCTATCTGGTGTATCATCCTGTACAACTGATACAAGGTTAAGTGCTAGGTGTTAAGAGACAATTAGGAGGTCACTGCCACCCAGGGTCAGTGGAAAACATACAAAGACAACCAGAATAAGAGTAATACATTCTGCATAAGGCAGTGCATAAAGACCTGCATCATATATGATAAGGTTAAATCAAATGTTATTCCGGTGTTGTAGGAGGTTTTGAAGAGATTTGCATATTATTATGATTTTTCTTTAATGGTAGGTATGTTGTAAATATAACTTTTTGCTAAAGGTTATTCATGGAATTTTGAGGATGTTTTTGTCAGCTCTATCTGGAAAGCCAGTAGTGTTTTATGTTTTGTGGTTTTGCAGAATCTGTAAGTGCTTAATGAAGTGCTTAAGGAGGCCATCTCTACAGAAGCTCCTTTAAAAAATAAGAAGTGTTTTTAGCCAGGCTTTAAATAATTTCCTTCAAAATATAAAGATACTTTAAGGTGCATTGTGCTCCACTACTACAAGACAGAAATTCCAAAAAAAAAGCTGGAAGTGCTTTGTGGTGCATTATGTGCTCCAGTCCTACTGCAGTTCCCTCTGAGATGGTAATGGTGCTATGTTGTACATTGTGCTCAGTTCCATTAGAGAAGGGGGAAGTGCTGCACAGAGCAAGGTGCTATAAATAAGGTTCAATTAGTAAAAGTAAAAATATGTGAGGTGTCTAGTTCTATTCTGGTTCCATAAGAAAATAGGGAACTGTTGTGTGGTGTGATGTGCACTAATTCAACTGTGGTTCCACAAATAAAGGGTGAAGTGGTACATGGAGTATTCCGACAAGCTTTACAGAGAAAAAACATACTGCTTTTCTGAGCAGACAAATCCTTGAAGAAATTGGAAGCACTCAGTGCACAAGATTTATGGAAGACATTTAAAAGTGAGTTGGGAGGGCTATGTCATGCAGTATGGTTTAGAAGGAGAATTTTTTGAGAGGACATGGACTTGACCCACACATGTTCAGTGAAAATGAAAGGGTTTTGTATTTAAGAGTTTTTCAGGTATACAGAAGGCCACGCTAGAAAATGAAAAGAATGCTCCGTGCTAGCTGAGGGAGTATAGGAAATGCTTCCACCACAGATATTTATAAAGCCAGGAATAGCTCCCCCAACATGTGGAACAGGGGCCACAGAATTTACAATCTTCCTAGGTACAGAGAGAAAAACACTTGGGGGCCGATTCACTAACTTCGAGTGAAGGATTCGAAGTAAAAAAACTTCGAATTTCGAAGTGTTTTTTGGGCTACTTCGACCATCGAATGGGCTACTACGACCTTCGACTACGACTACGACTTTGAATCGAACTAAAAATCGTTCGACTATTTGATAGTCGAAGTACTGTCTCTTTAAGAAAAAAATTCGACCCCCTAGCTCGCCATCTAAAAGCTACCGAACTCAATGTTAGCCTACGGGGAAGGTCCCCATAGGCTTTCCTAAGTTTTTTTGATCAAAGGATATTCCTTCGATCGTTGATTCGAAGGATTTTATCGTTCGATCGAAGGTATAATCCTCCTTCGATCGTTCGATCGCACTATTTGCGCTAAAATCCTTCGACTTCGATATTTGAAGTCGAAGGATTTTAATTCCCAGTCGAATATCGAGGGTTAATTAACCCTCGATATTCGACCCTTTGTGAATCGGCCCCTTGTGTGTGTGCGAGTGTCCTTGAATTCAAAATTGGATCAATTGTGTTGCTTCACCTTAGAGCAGTGAAATGTGTACAGTGCTGTGTCATTTAATGAGTCTTATTTCACTTTCCATGCTAAAACTTTGCCACGATACAACTGCTCTAAGTAAACGAATCCCTCACAATAACAAAAGCTTAGGTGTATACCCCAGTTCTACTAGATACTAGTCCAATTTAAAAGGATATCAGCTGACAATACGCTGCAAATGTGTTTAGACATCATGTTGACTAAGCCTATAAATATCTGCACCAATTATAGAAATCATGATATTTTCATTCACCCTAAGAATTTAAAGGACAAGGCATCCCGCTAAACCATATGTTACCAATTACTACCCTAGATGTCTTAAGGTGCCCATACACTATAAGATCTGCTTGTTTGGCGAGGTCGCCAAATGAGCAAATCTTTCCACGATATGACCACCAAAGGCAAGGCGATATCGGGTTAATGCCCTTAGGGCAAGCGATCGGATAATAATAGTAGCAATGGCTGCCGAGTGGTTGTAGGACCACATCAACTAGCTGATGTGGTCAATAGCAGGAAAATTCAAACCTGCCCAATCAATATCTGCCCGATTTTTGGACAGATATCAATCGAGGAGACCCATCGGCACTAAGGCAGGCTGTGTGGTAAAGTGGTGAAGTGCTAGGGGGCCTGAATGTGTTGATGGAAGCGGTTATCATTGGGGGCAGGGTGATTTGCCAGAGAGGTGGGCCCTTAGCTGGGGGAAAGAGGGCAACCAGAGGGTGGGCTCTTTGCTCGGGTTTTCCTGCAGGTCCTCGCCTCCCCAATTCCAACACTGATACCATGTCGTGCCACTCATATGCTCTCCATCCTTGTGGCCCACGAGCTGAATGGACAGAGACAGCATACCAGATCAGCCCATGTAGAGCAGTCTAAAGCAGTGGCAGTGGTTGTTGGGGAGCAGAAGATCACAGACCCTGCAATTGGGGGGAGACACAGGGGACAGGGGGACTGGACCATGTGTGTTATTTCCTCTATAGTTAAAAATCACCCCTCTGAAGATTTATGGGGGGGGGGGAGTCCAGTGTGGTGTGACAACACTGGCCTGTAGTGTAACAAACAAATGTACAGAGGGAAGTAGCAGCACAGGCAGAAAATTACACATAAAAATTATTCAAAAATTTTTTCCTGACCATCCTCACTGAGGGCCAGTTCTTGCTGTTGTTCTTGTTCACATTCCTCAATAGGAGCATCAAGGGACAGTGGATCACTAATGGGATGAAAAACAAAGAAAGTTTAGACTTAAGTTTATCCATGGTCTTTACAACACAATAGTTTGAAGCACAAAAACATCAGCAATCACTTCAAAATGGTGCACTAATGAAAAAAGATGCCAGGCCACACACTGCTTCTCCCATACCACACCTCAGGTTTACATAAAATGCCAATCATGATCCACCCAATGAGGCCATTAGGCTGCTAATTCTATTATGCTGTCTGGATGCATGGTTTAAAAGATCCAGCAAGCTGTTTACCAGTATTACATGAAATACTTCATAGTTACAGTATGGGTGTATTGCAATGGTGTACAAAAAGAGGTCCACTTTGTAACAAAGGAACAATCACCTTTATAATTTCTGAGAATAGCTAAAATGAGCATGAGTAAATACATAACTGAAAGCCACTAAAATAACTGTAATACTACAGGCCCTGTGGCTTGGCGTGTGTATTCCTGAGATATTTTTGCACTAAAGCTAACACATACATAAAATCAGTGCACTAGATAGTACCACTTTGCTTAACTACACCAATACACATGTTACATCACCAGATTTTCCAATATGCCAGATTACCGAACCAATCAATATCAATGATACATAGATCACTGTCAGGATCATCAGTCCACTATACATGTATTTTGTTTCATCCAATATTATTAGAATGTGCTTCAAACTTTACAGTGGTCCACCCAAACGATTTCAGGCTCTTTACATAGTATAAAGCGTCAAAAAAACACACTCATCATGCAGCCACAGACATCCCTCTTGTTGCACATAAATTGTTTTGCACATAAATTGTCTATCACACATTAATTTAAAAGTGTCTGGTTAGCACTGGGGCTCAGTTGGCAGCACTACTGTCATAAATGACCCCTTAAAAGTTGTCAACTTTTGCACTGGTTTAGTGAAGTAAAATCAAATCGTCTCACAAAGTTTTGTCCTGTTTGAATCAATGTATTAAAAGTGCAATGTTTAATAAATGTTTTGTGCTGGTATAAATGACTAAAAACTCCATTGGTTATGTGGCCTATATTAAAGTGCAATGTGTTCCCCTAAAAATCACGTGTTGTTATATTATAATAAAGACAAAAATAAAAGCTGTGTCTACTAACCATATGTTCCTCCATAGAGATTAAGATAACAATATATTGGTCCTATATTAAAAGTCCATATGTACTATGTATTATTGTATTGGCACAAAACAGTTAAATTGCATATTTGCATTCAGGCCACTAGCTGCTACGCAGTCCAATTCATAAGTCCAAGATTCTGTCTGAAACCCACTGTATACATCTCTGTAAACACTATTTTAGTAAAACTACATTCAACATTCAATTATAAAAAGGGCCAATAGTAAGTAATTGGACAGGTGACTATTCAATTTATATTACTGAAGGTGACCATACATGAGCAGAATGGAGATGTCTCCAAACAAGAGGATCTTGCCCCAATCTTGAGAGGGCGCCTGGGCGATATTGTGGGCCCTAGGGCCCAATGATCGGATTGAAAGCAAGCGGTTGGACGAGTCCAACGAGACTTCTAAGCCTGTCAGATCGACATTTTGCCGAATTTAGACCAAATTGGGTTGGGGAAGCCAATTGGAGAACTACCATCAGTGAAATTCATAAGTTGCTGGCTTGATTTGTCTGCAGTTTTTATCAGCCCTTGTATGGACACCTTTACTTTGGAGAGCATGGACCCCAAGAAACTAAGGGATCCCTTTTAATGGTCTGAAGGAAGTACAGAAGGAAGGATTGCCTGATCTAAACATAAAATCCCCTCAGAATACCCCACAGATATTGTGGGCACAATGGGCACAAACTGCCATGTTTACTACTAACAAAGGAATGTTTTTTTTCCCCACAACTTTAATTAGTGGCTGTATTGGTTAAATTGCACTATGGTTGCAATATATATAATAATATGCAATATATAGCTGATGTGGTGTGGGTGTTAAGTGCATTATTTCTGGGGCGCCATGAAGTTTATTACGTAAGTAAGTAAGTAAGTATGCGCTTGTGACAGACCCCTCCCCACTTGATACAGACAAATTGCACTGGAACACACTCACCAGTCTTCATCCTCCTCCACCGTCATGCATTTCTCATAAACTGGCCCCTCCAATTCAGCACTTCCTGGGAATATCCTCTCTTGGTAAATTATGATAGTTTTCACCACCTCATTAACACGGGCCTGAACAGATACAGGGTCCTGCCCCTCAGGAATGGAAACCAAGGTTGGTCCAAAGCACACCGCTATATTATATGGATCCATCATGTTCTCATCACTATACTGGGACAGACTGACAGAGAACATAACCAAGGTTAGGTGATTGCATTGGCATCTGTACAACTAAGAATATAGAAAACTTCTTGATGAGAATGACAGGTACTGCAACTAATCAAGAGATGTCATAATCCAGCTCCCTAACCCGACTCTAAACTCCTTAGATTACTCACTGATTCAGAAAGGCAAAAAGGTATCTAAGAACAAGAGTGACAGGTGGCGGAAGTTGGGACACCAGCTTCCTTAGGTGTGTTATTCTCTCTTGAGCTGTTTCCAGATCTGTAGAGAGAACCCCAGAGATCAACTCAGCAAGCATACAGAATTAAAGCCCCCAATGCCCATGCAAAAAAGCTTAGTGCCCCAGAATTAACAGTTCAAACAATAAGTGTCGAATTCAGAAGATCAGAAGAGCAGCAGTACTCACGGATACAGTACAGGAGATCATTAAACATCTCAGGGGGAAAGAGGGGCTTCTCCAGGCCACGGAAATAAAGCTTTAGGACCCCAGCAACTGAGTCCACATCATGGCCACTGCAGCTATCGTCTAGTGGATCTTCACCTGTGTAATATGACACATAACCAATTCATTTAAATGTCCTATTGTGACATCTCAGTGTATCAAATGAATTGTCTGAGCAATTGTTTTTGGGATGTGAGAAAATATTTTACAATTACAAGGCATTGTTTTATTTTTTGTGTCAGCAGAGGGAGATGTTGTTCACAGAAAATAAACATTGTCTTTTTAAATACTTAACAAATCTTAATAATTAAGTACAAACAAAAAAATGCTGGTTTTGTAAAAGGGCTGTTGAGGTTTCACCTGAGTTATTTTCAGCTTCCTCTGGATCAACTAGTAATAAAGCAGGTTTAAATTAAAGGGGTGGTTCTCTTCTTCTTCTGACTCTTTCCAGCTTTCAAATGGGGTCACTGGCCCCATCTAAAAACATTCACTTATATATATATATATACACACACACATATATATATATATATATAAGCATTCACAAAGTACCTGCACTCCTTCCTTGTTGTTCAAATGTGGGTGCTTGGTCAATCAGCGTATACAATGTTCAAAGTGGACCAGCACACCGAAGTTTTCAATCAAAAGAGTTTTATTTTAACATCACTCATGTGTCCATGAGTGATGTTAAAATAAAACTCTTTTGATTGAAAACTTCGGTGTGCTGGTCCACTTTGAACATTATATATATATATATATATATATATATATATATATATATATATATATATATATATATATATATATATATTTTATTATTTGGTTTTTTTTGGAAGAAAGACCAGCAACACTGGGCCCCTACCTATGCAAATGCATACATGTATACCTATGAGAATAAGCACATTTTAGGTCACCTCCTATAATGGTAAAGCATACCACATATAACATAGACTGACTTGTACGTCCAGTAATGTTGTATATATTATTAAATGCCCTTGCGGGCTAGTGTACTGCAGGAAAACCTGCAGACAACTTAAAGAACTGATTAGCATGCATTATGCATCGATAAGGGCAGCTTTGGAACATAAACCTAAGAAAGAAGGCAAACAGGATATATCCAAGCAACCAGTGGCACAGCATTGGCTACAAGCTAAACACTCAATAACCTCCTTTAAATGTATGCCAATTGACCACATCCCAAATCCACCGTGGGGATGTGGACCGTTTTTTGTTACAAAGGGAATACTTCGCATAATACAGTAACTGCAGCACTCTGATGATTGTGATTTTATTAGCTCATGTAGACAAAAAAGTGGCAACGTTTCGGGCCTCGCAGGGCCTTTTATCAAGAGGCTTGATGGCTCTGCGAGGCCCGAAATGTTGCCACTTTTTTGTCTACATGAGCTGAGCCAATAAAATCACAACGCTGAAATATCACTATAATCATCAGATTGCTGCAGTTACTGGATCATGCGTAGTATTCCCTTGACCTGTGGCTGGTTGGGCTAATCACTGCTGAACACCTGATTCGAAAGGATTGTGCACAAGGTTTGAGAGCTCAATTTCTGTATTGTAAAGGGAAACATTTTGGACTTATGAATTGGACTGCATAGTAGCTAGAGGCCTGTATACAAATATGCAACTTAACTGTTTTTTGCGAATACGATAATACATAGTACATATGGACTTTTAATATAACGGTAGGACAAATATGTTGTTATCTTAAACTCTATGGAGGAATATGCAGGTACATATGGTCAATAGACACAACTTTTATTTTTATCTTAAATGGTAAATTTTCCCTGTTTATGAATGAGAATGTTCTTCCTATCGTCTTCATGATCTTGTTTTGTGTAGCTTTAAGATTATTATTATCTCCGTGATATTGTAAATACAAGTATGGCACCTGTTATCCAGAATGTTTGGGGGCCTGGGGTTTTCCGGATAACGGATCTTTCTGTAATTTAGATCTTCATACCTTAAGCTTCTAGAAAATCATAAACCAAATAGGCTGGTTTTGCTTCCAATAATGATTAATTATATCTTAGTTGGTATCAAGTACAAGGCACTGTTTTATTTTTACAGTAAAAAAGGAAATAATTTAAAAAAAAAATGGATTATTTGGATAAAATGCAGTAATGCAGTATATAGAGGATGTCCTTCCTATAATCCAGAGTTTTCTGGATGATGGGTTTACGGATAACAGATCCCATACTTCCCAACTATCTCTTTAACTGCTTCACTTACCTCTTTCAAAGGAACTTCGGATTTCGTTCACCTGAGCCTGAGATCCGGGGACACGAAAAATACCTTCATGCTGTAATCCTGAAAGCAGAAGAAGCTGTAGTAATAATTCTTTAATCAGGCACTTACCAAAATAACTGTTTTTAATGACAGACTGATCTGGGTCCTGCGTTCATACCAATATTGTGGTTCGTCCTGCAGAAATGTGCACATCAAAGTACTTCACCAAATCAGACAACAGTGAGGGATGCCTACATCCCTCTTTATACTGCAGTGACACCCAGTGGACACATGTGGCTACTTAACGAAGTTGGTTCTGGTTTTTGTTTTAAATTTAAAGACTGCAAATAATTGCTGTTTCCAAATTATGATATCATACTTTATTATTAATAACAATAATAATATCCTTACCATGCAAGTTAATGAAGCGAATGCAGCTGGATACTACCCGGGGAATGGCTTGTCCTGAACTCTATGATTCAAATAACATTGTAGTGTTAAGGTGTCTGACAAACTGTATCTGATACACCAACAAATACAAATGTCACACAAAAAGGTAAAACTACAGCTAAAATACAAGTATATAAAGGAGTATATTGTGAAATACCAAAAATGCATGTGATTTGTGTATATATATATATATATATATATATATATATATATATATATATATATATATATTTGTACAAACAAAATGAGCGCACACTGGGAACCTTTTTATTGTACAACCATAATTTTATTTAAATTAATTAATGTTTTTTAATTACTTAAATAAAATTATGGTTTTAAAATAAAACCTTTGGAGTGTGCACTCATTCCATTTAGACAAATATCAATTACGCTTAATTGAGTAGCACCTGGGTTGTTTGTCAACTACATATATATATATATATATATATATATATATATATATATATATATCTCTCGTAAGGAGACAGTTTGTATCCTACAAGTAGCAGTTGATAGAAGCTATCCTATTGCTTACATTATGATTTACAGTATCTATGCCCAATGTATAGTGAATAAACCACACTTTATTTTAAAATAAAAGGATATTATAAGTCCCAGAGAAGTTCCATGACCATATAAAAGTACAAGGTCGAAGGCTTCTGAGGTGTTATCCTCATATTATTATTCAACAGGGGGTGCTTTATTATACATAAGTTTCAGTCATGTGTCGTGATATATTACATCACTAAGCACCAATTATAACTGATTACACCACTAAGTGCCATTTATAAGGATATAATTTACAGGATGTTCATGGCTCTTGTGTATTATATAGTGATATGGCACCATAAAGGAAGAAAAATGACGACCCCTATTTATAAATAAAGTATATCTACTTTTATACCTGAATGATTATACTGTCACTGTTAATACCTCTCAATACTGATAATCTACGGCTCCCAAAACCTTGATGGAGTACAACTGCAGGTATTTGATTACTGTTACTGAGCTAATGCTAGCAGGGCTCATCAGCAAGAGATGCATAGAAGCTGAAAATCCAGTGGCTGGAAAATTCTGCACTGTGCAATTAGAGATACTTGTATTTTAGTTGAAGTTTTTCTGTAAATGTTCCCTTAGGGCATGAGCTCTCAAATCAAAGTAGTAATGACCTTGTAACAACTGTTTGCATACAAAGGATATCAGGAAAGCAATGAATGTTAGCTTGGGGTAAGTTGGAACAGTGCATTTTTACTTTTCTCTGTAAATGTTATTCCTTGCCTTGCATATTTATATATATTACTGCCAACTAGCAAAACCCAATTTTGTATGGCAGGCTACAAAGTGGCGAATTACAGACCGCACTTAAAAAAAGATTTTATGGTGATATGACATGATCTTTGCCAGTGCCACAGGAGATGGCTTCTCCTTATGCTATATTGCAAATAGCACCTATCCGTCCTTACCACCAACCGAATAACACATTGCTAATCAGAAAATGCAAATAGGCAAACGGTATAATATATATATATATATATATATATATATATATATATATATATATATATATATATATATATACATACACACACACACAATAAGAAGCACCTATATAAAGAAGAAGGAAAGTAATTTATACTTAAGTTAGGCACCCCAAGTGGTTGTATATACTAATGGCTTGGGGTTCCAACAGCGAGCGATTGTCTTCTTCACTTTTCATATTTCCTGGGGCAGATGCAGTAGTACAGTAGAATGACATTGCCGGCTTCTTCGTTAAAGCTTTCACTCTACTGCGCATGTGCAGCCACCAGCTGAATAAAGAAGCAGGAAGAGGATCGCTCCATGGTACTCTCTGGAATAACCTATTGCCAGTGCAGTTTTCTGCTAATAGGAGCCCAGAGTGTCAGGTAAGTAAATACAATTGCTTGGGGTGCCTAACGTTTGCCCCCCCCCCAAGCATAAAAGCACTTTCCTTGTCCTTTAAATTATATATTTCAGAGCTATGGTATAAGACTTATTATAAGATGCAAGCTGAGACTTTTAGGTTATAGTTATTGGGACACTGAGGCTAAAATAATACAGGTCTTAATATAAAGTAGTAGAGTATTTAATAAAAAAAGGCAATCAACTCCCTTTAGCCATTTGGGAGTTACTATACCTTTCCCATGGAAGCAACTAACTAAATGTCACCCGAGGATGGTACGGAAACAGTGCCCTTAGATGGCCAAACTGGCATCGTCATTTAGCATCCAAGTAAAATAAGCTATTAGGTTTTCCATAACACGCTGCTTATTCCAGCATCAGTGTCCCTTTCGTGGCATAAAATCATGAAAAAAATATAATTCTCATAATTCTTCTAAGCTTTTGCCTGTTGCAGAGCTACAACTGCCATCAAGCCCAACCTTCTGCTTTCCAGCTAATTTTACTAAAACTTAAATTTTGGGCTGACAAGGCTATTGTAGCTTACAAAAGGCCAGCATATTCAGCGCAAGCAAAAATTAAAGATATTTCAAAAAACCTTTTCAACAATGACATAAGCATAGCAAAAGAATGCCTGAAGTGTACCTGTGCACGGGACAGATACCTCCTTCTCCTGACAGCAGCACAAAAGAAAGAAGTGGTTGTAAGCAAGAAAGAGAAAACGAGAAGGAAGTGTAGAAGGAAACTAACTTGAGCAAGGAAAGACAGCATATCTGGTCTACATGAGACTGGAAATACACATATTGGAGTCACAAATTGTGCAAAAGTCTTCCACAATATAGAATAACAGACTAAAACAGTGGGCAGTTTAATACAATGTATCATTTTCAAAAATCATATGACAAATAATGACTTTTTTCAATCGTTTTAGATTTTTTTTATTTTATATATATTATACAGCACCAACATATTCTGGAGTGCTTTACAGAGACTATAAATCATTCATATGAATAGCTTTATTTTACTCATATAACATCAGTAAGCTGGGTTGCTCTAACCAAGAGATACCCAAAATGTGGTACTGGCCCATCTAGGATGAGGAGGAGCTTGGAGCAGAGGATGAGGGAGCCAGGTATTTGCTCTCTCACTTAGGGTGAGATCTGAAGTGAATAATGTCTCTCTTATTCTATATTCTTGAAACTATTACCTTTTTTTTAATTCATTTCATGATCTAAGGAGGGTACTGATCAAAGGTTAAGTTCTCAGTGGGTTCCTAAACAAAATATGGACCTTCACGTGGGGCTTGAACTGAAACGTTTTAAAACCACTATCAGAGATAATTATCAACATTAAAATTGCTCTGTGAAAGCTTTAAGTAAAGAGTGCTGTGCATGCTTAGTAGTACGGGGTGCCGTTTGTCCCAAATACATTCTGTATACAAAACTATTCCTAATACACAGAATTAATGCCTCTCATGGTATATAAGACTTTGTGACCATATACACGTAAAAAAAACATACAAAAGACTTATTTCTATTAAAGCATGAGAACAAAATCTTGTTAGTGCACAAAAGAATGTCATTATATTACAAACTCCATTCTGTACATTTTAACCATCAATCTGTCTCACGAAGTTACTTACAGAATTAATTATGTAAAAGAACTTGGACATAATATATTAGTGTAACTAACTAGTGCATGCTAAGCTAGATTTGAATGATAAAATAGATTTATGACAGAAAGCAAGGTTTTATAGTACAGGATTCATTCTTTCCACATGAAAGTTCAGTTTAAAAAAACATACAACTCATGGACAGCATCATTACACCCCATTTGTTATAAATGAATGTAAAGCAATGTGCAGCTTGCTGCTGCTATATAAATAAATTATGATCCCCTAAAATTGCCCCTGCCTAAATGACCCCTTTTGTTTGCACACAGTTGCTCGTAAGACCTTCACATCATAGTATACCGAATGTGTGTACACATGAACAGTCCCACATCTGTGGCTAAACCTATTATGGACTAGTTACACTACAGCTAACTATGAGACTACTCATAAGACCCACTTTTCATACTATAATGAATGTGTGTGCACATGATCAGTCCCACTTCTGGTTAACCTATTATGATCAGTCCCATGTCTCTGGTTAACCTATTATGTAGCAGTTGAACTATAGCTAAGCACATTATAAAGAGAGTGCTAAATGCTAACTGGTGCAAGATTACAGTTAGGAGGAGACATTGGAGCCTAACAATCATTTCTGGTACATTAATTACAACATGGCAGGTAGGTGTGGCCTGCACCACAATTGCTCTCACCTTAGATAGGAAGAGGGAAACAGGAATATGAATCACAAGACAATGGCAAAACAGCAGTAATGCACTTAACCAAAATGCCATCAATTCAATTCATGTGTGCTTCAAGAGAGGAAAACAACTCCTTGTAGCCCCAGGTGCCCTCTGCCAGGGCAAATAGATGAAGATCAACAAAAGCAGCAGCACTCCAGTAATTTGAAAAAAGTGAATCTTTACTTAAAAGTGGCATGGCAACGTTTCGGGCTTCTATGGCCCTTTATCAAGCCCTTGATAAAGGGCCATAGAAGCCGGAAACAGTGCTATCATGCCTTTGTGTAACGAATCCTACTTACAGTGGTGGTCTAGTGGGAGGACGGCAGGGACGCCTGCCGCCCCCTCGGCGGGCACGCCCGCCATGCTTTTCCAAGCCACAGGGTTCTGTCTCTTAGGTGTGCGTCGCGCACTTCTTCCTGGTTTATTGGCGCATGTACGCTGTCGTGATGACGCCAGAGCGCAGTGGCGAGAAATTTAAAAGTATTTAAAGGCACAGTTTAGATTTTCACATTGCCCGTTATAGGATTTGTTTCCTGGTGCTTTCTGAGCTTTGTGCTAGTCTGTTATTCTGATCCTGATACCTGTTGTGACCCCTGCCTGACTTTTGACGATTCTACATTCTGTATTCTGACCCCTGACTTCTATTCTGCCTTATCCCTCTGATTGACTTCCTGGTTTGAACCTTGCCTGCCTGACTTTTTGCATTCTGCCTGCCCCGACCCGGCCTGATCTGACTAAGATTCTGCCTAACGCCTTGTACCGTGAACGTCTGCCCAAAGACTTTGCCTTACAGTTGTGCCCCTCTGCTTGTCCAGAACCCCTCGCCTTGCACCTCTCATTTAAGACCTGGCGGCATCTGAGTGGCTGAGCGCTCCGTCCAAGGCCAAAGGCGGCTGCATAGACCAGGGGGCTTGGCATAGGTTCTGGATTTAAGGTGCCAACCGTGACACTTTGATAAAGGGGCATAGAACCCGGAAACGTTGCCTTGGCACTTTAAGTAAAGTTTCACTTTTTTCAAATTACCAGAGTGCTGCTGCTTTTGTTGATCTTAACCAAAATGCCCACACAAGCAGGTTACTATAATAAGAATAGCCATATCAACTAAAAGTATCATATTTATGTTTTGCATACTTTTCTTTCTCTAGAATCATTATCAGTGCAGCATTATATGTCTCAGTCATTTGTAAGAACTTCCAATTATGAATCTGTAGTTTTTAACAGCAGCCTTTTTAGGAAATGTTTGATCATGTTTATTACTATACAGCAGAGGGGACATTAGAGGGTGCCCTCTATAGCAGGCCATATACTATGCCTTAGGGACGATGCAGCCAAATGGAGCAAAGTTGGCAACTTTTAATCTTGTTTGTTATATAGCAGTACGCATTGTTCTTATTGGTTCAGTAATGTGACTGACAGTATTGCTTCACAGAATGGATATGTTTTGTGAAACGGAACTTTCATTTTGTATAAAGAATGAATCCTGTACTACAAAATCTTGGTTTCTGTCATAAATATCTATTCTATAAATATCCGTCATTCAAATCTAGCTTGGCATGCACTAGTTAGTTACACTATTATATATCACGTCCAAGTTTTTTTTACATAATTAATTCTGTAAGTAACTTTGCACATAAATGCGTCTGTTACATGGAGGTTATACATTTGTGAAACAGATTGATTGTTAAAATGTAATATAATGTTTGTAATATAATGACATCCTTTTGTGCACTAACCAGATTTTGTTCTCATTCTTTAATAGAAATACGTATTTTATATATTGTTGTATATGTATATGGTCACAAATACTTATATACCATAAGGGGCATTCATTCTGTGTATTAGGGATAGTTTTGTATACAGAATATATTTGGGACAAACGGCACCCCATATACAGTAATAGGGGCCTAAGCTGCTGAGCATTGTCAGATAATGCAGAGCTGCTCTTGAAGGAGCTTGCAACTGGGGTGGGGGGCCCTGAGGCACCAGCTGCGGTGGGCCCCAGACACCCAGGACAATTCAGTCCTGAACTTTGAGTGGAAAAACAAAAGAAATTAATTTTTTAAACATACATTTTAGGAAAAAAGTAAATACAAAACAGAGAACCTAATTTCAAAAAGTCATTATATGTTGTATATAATTCCATAACAATAACTTTTGGAAATGTGACCTGCCCTTTTAACCACATTCATGAGCACCAGAAAGTGATCCTGATAAAGAGATACTCTTGCATGAAAATGAGATTGTACAAGATGCTGGTTTAGAGAATCTTGGAAGCCATTGTCCTTGAATCCCCACTCCCTGATGATGTTTTTTCTTTTTGTCGCCAAAGCTGATGACAACTGCATTAAAAAGAAATGGGCATCCCCCACATTTAAAAAAAATATTTTTATGTTAAAAATCTATTGAGCAGTTGTAAATTTAAGGGTGAAAAATAAAAGCAGTAACGTTATTTTTAATGAATTTGAATCGAAGACTTTTGCACACTTTTAGTAAGTATTTGAAGGTAATGAAAATATAGATAGATCATTAATAGCTGCTAAGGGTTTTTGCTCTTCAGCTTACACACAGCAAAGGCTTCTGGGATGGACAACACTGAAAAGTTGGTGCCCACCACAAATCATCTCAAGATAGCTCAGAAAGCATAGGAATTTGGGGCAGCACACAGGGAGGTACCTGAACAAATTCCTCCAAATCCCCGTTAAACAGTTTGTGGTTATACTGGGATGTCGGCCGCTGCCTTTTCACTCGCAGAGACTTACTGGTGCTGGACTGCTGCCTGAAATCAACCGTGTTATACACAATTGACACCACACACACACACAAAATCCACTTATGCTTAAGCAGCACTGTCAAATTAAATCACAAATCATTGAACATTTTTGGTTTTGTTTGAAAGCTTATATGCACACTTTGGAGCAATAAAGAAATCCCAAAATTCAAAAATCTGAAGGCAACCATTTGACTGTTTATGCATACTAAAATATGGGAAATTTGGAATACCAAAAGGCTTCACCTATTTCTAAAATATAACTGTCTTCTTATTAGGGATGCACCGAATCCAATATTTTGGATTCAGCCGAAACCCCAAATCTTTTGCAAAAGATTTGGCCGAATACCGAACTGAATTGAGGGCACTACATTAAACAGAAAATGCGCTGTGTGTAAATAAATTTTTCCAAATAAGTTATTTGGAGAAAATGGGGACTTCTGCCAATTCTTGTCCTGATCACTGCAGGTCCTCCCCAAGTGCTGTCAGTTTCCAATGAAAGGCTCTGAAGGGATTATTTGGCATTCACAGTGCAAGACTGTAGATCTGTTGAGCAGGCACTGTGTCCCTCTCAGTGATCTGACCCTGTCAGATATTTCCATTGAGATACATATAGAAGTATCTAATCTTAAAAATATCAGATCACTGCCCATGAGTGGAAAGAGTGTGGTCTGCAGAAACTCTCCCCATAAGATCAGTGTTCCAGATTGCTCCTTCATTCCTATAGAGGCCAGGACTGTGAACTGATGAGTAGTTTCAACTGCATAGGGAATTACCCCCAGATCATTCCTCCTCTCAGCTTCATTGCAAGCAGGAACCTGGCTCTTTTTCTCAAAAATATGTACATACATGTTATAATAACACAATAGGAAGGTTATGGCTTCCATTTCTGCAAATAGCCTTTGTGCTTATGGTTTCAACTTTAAAATGCCCTAACCTATATAAACTGCTAATCTGACTTCATGCAAATACTTTTGAGACAATGATTAATTAGCTGAGACTGTTAACACTAGTGAAGGCCATGTTGACGTATAAAGGTTACACTTTAGGTATATCTGCCTCTATATTTTAATCTGCTGAAATCAAGGAAAACATAGGAGGGTAAAAGATAATATACTTTTTTTTTTCAATTGTCTTTGTAATACTTTAATATTTTTGAACTTATTTGCAGTATCCCAAAGAAGAACCTTCCCCTGGATAAAGGGGTACTTACTGCAAGGCAGTGATTTTCTGCACTTCATTCTCCTGTGCTGCTCTCTTTATCAGTGGTCAGACCTGCCTGAATGAACCGAATGAGTTTTTTCCATCATAATTCATGACTACGGGTCAAGGGGAGTTTGTAAGGCAGTGTAAGCAAGTTTAATTTAATGAGGGTTCCTGCTAATGACCAAAGCTTTACAAACCTTGATATAAATGAAACAATTAAAGCTACCCCTTTCGGGGGTTTGCCTCTCTGGCCTACCCTAATATTTGATCTTTACTTTAAAATACAAAGGGTCATGAGTTTACCTTATAAGCAAAGCAAGTTTATCAGCTTGGAAATGCTTAAAGGGGTTGTTCACCTTTAAAATAACTTTTAGTTAGTGATATTTTGAGACTATATGCAATTGGGTTTTTTTTCTTATTATTTGTGTTTTTTAAGTAATTAAGCGTTTTATTCAGAAGCTCTCCAAATGACCCTAACAACCATGCAATGATTTGAATAAGAGACTGGAATATGAATAGGAAAGGGCCTGAACAGAAAGATGAGTAATCAAAAGTAGAAATAACAATCCATTACAGAGCATAGGTAGCTAAAAAGAGTCAGAATAAAAAGGCAAATAAATAAAAAATTAAGACCAACTGAAAAGTTGCTTCTATAACATCTGACAGCTGGATAAATTGTTTATTAATAAATCAACACCGATCTACATTCTATAGCATTTTTATAACATTTTTAGACAAAATTTTTAAAGATAAGGGACTCCTTATCACTTAAGTCTTAAGTGTGCTTGCTCTATACATTCTTATACAGCCCTTCCGTGCTTTTAAAATTCCCAACATGAGGAAACATACACTTCCCCTTGTTCCTATTAAATATGAGAATCAAACGTCTGTTGCACAATAAACTGAGTGGAAATTGCTAATCTTCCCCTCCCAGGGCCGCATAACATTGCCAGCTTTGCTAAAAACTGAAAAGGATTGCGTTATCATAGCAGTTGCCCTTGAATTTTAGATTCATTTTAAAAACATTAGACTGCCTTAATAAATCCAGATATAAATGTAAGGGCTCCTTGAAATATTCAATTTTTGTTGATAATGTTTTTTTTTATCAAGGAAAGCAGAGAAATCAAAATTTCTTCTGCACTTGTTATCCAAACAGGATACTATAAAGTGTCACTTTAAAAAACAGATAACGGGTCTCCGGATAATGAAAGCCATACCTGGATTTTTACAATTTTCACATTTCCAAACATAACTATTTTTTAATCAGCAATTTTCTATGTTTGTGTTTTATGGAAAAATATCAAAAATACTGCAACTGAAGCTTTGTGTCTTTTCATAAAACACAGACACAGCAAAGTGCGGATTGCAATACACATTTATTTTACGATGCTTCAAATTCGACATATCAAAATAAAGTAGTTATTGCAAAACGGAAATGTTATAAATTGCTGAAATTTAAAAACAACAATCTCTAGGAAAGGCAAATATATTAAAATTTTAATGAACAGCAAAAAAAATACTATATTATTAAATTATAAATTGGTATTTTAGAATGAGTATCCCTTAAAAGCACAAAGGGAAGAAGAGTAACAAGCAAGGTTTAGCTTGCCATATGTACAGTATGTGAGACAGTATGGGGGTTATTTATCAAAGTCCGAATTTATCTCAATATTTTCCGCTACAAACTGCTACGGATCATACCCGCTCGGGTTTTTTCTGATTATTGATTATTACATTTTGCCGAAAATTTTCTTTGCTTTTCGAATTTTTCACCCAAAAACTCAGAAAACGTTGGGGTATTGCACAAAACCCAGCGCACATCAAAAATCATTGGGACTTCTCCCATTGACTTATATGCAACCTTGACAGGTCTGAGATGCCGGATTTTACAGATTCGGATTTTTCCACCCTCGGGGTTTAATAAATTATGAAAAATTCGTGAATTTATTTTTACATTTTTTTAAAAAAATTTTAAAAAAAATTGTGATTTTGCATTCAGAGTTTAGTAAGTAACCCCCTGCATATGGGAGTGAGATTTTCCCTCCTCCCCACCACCCACATGCTGTGCAACAAAGGCAAATACATACCCAGAAATATTACTGTCCATCACAGCAGCTGGGGAGAAAAAAGGAATATATTAGTCATAAACAGAGAGGATGAGTTTTGTTTTTCAGTATGACTTTGTATGACACATTCATTATTTTTTATTTTTGCCTCATTATAGCACTGCCTGTAGTCCTGATAAAAAAAGATGATTTTGCCTCATTATATAAGTGCCTGCAGTCAATGTAAAATAATTTTTGGTTGTTAATAACACTGGTTGATAATTTTTTTCTTCCAAGGACCCTCAGAGCTGAATTTCATTCTTTTGATACTGAGCAAAGATGCCTTCAAAATCTAGTTAATAGTCAATGGCATGTAGGTAAAAGGGATCCTCATAACTTAAGTCTACTAGAAAATACTTTAAACATTAAATAAACCCAATAGGCTGGTTTTGCTTCCAATAAGGATTAATTATATCTTAGTTGGAATCAAGTACAAGTCACTGTTTTATTATTACAGAGAAAAAGGAAATAGTTTATAAAAATTCGGATCATTTGGGAGCTTTTTGGATAACGGGTTTCCTAATTGATCCAATACCTGTAATTGCTTCTTAATGGGGTTGTTCTCCTTTAAATTAACTTTCATACTAATGTAGAGACAGATATTCTAAGACAATTTGCAATTGTTTTTTTACTTCATATTTTATGTGCCTATTTTTGATTATTTACACCTTTCTGTTCAGCAGCTCTCCAGTTTGGTATTTCAGCAGCTATCTAGTAGCTAGGGTCTTCTTTACCTTTCCTTAATTACTCTCCTTCAGACTCCATCTCCTTGATGGAGGTCCCTTGTCTCTATATGGCATAGCACAGGTACCTGAACTGTTTTTATTATGATCTTTATAAGCCCGTGCCTTATTATTCTGATGGTATAAATGCATCAATTCCACAATTGCTTCAATCTAATATGTTTTTAGTTTTACTACTGCTAATTTGTTGCAACTTTGCTATAAAATGATAACCGTGACAATATGGGGAACTGTTGTCCTCCTTGTCACGGTTGTCATTTTATAGCAAAGTTGTTTATACGCCGTCTTTAATTCCTTTCCACCTGTCATGTGGGTGTAGTCAGCTTTCATGAACACTCAGACATGCCTAACTGCAAGCTTATATGTATAGGCTGCCAAGCAATGGGACAAACATCAAAGTAGAAACATGAATGATTAATGAAAAACGGAAAAAAAGAAAAATGGAAACATAAATCTAGAAGGGGGAAAACTGCACAGATGTCTGTGATTAAGATTTGTGGTTTTCTATGGAAATGACAAATTGCATTAGAATACATATAGGATGTATTTCAAGAACCACAGCTCAGTTAAATATAACTAAAATAAATGGCCAACAGGGTTAAGTAGCACAAATGTCTAAGAGCTATCCCTTACTTTTAATAATAGGATGACTGTCAAAATAAGGTCTTACTATTATAGGGAACTAGAGCTCCCAGCATGATCTAAACATCCCTTACCATTTTGGTTGCTCAGAGATACAGTTCCTAACAATTCAGTTAGCCATATCTGCTAATAGGGTTGGGTAGGGAAAAAAAGAGACGTGCATACTAAAAAATAAATTTGTGACAAAAAGTCACATGATTTTAAGGATTCAAATTCAACCAGGCACGAGGATTTGTCTTAATCCGAATCCAACTGAAAATGACCAAATCCTGGATGTGGTGGATTCCTAGTTCAATTACACAAGTATTTGTAAGTATTCCTTGGTCCCAACAAGGGCTAAAATAATAAATCAACTTGCCTTTTTCTATGGCTTCCTTCAGCAGGTCATACTTTGCTTGGAGTTTGCAGATTGTACTTCTTCCAAGTAGATACTTCTGGAATTTCTAGAACATGCCCAGGTGAAAGAAAGTATAAGTGTGTCTGTCATGGCACCATGTTAAAATTATTTGAAGGCTTGTTAGGTGATCACATTCAAAATATTGTCCTAGTGAATGGCATCATGAGCAGTAATCAGCATGGCTTTATGAAGGATAGGTCATGTCAGACAAATTTGATTATTTTTTATGAGGTAAGCAAGATGCTGGAAAGTGGGGGAGCAGTAGATGTTATCTATTTGCATTTTGCCAAAGCATTTGATACAGTGCCCAATAAACAACTGCTTTCCAAACTAAGGTCTGGACTCAATGAAGTTGTTTGCACATGAATAGGAAACTGGCTACAGAATTGGGTACAGAGGGTGGTTGTTAATGTTACATTCTCTACTTGGAGTAAGGTTCTTAACGGGGTCCCTCAGGATTGGGTCCACTTTTATTTAACTTGTTTATTAATGAACATTAATGAAGCGATGGTATTGTAAGTAATGTATCAGTGTTTGCAGATGACATAAAACTCTGCAGCCCAAGAGGCATAGATTCACGGAGCAGGGGGTTATTCTTTCACTGTACAGAGCGTCGGTAATGCCCGTCTAAAATATGATGCACAGTTTTGGTCTCCAGCGTTCAAACGGGGCATTATTGAATTAGAGAGGGTCCAATTAAGCTGGTAAACGGTATGGAAAATTTTAGCTATGAGGAAAGACTGGCTAAGTTGGGGTTGTTCACCCTGGAGAAGAGGCGTTTAAGGGGGAGGTGTGATAACTATGTATAAATATATGAGGGGTTTGTACAATAACCTCTCTAATGCTTTATTTACCAGTAGGTCCTTTGAGCTAACAAGAGTGCACCCATTCCGATTAGAAGAAAGGAGGTTCCGGACAAATATTCTGAAGGTATTTTTTACAGTGAGAGCCAGGGCCGGAACTAGGGGTAGGCAGAAGAGGCACTTGCCTAGGGCACAACGGCACAGGGCCGCCAGGCACGTACCTCTTCTGACGCCTTCCCCTAGCTCTGACCGCTGTGTTCAGAAGCTGTGGCTGAAGTTCTGCATAATATATGGTCTTCTGCGCATGCGCACGCTCACATTTTCTGCACATGCGCACTCGCGCTTTATTGCCGCTCGCACACTTCTGCGCATGCGCGAGCGGCGGGGGCGAAGTACTTGGCCGGGTTGCCTAGGGCGCCCGACCGAGTAGGCCCGGCACTGGAGATAGCTTTAAGAAGGGGTTGGATGGCTTTTTAACAAATGAGGGAATACAGGGTTATGTAATATAGCTCATAGAACAAGCCGATCTAGGGACTGGTCCGATTACCATCTTGGAGTCAGGAAGGAATTTTTTCCCCCTCTGAGGCAAATTTGAGACGCTTCAGATGGAGTTTTTTTTTTTTGCCTTCCCCTGGATCAATTAGGAGTAAAGTAGGTTATATAAAGTTTTAACAGGCTAAACTTGATGGACGTGTTTCTTTTTTCACCAAACTTACTGTTACGTTACTATGTTACATAAATCTCCTCCTATCATAATCCTCAATCCTCCCTACAAATCTATGGAGTCTATCAGAGCAAGGACCATTTATTCTGTACTATTTCTAGAGTTTTGTTTGGAGACCTCTTTTATGTCTTGGTAACTTCCCATCTATTGTTCCCCAGTCTCTCAGCTTTTATTCCCCTTCCCCATCTCTCAAGTGTATTATTCATCTTTTCATTCCATTTTCCTCTTGCTCTTACTGAAACATAGAAGTTCTCAGTGTCCTGCTGGTTGGCTCTCCTCTTGGCTGTGCTTGTCTTAGTGCTGGTGTCTGATCCTGTAGATTTAAGGGATTCAGTAGACTGGCTGGACTGGAAAACCTCCGACAGATCAAACTCATCTACTCCAATAAGATCTAGCAGGGACTGTAGAGTGGCTTTAAGGGTTTTTTTCACCTGCAAACAAACAGGGTGATAGAAAGAAAAAAAATATTTGTCTAAAAGATTGCCAATTTTTTTTTTTTATAAACTGTCATTGTGATTAAAAAATAAGGTAGACATTTTGGGGGCCTGAAAAATAATTTTCTGTGGTGCTAGTAATATCTACTTACACCACTGGAAAGGGGTTAAACCTACCTGAAGCCTTCCTCCAATCAACTGCTAGAGGAAGCTTTTTAGAGACCTTTCCTCTTTTCTCTCATTGCCTGAGCAAAAGGGTTTTGTGTGTTGAAGTGGGGTTGTGTGGAAAGCCGATTTCTCTGTGCAGTAAATTCCAGCTTTTAGTAAATGTTTAACCTTTGCCTGTTTGACTTTGATTTTGTGTTGATTCTTGGGTACTGTGTAGTCTAATTTATTGTTTATGACTTTGGTTCTGTTCTAGTTTCTGCCTCTGTTTAATCCCAAGTACTGCACTATTACTGCTATTGTGAGATTTGGGGCAAACGTATTTGCTGTCTTAGATATTATTGGAATAATGGCTGCTACATCAATGTTTTCCTATATCTATAGCTGTTATTAACTAAGGGGATCCCTGACCAAAGCTTCCACTTCCCAAGAGGTTTTGAACAGAAAAACCCACCCATTTGGGTTATATTGAGACAAGAATTATTTGATTAAATGAGTGCATCATAGGGTTTTTGGGTGGCTTTTTCTAGTTCTAAAACTTTAAAGGGGATGTTCACCTTTTAATTTACTTATAGTGTGATGTAGAGAGTGATATTCTGAGACAATCTGCAACTGGTTTTAATTTTTTTTATTTGTGGATTTTGAGTTATTTAGTTTTTTATTCAGCAGCTCTCCATTTTGCAATTTAGTTATTGCATTTATTTGAATACAAGACTGGAATATGAATAGGAGAGAGCCTGAACAGAAATATGAATAATAAAAAGTAGCAATAACATGAAGATAACATAAATGAAGTGAAGGCTAATTGAAAAGTTGCTTAGAATTAGCTGTTCTATAGCATACTAAATGTTGAATTAAAGGTGAACCACCCCTGTAAATATGCCAATATGTCAAAAATGTAAGAACCAGGACTCTGGCTCTTTCAGTGTGCAGAACGCTACTGCCCACTCTCCTCAGACCAAGTAATAGAGGTAAGCCTGGAGAGGGTGAGGTCTGCCTGTCTTAGAATCATACTTGTTCAAAAAATGCTGGTGACTTTTCCTTTTTTCATGGTGATAGGCTGTAAAACTCCTAAAGATTTTTTTTGGGTAAGCGGTTTCCCCCATACATTTTCTAACATATGGAACATTATTTTACAGTGGGCTCATGTGTAGGGCATTATAACAACTTTATTGACTTTATTAAGGTTCCCTGGACATGTCTACTTATCAGTGTAAATGTAATGTTTTTGATGCAACTTATAACTAATTTAGTGAATTAGTGTTGTCTGAGCTAAATTCTTGCGAATTGTAGCAATGTGTTGCAAATCGGTCACTGGCGAATTTTCGCCAGTTAGTGAATCTGTCCCCAAGTAGGAATTGTGGCTAAAGAAACTGTTTTGAGGCATAAAGATCATTTTGATCACTTTCCACTATTATAAATAACTAGGGATATTATAGGGTGCTGTGCATGACATACAGACAAAAAAATAATCAGAAAGGGGAAACAGGTGTTGTAAGGGTGGTTAAATCAGAAAATGATCTTCTCATTTGGCAAACTCCCTTTTCTGCTGAACTTTACAGTTATACACAGTACTCCAACATATCTGCTGTACTACCTCTTCGGTTTCCAGGTGCTCACTCTCCAGTCTGGATTTGATGTGCTGTATCCTAGAGACTAATTCCTGATGTAGCAATGGCTCAGACCGAACTTTCGACACCTGTAGAAACAAATGCCATGTGGACATATGAAGTGTTTTTGGATATATTCAGCAAGTCCATATACTTGGTATCTATAATTAAGCTGCATCCAACCCCTCAAACTGACCTTTCTCTGTTTTTATTTTTTATGCTAGCATATCCTCTTCTCCAATTCAGCTTAGTGTAGGGGTGTCTGATGTTCTCCCTGTACACTTTCTCTCTTTTTAAAAGACCTCATACATTTATTTGGCTTTAAATATCACTATGCAGACAAAATGTCAACAACCTCTTCACTAACCACTGAAATTCAGATTTAGATCTCTAACTGTCTCCTAACTATCTACTCCCGGATCAATCAACGCAATTGCAAACTGAACCTACCATAAACCAAACAGACAGCGTTTCCACCCAAATTTGAACAGTAACTTTATTCATCCAGAACAGGTAGGCTTTGTCCCAAGACAAGAAGCTCGAGATAATACCCTACGAGTCTATAGCATCATCCACCATTGCAAAAAGAACAAAATCCCACTTGCCCTATTATCAACTGATACGGAAAAGGCCTTCGACCAAGTTTCGTGGGCATTTATTTTCAAATGTTTATCTTGGATGGGTTTGGGACCAAACATCACCCACAGCATTCAAAGCTTATACTCTAACCGTCAAGCAAGCATCAGAGTGAATGGTCTATTGTCAGATTCCTTCATGGTTAATAATGGGACCCGCCAAGGATGCCCCTTATCCCCCCTTCTCTTTATAATCAATTTAAAACCCTTTTTGCAGAAAGTTTTCTTGAATTCTGATATCAGTGGGGTCAGCATATCGGATTTCCAACATAAAACTGCGGCATACGCCGACGATATGCTGTTTTTTATAACAAAACCACATATATCCCTACCGAATCTGATGCAAGAACTTTAGCAATATGGAGCAGTTAGTAATCTTAAAACTAACTATCAAAAATCTAGTTTGCTGAATATATCTCTATCTCCAGAACAAATAGACCTACTGAAACACTCGTTTGCGTTCACGGTGGAAGAGAGGTCCTTTACATACCTAGGTGACAGATAACATACTCCTATTACTGAAACACACTCAGAAGGACCTGACTCAATGGGACAGACCGGCGTTCTCATGGTTTGGTCGAATTAATATTGTTAAAATTGACATATTACCACGTTTCCTTTATCTTTTCCAAACTATCCCATTTCAAATTCCAATTCATATTTTTCACACACTTCTGAAGATGGTTACATCTGGCAAAAGAAAAAAGCCCGGCAAAAATATACCTCCCTAATCCAACCCAGAGACAGGGGTGGAACAGGACTCCTTGAACTTTTCACTTACTACAGAGCAGCGACACTACAAAGGATGTTGGATATCAAACATACTAAATCTACTAAATTGTGGGTCGCCATAGTACAATATGAATCCAAAACGCCTTTAGAAATACTTCCTTGGATATTACGGCATCATCGTCCACAGAAAATATCAACTAATCCTATTGCTTCTGCTATTCTCAACACTTGGGACAGCCAAATTTGAACTAACTCTAACTAATATCCACTCCAGAATGATCCCAATTCTCCATAACGCAAATTTCCCTCCAGGACAAAGAACAACTAACTTCCAACACTGGTCCCCATCAGACTCCTTATGGGCTTTTCAACTCATGAATGGAAGACAACTTAAGCAACTAGAGGAAATACTAGAGCCAGAATCGATCACATCTATGGACCGCTTGCGGTTTTGTCAAATCCAACATTTTTTTCTCTCAGAGGGAACTCTAAAACCACAGGAACCAGCGGACACACCCTTTAAACAACTATTTGTTAGTCACACTCGATTCCCTCACGAAATATACAAAATCTTATTGGACACATATCTATCCCCTGCGATCAAATTCTGCCATAATTGGGAAACAGAACTCAATACTACCTTTACTGATACTGAATGGACTTTTATCCAAGAGAAAACATTTCAATCAGCTACGTGCACGAGGTTACAGGAACTCAATTATAAGATTTTTTCACAATGGTACAGAGTCCCTACCAAGTGGTCCAAGACATTCCCAAACTTACCAGACGCCTGCTGGAGATGTAACCAAGAAAAAAGAACACTTACTCACATCATGTGGAACTGTCCTAAGATAAAACCCTACTGGACGGCAATCATGCAGCTTTTACCCAAATTTACCAATCAATGATCACTGACTCTGCATCCTTTTTCTTATTACACAACAATCATATGCCCACGGCGCAATATAGACATTCATTTATATCAACGATGATCAATATAGCGAAATCTCTAATACCCAAATATTCAAGATTAGAGAGAGTTCCCACAATTAAAGAGTGGGCGCAGAAAGTACAAGAACTGTATCTATTTGAAAGACTAAAAGACACTGGAGAAGGACAAACGAGTGAGACTCGATGCAGACAAAAGTGGTGCCACTGGCTGTTATATACAGAAACCCCGTAATACAAGGCCTTAGTCTCCTCAACACCATAAAGCTCCTAGAAAAGAGACCATCTAGTGAAGAGATGGGATCAGTGACAATATACATACAGGTGCTCCTGGCGCTCTTCCCTCCTACCATGCATTTCACACACCCCCATGTTCTAATTATCCTCACTCAGATGCCATACTTGAAAAGTTAAGTTACATGTACCAATACCCGATATCCTGCTTTAAAATCGGGCAAATAGAATATTCTAGCAATTGGGCTGCACGACAGACGGCATCACTCTGATCCTGTTGAAGTTCCTCTTTCTCCTTTTTGATTTATTTTTGCTCCCCTCTCTTTATTTTATTTATGGAATATTTGCGCCACAACAATGACTGATCCCTATGTCTCAGTAATAACACAATGTAGACTGGAGAAGTCATTAAAGGGGTTTATGCAGTATGTGAAGTAAGATATGCTGAATTTTTCCAAACTCAAATGTTGCGGGTTTGGATAAGAGTAACAATAAAGATTTATACTCGAGTAGCACACCCCCTAGCTATACTTAACAGTAATGATGTTTAATGATATGAAGAATGCAGAATAGTTCTTTAGCCTTTGATATTATGTCTGTCCAAGAAATCATCCAAGCCCCTCTTAAAAGCATTAAGAGAATCAGCCATCACAGTGCATTCCACAACCTCACTGTCCTCACTGTGAAGAACCACCTACGTTGCTTTAAATGAAAGTTCTTTTCTTCTAGTCTGAAGGGGTAGCCTCTGGTATGGTGATCCTCTTTATGGGTAAAAAGGTCCCCTGCTTTTTGTCTATAATGTCCTCTAATGTACTTGTAAAGTGTAATCATGTCCCCTCCCAAGCACCTTTTTTCCAGAGAAAACAACCCCAACCTTGACAGTCTACCCTTATAATTTAAGTCTTCGATCCCGCTAACCAGTTTAGTTGCACGTCTCTGCACTCTCTCCAGCTCATTTATATCCCTGTTAAGGACTTAAGTCCAAAACTGCACTGCATACTCCAGATGAGGCCTTACCAGGGACCTATAAAGAGCCATAATTATGTTTTCATCCCTTGATTTAATGCAGACGGAACTTTATTTGCTTTAGTAGCCACATAATGACACTGCCCAGAATTAGACAACCTGTTATCTACAAAAACCCCAAGATCCTTCTCATTTAAGGAAACTCCCAACACACTACAATTCAGTGCATTACTTGCATTTATATTATTTCTGCCAAAGTGCATAACCTTGCATTTATCAATGTTTTAGCAAAGTCTAAGTAAATCACATCCAATGCCATCCCAGAATCAAGGTCCCTGCTTACCTTCTCATAAAAAGAAATTAAGTTAGTCTGGCAAGATCTATAACGCATAAAACCATGCTGCAAACTCATTATATTGTTATTTGATATGACGTCCAGTATCTTATCCTTTATTAACCCTTCAAAAAGCTTTCCTACCACTGACATCAGACTGGGGCTTAGTACGGGATCCCTTTTTGAATATTGGCACCACATTAGCAATTCACCAGTCTCTCTGAACCATGCCAGACCTCAGTGAATCCTGAAAAATTAAGTAAAGCGCTTTGGCAATTACAGAGCTAAGCTCGCTAAATACCCTGGGATGAATACCATCTGGCCCGGACCTTTGTTTATCTTAACATGTTCTAGTCTCTTTTGAATGTCTTCATGTGTGAACCATGCATCATTAGTTGTATTACTAGAATTGAGACTATTAGTAAGAAAATCATTATTAGCTGGTTCCTCATTTGTGTAGACAGACAGAAACTGAGCTTTTTTTTCTTCACATCAACCAGCTGACCCCCCCCTGATATTAAAGGCCCCACCCCTTCCTGCTTTATTTTTTTTCTATTAACATATTTGAAAATTAATTTTGGATTCATTTTACTGCTTGCTGCAATATCCTTTTCCATATCGATTTTAGCTTGCCTGATAGCTTTTTTGCATGATTTGTTGGCCTCATAGCTTTTTGAATTGCTGTTTTGGTATTTCATGTGCCAAATTCCAATGCTTTAAAGGAGAACTAAAGCTTAACTAAAGAAGTAGGCTAGAAATGTTGTACATGATGTTTTGGGTTTTTGTACCAGCCCCAAGCACCACAGACCTTTAGCAGTAAAGATCTGTACCACCAAAGATGCCCCAGTAGCTCCCCATCTTCTTTTCTGCTGATTCACTGCACATGCTCTGCGTTGCTGTCACTTACTGAGCTTAGGGACCCACTCACAATATACAGTACACATAGAATATAAATGTCATAGTATAAGGCTTATTAGTAATTAATACAAATAATGACAACATGGCAGCACAGAAACCAGTGCAATTAACATCAGAATTGAATAATCAGCCTTGTGACATTAGCTTATTTTACAGACAAACCTCATTTTCTGCTTGATAATTTGTGACAATCCTTAAAAAGATTGAACACTGTGTTTAGGGGCGATCCTGCTGCTACCTCAATCCCCACACTCACCATTTGGTGCCTGAGGGGGGTTGGGGGGGAGTCCATGACGCTAGAGCAGAGAAGCGCAATAGTGCTCTTTGTGTGAGAAGAACTGAATTTTCAATATGAAAACTGAAAATTCAGCTCTTAGTTACCAGGAGCTGCATTTTTGCCGTCACTTGTAACTATCCCCAATTTGCCTGAGGTTAGTTCCTCAACTCCCCTTATGTATCCCCTAACTGAGTTAAATTTAACACAATGCATATCTAATGGTACAGCCCCTCTTGAAGTAAGGTTCTTAGTGGGGTCCCTCAGGGCTCGGAATTGGGTCCACTATTTTTTAACTTGTTGGTTAATGACTTAAGGGAGGGTATTGTAAGTAATGTATCAGTGTTTGCAGATAAAAACGATGCAGCCCAATTAATTCCATCCAGCATGTGGCATCCTTGCAAAGGATCTTGCCAATCTAGGTAGCTAAGTGGCAAATGAGATTCAATGTTTATAAATGTCATGCACCCGGGATGTAAAAATATTTAAGCCACTTATATCCTTGATGGGACTGCACTAGGCAAATCCATTATGGAAAAGGACCTTGCAGTCCTTGTATATAATAAACTTGGCTGTAGCAAACAATGCTAGTCAGCTGCATCAAGGACATATAAGGTCTTGAGCTGTATTTAAAGGGGCATTAATTCATGACAGGAAGGGTCATTCTTCCACTGTATAGAGCACTTGTAAGGCCCCATCTAGAATATGCCATACAGTTTTGGTCTTCATTGCTCAAACAGGACATTATTGTATAAGAGAGGGTACAGAGAAAAGCATCAAAGCTGGTAAAAGGTATGGAAAATCTTAGCTATGAGGAAAGACTGGCCAAATTGGGGATGTTCACGCTGGAGAAGAGGCACTTAAGGCGTGATATGATGACTATGTATAAATATATGAGGGGATCATATAATAATCTCTCTAATGCTTTAGTTACCCGTAGGTCTTTCCAGCTGACATAAGGTCACCCATTCCCATTAGAAGAAAACAGGTTCTGCCTATATATTTGGAAGTGTGAAGATGTCAAATTCTCTACCTGAATCAGTTATATAGGCTGATACATTAGATGGCTTTAAGAAGGGGTTGGATGATTTTTAGCAAGTGAGGGAATACAGGGTTATGTAATATCCATGGACTAGTCCGATTGCCATTTTGGAGTCAGGAAGACATTTTTTGGAGAGGCTTTCTCCTGCAATGCTACACCACAGCGCTTACCTTGGAGGTTCATGAGGGCTGCATCGCTAGTGTGGTGAGTACAATTGTGTTCTTTGCACTCGAAGAGCCAAATTTCCGGTTTAAAAACTAGAAATTTGCCTCTTAAAGTTACCAGGAGTGGCATTTTTGCTGCCCCTAGTAATTTATACGGTGCTGCTGCCGGAGGCAAGATTTTCAACGCTCCTCATTTGTACAACATATATCCTATTTTTCCATGATTGCTTAGTAGCGCATTATAAAGATACATGTTAGTAAAAGTTCATTACTACCTTATTCTAAAAAGGATTTCTTCTCACCTCATCCCCCTCATGTGGCTGGTATTCAAATTTGGTCGGACGGGAAAAGGTTTCACTGTACATCTCAAACAATTTATTCTTGTCTGTCTGTGAATTGAAGTTGTCAACAGCCCCCTCGACGGCCTGGAGACTCTGCTGACGGGACATCTGCACTTTCTCCTCAGCCTGCAGGTAAACTCGCATTGTCTTACTCATAGAAAGATGAAATCCGAGGTCACAGCACTGCCAGGATCAGGGCAAAGATCATTGTTATTGTTATTATTAGTATTAATAATAAAAATCAGAAGGAGAATTACTATACAAGAGACGAGGCGTGCACAATGTTACTTACATCGATGAGGTCATTGATGTCGTGTATATAGTAGTTCTCGATGTTATTGTTGACAGTGTTCAGGTTTATAAGATATTCATTCCTGGCCTTGGTGCACTTCTGACTGTTCTCCAAATATTTCTTCAGCCTCTGATTGATGAGAAAATACAGTTCCACACTTTTTTTGTATCTCTATAAACTATTGATAAGCTTTCCATATTACATGACGGATTATGCTTTTTCTGCCTGGCTGGCTGCTACAGATGAAATTTCCTGCTAGTGTTTTATTTGCAAACAGCCATTCACAATATAATGTATGGCGTAAATCTAAATCAGGGGCGGTTAGAGTGACGTCGCAGCAGTTGCAAAGCTAAATGCATACCCAGACAACCATTATTCTAGAGTCAATGTTGCACCTGCAAGACAGGTAAGGACTTTGGGAGCATTTATTGTAAAATAGTATAACGTTGTATGTATTAAAATATTCTTCCTATTAAAAAACTATATCTGCAGAAGAAAAATAAGACCGTACTGCATTAATTAAACTAGGCACAACAACCGGAAGCATGGCATAATGTACTACAGGTTATGCACCCTAAACAGCATACCATCGCAACCAATCGTAAGGATGGCTTATGTAGGCAGTCATAAGGCACCCTTGTTACTTGTTATGAGGGTAAAATCTCTGAATGACATATGATCTACTGGTCTTTAGTAAGAAATGGTAAATATTTGTATTGGCGCATGGATATATTATTTTTTCACATTTTTGGAGATCCGAATCGAGAAATTCACCATGGCACGTGTTTAGACAACCCGATGGCTAGAGACTTGATTCAAAATAGTGGACTATTTCCCATTTGCTTTGTCCCATTTCAACCAGGGACTACTGCTTTTTCTAGGGTAGGAAGTCCCAAAACTAACTTTAAAAAAAATGTAAAGATTTGGCAGCTTTTTTTATTAATTAGTTACCTTTTCCACAAGTCTTTCACTCTTCTTCAGAGAACTCCGTCTCTGCCCTCTGTCAGCTACTATTTATTAGTTACCTTTTCCACAAGTCTTTCACTCTTCTTCAGAGAACTCCGTCTCTGCCCTCTGTCAGCTACCGGTGAACTTGCAGTATGTTCACCTAATTTGCCCGAGCGTTTTTCGTCCTGCTTCTCGGCCTCCTTCAGCTTATGTTCAGCATACATACAGTCACTGTGATACAACTGATACGTCTTCATGGCCTTGGGGTAAAACACATATATTATGTTTAAAAGGATGTCACAAATAAAAATCTAAATAGCAGCTCTAGTCATCTATGTGGACTTGCCCTACTGAAACAGTACATGGTGCTTTTTATCTGTATTTCTTTTTTTTTCTCTACTGCAGTGACGTAAAAAAAACGTAAAAAAGAAAGTTGTAAAAATCAAAGCCTTTCTTCTACTTTCTTATAAAAATGTGTAGTAACATTAACATAAACATTAAGAAGGTATTACTACTTACTAACTAACTATTCTTACTAACATACTTCATTCGAGCAGGTATGGGACCTGTTTTCCAGAATGCTCTGAACCTGGGGATTTCTAGATATAGGATCTTTTTGTAATTTGGATCTTCATACCTTATTTATTAAGGGATTTATTTAAGGGTCGAATCCGATTTTTTTAAAAATATTTTTTTGTTCGACACTCTCAAATTCGAATTTTGAATTATTCTAACTCAATTCAAGTTTTAATTGGAATTCAAATTTCGAGATTTATCAAACCTATACCCTGGGAATAATTTGAATTTGACTTTTCGCCACCTTAAACCTGTGAAGTTCATATATAAGTCAATGGGAGAGGTCCAGTGAACAATTTGAAGATGTTATTAGCCTTCTGGAGAAAAAACTAGATTTGAGTTTAGTCAAATTCGATTCGAGTTTTCAGGTTGGTAATATTTGTTTCAGCTTTAGATATTTGATTTTTTTTAAATACTCTCCCAATCAATTTCGAGTATATTCAAATCTATTAGCGCTAAAAAAACTCACATGAATTTGAAATTCGACCTTTGATAAATGGTCCTCCGTCTACTAGAAAATGATGTAAACATTAAATAAACCCAATAGGCTGGTTTTGCTTCGTATAAGGATTAATTATATCTTAGTTGAGAACAAGTACAAGGTACTGTTTTATTATTACAGAGAAAAAGGAAATCGTTTTTCAAAATTTGGATTATTTGGATAAAATTGAGTCTATGGGAGACGGCCTTTCTGTAATTCAGAGCTTTCTGGATAATAGGTTTCCGGATAACAGGTCCCATACCTGTATATCCATTTTATTCAAATAATTCACATTTTAATAAATTGTTTCCTTTTTCTCTTTAATAATGAACCAGTACCTGATACTTGATCCAAACTGAGGTATAATTAATCCTTATTAGAGGCAAATCCTATTGGGTTTAATTCAATGTATTTTAATTAGATTTACATTATTTAGAGCTGAATTACAGAAATACCACTTATCCTGAAAACCCCAGCTCCCATAACTAACTTATGGTTTTAAAAGAAAGGAAAATCTTTTTCTCACACTGGAAAATCTCCACCTATATGGTCCATACTAATTGTCTTCAACAGAGAGTAAAAAAGGGATGTTTTGTTTTTCACTTCGTTTTTAGATAATATACCATTGCCAAATGAGTGGAATTCCCCTAATGCTGCAAAAAACACTAACCCATAAATGTAACTCATAGATCTACATCTATACAGGTATGGGACCTGGTATCCTGAATGCTCGGGACCTGGGGTTCATACTATGTTCATACTAAAAAATTATTTAAACTTTAATTAAACCCAATAGCATTTTTTTGCCTCCAATAAGGATGAATTATATCTTATTGAGATCAAGTACACGTTACTGGTTTTTACAGAGAAAAAACAGCTGATTACAATTTTTTGATTACAATAGAGTCTATGGCCTTTCCGAAATTCAGAGCTTTCTGTATAATGGGTTTCCTGATAACAGATGTCATAGTTGTGCAATAAGACAGCCTTTTAATAAAGCCTACTGTATGTATAGTTCCTTAGAAGAAAACAAAAACACAACATACATTTATGCTTAAACACAGGTATACAAAGCGTGAGTGTTGTGAGCATACAAATGATGCCATCGTACTTGTTTAAATATAAGATAAAACCATACATTGTATAGTACCCCATTAAGCTGACACAAGAAGGCTGCACGTCATATCCACGTTAGATGAACATTGTATAACTCTATAATACTGCTACTCTTGAGTGTTTAGACAGTTCCCTTGCATTGCTTTATCTTCCAATGGTAGCTTCTTTTTTTTAACCAAAAGCGCCAGAAATTAACTGAAAAGTCGTCATACTCATTCAGATATTATACATATATTTTTAAAGGCAAAGTCTGATGAAAACTGTATTAAGCTTTGTGTTGTCATAGTACTGTGCTATATTCTTTCTATAACTATTGTGTGTCTTACCAATGCAAAGTTTGATGCCTCCAAGGCAACTAAATAAACATTTGCTTTGTCTAATGTTGGTCATAGCTTATTGCAGATGCCAACCGACTACAGTTATGGGATCTGTTATCTGGAAAACAGGTAGCCTGAAAGCTCTGTATTACAGGAAGGCCATCTCCCATATTCTCCATTTTATCCAAATAATCAAAATTTTTAAAAACTATTCGGTTTTCTCTGTAATAATAAAACAGCATTACTTGCTGGTCAGGTTTTTTGGGGCAAAAATTTTAATTTTTAGTGGAATAAAGCTCAAATTTTTGGAGATTGATTATACCCCAATGCTGCGAAAAGCATGAATCTAAAAACCCAGCATCTCAAACCTGTTGAGGTCCTGTATAAGTCAATGGCAGATGTCCCTATCCCAATTTGAATATATTGTGGCCTGTGCTGGGTTTAGGCCGATAAAAAACATTCTGGGTTTTCGAACGATAACCCAGAAAAAAAATAGACAAATTTGAATTTTAGTAAATAAACCCCTATATGTTTACATGATTTTCTAGAGGACTTAAGGAATTGTGATCCAAATTGCCAAAAAGCCGTCAACCGCAAGACCCCAGGTCATGAGCATTCTGGATAACAGATCCCATACCTGTACCACTTAATTTTTATTACTATTACTAATACTAATTGCCTTAATACTATTGTGACATTTTCTAAAATAAGAGCCCACTTGAAGACTATGTTTATGTTTTCTTTTTCTGAATGAGGTTCTATGTAAAATCAATGATGGAATGTGGAATATTTTTAGTTTATACTGTATAAGTATACTGCCTTAGCCTTTTAAAACTGAAGACCTATATGATCTTGCATTCAAACTGTTAAGTTAATGGCTAATTTACATGCATATTGCATGGCTGCATATAAATCAGTGTAGTCCACAGCATGTATCTACTGTAATTCAACTGTTAACTTAGCCACAAAAATGTCTTATTTCTGTTATTAAAAAAGGGAGAGTATCAGCCTTAAGTGTAAGGAAAATGTCATGGATTGACTTCCACAAATCAATACTCACCCCCTGTAACTCCGAAACTAACTTTAGCAAATCTTCTTGTTGCTGCAAACCTACTTCCTTACTCTGCAAAGACAGGAAATATGGAGTTAAAATAGGCTACTTATATGTATATGAGCATTTAGTGGTGAACTAGGAACCCCTAATAGTTTGTTGAAAATGTGCAAGACAGCTATATTAAGCATGTGTGTTGAAAGCAGCCCTTCCTGTTAGCAAATTTCACATTACAATGGTTATTGCTAAATGTGTATGATTTTGTGCAGGGTAAACTGGTTGTATGCAGGATATGTGGAAAACAAACTAAATTTAAAGACACAGTTTGTGATATGTTCAATTATTTATAACAGGAAACATTAAAGGGGTTGTTTACCTTTGAGTTAACTTATAGTATGATGTAAAGAGTGATATTCTGAGACAATTTGAAATTGGTTTTCATTTTTTATTTTTTTGTGGTTCTTGAGTTACTTAGTTTTTTTATTCAGCAGCTCTCCAGTTTGCAATTTTAGCAATCTGGTTGCCAGAGTGCAAAATGCCCTAACAACCATGCATTGATTTCAATGAGGGATTGGAATTTGAATAGGAAAGGACCTGAATAGAAAGATGAGTAATAAAACAATACATTTGTAGGTGTAGAGAGCATTTGTTTTTTAGATGGGGTCATTTGAAAGCTAGAAACAGCCAGAACAAGAAGGTAAATAATTCAAAAACTATAAAAAATGAAAAAAAATGAAGGCCAGTTGAAAAGTTGCTTAGAATCAGCCATTCTATAACATAAGTAAAGTGATACTGACACTAAAAATGTTCTTTTCAAAATATTAATCTTCATCAAAAGTTACCTACAGGTCATGTCGATCATTTTTAGCTGATAGTTCTGCTTTTGTAAGTAATTGTCACTTGAAGTTCCTAAACCTGACTGTTTTACCAACCTGACTGTCCCTTCTTAACCTGTCAGTTTTTTTAATGCTTAACCTGTCAGTTTTTTAATGCTAACGGACTACTGCTGCACACAAATATGGCAGCCCCTCTGCCATTACTTATAGGGTAGTAAGAAAGGTAATGTAAAAGCATCAGACATATACTTTTATGGCAAAATTATAAATAGCATTCAAAGACAATGTTATGATAGATAAAAAACGGTTATTTTCTGATGTCAGTATCTCTTAAAATTTAACTTAAAGGTTAACCAACCCTTTTATTCATCTTGCCTTCTTTGTGTACGTCCATCTCCCTTCTCATTATCTATATTACCACTTCAGACACGGGATGTTTTATTCTAGCACTGCAAACCTTTTAGTCTACTGTTCTGATGTTTAATTAGATTTAAATATTGGGAAGACAAAAGTGCACAGTAAACAACCTGTGTAAGATAACAGCAAGAGGACGAGTGTAACCCCTGTAGTTTCTAAAAAGTTTACATTTCTTATAAAAATAGTAGTGAATACTTTAGTACAGGAAACAATTTGGCAGATTTAAGAAAATTCATTTTGGGCAATCTTGGCGAATTCCCAACAGTTTAAACTTTACTACTTTTTTTTACAGTTTCCTGAAAGAGGGTTTAACGAATTGGCACATTAACACAACATTTCCTTATTTTTACAAATGTGCCAATTCATCATAATGGAAGATTTAAGCTCTCCAGTTCAGCTCTTTCCTATAGAGAGCTATAGTTCAGTGGCATTGTGTTGTGATTGTAACACAGTTCAAGTCTAATAACACAATGCCAGTCTGTTGGTGAGCTGTAGATACACAGTTTGCAAGGAAACCAAGTTTGCAGAGCTGTACCTGGCTTGCAAATTTACAGTCACATTACAGTAATCACAATAAGCCTATAGAGGAAGAAGAGATATAGATAGTAGAATGAAAAAAAAGTCGGTGGACTGAAAGAAAATAAAAAATGACAGCTGTGTGACCTTTTATGGAAGCAGAGTATTTGCTGTTGAGATTGACAAGTGACTGCACACTTTGACCTGAATTCAAATCACACCAATGTGAAGGAGACAAGAGTGACCTAGAACAGCCTGCACAGTCCATAAGATGTAATGTGATGTTCACTGCCCTCCAGCTATACTCACACATACATATAACTCCCAGATTCCTTGGCCAGATTCTGGGAGTTATAATTTTCAATAATTTTAAGGCTGGTGAGATGGAAGCAATAGAGGCATGCATCACAGCCTCTGCTAGACAAATAGGGACAATTTTAATCAGAGTGATTTGACCCAGGGAACCAGATTACTAACTTGTGAGCCTAGTAAATACTTAAAGTCAGTGCCGGGCCACGCTGGGCAGGCGCCCTAGGCAAACCGGGCAGTCGTGGGGTCGTCTTAGCGTGCGCATGCGTGAATTTGTCCTAGCGTGCTCACATGCGCATGCGAGAATTTTACACTATCGTGCACATGTGCGAATTAGAGTTCACAACATGTTTCGTGCACCAAGGCCCTTTTTCACACACTTAAAAAAGGGCCTTGGTGCCTGAAACATGTCGTGTGGACGCACTATAAAAATGTAATCGCAGTTAATCTGCCTTCAGTACTTGATTCCCAAATTCGTATATACACTGTTAATACAAGGTGGAGGACAGTGGCGGAGCCTCCAGGGAATCATCACTATGGATTAGCAAAAGTTCAGCTGTGTGTAAACCTACTGTTGCAAATACCATTTTTCGTAGTATGTCATTGTTTGAATAACAGTAGCGGTTCACCAAAAAGCAATCTTGCTTTTTAAACTGAGCGTGTACAGCATGAAAGAATAGCTTTTATGGACACATTTAATTATAACTGAAATTGAACAGGTGCAGTAATCCATAGCAACGAAAAAAACGTTGCTTTAATTTTTTTAGTTTATCACAGACTAATCAAAACTGTTTGCTGTGGATAACTTGATGAGTAGAATGGGTGCACTATGCCTTACAGCTATGCATGTGGTAAATTGCCAGTTAAGCTTGCGATTGCAACTTCTTGAATAAAAGTTGTGTTCTAATTATAAGCTGAATTATCGTTTACAAAATAAAGACATTACTCTTGGCTGATACTTAGATAGGGGTCAGTGATATTTAGACCTTCTTTGAAAGGCGAGACAAATCCTCTCCGATATGTGCAAGGCGTGGGATGAGATGTGAAGTGTACACGTCGCTAAGTGTTCCATGATCCCGGCTTTCCTGCCGTGTATGGTTCAGAAGTGTATACCAGCAATTAACAGGAGACAGCAGGTTCTGTTCTTTCCTAACAAAGATACGAAGATAGACAAAACAAATTAAAAGAAGTTAAAAAAATACAATGTTAGTCAGGAGAAAAGCTAAAGTATTAAGCAGAGTACATACATAGTAAGGGAACTGCCGCACAAGCACAGAGCTAAGGGCTGAAAAGTGCATTCAGCTGAATGGTGATCCCTGGGTTTACATATGGGTCAGACGACTGTCACAAAAAAATGTGGCTGCCAGGTGCATCTGAGAGAGTATTGCATGATGCATCATAATTGTTTAGAGGCCCCCTGTGTTACCCTGGAATGATCTTATGTTTGTAGTAAAAAACTATGTATGCACATATCACAAAACATACACATGTGCAAACAAATAGATTGGGGGGGGGTAAAACTGATTATCATATAATTGTGTATTATCATCACAGACACACATTTACCTTACTTGTATCAATTTTGCATGGAGGAACTACAATTAATCAAAAGAAGACACAAAGAAACCTTTAGGGGCCTTGATTGGCAAATTTATTGCACTTTAATTTTTTTTAATATAGTGAAATGATTATTCTGAATCTTCCAAACCTCATATGGTTTCAGGATGTTCCCCTTTTAAAATGTGTATAAGTCAATGGCAGGGGCCCCTATCCTATTTTGAAGTTTATGTGGTCTGTGCAGGAATTAGACAGAAAATCCAAAAAACGCAGGCTTTTCAAAAATCGACCGATTCGTGAAAAAATTCGTGAAAAAATTCGGGGAAAAAATGTACGATTTGAGTTTTCGCTCTATTTTATTGAGTTTTTACCTTAACCAATTAAATAGCTCTTTTTTAATAACAATTAAGGTCAGATTGTGGATTCTAGTTTGATCTGACTTTTTTTATTAAGAAAATACAAAAAATTTGGATTTTGATAAATAACCCTCTTAGAAGCTAAACTGGGAATAATTTACTGATGTTTCCCCTTCTAACACATTTCTCAAAGCTTTAGTTTTTGAAAAACTGACTGCTTCTTATTTATACAATAATCAGGCAATTAGAATACTCAATAGATAAAGGGCATTGTAATTTTTGTTTTGGGCTTCCGAAGAGAGCCTTTATATGACTTCTAGTATTCTTATAATTTCCAGTAAGTGAAGCTGAGGCTACAAGGTTAGAAGATGGAAAGAGCAAGTTATTGCTTTATCGAATATATTTAAAAATGTATAGGATAATTAAGAGCTATTCTGAGAATAACTAATTCCAAATATACTGTATAATACTATATTAATAATATACTATATATGTATACTGTATAGTTCAACGTTTATCTTCCACTCGATTTAAGGTTTTAACAGAGAAGGTTGTGCTTGTGTGGGTTTAAGTTGTTCAAGGCAATAGTTCTCAGAGTTTGTTGCAGTAAGGCAGGAAACCAACTGTCCATATTTGATACATGATTTGATACATTTCTCAGCAAAATCTGAGCAATCAACTAATATATGAAACAATTGCCATCTAGAAAGTTTAGTAAAGATCTGTTTGGGGAAAACAATGGGATACAAATGAAACAAAAGGTACAACAAAAAGGATTACTGCACTACTTTAAAATCAATACACTTTGTGACAAGTAAACAGCAGCTTTTAATTAAATCACATTTACAGTTAAATGACAACATTGTTCTGTCAATGTTCTTTAGTTCCAAAGATTAAGAACAACGGCAAATACTACAAGTGTCACCCTTAATGGCCTACAGGCTGGACTTCCCCATCCACTGTTTCAGATCCCCATAGAGGGAGAAGGCCCACTAGTAGTGAATATATGGTTTCTGGTAATTCAAGAAGAAAATACATTTCATTTTCATTTTGAGTCATTTTTGTCCAGGAATACGTCTATGTCTCACAGCATTCCGGCTTGCTAACCTGCATCCAGCAAGCTTACCCTTTCTTGCATAGCTTTTACCCATATTAGTCATTTTTTGAGCCTTTGGAGGGTCATCTGTTTAGAAACTACCATTTTATTGATTGCTATAGTTTACTGCACATAGTACATATGGGGGTTATTGATTGATTCATTCCATTTTCAATCTGCCATATTTATAAATATTTTAATTTCAAGAGAAATAACACTATGTCAGTTAATAAACACAGTAGCAAATCTAGCCTGTAAAGATATAAAGCTTTCTGTGTACGATAGCCTATGTTGATACATTTTCTGGATATTAATACAGGCATGGGACCTGTTACCCAGAATTCTCAGACCTGGGATTTTCCGGATAACATCTTTCCATAATTTGAATCTTCATACCTTAAGTATACTAGATAATTATGTAAACATTAAATAAATTCAACAGGCTGGTTTTGCTTCCAATAAGGATTAATTATATCTAAGTATTGATTAAGTACAGGGTACTGTTTTATTATTACAGAGAAAAAGGAAATCATTTTTAAAATTATGGATTCTATGGGAGACAACCTTTCCATAATTCTGAGCTTTCGGGATAACAGCTTTCCAGATAATGGACCCCATACCTGTATATGAAAACCATAGTTATTGCATTATAACCATTTCCCTTTAGCAGTTACCTGAAGATATGGTGATCCTTGGAATTGCGGATTTTAGAAGAGAAGCGGTCACTCAGTTTCTCAAGACTGCGAGAGTACTCTAGATTAATCTCTGCCTTTCTGCGGAGAAATTCACTCATATCCTGCAGAAGCTGCTGGCGGAAATCTACTTGTGTGTCCAGGCATTTCACCTGGTCAGTCAGTTGAGCCCGGATTTCTATTGAAAACAGAGGGAGAGGGTTTGTCATGTTTGAAAAAATAGTATATGCAGAATAAATGTAGATGGGCAGTAGTATTTTGTACAGGTTTGGGACCTGTTATCCAGAATGCTCGGGGAATGGGGTTTTGCAAATAATGAATGTTTCCATAAATTGGATCTTCATACCTTAAGTCTATTAGAAAATCATGTAAGCATTAAATAAACCCAATAAAGAAGATGTCCAATAAAGATGAATTATATCTTAGTTGGGATCAAGTACAAGGTACTGTTTTATTATTACAGAGAAAAAAGAAATTTGGGTTATTTGATTAAAACGGAGTCTATGGTAGATGGGCTTTCTGTAATTCGTGGCTTTCTGGATAACAGGTTTCCGGATAACGGATCCCATAATTTATGGATAACAAATGCATTATAAACATAAAACTAGGAGCCAAAGACCCAATGCCACAGACCTTTGCTTATGGTGAGTAATGCCAGGAAATGAAAATACAATATATACTGTCACCTATAACTTTAATTTAGTTTTCCAGGGATTTCTACCCAAAATGATGAATAGGAAATTTCTTAAAATACAAGGAAACCTAAGAGGTGCATCCTTAGGGTGCATTTTAAAAAGTCCATACACACTTAAGTATTTAAAAAATATGCTATTCTCCCAAAAGCACTACAACAATTATGCATTATTCCAAGCCTGATTATGTAACATCTACCCATTGCCAGCACCACCGGAGATTGACAGATGGACCACACTGACCTGTAGGATGATGTAGGTGGAAGCAGCATGGCAGACACAAGCCCAATAATGAGTTAATTTATCTAGGCTTGCTACAGTATATAGGAAGGGATTTGGTGCAAGAGGATAAGGGTTGGACAGGTTTTAGATTTGTTGGTTTTCTTTGCCCTTTAAGTGTCTATTAATACAGTAGTCCAGATGGGGCTTTGCTTAAAGGGGAACTGCAGCTTCCAAACCAAAATTTGATAAATAGGACTACATAACACAGAAATACCTGTCCATCACAGTTATCTTCTTTTCTTCAAAAAGTATGAATAAATGTTTTCTATGCTGCAATCCAGCTGTTTAACAGTTCTCTTTCTGCATAATTTGAAATCCTGGCAGGGAAGGAGGGACTCAAACACTGATGTTACAAATTGTAACAACTTCTCCACAGCTTACAGACAGCATGCAGGAACTACATAACCCGCAATGCATTGCACTGTGATGTTCCTTTCCTTATTGAAATCACGTGTGCAGGGAATTGTGGTTTGGAGGATGCAGGCTGAGGTCAGATGGCTGTTGATACAAAGTAACAGTAGTCAGGCAGCTCAGCAAAGTAGTCAGCAGGAGAGCAGGGGGCTAGGCTCAGGGAACTGTTCCAAACCATTAAAAATCATGTGATTTTTCCACCTCGTGTTGCAAAAATGGCCTCCCAAAGGCCCCATTCATTTAGTACTATTAAACTCACACTGCAGAAAGCTGCCATGTTGTTTTTATGCATTAGAGGCATTTGAAGGGGTTGAATGTGATGGTCTGGTGTCTTTTTTCAACCGTAACCGAATTAAGTTATTCCTTTATACTGTATTGTAGTCTATGATAAATTCCTCTTTTAATCAAAGCCATAACATATCATACTTATAAGCAGGACTATTTTATGGCTAATTTCTCTAAAACATTTGCTAAATATGTGGGCCTTTCTTATTGTGTGTAGGGAATATTCGTTCTCTAAAAGTATCTACTAGGAGTATCTAAACTCATCAGTAGAACTGTTGGGTTTGGGTTCCAAGCCCCAAACCTACAGCCAGAGGGAGTGGATTAGACCATAACTGCAAAGATAGAGCAGGCATTCAAAATGTTCAAGTTCAATAAAATTAAAAAGTAAAAAAGCCGATGCCTAAGATAACTGCAGCATGAAATGCGTCAGACCTTCATTCTATAAACATATACTTTTTTATCTCATTGAACTGCCACGTTGGAACTTTTTTAGCCACTGCGCTATCTTTGCAGTTACAATATGCATTCTCTGCATATTGTTTTCTCTGGTCTTTCTTTGCTTATAGAATGTAAACCAAAGGCAGATACACAATATAAAAAAAATAGGGCGTACGTGTTTTGAAGATTATAACAATCCTGTAGAGCTAATATATCTATTCCCCGGTACCCTGCCGGCTCCTATCATGCGGTTGTTAATGTGTGCTGTTGTCTTATCCTGAGACACAGATGACAGCCTCTTTCGCTCCCATGCACAACCACACTGCCTGCAGGAGATGACATACTTCTTAATGTGTAAAGAGGAATACTGTATCTGTATGCCAGCCCCCAGGGTATAAGCAATGGGGGGATGGAGGCACAATGGCTTTAATTCAACAGACACAGAGCAACAAAAAAAGGGGGCACTCTCAGAAACTGTCTAAGAACAGATTTAGTTTAGATAAGCACATTTAGCCCAAGTTTTTCTTTTACAAAATAATATTTACCTTTTGTTTTGTTTTTTAATGTAAAAATAGTAACTTCTTTATTGAGGATACAAATCTATGTGTGTTATCAAGAACAGCACTTCAATAAGATCTTTTTCAGACTAGAAACAAGGGTGACTGTTACCTTAGAACTTGTAGCTTAAATCGATTAGTCGACTTCTTCCTTGAATTGTACCTCCACCACAGGTACAGATTCAAACTGACATCATATACAGTGGTGTGAAAAACTATTTGCCCCCTTCCTGATTTCTTATTCTTTTGCATGTTTGTCACACAAAATGTTTCTGATCATCAAACACATTTAACTATTAGTCAAAGATAACACAAGTAAACACAAAATGCAGTTTTTAAATGAGGGTTTTTATTATTTAGGGAGAAAAGAAATCCAAACCTGTGTGAAAAAGTAATTGCCCCCTGAACCTAATAACTGGTTGGGCCACCCTTAGCAGCAATAACTGCAATCAAGCATTTGCGATAACTTGCAACGAGTCTTTTACAGCGCTCTGGAGGAATTTTGGCCCACTCATCTTTGCAGAATTGTTGTAATTCAGCTTTATTTGAGGGTTTTCTAGCATGAACCGCCTTTTTAAGGTCATGCCACAACATCTCAATAGGATTCAGGTCAGGACTTTGACTAGGCCACTCCAAAGTCTTCATTTTGTTTTTCTTCAGCCATTCAGAGGTGGATTTGCTGGTGTGTTTTGGGTCATTGTCCTGCTGCAGCACCCAAGATCACTTCAGCTTGATTTTTTGGTAGACAGTAGAATTCATGGTTCCATCTATCACAGCAAGTCTTCCAGGTCCTGAAGCAGCAAAACAACCCCAGACCATCACACTACCACCACCATATTTTACTGTTGGTATGATGTTCTTTTTCTGAAATGCTGTGTTACTTTTACGCCAGATGTAACGGGACGCGCACCTTCCAAAAAGTTAAACTTTTGTCTCTTCGGTCCACAAGGTATTTTCCCAAAAGTCTTGGCAATCATTGAGATGTTTTTTAGCAAAATTGAGACGAGCCTTAATGTTCTTTTTGCATAAAAGTGGTTTGCACCTTGGAAATCTGCCATGCAGACCGTTTTTGCCCAGTCTCTTTCTTATGATGGAGTCGTGAACACTGACCTTTATTGAGGCAAGTGAGGCCTGCAGTTCTTTAGATGTTGTCCTGGGGTCTTTTGTGGCCTCTCGGATGAGTTGTCTCTGTGCTCTTGGGGTAATTTTGGTCGGCCGGCCACTCCTGGGAAGGTTCACCACTGTTCCATGTTTTTGCCATTTGTGGATAATGGCTCTCACTGTGGTTCGCTGGAGTCCCAAAGCTTTAGAAATGGCTTTATAACCTTTGAAATTGAACTCAGGTGTGATAAACCACAGTTAAGTTATTTTTTAACAAGGGGGGCAATCACTTTTTCACACAGGCCCATGTAGATTTGGAGTTTTTTTTCTCCCTTTATAACGTAAACCTTCATTTAAAAACTGCATTTTGTGTTCAATTATGTTATCTTTGACTAATAGTTAACGGTTTTTGATGAGCAGAAACATTTAAGTGTGACAAACATGCAAAAGAATAAGAAATCAGGAAGGGGGCAAATAGTTTTTCACACCACTGTATGTTGTGTACATGAACACACCATGAAAAATATGCATGTATTTTTTTAAAAAATTGTGATTTGTGTGTATGATTTAAGAATACCGCTAAACTTATAATCTGATTTGTAAAAGTAAATAAAGTTGCCTTACTTATGTCATTAATCACACTTGTAGCAAAATTAATGCATGATTATTCTCTGGGTTTCATAGTACAAACCCACACTTCGACCAACTCCGTGTTTGTGTACTGGCAGCCCCTTGGAAGTCCAATACAGAGCATATACAGAAAACCTAGAGGGGCTTTTATAAGAAGAAAGCTTTTTATAATGTTGAAGCCATACCACCCAACTGCATCAATTTGGAATTGAAGACCTGAAAGACATATTGGGATTGTGACCTACAATGGCAGCTATAGCTATTGAAAGTACTAAGGGACATCTATCCAGTTGTGCGTGAAGAACAGCTCCCCATAAACTAATGTTCATAATTATTCTGCCATTGAAAAGAACCCTTTGTTTTGAGTCATTAGATATGGTTTACTCATCAGAGCAAGCATGGCTGTGCCAATTATGTGAGTAGCAGAAATATGGAGAACAACTATGTCATATATTTGAACAAATCGGTACATTAACCTAACATCCTCAATGTAGTAAGGAATTCAAAATGGTAGAAAATAGTAGAGGGACTTATGATGTACAATAAAAGTTAAGCCAACCACAAAATAAAAATGGGCTAATAAATAAAACAAGTGAACACACACAGAAAAGAATGCATAACCACTTAGGGGCAGATTTACATATGATCGAACATCGAGGGTTAATTAACCCTCGATATTCGACTGCGGAATGTAAATCCTTCGTCTTCGAATATCGAAGTCGAAGGATTTATCCCAAACAGTTTGATCGAACGAAAAATCCTTTGATCGAACGATTAAATCCTTCAAATCGTATGATTCGAAGAATTTTAATCGATCGAAAGATTTGTCTTTGACCAAAAAAAGATTGCAAAGCCTATGGGGACCTTCCCCATAGGCTAACATTGAGCTTCGGTAGATTTTAGGTGGCGAAGTAGGGGAGTCGAAGTCTTTTTTAAAGAGACAGTACTTCGACTATCGAATGGTCAAATATTCGAACAATTTTTAGTTTGATTCGAAGTCGTAGTCGAAGGTCGAAGTAGCCAATTCGATGGTTGAAGTAGTCAAAAAAAACATTCGAAATTCGAAGTTTTTTTTATTCTATTCCTTCACTCGAACTAAGTAAATGGGCCCCTCTATGTAAAAGTAAAACAGGAAGATTTTTTTGCTCACTTGACTCTTCAGTCTTCCCTTATTATTCTCTAGTAACATTCAGTTACACCCATGGCCATAGCCCCAGTTTTGCTCTGCTCTTGCCTTTTTAAATGAAGGAGCAAAAATGAATTTGGATGCAAATTATGGAAGCAGGAAACAGGGATATTATCGCAGGAGACTGGGAGATGGGGACCAGGGTCAGACTGGGCCAGCAGGACACGGCAAAAAAAAAACTGGTGGGCCCAGGCCCTCATGAGCTGGCGGGGGGGAGCAGGTGGGTGACAGGACCCAGAGTGGGTATTGGGGCCCCTGCGGTAGCAGGCCTTGCACACCCCGGTCCAACCATGATGGGGACCAAAACTGTGTGACTTCTGAAAAGTTTGGAGAGCGGTATTTTTTGGAAAACAAAATATCTATTATATTTGTTACCCATTAAACATTATACATACATTCTGTGCAGGTAAAATACTAGCAGATGGCAACCCTAAAGCTGGCCATAGACGCAAAGATCCAATCGTATGAATCATCCCGACCTGCCACTAACCATTCCGATCAAATAAAGTACAAAAGAACAGATCAGCCGATGTTCTGCCCCTGACAGCAAATGTACGAACGTTATGTCCGACAAAAGCTAGTGACAGTCTCCCTCTGATAATCGTACGATCGGCAATACATGCAGAGATATTATCGGCTGCCGACAGATATATTTTAACCTGTCCGATCGACCAAATGATCGATCTCCACCAGATGAAAAATGTCGGGACTCTCTACACACGGTCCGAAAAGTGTACGAATCCTCGATTCTTATGATCAGATCTTTGCGTCTATGGCCAGCTTAAGGCTAGTAGCATACATAGCATTTTCTAAGCGAATGCAGAAACACCAGCAGATAGAAGACCAATCTGCCACTGTATGGAGCTTGTTGAGTGTGCACAGAATCAGTCTGCCCACATGGGGCATATTTCATCACAAAAATGTATAGTTTAGCTTTTCCGTCTTGAAATCTGCCTTGTCTGTGTGCACTGACAGGACAATGCCAAGCCTTTTAGTGTGCACAAAACACAGAACAGAAAGGATCAGCCACCCTTTAATCCATTGGCTTTTCTACACCAGTAGACAGTACTGTATGTGTGCTAATGGCCTAAAGGTGACACACCTAAAAGTATGTCTCAAGTACTTTAAGTGTTAAGCTGGCCATAGATGTTGAGATTTTTAAAAGATCAGATCCTGATCGTGAGACCACGATCTTCTCAGAACGATCGTACGATCGTACGAATCTACCATCAACTAAAAAGACCAATTTACCAGGAAAACAAAGGGGAGCTGCCTGCTTGGCCCTGCAAACATAGAGAGATTGCACTGGGACCGACAAAGATTTTTTGACCTGGCCGATCAATTTCCCGACAGATGTCGGCCGAAAAATCGTAAGATGTACGATCGTTCGAATACCACTAACCGCACGATCATTTCGAAGGATTGGTCTGGCTTCCCTAAAATCGGTCGTTCGGCAAGAAGAATCGTCGCGTCTATGGGGACCATAAGGCTTCAGATGGGTCTTTCTTTGTATTGTTTTTCAGCTAGCTATTTGCTGAATTAGAACTAGCTTTTTGATGATTCATTCAATGTAAGGACTAGAATTGACCTTATCATGTTTTAACATGCTTGGTTCTCCTTTCACTTTCGGTCATGTGTCTTTCACCAATATAATACATTTTCTTCCTCTTATATTAAGATTAAAGGAGTGGATAAATGATGCTACCGTGAGCCAGGGATCCATTTTCTGTATAAGCCCATGGGGCACGTCATTTAGCATCCACAAATCAATCACTGAACTTTTAAGCTTTTTAAGCTCTACACAAAGCCATGGTTACGTATCTGTACAAAGACAATTGACCTTCCAGGACACAGAGCACTAAATAAATATCATAATGTCTATGCAAAGCAATGACTCCATACCTGTATTAATCCTTTAGGCAAGTTATTAGGTTCCTGAAATTTAGCACTAATATCAATATTCTAAGGCTAAGCTCTTTAGGAAGAGGTGTATTTTAAATAAAAACATGTATCATTTAACACCAACCTGAGTTAGGCCTCAAAGTTTGAGTAGATTTACTATAATCTCCAAGAAACTGGAAAAGCCTAATGGAATGAGGTGGGGGGTTTTTTTGGTACATTTTTAAAAAGGTCCAAATTAGGACCAAAACGTTGACAATGCATTTTTTCCTACTTTTCACCTCATTATAAAGTCCTGGAGTGTGTCTGTTGGACTCTCTCTCTCTATACATACAAATATATATAGATATATAAACACACACACATACATATATGTTATTTCTTTTTCTGGATCTATTTACCCCTTTAATGCTTAGAATATATTTTGATTGACACAAATATTAAGTAGTAATGCACTAGGTCTGTAACATGTACGTGAAATTAATTCCAAGGGATGTGAAAGATGACATGCTGCAGTTGTTGTCTACTATGCTTCCTGTAGCCACCAACTTACAACTCAGCTTCTGAAAAGGATCACTAGCATTATTGCAGAAGGAAGACATCATTTCTGTACTGATATAATATAAAAGAAACTATAAACAAAATAAAATGTCTTTCTTTTTTAATTTTTCAGGTATACAAGCAGGGCTGGAACTAAGGGTAGGCAGAAGAGGCACCTGCCTAGGGCACTATAATGAGGGGTTGCTGGGCAAGTACCTCTTCTGCCTACCCTTACATAGTTACATAGTTAAATTGGGTTAAAAAAAGACAAAGTCCATCAAGTTCAACCCCTCCAAATGAAAACCCAGCATCCATACATACACCCCTCCATCCTTTCACATAAATTATATATACCAATATCTATACTAACTATAGAGTTTAGTATCACAATAGCCTTTGATATTATGTCAGTCCAAGAAATCATCCAAGCCACTCTTAAAGGCATTAACAGAATCAGCCATCACAACATCACCCGGCAGTGCATTCCACAACCTCACTGTCCTCATTGTGAACAACCACCTACATTGATTCAAATGAAAGTTCTTTTCTTCTAGTCCACAGGTCAGAAAACGTAACTATCAAAACCCTTTTGCCCCCTCTACCAATAAAGAAAAATATGCTATTTGTCTATAATGTCCTCTAATGTACTTGTAAAGTGTAATCATGTCCCCTCACAAGAGCCTTTTTTCCAGAAAAAAATAACCCCAACCTTGACAGTCTACCCAATGGCGGATTATTATACATGGAATTGAGCCTGTGCCAACCTACTGTGAATTCTGTGAGTATTTATACATGGAATTGCGCCTGTGCAATCCTACTGTGAATTCTGGGGGGATTATACATGGAATTGCATGTGCCATCCTACTGTGAATTCTGGGGGGATTATACATGGAGTTGCGCTGTTCCAACCTACTGTGAATTCTGGGGGGATTATATATGGAATTGCGCTGTTCCAACCTACTGTGAATTCTGGGGGGATTATACATGGAATTGCGCTGTTCCAACCTACTGTGAATTCTGGGGGTTTGAGTTTTTTCAGGTCATGCTGTGTGGGGGTGGGGGTTGGCAGGGGTTAGGGGGGTCCAGTTGTAAATTTCTGTACCAGGGCCTTCAGGGGTCTAGTTACGCCACTGAGTCTACCCTCATAATTTAAGTCTTCCATCCTTCTAGCCAGTTTAGTTGCACGTCTGTACTCTCTCATTTATTTCCCTTTTAAGGACTGGAGTTCAAAACTGCACTGCCTTACTTCCCAGCCATGCAGAACTCAAGCAGCTTTGTTTATGACGATCCCTAAGCAGCCCAGACCACACTGAGCATGTGCACTTAGTCTTAGTCTTGCAAAGATGTTTAACAAAGTTAGAAGATGTTGACCCCCTGTAGCCAACTTTGAAAGCATAAATTATGGGGCCGATTCATGAAGCTCGAGTGAAGGATTCGAAGTAAAAAAACTTCGAATTTCGAAGTGTTTTTTGGGCTACTTCGACCATCGAATGGGCTACTTCGACCTTCGACTACGACTACGAATCGAACGAAAAATCGTTCGACTATTCGACCATTCGATAGTCGAAGTACTGTCTCTTTAAAAAAAACTTCGACCCCCTACTTCGGCAGCTAAAAGCTACCGAAGTCAATGTTAGCCTATGGGGAAGGTCCCCATAGGCTTGCCTAAGTTTTTTTGATCGAAGGATATTCGTTCGATCGCAGCATTTGCGCTAAATCCTTCGACTTCGATATTCGAAGTCGAAGGATTTTAGTTCCTAGTCGAATATCGAGGGTTAATTAACCCTCGATATTCGACCCTTAATACATCTGCCCCTATGTGTTTGATTAGGCTTGTGGTGCAGTAAATTCATGTTTATATTTAGTATACAAAATACAGCAAAAAAAAATAAAAAATACAGCAAAAATTCTATTTGTAAGAGTAGCTGGCTTTATACTTGTCACTTATATGAGGTGGTTTATAGCAAACTCCAATGATAATTTTCTTTGTAACCTTTTGCCCAGTCAAAATCTCTACCCAGAGAGATTCCACACCCTCACCAATACGAGCAATGGTTATTTCTTTAGTGTATGGCTTTAATTCATGCTTTACATACAAACACATTCCTCCACCCTTTTTGTAATCAATCTGTCCCTCCTAAAAAGGGTGTAACCATTTTGATTTTTAGAGAATGCAATTAATTCTAGGTCTCCCATTTTACCTGACAAACTCCGTACATTTGCCAGCATACAGCGGAGATTATTACTTTTACTTATGAAATTTGCATTATTTAGCGGAGGATTATATGTTAAATTAGTAATTGTCTGTTTTCCTTGTAACAGAGGGACCTCCTTAGCTGGTAAACTGTATGTCCCCCTTATTCCTCCACCATGACTTCTTACTTATCCCACTGCCCCGTCTACCCCCATTATTTCACCTGACCCCCCCCTTGCCTAGTTTTAACACTCCTCTAACCTCTTAGCCATTCTTTCCCCTAGCACAATGAACCCCCTTCCATTGAAGTGCAATCCATCACAACTGTATAGTTTGTACCCCAAGGAAAAATCAGCCTAGTGCTCAAGGAACCAAAACCTTTCCTTCCTACACCAAAGACTTGAGCCATGCATTTCAGAAAAAATTACATTGAAAGACCTTCCCTTAATCTAGATCCCTGAAATCACTCTTTAAGGTCTTCCATCTCCCATTAATTTTGTCATTAATACCAATATGTACACAGTTTGTCATGCCCAGCCCCACCCAAGAATTTGTCTATCCGATCAACCACATGTCGAACCCTGGCACCAGGAAGACATCAAACTGTTCGGTTGTAGTGTTTCGGACGACAGATTACCCGATCCACTTTCCTAATCATTGAATCCCCTACAACCACAATCTGTTTAAGGCCTGACTCTGCTCTCCTCCCCACCACTACTAGAGAAACTGGTCTCCCAGCTGTTAAAGTGATCAGCCCCATCTAGAATTGCCAATCCAGAGTTCACACTCCCATCTTCTTCACACAATCTTGGGAATCTGAAGGGATGTATAAACCCTGGATCAGCCTCCATTTTCCGTTTGCCCACCTTAGATTTTCTAACTGCCCCCAGCAAAGTGGTAATTTGCTCACAACCACCACAGAGGTAAGCAGTTTGGATCTTGTTCCAAATCTGCATCGATATGGCAGAATGTGCACTGGGTCAGACCTTCAATTTTGCTAGCACTCATCCCAGTTACAGATCAAAACAGGAATAAAAAAATTAGGGTTTGGAATAATGTTTTGACCTGGTTTAAACCTCCTTAGTTTAAAACTCCACAGATCCCCAACTTAAAGAGCAAACACTTAAGAGCAGCTAAACACTAGCGCAAACTCCACTGGAGTCCCAGGGGTTCTATTTATATAGTCTGTTCAAGTGCAACTACTCAAAACCCACCTCCTCAAACTTAGGGAAAACTAACTGCAAAGTAAAGCAGGTTGTGACAAACTTGCTGTAAGCACAATAGCACACAAAACTTTGCTATTTAGCACCCAAGACAGAAACAAAACTATAAAATATGTAAATATACAACCTTACTATAAAATAACGGTTAATAAAAAAAACGTATTCTATTTAGTTGATTAGTTTGCTTTTTGTTGCTTTTTCCAGTCAGCAGCCTGTTAGTAAGCAGTTAGTATTTCAGATTCTGCAAGTTCCCCCTGCAAGAAGTCATTTGGCGTGGTGGGGGGCAAGGTGGACATTCCGGTTGTCTAGTCTGCTCTTATTTTCCACAATGCCTATAGCTGACTATACATTATAATATCCAATCGTTTGGTGAGGTTGCCTCGAAATGTCCACCTCAGGTGGTGATGTCAGGCTAATCTGATCGTTAGCCCTAGGGCCAAATAATCATATTGCAATGACGTGAAAAAATCAGACTTGCCCAAACGATATTGTAGGGCTCCATACACATCGGTCTAAAGGGCTTAAATTGTCACCTTACATGTTTCATTATAGGTCTGTTAATTATATGGCTACTGCTATATTTATTAAAAAGACAGAACCAGCAGTTCAGAGAATAAAAAAGGACACGAAAATAATGCTTTCAAAGTGCCATTCCCCTTTTACATACTGTATGTGTGTATGTGTGTATGCAGCTGTAGTTTAAACAAAAAAAAAAGGAAAGAGAAAACGAGAAGTACAATGCAAAACAATAACTGGGCACCAAAATAAATACCGTCATTGTTAAAAGAGAATTCAATAGTACATCATCATATGTCTCTAATTTCCTACTTTTTACTAGGCTCAAGCAGTGCCTTATTGCAAAGATAAACTGTTCCTTGTCCTGTTTTTTTGTACCAGTTCATAACGCTGATTTTCCATAAACAGCTATGCTGTACAAGACCTGGTAATCTATGTCTCTACTCCACTTGACAGACTCCCTTCCACATCTGGCATTCTCCTTTGCTGGTGCCATTTGGACTCAATTCAGCATCCACCCTTGTAAACCAACCTTCTCCGCCTTCAGGTGCCATTGTTCAAGGAAGGGAGACAGCTACGAGAAATAATCTGATTGTAACGGATAGTGTTTGCTATTTATATTAGGCTGGATTCATTACATATTATATTGAATGGAATCAGGCAGTTTTATATAGGGAGGACAACAGCAGCCCAATGCATGTGCATCCCCTGGAGGGGAAACACATAAAAGATCTATCACAGTGCAACATGGTTAAGAATGCCCATGTGTAAGAGCCCTTATTCAGCAGTGTGTGTTTGATCAGCTAAACACAGTATGAGAGGAACTACAAAGCAGAGGCAGTCACCAACTCCCCCATTCAGGAACATATCGCGATATTTGCCAGGGTGCTGAAGCTATTGTGCATTATTGTATAACTGTCTGTCCACCATTCATACTGTAAAATGGCACCATCTTTGGCTTCATTGCATACTGAATAGGCCAGGAATAAATGGTTCTCTAAGGTTCTACGGGTATTTTTGAAATTCAAATATCTGTGCCAAATTCGTAAGAATCTGCACTAAAATTAACAGTTAAAATAAGTTACTGAAAGTTAAATTGTAAGAACAAAGTTTATCCATGGACTGCAAAGACCGCAACCTGGTAGTTATTAAATTAGCCTTAGTCTTAGCCACTCCCTATTCTGCCTGCTTGTGTTGCCCCCACATATGCCACAATCTCATCAATGCCCTGCCTCCCCCATGGCACTCCCTCCTCTGCCTTTTTCAGAATTTTTAGGATGAGTTTCAATGGTTTTCAATGGCAGGTGAAAATATTAGTTACAAACTGGTGCTTCAGGAAGGGCTTTTTTTTTTTTTTTACCTTTCTTTGGATCATATAGAAGTTAGGCATGTTCCATTTGGACAAAAGGTTGAACTTAATGATACAGGTACGGGACCTGCTATCCAGAATGCTCGGGACCTGGGGTTTTCCGGACAATGAATCTTTCAGTAATTTAGGTCTTCAAATTATAAGTCTACTACAAAATCATTTTACATAGTTACTTAGTTAAATCGGGTTAAACAAAGACAAAGTCCATCAAGTTCAACCCCTCCAAATGAAAACCCAGCTTCCATACACACACCCCTCCCTACTTTCACATAAATGATATATACCCATACCTATACTAACTATAGCGTTTAGTATCACAATAGCCTTTGATATTATGTCTGTCCAAAAAATCATCCAAGCCATTCTTAAAGTTATTAACTGAATCAGCCATCACAACATCACCCGGCAGTGCATCCCACAGCCTCACTGTCCTGACTGTGAAGATCCACCTACGTTGCTTCAAATGAAAGTTCTTTTCTTCTAGTCTAAAGGGGTGGCCTCTGGTACGGTGAACCTCTTTATGGGTAAAAAGGTCCCCTGCTATTTGTCTATAATATCCTCCAATGTACTTGTAAAGTGTAATCATGTTCCCTCGCAAGCGCCTTTTTTCCAGAGAAAACAACTTGATAGTCTACCCTCATAATTTAAGTCTTCCATCCCTCTAACCAGTTTAGTTGCATGTCTCTGCACTCTCTCCAGCCTATTTATATCCCTTTTAAAGGAACACCAAAAAATGTAAATGTTTTAAAGTGTAAATGTTTGAAAATATCGTGTAGTGTTGCCCTGCACTGGTAGGAGCAATGGCGGAAATTGAAAAACAGCTATATGGCACAGGTTAACTAATGGATAACAGATAACACCATTACACAGACAGAGCTTATTTGCCAACTGCTGTCTAAACTGAGCCTTTTCTCCTTTGAATGGCTGTCCCCATTGCTACACAGCAACTTATTTATATAAACAATAGTAGTGTTTCTTAAACAAACACAGCAGTTTTACCAGTGCACGGCAACACAGCATTATATTTTCATTACTTACTTCATCACTTTTATTTTTTGACGTTACTGTTCCTTTTTAAGGACTGGATGGCTGGGCCATCCTACTGTGAATTCTGGGGGATGTGTTCCAGCCCAATGTGTGGGGGTGGGGGGTGGCAGGAGTTAGAGGGGCCCAGTTGTAAATTTCTTTACCAGGGCCCTCAGGGTTCTAGTTACGCCACTGAGTCTACCCTCATAATTTAAGTCTTCCATCCCTCTAACCCTTTAGTTGGACATCTCTGCACTCTCTACAGCTCATTTATATCCTTCTTAAGGATTGGAGTCCAAAACTGCACTGCATACTCCAGATGAGGCCTCACAGGGACCTATAAAGAGGCATAATTATGTTTTTATCCCTTGAGTTAATGCCCTTTTTTATGCAAGACAGAACTTTATTTGCTTTAGTAGCCACAGAATGACACCGCCAAGAATTAGACAACTTAAACAACAATTTAAACATTTAGGGGCACATTTACTTAGCTCGAGTGAAGGATTAGAAGGAAAAACACTTCGAATTTCAGTATTTTTTTGCCTACTTTGACCATCGAATTGGCTACTTCGACTACGACTTCGAATCAAACGGTTCGAACTAAAAATCGTCCCACTATTCAACCATTCAATAGTCGAAGTACTGTCTCTTTAAAAAAAACTTCGACCACCTACTTTGCCACCTAAAACCTACCGAGCACCAATGTTAGCCTATGGGGAAGGTCCCCATAGGCTTTCTAGCCAATTTGTGATCGAAGGAAAATCGTTCGATCGATGGAATAAAATCCTTCGAATTGCGGTATATCCAAACGAATTGCGGTAAATCCTTCGATATTCAAAGTCGAAACATTTAACTTCAATGGTCGAATATCAAGGGTTAATTAACCCTCAATATTAGACCCATAGTAAATGTGCCCCTTAATAAACGCTATAGACTGGTTTTGATTCCAATAAGGATGAATTATATCATAGTTTAGATCAAGAACAAGGTACTGTTTTTAAAAAGTCAGATTATTTGGATAAAATGGAGTCTATGGGAGATAACCTTTCTGTAATTTGGAGCTTTCTGGATAACAGGTTTCCAGATAACAGATTCTATACCTATACATGTCTTTTTCCAGGCTCAACTACTACATACATATATATGACTTCCTAGAAGTATGCCATAAATGTTGTGCAATAAAAGATTTTATGCCTTCCTCCATTACTAGTCATTAGCTAAATTACACAGTGACAGTTCACTAGCAGAAGACGTGTTTCATCAGACTAAATACCACTCTGACCTCAAAGCTTAATACATGCAGTGATCTCCAACACTGGGATTTGCACTATATCCAAACTACCTTCCCTTTAAAGTACTTAAAAGAAATTTAATAAGATTAATAGGCTTCTTGGAAGCCACAAAGCTATTTTTTTCCAGAGAAAAGAATAAGCTGTGCGTGTGTGTGTGTGTGTGTGTGTGTGTGTGTGTGTACGTTTACTTTGCTCTTTAATAAAATGAAGACTGGTTCTTATTAAAAATAACCTGTAATTCCCTTTTAGCAGCCAATGCTTGTTAAAACACATTTAGATGCAGAGAAACACAGAAATATGACTAATGTGAAGTTTGTACTGGCATTTGCTGTACAGATTCATATTGACAGCCCACTCATACCATATTGCAGGACCCCAAAAACAAGAGGGACTGTTGGTGTAAGGACAGTAATCTACCAGCATGGGCATAACTACAGAGGAAGCAGACCCTGTAGCTGCATGGGGTCCCAGGAGGTATAGGGGCCCCATGAGGCCCTAATTCATTTTAATATTAATAAATAATGGTAAAACAAGTCAACCTCTAGACATTATTGCCTTAAAAATAATTTGCAGTAGGGCCCAGTAATATCAAGTTACGCCACTGTCTACCAGCATTGCTCGCAGTCACGTGACTCATTGTCTAGATAAGAACAGTTAGGGGAGAAACTAAAATTAATCAGAAAAGAGGATGTGAGAGTAGATTTCATAAACTGGCAATTTCCTGAGAAAGAAAACTGCAAGGGTACCAATAAAGTGCCAGAGAGTTCCGCTCTATACTATATACTGGTCTTTGAAATCTTCGCAGTAAGCTCTTGTACCTAATATTTCTTCTGTTCTTTACCACCAAAACAGATGCATACACATATCTGCCCCCTCCTGTACCACATGCAACTTCCTATGATACTTTTAAAGGGGTTCATCTCTGAGTTAACTTTTATTACGATGTATATAGGGATATTATGAGACAATTTATTATTTGTGGTTTTTGAGATGTGTAGTTTTTTATTCCATAGCTCTCCAGTTTACAATTTCAGCAGTCTGGTTGCTAGGGTCCAAATTACCCTAGAAACCATGCATTGTTTTTGAATATACTCCGGTATATAGAGATCGCAATCGCGATGCTTCCACGCTGGCCTCAAGCGCCACTTGAATAAATCCGGCCCTGAATGTATAGACAATCAATCCCTGTTTTGTTTAAAGGGTAAAGCATTTTCTAGTAGCTTAAGGCACAAAATGTTTCAGTGCCTTTTGTATTTGTCTATGTGAATTTTGTGGTCACAGCCTCATCACACCCCACTTAATGAGTGGTGAGCACGACTTTCCATTGTTTGCAAAGCATACCTCCCAACTGTCCGGTTTTTCGAGGGACAGTCCTGATTTTGACAGCTCAGCCCTCAGACCCGGATTGTTACTGAAATGTCCAGAGTTTCCCTTTGATCTCCTGCACTGACATCAGAAAAACATATTAGGTTTCTAAAACTTAATAAAAGAAAGATGTTTTGGCAGAGAGCCCAGAATATTCAGCACCTGCACTTAGATTTATTTAGTAACTATTTCATATAAGCAAAGATACAATTGTAACTATTTAAGACAAACAAGTCTCTTGGGAGAAAAGAGACTTGTAACTTAAAGCAGCGGTCCCCAGCCATTTTTGGCCCGGGGGGCGGGGTCGGGAGGCGTCTGGAGGGGTTGGGAGGGGGTCGGGGGGTCCAATTCTGGCGCTCAGTGTTAATTGTCCCCTGGGCTCGGCGACCCAGTTCAAGACTGTCCGCGGCCGGCACTGTCCCGCGGCCCTGCGGTTGGGGACCCCTGACTTAAAGGGAATTCACCTTCATTAGCAAAACTGTAATATACATAAATAAATAAAGACATTAACATAAAACATAACTCTAAAACTCCCAGAAATGTGTTCAAACTTTCCATAACCTGCTAAATTTTGTAAAATGGACGTAGAAAATTCGACATGCTATGCATGGCAGAACTTTTTGTCCCTCTTTCCAATTTTCAAATGTTGGGAGATATTCCAAACTGCTGCTGTACATGGAAAATACCTACAAAATTAGACAATCTACATAGGTTTTTTGGCAAGCATCTAGGAAAACTCAATAACTTTATGTACATACCTATCATATATTGCTGACAAACATAAGGGTTTATTAAACTTTTTAGTCTTTAGCTTACATTTCCCATATTGACAGATAAACAATCAACACGTAAATCCAACACCAAGTTACCCTGATTTATTGCAAAAGTCTCTCCTGAGCCCAGTTTCCCCATGCATCCAGGATTAATTCTTGCAAAAAACACAGCCACAAGCATTTGCAGTACAGCCTCTAAAACATGTATGACAGAGAGTGAGAGTAGCAACTTGCATAAAGTGCAATGCAAATATAAATAAATCTATAACTAGAAAATGGTGAAGGGCTCATATCAAAACTGGGCATATATGCACCTGGGCAGTATCCTATTGTAACCAACCAATGCTCATCATATTAGCCATCCAACCCCTTCTAATAGATCTGCCAGTACAACCACTTCATGGAGAGAATTCCACAACTTCATGGTTCTCGCTGTAAAAACCCTTTTTCAAATATTACAATGGGAACACATTAATCTAATCGGAATGGATGCCCTGGAAGGACCTACTGCTAAATAAAGCATTAGAGAGATTAATATATGATCCCCTTATATATTTATACATAGTTATAATATCCCCCCTTAAAAAAAAAATACAGCATGCAATATTTTGTAGTGAGGCTGTGATACATTGCACAGCTCTACTCTGTGACATGACATACCACTTTCAATCAATGTACAAAAATATTTCCATATATGGTTGTAAACCTGTTAACGTGTCCTGAAAAGCAAGGGCAACATTTAACGTATATGTCCCTTTAAAGGGTAACTTCCTTTAAAACCCACCACTTAGTAATGCAGTTTTTAAAAAAAAAATAACTTCTTAGGTTCGCAAAACGAATTACTGTTGGTGAATGGAAATTCACTGCAAGCACCAGCAGAAGTGGAGGTTAAGAAATCCCCAGTTAAATGAAAAAAGCATCAAATGCTTGCTTAACCCTTTTGGCACTGGAGACTGGAGTGCAAGGGGGGGATGGGAAAAGGCTATTTGCTTAGAGCTAAATCTGGCAGGAGAACTCAGTCATTCAACAGCTGCTGTCAGTGTCAGCACTCAAGGGAATCATTTTTGACATTCATTATGCCTTCAGTCTTCAAGGACCCATGTAAAGTTGGGTGATGGGAGGATGGGCCTTTAATATTTTAAGGGGAGTTAATAGATTGTCTTACTGTATCATCCTGGCAAAGGGAGGATTTTCCACCTCCCCCAATGGTGCACTGGTGGTAATAAATGGGGTAAGCACCCCTATAACATTATGAGAGTGTGAAACTACAAACACGGCCAGGCTCGGACTGGGGCTGATCCACATGCTGCGCCTCTTCCTCTCTTCCAGACGTTCGCAAAAACACAGTGCACGCACGCACGTGCATGCGCAGCTTGGGGGTCATAGAGGGACCCTGAGGCAGCAGCCCCTATGGGCCCTGAACAACAGACCATTTATGAGCAATAGAATCCATCTTCCTGGAAATGTATCCTTGCAAGAGCAGATATAAAGGGGTAGGATATTGTCTTATCTACCAATGGGAAAAATTAGGGCCACATATTAGAGGTACAAGGGGTAGTGCAGTCAGGTTCCCTGTTGCAGGGAGGGCCCAGAGACAGAAAGATGCATTTTGCAGATTAGAACAGGAGCAGCGCTTACAGAGAGTGAGGGGGGCTTAAATGATTCGGGGGCAGAGTTTTGGCATAATTTAAGCATGCTCAAATGAATAAGGGGCATGGCTGAACCTTTGTTTTAAGGTAACAATTGGGACCCCCATATTCTAACTGTAGGATAGCAGGTATAGTAAATTGAAAAGATGAACTGAATCCAGGATTTAGTTCAGGATTTGGCCAAGATTTTGCCTTTTTCAGCAGGCCGAATCAAAAAAATCATGTGACTTTTCGTAACACAAACAAGGAAGTCAAAAATGTTTTTACTCTTACTTTTCGCCCCTTATTTCACTAATTCGGGTTTGGATTCAGTTTGGATTTGGTTTGGTTTTCGGCCTAATCTTTTACATAGGATTCTGTCTAATCATAAAATAGTGGATTCGGTGCATCCCTAGTAAATTGTACAGGTATGGAACCTGTTATCCAGATAGAATGCTTGGGACTTGGGGTTTTCCGGATAACGGATCTTTCCCTAATTTGGATCTTCAGACCTTGTCAACTAAAAAATCATGTAAACATTAAATAAACCTAATATGCTGGCTTATTGCACTTGGGGGTGCCAAATGTTAGGCACCCCCAATTGATTGTATTGACTTACCTGAAACCGGGCCAGTGCTCCTATCAGCAGAAAACTGCACCGGGCCAGGGTTATACCAATGAGCACCACTGAGTGATCTTCTTCCATCTTCCTTCTTCGTTCGGCTGCGCATGCACAGTAGAATAAACCCGGCCGGTGCAGTTTTCTGCTGATAGGAGCAGAGCCTGGGGTTTCAGGTCAATACAATCACTTGAGGGTGCCTAACATTTGGCACACCAAAGTGCACCAAGCCTTTCTTTCTCCTTTAATTATATTTCAGTTGGGATCAAGTATAAGCTACTGTTTTATTATTACAGAAAAAAAGGAAATCATGTTTAAAAATATGGATTATTTGCATAAAATGGAGTCTATGGGAGATGGCCTTTTCCGTAATTCTGATGTTTCTGGATAATGGGTTTCTGGATAATGGATCCCATACCTGAGAGGTGTTACTATAGTAGCAGTGCCCCCTTTACCACCTGCATTTTTATTTAGCATATGTATAATGAGATGTTGTAATAGGCTCTGTGAAGCGCAAGTGGATATGATTTCAGTTGGGATCAATGATGCCTATAAGAGTAGTGTGGATAAATAATATTATAATAGAAATAATAGTATTGTTAATATTACCGCTGCCCACCTGCTACATGTTCCAGTATCTATCAGCAACAGACAGGTTTTAGGGGAAGCTGGGAATTGTAATTCATCAACAGATGGAGGGCCACAGGTTGGACAAGCAGTTCTATTTTCTATACAGAATTGAGCCCCTCTGTCTGTTCTGCCATAGTCCCCGCCACAAATAAATACCGGCCCAGGTAGTGATTCTACTTTCTTTAATTCCATGCTGGCGCTGAAAGGGTCTTGGTGTCAGGGCAGCAGCCATATCCCACTATTTATTTTTCTTGCTGCTACGGTAGTGTTTTGGGTAGTGAGGTCTGTTTGCCGGTTCCTCCCTGTCTCCAACAGACCTGGCCTTGTGTGAGTGCAGGAAGTGGCTTTCACTGACATGAATAAGGCATTGATAGGGCAGACAGGCTGGCGGTGCTGCCATCCCAAGCTTGTCACACTACACTAGGCAGCCAGGCCGGCACAGATTCAGCAATGGAAAACTCCCCCCCTTGAAGGTATTTGCAGAGAAAGTGTTATAAAGTGAAAAGATGGACATTAATGCCCTGACTCAGGGAGAGAAAGGTTTGGACAAAAATTCTTCTAAGAACGGGGATGGGGTGACTCGCATAGACTTATATGAGTGACAGCAAAAGTGAAACTGGAAATTGAAAGGCAAATAAAATGACTGAGGCTACCACATGCTTTTAAGCAGTTAAAAATCTCTATGTAGCACATGGACATATTGTTATATAGTGAATAATATACATTATTATTCATTATCATACTCAGGTTACTATGAGTCATATGACAGAAATTACATCATTAAGCACCGATTATAACTGATAACATAACTAAATACCCTTTATATAGAGAATAATGTACCTCTGTTGTAAAATATGGGAATATTTATTAATTTTAAAGGAGTTCTATGATTATATTAAAGCACAAGGCTGAAGCCAAGTGTTGGAACTCCGAGATGACTTCTAATATCCTCATATTTTACAACAGGGGGTACATTATTTATTATATTACACAAGTTTCATGAGAGTCATTATACAGATCACACAACTCCGGGGTGACTTCTAATAATGCATCAGTAGGGGGTATCAGTAGGGGGTACATTATGCATTATAATCTGCATTTTGTGTGAAATGTCAGAAGGGGGGTGTGGGGGTCGGCGTCCAATTCTGGTTGCCGGCGTCCAAATCAGGTGTGCCGGCGTACAATTCGGGTGCGCCACATCAAATTCGGGTGTGCCGCGTCAAATTTGGCGACCGGGGACCCCTGTTATAAACGGAGCGTTCTGACGTCAGAATGCACCGTTTATAAGGATATAATTTACAGTCTAGTCCCATAGGGAAATGACCAGACTGTAGATTATAAGGATATTTTTTACAGGCTATCCATTGCTCTTGTGTATGATGTATATATAATGTGCATTGGCACCATCCTGCTCACACTTCAGACACTGGCCAATCATGTTAGAGCGCAGGCAAGTCTCTTAGCCAATCACAGTCTAGCCCATGTTAACATTCACATGAGGATATTTACTACCAGCAAGTGACAAAACAATTCCCAAGCTTCTACTGCTAAGTGACTTAAAATTCTGCAGTGCTTTTACAGCTTCAGTCCACTTTCCACACTGACACTATTATTATTATTTATTGTTCATCGTTTGTTTGAAGATCAGGTCTTTGGTTCTACAGTTACCACACTTTTATCCCACCCACCCCCTTTCATCTCTCTACAAATAATTGCTATAAGACCTACTCTAGGCAGATGCTGCATCTTACCATGCACTTAAATATCCTTATTATGTACTAGCTCCTAAATCCAGAAACCACCTCTTGAATAAATTATGGGGAACAAGTTAAGCTTGTTAAATAATTTACATTTGGTAAACATATGTAAAAGCTTTCCATGCTCAATATTCAGCCCCCCCCCCCCACACACACACACACGACCATAGGGTCTGCTTCCTCTATAATTTCCCCCAGAAAATATCTGGGCTAATGGAGCACCATCAATCCTGTATCACACGGATGTGCATAATGAACAAGCTAGAGCACTTGGATGCATGCCTATGTCCAAATATGGTTCTAGCAGCCTGCTCCTCCAGTGGGTGAATACACGCTCTAAAGCTGGCCATAGACGCAAAGATCTGATCGTACGAATCGAGGATTCGTACGATTTTCGAACCGTGTGTGGAGAGTCCCGACATTTTTCGTCCGGCGGAGATCGGTCGTTTGGTTGATCGGACAGGTTAGAAAATTTCTGTCGGCTGCCGATAATATCTCTGCATGTATTACCGATCGTACGATTTTCAGTGGGAGACTGACACTAGCTTTGGTTGGACATAGATATCGTACGATTGCTGTCAGGGGCAAAACATTGCTGATCTGTTCTTTAACTAATCTGACTGGTAAGACTTTGATCTGAATGGTTAGTGGCGGGTCGGAAGATGGGAAAGTCCAATCGTGCGATGATTCGTACGATCGGATCTTTGCATCTATGGCCAGCTTTAATGTAAATTCATAGTCTTATTACTCAAGTTTTGTTCAAAAAAACATTTTTTAAAGTTGGTCTTTTTACTCAAGTCAAGTCAAGTGGATTTTATTGTCATTTCAGCCATATACAGTAAATAAAGTGCATAGTAGAAACGAAATGACGTTCCTCCAGAACCCCCCGGTGCTATACAACAACTCTAGTACACGGTCATGCTGGGCAAAGTGGACATTTCAGTTCCTTATGAATATATTCAGTTCAGTCCTTGGGAGTTGAGATACCTGATGGCTTGTGGAAATAGACTGTTTCGCATTCTGGAAGTCAGCGCTCGAATACTGCGGTATCTTTTACAGGATGGCAAGAGGGTAAATAGATCATGTGCAGGGTGGGTGCTATCCCTGACAATGCTGGTAGCCTTCTGGAGACAGCGGGTGTGGTAAATATCCATAATGGCAAGAAGCGAGACCCCAATGATCTTTTCCGCTGTCCTCACCACCCGCTGCAGGATCTTGTGATCTGATACAGAGCAGTTTCAATACCAGGTAGTGATGCAGTTGCATAAAATGCTTTCATGATGACACAATAACTTTGTAGTAACCAAAAAGTAAATAATTCTGTTTAAGTAAAAACAAATTAAATTGACTTACCCAGATATTGACTGGAGCAACAGTACCGCCAGATCAGTTAATGGGAACAGATTTATAAACTTGTTGCATGACAATTTTATGGCACAGGTTGTTGAGGAGTGTACTAGAAAAAATGATATTCTGTATCTAGTGATCTCAAATGACCCAGAATTTTTAGCAAATTTAAAAGTCTTTGAACCCCTGGGTAATAGTGACCATAATGTTATATAATTTAATGTCTGGTGCAAAAAACAATTATACACTGGGGCAACAAAAAAACATGAATTTCAGAAAGTTAATTTTAGTGCCTTGAGGGGTGCCCTTCAGAGCATTGATTGGGGCATTATAACACAGAACAGAAATAGTTGTCATTTAAAATTATATTAAATCATTACTGTTCTCAATTTATTCCCTTAAGAAGTAAATGTAAAAGCTCTAAGAATCACCCTATGTGGCTTAATATAGAAGTAAAGAAGTTAATATGAAGAAGAGAAAGGAATTTAAAAACTACAAGTCTGTTGGGAGAGAAGCTGCATTTAATGAATATAAACACTAAAATAAATCAGCAATCCGGAAGGCAAAGAAAGGAAATAAAGAGTGCATTGTGGCCGAGGATAAGACAAACCCCAAAAGGTTTTTAAATATATTAATAGTAAAAAGATGCAGGTTGAGATTGTTGCTCCATTAAATAATGGTACAGTGTGGTTGTAACAGATAAAGAAAAGGCAAATGTGCAGTTCTTTTCTTCAGTGTATAGAGGATCACTTCATAGCTGCACTGATGGCTCAGCTCAATCTAGTCAGTGGCTGACTCAAATATGATCCATAAAGCTTTAATAAAAATTTATGTAAACAAGGCTCCAGGGCCTGCCAGAAAGTATATTATCCCAAAATGCTCTGCCCGCTTGGTTCAGGAAAAAGGTGCAACTTTCCTCAATCAGGTCACCGGTATCCTGATATCTGTAACTCGATTTATAAAGAAATGAGGAGAGCACTCTGCAAGCAATTAATGCTGTGGTTATCCTTTTATTAGTCGACAACTTGTACACAAGGCTTCAGGGCCTGATGGCATACACCCCAGGTTCTAAGAAAGCTTAGTTCAGTTTTAGACCAGCCCCTATTTCTGATTTTCTCAGATTCGCTTTCATCTGGTATGGTGCCTATGGACTGGAGAAAAGCTGATGTCATTCCAACATTTAAAAAGGGATTACAATCTCAGACTGGCAATTATAGTTAATTTCACACCTGTGATGGGCAAATTATTTGAAGGCTTGTTAAGGGATCACATTCAAAATTTTGTCCTAGTGAATGGCATTATGAGCAACACTCCACATGGCTTTATGAGATAGGTCATGTCAGACAAATTTGATTGCTTTTTATGATGAGGTAAAGGAGTTGCTGGACAGTGGCGCGGCAGTAGATCTATTTGGATTTTGCCAAATCGTTTGATACTGTACCCAACAAATGACTGCTTTCTAAACTAAGGTCTGTTGGGCTTAATGAAGTCGTTTGCACATGGATAGGAAACTGGCTACAGGATCTGGTACAGAGGGTGGTTGTTAATGGTACATTCTCTACTTGGAGTAAGGTTATTAGTGGGGTCCCTTAGGGCTCGGTATTGGGTTAGCTTTTATTTAACTTGTTCATTAATGACTTAGGGGAAGGTATTGTAAGTAATGTATCAGTGCTTGAAGATGACACAAAACTATCAAGCCCAATAAATTCCATCCAGGATGTGGCATCCTTACAATAGGATCTTGACAAACTGGCAATCTGGGCAGCTAAGTGGCAAATGAGATTCAATGTTAATAAATGTAAAGTCATGCACCTGGGATGTAAGAATATCCAAGCCACTTATACCCTTAATGGGACTGCACTAGGAAAATCCATAATGGAAGAGGACCTTGGAGTCCTTGTAGATGATAAACTTGGCTGTCTTGGCAAGCAATGCCAGTCAGCAACATCAAGAGAAAATAAGATCTTGAGCTGTATTTAAAGGCATTGCGGCAGGAGCACTGGCAAGGCCCCATCTAGAATATACTATACAGTTTTGGTCTACATCACTCAAACAGGACATTATTGTATTTGAGAGGGTACTGAGAAGGGCAACTAAGCTGGTAAAATGTATGGAAAATCTTAGCTATGAGGAAAGACTGGCCAAATTGGGGATGTTTATGATAACTTTGTATAAAAATATAAGGGGATCGTGGCTGGCTTTTTAGCAATTGAGGGAATACGGGGTTATGGAAGATAGCTCATAGTACAAGTTGACCCAAGTAATAGTCCGATTAGTCGGCATTTTGGAGTCAGGAAGGAATTTTTTCACCCTCTGAGGCAAATTGGAGAGGCTTCAGATGGGGTTTGTTTGCCTTCCTCTGGATCAACTAGCAGTTAGGTAGGTTAAAAAAAGTTGAAGGTTGAACTTGATGGACGTGTGCTTTTTTTCAACCTAATTAACTACTATGTTAAATATCAACCAGAGAGCTAACAGTTTCCTTTTAATAGAAAATCAAAATACTTTGGGAGTTATGTAACCAATCAGCAGGTAGCATTTACAGATCACCTGTCTAAAAGCAAACATCGTATTGGTTGCTATGGATTACTGCTCCTGGGCAAACTTTTTTTTTTTGTCTTTTATTACATATGGGGGTTCGAGAATTCAAGTGCAGCTCAATACAGAGGAAATTATGGCATTAAAAGATACTGGAAATTGTCTGTACTTTTATGGGGTTTTTTAAAGTACCATTGATTAAGATTTTGTGCACAGTCTTCATTTCCTGGAAGAGGTTAATAGTGCTTATCCCCCCAAAGCAGGAAGTGAAAGTATAAATGAAAGTTCCTTCCTTTATAATATTGAAGAGCACACGGTATAGTTCATTTAGCTGTTCACTGACATGGAGTAACAGGGGCATTATGTTGAGTATTGACTTTTATTAGATACAACTCCCTCAGCACCTCAACTCCCTCATATATACTTGGAGTACAGCAGTAAAGAGTGATTGAAGTTTATCAGAGCACAAGTCACATGACTTGGGGCAGCTGGGAAATTGACAATATATCTAACCCCATGTCAGATTTCAAAATTGAATATAAAAAAATCTGTTTGCTCTTTTGAGAAATGGATTTCAGTGCAGAATTCTGCTGGAGCAGCACTATTAACTGATTAATTTTTCCCATGACAGTATCCCTTTAAGGAATAAATGCAACTTGAAAAAAAATAAGCATTTTAATTGCCTCTACTAGTGGCGATCAAAATGCCAATTCTTGCTTGCAAATAAAAAGTCTTAAAGGAAAACGATACCCCCAAAATGAATACTTAAGAAACAGATAGTTTATATCATATTAAGCGGCATATTAAAAAATATTACCAAACTGGAATATATATTTAAGTATATATTGCCCGAGATGTAAAAACATACCTTGCCTTGCCTTGAACCACCACTTCCTGATGGTCTGTGTGCTGCCTCAGAGATCACCTGACCAGAAATACTACAACCCTAACTGTAACAGGAAGAAGTGTTGAAGCAAAAGACAGAACTCTGTTAATTGGCTCAAGTGACCTAACAAGTATAGTTTGTTTGGTATGTTTGTGTGCACAGTGAATCGTACCATCCCAGGGGGCAGCCCTTTTTTTTTTTAAATGGCAATTTTCTTTTTATGATTACCCAATGACACATACTACTAAGAGTGTATTATTATGAAAATGGTTTATTTACATGAAGCAGGGTTTTACATATGAGCTGTTTTATGCAATATCTTTCTATAGAGACCTACATTGTTTGGGGGCTAACTAGTAAATGCTGACTCCTGAGTTGGTGTTATGGGTTGCTAGAAAGTTGCAAACATTAATATTATTTATTACTATACCCCCATCATTTTATGAAAACTTGGAATATACAGTATAAAACTACCCACGTCTAATTAGAGGAGCATAGAAACATGAAATAGAACTATTTTGGGATATTGTCATGGTAAACCTAGTTTTTTTTCCAAAATGCATCAGTTAATAGTGTTGCTTCAGCCTGCACTGAAATTAGTTTTTCAAAAGAGCAAACTGAATAGTTTTATATTTAATTTTGAAATCTGTCATGGGGCTTCACATATTGTCAGTTTCCCAGATGCCCTCAGTTATGTGACTCTCTGATAAACTTCAGAATAATGGGAAGTTAACTAGATAACAGCTCCTTGGTAGATATAAGAACAGCATTCAATAGTAAGAATCCATGTACCACTGTGACGCCTTCACTGAGTAGGAGAAACAATAGCCTGTCAGAAAGCAATTCCATTGTGCAGCTCTGGCTCTTTCTGAAAGCACATGACCAGGCAAAATTACCTGACCTGCCTACACACTAATATTACAACTAAAAAAATACACTTGTTGGGATAAGAATGAAACTTTTTTTTGCATTAAATTCACAAACTCAAGGTATTCCAGTATTTACCACAATTGTTTTAATCGTGTTTTTTATATTCGTATTTTTTATAAATAGGCAATATTTTGTAGTTTTTTAAATTGTGAGTTTATCGCATTGGAAAGAAACCTCACAAATTTGATTTTTGATAAATAAGCCCATAGGGTTCATTTATGTTAAAGAACACACCACAATCTTCTTGTTTGGTGCATCTGTCCAGCAGCAAATGCACCATTCAACGGTAAACCATCTCTGCTGTTTGATTTAGTCCAAAGTATTTGGTAAAAAATTAAAGTTTTTTGAGCTTGGAAACTCACAAATGCATGTTATTCAAGTATATACCACAATTGTATTCAATTGTGTTTTTTTATATTCCAATTTTTTTAAAAATAGGCAAACATTCAAGTTTTCTAAATTGTGAGTTTATAGTAGTAGTAGAAAAAAACCTCTTAAACCTCACAAATTATATTTTTGATAAATAAGCCCAAAGGGTTCATTTATGTTACAGAACATGCCACAATCTCCTTGTATGGTGCATCTGTGCAGCAAATAACCCATTCAATGGGAAAACCATCTCTGCTGCTTAATTTAGCCCTAAGTATTAAGTATCCAGTGCCAGGGGAGGATTTGTTTCCATAATATTTGTATATAAACCATATAGGCACTATGCCCCCCCAAATGCCCTAGGCAAAGACCCATAATAGGTCCCTGCTTGCACCCCTTATTGCTCTAGCACTTGTGTCCCAGGGAAAGGTAAATGACCCCTATTATTTTTAACATGAAAAGCCAAAAGGGTACAGCTTGGAAAAGATAAAAACACAAATTCAGTGCACCATCTCAACTGAAATCCATATTGATACATATGCTTGAGTGAGGCAATGTAAACTTTCCTTTCCCCACATATTTCCTATTGTTGAAAAGTCTCAGTTCATCCTGTTTATTTTTCAGCTATTTAGCTTATCAGCTACCTGCTAGTGACGGGAGCTATTCGATTCCCATGTTATTAGTTGGGTATACTGGCGTGGAGCATACCTAGAATTATTTAGTGTCTGCTCTTGTAAACTAAGGCTCAACAGAGGTCACTTTGAAGTGCAATTCTGAGTGCAATGGCTGTGTTTTCCCCCACAATGCAGTGTCTTTCCCAGAATTCAATCAATGACTCCCAAGTAGTTACTGGAGATACTGAAATTTGACAAAGCTAAAAAGAAATCACTTTTCTGTATAAATATTGGAAGTCACAAGGAAAATGCAGATAACACTTTATAGCTCCAACATGACCTCTTATACCATTGTATTTTAAAATAGGGGGAACCTTATTTCTCTTAATACAGAAGCAAAAAAAAGCCACATCCATAAACACAAAAAGAAATAATGAATGCTCTATTACACCTGTTGTAAAATATATAGAGGATAATGTAACCCCTACTGTAATTTGCAAGATTATTAGAAGTCCTGTTAACAATTGAGAGTTTTTTTCGATTGCTCTCCACCATAGTTACATAGTTAAATTGGGTTAAAAAAAGACACAGTCCACCAAGTTCAACCCCTCCAAATGAAAACCCAGCATCCATACATACATCCATCCCTACTTTTAATTTAATTCTATATACCCATACCTATACTAACTATAGAGCTTAGTATCACAATAGCCTTTGATATTATGTCTGTCCAAAAAATCATCCAAGCCATTCTTAAAGGCATTAACTGAATCAGCCATCACAACATCACCCGGCAGTGCATTCCACAACCTCACTGTCCTGACTGTGAAGAACCCTCTACGTTGCTTCAAATTAAAGTTCTTTTCTTCTAGTCTAAAGGGGTGGCCTCTGGTACGGTGATCCACTTTATGGGTAAAAAGGTCCCCTGCCATTTGTCTATAATGTCCTCTGATGTACTTGTAAACAGGGCCGGGCCATACTGGCCTGGCGCCCCAGGCAACTCGGGCAGCCGAGTCGCCCCCTCCACACCTCCACAGAGTGCGCGTGTACATGAGCGCGCGTATACATGAGCGCGCGCGTACATGCGCGCGCATGCATGCTAAGAGCCGCATCCAGCACACGCCACACCCCCCTTAAATAGGCGCAGTAACATCATTGCGCATGACATACTTCCCTCACGTAGGTGCGCGTGTGCGCACAAGGAGCAGGACTTCACACCGGACTGGGGTAGGCAGCAGCTAAAGGTACGTGCCAGGCGCCCCCCAAGCATTGCGCCCTAGGCACGTGCCTACTCTGCCTACCCCTAGTTCCGGCCCTGCTTGTAAAGTGTAATCATGTCCCCTCGCAAGCGCCTTTTTTCCAGAGAAAACAACCCCAACCTTGACAGTCTACCCTATTAATTTAAGTCTTCCGTCCCTCTAACCAATTTAGTTGCACGTCTCTGCACTCTCTCCAGCTCATTTATATCCCTCTTAAGGACTGGAGTCCAAAACTGAACTGCATACTCCAGATGAGGCCTTACCAGGGACCTATAAAGAGACATAATTATGTTTTCATCCCTTGAGTTAATGCCCTTTTTTATGCAAGACAGAACTTTATTTGCTTTAGTAGCCACAGAATGACACTGCCCAGAATTAGACAACGTGTTATCTACAAAGACCCCTAGATCCTTCTCATTTAACGAAACTCCCAACACGCTGCCATTTAGTGTATAACTTGCATTTATATTATTTTTGCCAAAGTGCATAACCTTGCATTTATCAACATTGAACCTCATTTTCCAGTTTGCTGCCCAGTTTTCCAGTTTAGACAAATCACTCTGCAAAGTGGCAGCATCCTGCATGGAACCTATAGTTCTGCACAATTTAGTATCATCTGCAAAAATAGAAACAGTACTTTCAATGCCCACCTCCAGGTCATTAATAAACAAGTTGAAAAGCAAGAGACCTAGTACAGAGCCCTGCGGTACTCCACTAACAACACTGGTCCAATTAGAAAATGTTCCATTTACCACCACTCTTTGTAGTCTATCTTTTAGCCAGTTCACTATCCAGATACAAATACTACTGTATGTTCCAGGCCAACATTCCTTAATTTAACCAGTAACCTTTTGTGTGGCACTGTATCAAATGCTTTAGCAAAGTCTAAGTAAATCCCATCCATTGCCATCCTAGAATCGAGGTCTCTACTTACATTCTCATAAAAAGAAATTAAGTTAGTCTGGCAAGATCTATTACGCATAAAACCATGCTGGCACAAACTCATAGTATTATGAATTGCTATGAAGTCCAGTATCTTATCCTTTATTAACCCTTCGAAAAGCTTTCCTACCACTGACGTCAGACTAACTGGCCTATAGTTTTGAGGCTGAGAACGGGATCCTTTTTTGAATAGAGGCACCACATTAGCAATTCGCCAGTCTCTCGGCACTATGCCAGATCTCAATGAATCCTGAAAAATTAAGTAAAGAGGTTTGGCAATCACAGAGCTAAACTCGCAAATTACCCTGTGATGAATACCATCTGGCCCTGGACCTTTGTTAATCTTAACATGTTCTAGTCTCTTTTGAATTTCTTCATGTGTGAACCATGCATCATTAGTTGTATTACTAGAATTGGGACTGTTAAGAAGGAAACCTTCACTTACTGGTTCCTCATTTGTGTAGACAGATGAAAAATATGAGTTCAGAATCTGCGCTTTTATTTTGTTTTCATCAACCAGCTGACCCCCCTCTGATAGTAAGGGTCCCACCCCTTCCTGCTTCATTTTTTTACTATTAACATATTTAAAAAATAATTTTGGATTTTTTTTACTGCTTGCTGCAATATCCTTTTCTATAGCAATTTTAGCTTGCCTTATAGCTTCCTTGCATGATTTATTGGCCTCCTTGTACCTTGTAAATGTTTCGGCTGTACCAGCTAACTTGAAAGCCTTAAAAGCACGTCTTTTCTTACCCACCTCAACACCAACGCTTCTATTGAACCAAAAAGGTTTTGCTTTGCAACGACATTCCTTGCTTACAAGTGGAATATACTGACAAGTATATTTATTAAGCAGCATTTTAAAGACTTCCCATTTTTGTTCTGTGTTTAACCCTGTGAAAATCATTTCCCACTTAATATGTTGCAGAGATGCCCTTATACTGTCAAAGTTTGCACGTCTGAAATTTAGTGTTTTAGTTACTCCCTTATAGAATTGCTTCTGCAACAGAATCTCAAAGGAGACCATGTTATGATCACTATTCCCTAAATGCTCACCCACACAAATGTTAGAGATGAGTTCAGTATTGTTAGTTATTACAAGGTCCAAAAGAGAGTTATTCCTAGTAGGTTCTTGAATGAGCTGGAATAAAAAGTTGTCATTCAGCATATTTACAAACCTACTAGCTTTTTCTGTCTTAGCAACCCCATTACCCCAGTCAATGTCTGGATAATTGAAGTCACCCATAGCAACATCTTGACCCAGCTGTGAAGCCGCTTGTATCTGCAAGAGTAGCTGGGCTTCATACTCGACACTTATAGGTGGTTTATAACATACACCAATGATAATTCTTTTTGTTACCTTTTGCCCAGTCAAAATCTCTACCCAGGGTGATTCTACACCCTCACCAGTGCCAGCTATTGTTATTTCTTTAGCACATGGCTTTAATTCAGGCTTTACATACAAACACGCTCCTCCACCCTTTTTAATCCCTCTGTCCCTCCTAAAAAGGGTGTAACCATTTAAATTCACAATCCAGTCACATGTTTCATCCCACCAGGTCTCAGTGATACCAATTATATCATAATTTTTAGAGTATGCAATTAATTCCAGGTCTCCCATTTTACCTGACAAACTCCGTGCATTTGCCAGCATACAGCGGAGGTTACTACTTTTACTTTTGAAATTTGCATTACTTAGTGAAGAATTATACGTTAAGTTAGTATTATTCTGTTTTCCTTGTAACAGAGGGACCTCCTTAGCTGGTAAACTGTATGCCCCCCTCACTCCTCCCCCATGACCCCTTACTAACCCCACTGCCCCGTCTACCCTAGCTTCCCCATAATTCTTTATCTCACCCACACCCCCCCCCCCTTGCCTAGTTTAAACACTCCTCCAAGGGGTCAAACACCAGAGACAGGGACATTAAAATATAAACTTAGCAATTTTGTAAAAAAAAAATGGAAAGTAATTGAAAAAAGTCTTTATTTCTGGGGAACAATCTAAAAACAACTGAAGTGAAAAAAAATTTGGAAGGTGAACAAATCTCTTTAATGGGGAACCGTCACCCAAAAAAATAATTCCAAATCCTATTTTATCATGTTAGTCAAGCAAAATAAACTTTAACTACACATTGAAAATTATTTGAAACTCATTTCCTTCCATCTGGGAATTAATAATTATAGCAAGCAGGCCGGTGTGAGCTAGAACGGGGGACCTGATGTCCATCCCCATGCACTGGTTACACAATTAAATGGTGAAGAGAACAGGGGGAATATGGGTAGAGCACTAACATCTAGTAAGCGCTGAATGGAAAGCGAAAGTAATTGCTTGCAGGCAGGCAATATTTGATTGACAGCTGAGATTTTTAAATAAACAGCTATGAATGCTTAATTAAAAATTGGGTTTTTAATGTTTAATTTAAGGATTGATTACATAGATCACGAGATGGATTTTATCTGAATTGAAGTGGGAGGAGGACAACCCCTTCAATACTGCACTTAAAGTTCACCCCATCCCAACACAATATTGATTTTCTTACACTCCCATTTGATGGTCTGCACTTCTCAGTAGCTTGGGGTAGGCACCAGATAAAGCCACTTTGATCTACACGTGTGCAAACTACTGTAAATACTTAGGGCAGTGGCTGATGGGGAGATTTGTCGCCAGCCATAAAAATGCACTACTGCAGGTGACAAAAATCTCCTGAAAATGTGTCTACATTGGAAATCGCCTGCAGTAAAACCAAAGCATCTCTTCATTCTTCCAAAGTCGCCTCCTATAGCAACTTCAGGCAGCTTTGCAACGTGTAGGTTTTACCGCCAGTGATTTCAGTTATTTCAAATGGAGATGCACTTTCTGGAGTCTGCCTGCAGTCATGCATTTTTATTACAGGCGACAAATCTCCCTGTAGGACACTGTCCTTAGACAATAATTTCAGCCCCCAACCACAAACATACTCAACAGATTTTGGCGAAGAAATGTGAGACTTTGCATTTCGAGCTGACACATGGTTTCCGGGCATGAATACAGAAGAGGAGTTTGCTAGCAGTCGGGTGGCTGCAGATTTCATCAGAATGCTATTATAAAGGAAGAAGTAAGTATGGGTCATTTATGATCTGGTGGGCGCAAGTGCAAGACCACTAAGGAGCAGAGGGGTTGGTTAGTGGTACAGAGGAAGATTTGCGGTTGGGGAGGGGCCCATGGGGATTTTCAGCTGAGGTGGGGGGTTGCAGAGCCCCCCCCAGTCCAACACTGAATGGTAGTCATTATTGTTCTCAATTTATTCCCTTCCAGGCAAAGATTTTTTCAGTTCAGTTGGTTTCAGATAGTTTACTTCTATAACTGTTTTTCTAATCCCTGAGTTTCATTAAAGGCAGCTGTTAGAATTGATATAATAGTTGCTAATAGTCCACAGATGCCGCTAAGAAATGTATCAACTAATGAAGCAAATTGTAACAGTTCAGTATTTGTACCTGGATTACTGAGCAGCGAGACTGACAGGAAAATGAAGAGATATAAACATGAAACTTTATACTTAGATTTTGGAAAAATGGTAAAAAAATAAAACATGGTAAGCAATTAAAAAAATCAATCTTTAAACAGCTGAACTAAAAAAGTGTTTAGAAGGAACCCTCTTCAGGAAGAAATTTGGAAAGTGTAAGGATGTTTAAATTAATGAAGAAGAAAGCATTTAAGAATGAAAAGTCAGAGGGGGCAGACACTTATTTTAGTTCATATGAATAGTCCAAGCACACACATTAATACTGCACTTCAAAACAGTCTTTAAAAGGTTAAAAAAGTTGCATTAGTTAGATTATAATATAAAACAGACAAAAGCCACAGTCTATATAGGCTTACGAGTTTCATGTCTGAGCTGCACTTTATCACCGGTGAAGGATTCATTTCTATGCTTGCAGTTGAATCCTATGGATACTAGTGAAAAAAATGTATTCCTGTCCCTTTTCACAATAGCAATATTACCCCTCTGTAGCGAACTGGCAGATGACAGATATATTAGTTTAAAAAGGGTTTGGACACCTTCTATGAAAGTGAAAAAATACAAAGGGGGGACTGGACCGACTGCCTGCTTGGATTCAACTAGCACTTAAGCAGGTTATCATTAGACAACAAGGCATGTCTTTTTTCAACCTCATCTACTATGTTATTATGTTATTATGTTATAATGAGTAGGGATTGGATATAAAATAAACAAACATGTATATGACCCAGGCACACTCCTCTTCTCTTCCTTGTCTCTTGATCTCAGCCACATCAGGCCTACAATTTCCCAAGAACACTAGAGGCCTTCAGCCCTGCAATGCTTGTGATATTTTTTCTAAAACTAAAAAAGCCAGTTCATTGGCCTAGGCCTCCAAATCTTGATCCTGCCTTACACACATTTCCCCAGTGGCGGAACTACCGGGGGAGCAGGGGGTGCGAGCAGGCCAGGGCCCGCACCCCCTCAGGGCACCCTGGCAGCTCGCGCACCACTCAGTTCTGCGGCCGTTTCTGGCCGTACGGGGGGGCGGGGCCTGGCTGCACATCCCGTGCCAGGGCCCGCCCCCCTCTAGTTACGCCTCTTCATTTCCCAGTATTATTTATATTATCATTTACACATATATTTTAAGCGTCAACATATTCCACAGCTCAATAAATAAATGGCAGTATACACTGAACATACAGATTGCATACAAAAGCAACAACCCAAAAGAGAGGTGAAGAAGGCCGTGCCCCAAAAAAACCTTACAAAATAAAAAAAAATACATTGACAAAGATTAAACCAAATGCATTTTATCAGATTCCAGTGGTGTAACAAAGTCAAGCTGGGCCCCCTGTAAAAAATTTCGGAGGGTCCTGGCGCACTACAGCTCTGGTCCAGCACTCCCAACATCCACCCAGTTGTGCCCCCTGCTCCCCCAGCCACTTGTGTCACAAAAAGGTAACAGGGTGGCAGGGAAGAGTAGGGCACACACAGGAAGCATAGGAAAGGCAGAGTAGGGCACAAAGTGTAGGAAAAAAAAGACACATGCCCTTCAAGTTCAACTTTTCACAATTGAAACCTGCCTAACTGCTAGTTGATGAAATTAAACCCTTCATTTTCTGGTCCCCCAATGTTTCCTCGTGAGGCCCGTCGCCCGCATTTAGAGAACATTTGTCATTTGGCGACTATCTCCTAATGTGCCACCACCCTTAAGCCTCTCCAATTCTTCTCTCACTCCAAGATGGCAATTGGGCCAGTCCCTGGATCAACTAATGGTTACACTACAGCTACCCTGTATATTTCAACAGCTAAAACATCTTCCGAACCCTTCTTGAAGCTATTCTATGTATCTGACAGTACAATCACTTCAGGGAGAGAATTACACAATTTTACAGTTTTCACATTAAAAAACCCTTTTCAAATATGAAGATGGAGCCTTCTTTCCTTTTTATCTGAATGAACGTCCTTGTCTGCTGGAAGGATCTACAGGTAAATAAAGCATTAGTTAAAGCTTTATTATTTATTATATAAACTCCCTGATGCTTTCTTACCATTTCTTATATATATATCTTATTATATTTATACAGTCAAAAAAAATTCCCAACTTGTCCAGTCTTTCTTCATAATGGAGACTTTAAATAACCTTTACCAGCCTGGATGCCCTTCTTAATGAAACGGTAGACTAAACAAAAGTAGCCAACTAAGTCAACAGCAATTGATCATACTGTATTCCAAATTCCTAGCTTTGAGCCGCAAATACCTACCTAGGGCAAAAGATGACATAACAGTCATAACAAATTTGTGGTGACATCCCTTTGTATGTCATTTCATGCCAATATGTTATACCAGGTGTTGGTACTCTAAGCAATATATAGGGGTACACACTAAAATGAAGTAACTAGACAAGAGGCCAGTGAGTTTTTGGCAAATGCCAAACTTCGGAAAGCTTCACTGTTTTCTTTCTGTATCTCTTTGACTATACAGTCACAAGAACTGACCAGCAGGTGGCTTTATAAATGCAATGTAAGATACACAACAGTGAGAATCAAGTAAAGAATCATATTAAAGGGGTAGTATAATATGAGCTCAGTAAATAAGAAAATGATCATGCCTGTAGCCTAAAAGAGTAATAATAATAATAATAATAATAATTAAAAGTTGACAAAAAGCATAGCACAAATCCTTCAATATACTGGAACAAGGAGCCTACTTGGGCCTGCTCATGTTTACAAGGAGAGGCTGTTCACACAGCGTGAGAAACACTGATAAAGTACTTGCATACGTAGATACCACACAGCTACAAGGTTACTGTAATGCAAAAAAAAGTTTGTCACTGTTTGTCAACTTGGACAAAGAGACTGAAGTTCATGGATTTAGATTATAAACTCCTTTGAGTTTATTTTTATTCTGTAACCCTTGTTTGCTAAATTACTGTAACCACTGTTTGTAAGAAATTAATGTACAGTGCTGCATAACTTGCTGGCACTATATACATAAATGATGAGGATGATGTGCCCTTTTTCAATGTCATATTGTTTGTGTGAATGCATGAATGAGAGAAGTACTTGCAAAAGAAAGTGTCACGTAAAAGTCAATACTATACTGTATACTGCATACATACTGTCAAGAGCCAACACTGTAATAACCTAGCATATTACAATCATATTGCCAGCAGGCAACTCCAAAATAACACTATACTGCAAGCATTATGCTGTGAGGGTCAGTGCTGGAATAACAATATACAGCATGCATTCAGGGCCATTTCCATAAATAGGCAGAACTGGTATGTGCCCAGGGCCAAACACAACAGGGGGCCGCCATCAGACTTTGCAACTTGAATAACTTTTGATAGAATAAACTGGAATATCTCTACAGAATTACCATTTTGTGTGGCGTCTCCATTTTGTCATCTATCAAGGGCGATCCTAGCCCCTCTGCTTGAGGCGGCATGCTACTGCGACTCCCCCCCCACCCCGCACGCATGTGCGAGCGTGCTCACCTTTTTAGTGCCAGAGGGGGTCCGTTGGATCCTAATGCTAGCGCTCTCTGCACTAGAAGAGTGGAATTTCTGATTTAAAAACTGGCAATTTGGCTCTTAAAGTTACCTGAAGTTGCATTTTCTCCACCCCTGGTAACCAATGGAGCACTGCTTGCTGAGGAGAGTTTCTCATTGGTGCAGCTCCCCTGACTCCAAACACTGTTGGTTCAGGGTGGCAACCTTGTGATTATGCAAACTTCTGTAAGAACAAACCATAGGGCACATTCACTCACAGAGGCACAGTGAGCAAATTACAATTTTCAAGTGCAATCGCTTGTGTTTTTTTCCATAATGCACCGTTTCTGCAAAACTACTAGTAGCTACTTGTCATGGCTACAAAATAGACAATACTTATAATTGGCTTTGCTAAGACACTACTGGGGGAATGTAATAAAAGTTTCAAAGAGCAAAACAATTTGCACAAATAAGAATAAAAATTCACACAAATAAGAATAAAAATTCACATTTGGCAATGTAGTAATGTTACTGCATTGCGAATTTTCATTGCGCATTTCCCACTTTTAAAAAGTGCTTGAAGGTGTTGTAATCTTTTGGAGCAAACATAATAACTTTTTCAGTAAGAAGTTTTATTACATTCACTGCACATTGGTGCAAACTATAAAATTCTCAAACATTCTTCCCCTGTCTGAAGTGGTCGTTAAACAGTTTCCGGGTTCGCAAAAGGTATATTAAATTCACGCAAAGGAAAATTTGTTCGCACAGAGGCATAACTTTTCGGATTGCGAATATTTTTTCTATTACCGGGGGATTATTACATTCCCCCATACATGTGTTTTAGCAGAGGCAATTCTCAGTATTGTCTATGGAAGGGTATTTTTTGGCATTTTGTAGCCACAACTTGTAGCTAGCTACAAGTAGTGGCTACTTGTGGCTACAAAATACCCTACTATAGACAATACTGAGAATTGCCTCTGCTAAAACACATAGTGGGACATTCACTAAGATTCGTTGTTGCGCCAGCGTCCGCTTAGCCGCGCTTCGCCGCACTTCGCCAGGCGTATTTTCACAAGCGCTATGCAAATTCACTAAAATCCGAAGTTGCGCTCAGGGAAAGCGTAAGGTTGCAAAGTTGTGCTAGCATTAATTCGCCAAGCAAAGCGACGCTAGCGATGGTTAATTTGCATACGGCGCCAAATTCAAGTTACAATGGAGGTATATGTAGCAGCATTACACAAGCCTGGGAAACCTTCAAAACAGCAAATAAAGTTTTTATTTTGCCCTACACATGTGCCCACTGTATGAGTTAAATACAAGGAAATACAAGAAGGGTAGCCCCAAAAAAAATTTTTTGAAGCAATCCCTATCTACTCTATTGCACTTCGCCTGGTCTGAGGTGGCGAAGGAAGTCTGGCGTAAAAGGTAGCGTTCAGAATAATTCGCGCGTCAGTGAATTTGCGTAGTTACGTCCGTTGCGCAAATTCGCCAGGCGTAAGGGTGTGAAGTAACACTAGCGAATTTACGCCAGCGTCCGTTAGTGAATCCGCAAATTAACGAAAATGTGATACACTGGCGCATTCACGCTAGCGTTAGGCGCTTCGTCGTTTAGTGAATCTGCCCCATAGTGATTTAGCAAAGCCAATTATCACTATTGTCTATTTTTTAGCCGTAACAAGTAGCAGCTACTTGCAGCTCTGTGTGTCTTCACCCTTATGCTGACAAAAACCAGTACAGGATCAACAATGTACTGCAGCCAATATACTGTGATTATAGTCATTAATGGAACAACAATGTACTACACTAACTACAGTCGTTAAACTGTCAATAATGGAAAAGCCATGCACTGCAGCAATTATGCTATAAGGATTGGTACTGGAAATGTAAGGTATTGTAGGCAGTATACTCAACACTGGGACAGCAATGAAATGCAGCCAATATATTATGATGGCGGTATTAGTAGTACCATATTAACAATAAGTACTGAAGGCGTAAAAGTGGGAGGAGCCAAGAGAGTAAGAAAGTACAGCGTCTCAGTGTTCAGCTACAGAACAGAAAGGGTTAAACAAACATACTGTATAAGGAGGCCTCAGATAAAGCAGTCCATTCATGTCAGTGTGAAATTTCAGCACTGGACGTATATGAAAGAGGGGTTTGCGCTGCAGAATCAGAGTGTGCCATGGTGTGGCCAACACTGCTATAGTGGAATGTACTGCAACAATCATAATGACCCAACACAGAGAAACCCAATCTGTGAGCTTCCAGCTTTTTTTATTTTTTTTTGCTTATAATAAAACTAAGAGTTGTAGTTCAGCAATGAGAAGAGTTTTTAGCACTGAAACACTAGAACGAGCTACAAACAAAAAAAAAAACACAGGAAGCGCGAATTATCATGTCAATCTGATCGCTTGTCCCATCTCCCCTTGAACTTAATAACCAGTCAGAAATGACTAAGGTTGTAGCTCTACCACAGCAATGTAAACTACCAGTATAACAGTGTGATGAGCAAGCAGACACAAACAGCAGACTCCCCATGAGTGCACTAGCCAAGTACAAAGACTGTTTAGCCTGCTCGTATTTCAGCGCCAGTCCTTGCATCAAGCTCACAGATGAAAGACAATAATGCAGACATAAGAGTGCACTGGCATAGCAGTGGCTATAGGAAAATCCAGTGTAGTACTGGTTGATGGAGGAATGGAGTTCAGACAACACTAGTATCTGCTTCTGAATGCTGTCATTTAACATGAAGGGTTATTGGGAGAGACAAATACATGTACGCCTGTATGTGTAAGGTCTCCCCTAGAATACTAGCCAACAATGGAACAACAGAACCCATGAATTACAACCCATTCTTCCCTTGAAGACTGCTTTAAACAATGCAGGGCTGTGGGAAAGCAAATACAAGTATGGGATTCATGATCCAGAAACGTTCCAAATTACTGGAAGGCTATCTCCAATAGACTCCATTTTAATCAAATAATTAAAATTCTTAAAAAATAATTTACTGTTTCTCTGTAATAATAACACAGTACCGTGTACTTGATCAACCTAAGATGTAATTAATCCTAATTGGAGGCAAAATAATCCTGTTAGGTTTAATAGATGTTTACATGATTTTTTAGTAGACTATGGAAAATCTGGAAAACCCAAGGTCCCAGGGATTCTGGATAACAAGCCAAATACCTGTACAAACACCTGGGGTCTTTATTGGAATAGTAATGAGTATTGGAACAGAGTTTATTACCCATAAACAATACACTTGCCTGCTGGTGTTTGGCATGTGCTGCACTTTGACAGCAAAGAAAAACAGAGACTGAACTAGGCATAAGCACATTAGCTTAGTAGTATCAAAATGGAATTCTCATATAGAAGACCCTCCAGTGCTGATAGTAGGTGACAGTCAGTAGTGCAGCAGGCAGACACTATCTGTCATACTCAGCACTGGGTTATATGAAAGACAGCGCCAGAGTTACGAGGAGCCACCTTTGTCCCCTCGTACCCAATCAGCGCAACAAAGATACGTCGCTGCCTTTACCTTTGATCTGGTTCTCATACTCCGATGCCCGGTCCCTTCGGGGCTTCCCATGTGATGCCATCCCGTGCCCTCAGGCGCTAAACACTCTCTGCTCGACTCTCACCCCCCCAAGTACTGGGAAGTACACAATCACCGCACACCGCATCCAAAGCGCAGGGAGTCGCAGCAGCAGCAACACGGCAAGCGGCTTGTCAGAGAACAGACGTGCCCTTTAGTGCCTGCTAAAGGGTGTGGCTGCAGTCTCCTATTACGCACGCGGGGAGAATTTCAGATCCATGCGGGAATTGCCGATGCCCATCCCTAATGGCAGTTAGTAGCGTGTTTTCCCGTGGTAGTGCAGTGCGCGGCGACCTCCAGACAGCAGTGCAGTGGCACACGAGGATGAGCAGTGCCTGGTGACATCCAGCTGCAGTTAGTGCGATACGGCACAGCTCTCAGGCACCGCCCCCTCCTCTTCAGCTGTCTCTCTCTCTCCTCTCTGTGTGAGTTCTCAGACTGAAGGAAGGGTGTCCTGCCGTCTCAGGTTATTTTCAGTTTTCTGTGTAAATGATGGGCGCTGCTCTAATCATACCTTCCTTTGCATCTCTTACTCTCCCACTCTCTAGCCTTTTGCTATTGTGTCTTTATATCCCTTTTTGTGTGTATTGTCATTTCCTCTTATCTTTTTTTGCCCCCCCCCATTCATCCAACCTCCAGGTCAGTCTCTCTCGCAGTGTCATTTTCATAATCGCACTTAACACTTCCCCATTTTTGCACCAATCAGACCTGGACTATTGTGGGTTGATCCTTTCAAGCCTCCCTTATTGCCTGCTACAGCTCTCTAGGATACAATGTAGAACTGGACCATATAACCCTCTGCAATCTTACCTTTTCCTCCCTTCAGCCAATCAAACTCCAGGGATGGCTGCCCTACTATTTCATATGCTGTGTAGGAAAATAAAACTTTGCAAACACACAGCAGGAGATCAATAACATAATAACAATCATAATCAATAACATAATCTCTAACAGCCAAAATATATATTTTTTTAAAAATCCACATATTACTTCCTCACTGCCATCAGTTGCATTTAATAAATTTATCACCACATATTTAATGAGACTGTAGTTAACCTCTTATGGTGAACTCTGACTTTCTCCAGTTGACAAATATGCCCTTAAAAATCCCATAGACATGAATAAGGAGCAGTGGAATTTCTTTGATATGTTCCAAGGCATCTTATCTCCAATTTGCTGTTGTTGCTGATCCTGGGCATTTTGTCACCTTTTCAGCGCCGGAGGGGGTCAGGGGCGGTCCACATCGCGTCGGAGGGGGTCGGTCCACATTGTACCGGAGGGGGTCAGGGGCTGTCCACATTGCTAGTGCAGAGAGTGCAATTACGCTCTCTGCACTAAAAGAGCCGAATTTCCGGGTTGAAAAACTGAAATTCAGCTCTTAATTACCAGGAGCAGCATTTTTGTCGCCAGCTGGCAACCAGGGGGCGCTGCCTCCAGAGGCAGGTGTCTCAACCTGCCTCATTGGTGGAGCGCCCCTGAAGTTAATGCTTAATCATCCCTTCAGCCCAACTATAAATCTTACAGCCAGCTGCTGACCATATCTCTAGTTGTAGCCAGCCCAAGTGGTATTGATTATTCATAGTAACATAGTGAGATAGGTTGAAAAAAGACACATGTCCATCAAGTTCAACCTTTTAACTCTATTTTAACCTGCTTAACTGCTAGTTGTATCCAGAGGAAGGAAAAAAAAACATTTGAAGCCTCTTCAAAGTGCATCAGAGAAGGATAAAATTCCAGACCAGTCCCTGGATCAACTTTGCATCTATTTTCAATAATCCTGTAATTTCTCACTTGCTAAAAAGTCATGCAACCAGGCCCGGTTTTGTGGCGAGGCCACAAAGGCCCAGGCCTAGGGCAGCAAACTAATAGGAGTGGCATGCCGCTCCAGGCGCTTTCTAGGGGGGGGGATGAGTATGTGCAGTTCCAGCTCCTCCTCCATGCTCCTCACGCGGGTGGAGTTAGTGTGGGCAAGCGCTAGGACCACACGGCTTAAGGGCGCCTGCCCTTGAAATGCGGCTATGCATCCAACCCCTTCTTGAAACTAATATATCAGCCAGTACGACTGATTCAGGGGACTGATTGCCCTCTTGTCAGCTGGAAGGACCTTCTGGTAAATAAAGTATTGGAGAGATTATTATATGATTCCCTTATATATTTACACATAGTCATCATATCTCCCCTTAAGCGTCTCTTCTCCAGCGTGAACAACCCCAACTTGGCCAGTCTTTCCTCATAGCTAAGATTTTCCATACAATTTACCAGCTCAGTTGCCCTTCTCTGGACCCTCTCTAATTCAATAATATATAGTTGGAGCATTTCCCATTAAAGCATTCTAATATGAGGAGCTGAATAGGGCTGTTTGTTTGGCCCACATATTGGCATGGCCAAGCATATGTATATTACACCCCTGGTATTACACGTAATAGAACTTGTCAAGTCACACTTCATACTCCGCTATTGAGCCATCAGGTGGAAGAGGCAGACTGGCCCATTTGTATTGCGCTTTAGAGCTCCTATTGGCAGTGAAAGCATTCCTCCTAATGAAAGGTTAGATTGTGTACAGTTTCAGCCACCAGAAAGAGACATGCATACAGCAAGCTCACATGCAGATGTGAACTCATCTCACATGAGATTATATTATTACCTGGACTGCATGAATTCTGCATTTTTTACCCAATCTTTACATAAAGCACATGGGCAGTGTTATCAGTGTTCAGAGGCGATTATGCTTATTAGCATTGCCCTTTGAATTCAAACAAAACCATGTGACTAAAAAATCACCTGCTCCTTTGTGCAAGCAGTGACACAAGGAAAGGGTTATTAAGGCAAACGGTAAGATTGCTAATGCACAGTTCTTAACAGAGATTATGTTGAGACAGAGTATATTATAGTAAAGTAAGTGCCATGTTCAAGAGTTCTATAGGGACGCAGTACTATGAGTTGGGATTATATATTTATTATAGGTATGGGACCTGTTATCCAGAAAGTTTGGGACCTGGGGCTTACCGGATAGTGTATCTTTCCATAATTTGGATCTTCATACCTTAAGTCTACTAGAAAATGATGTAAACATTAAATAAACCCACTAGGCTGGTTTTGCCTCCAATAAGGATTAATTATTTTTTAATTGGGATCAAGTACAAGCTACTGTTTTATGGGAGATGGCCTTGCCAAAATTTTGAGCTTTCTGGATATCGGGTTTGCAAAGGATCCCATACCTGTATAAAGAGTTCTCTAAAACTCAAATTTAAGGAATGCAGTTTTTTTAGCTTTATATATTTTTTTCTGTTTTCTGTGAGTTTGGAGTGTAACACCTGTCAGTGCTTAAACACTTAAAGTCCAGAGCCAGAAAAAAACCCACAATGTGTGATGTTAGACTACAGGTGACCCTGCCAGCCCAGCCCCACTCCCTGCTCTCCAGTCTCCACCAGGAACTTTGAGTCCACATTTACCACTCCAAATGCATCCACAAGTAAAGGTGGCCATACACCAGATTAAAGCTGCCAATGTCGGTCCTTTAGACCAAAAATCGGCCAGATATCTTTTGGGCAGGTTTGATTTTTACTGTGATCGAGGACCACATCGGCTAGTTGATGCGGTCCTACGACCCATCTGTGCCCATTCTCTTGGTTGTAATGTATGGATTAATACTGGAGGGGTGGCAACCCTAGACACCCCAGTCCAACATTGGTTTTAATATTTGTAATTTTATGAAAAATGACACAAAAACAGAACATCCCCAACACCCACCCAAAAAATAAAACTTTAGAAATAATAATGTACCTTTAAAGAATAACCATGAGTAAACATGTCTTTATTGGTCCTAGGACTCCTTACAATGTTCTTCCTTCCAATCCAGTTCTCTGGTGGCAAAATGCATGCACAGCATTCACCAGTGTCATGAAATATCTTGTATCCTGGTGATGTGCACTGCTATGTAGGAGGCTTGGAGACCAAAGTTAACCAAAAAAAGTCACATATGGGCAAACCACTCATTGATTCAGTATCTTGACCAAATTGGCAGCTGTTTGTTGAATTAATTGGATTGATATCTGGATATCTGATCAGGGATCAGATCAAATATCTATTGAGTTGAATGAATATTCTCTGTTTTGAAGGGCCACATCTTGGATGCAATTCTCCAAAAAACTTTTGAAAAACTCCCTATCCTATGCCAGTCTCCACTTTCTAGTGTCCCATTGCACTTAATGGAGTATCAGCTACATCTTTCCCCTCTCCGTACTGGGGTTCCTCAAGGCTCCAGCCTCATTTTATTCTCTTTGTATACTTCTTCCCTCAGCCAACTAATCAAATCATTTGGTTTCCAACACCTCCTTGGTGTTGGGCCCTCTACCAATATTTATTGTGGCACCCAAAATCCCTGCACAAAGTAGTGACCCAATTTTAAATATGTCATGGGTATCCTGCGAGCCCCCTTATGGACATCCTGTTACCCCATGTACTCCAGCACCCGTGTTGGTGTGTTGCCACGGACTATCATTCACAAATTACGTATTTACTCCTTTTATCAGTACTTGTATATAATTTGTATGTTTGATTTCTACACCCTTCAGTTGTACAGCACTACAGTATAAGATGCTTTTTGCATTTTGTTAATAATAATAAGTTTTAATATTATTTCCAAGAGTCAACTGCTGCATTCAAATATTGCCACAAATAGGATAGTTCAGGGGAGGTTCACTTAAAATTATATGATAGTATGATGCAGCCAGTAATAGTCTCAGACAATATGCAGTTGGTCTTTTTTGAATTTTTTTTAAAAAAACTATTAGCTTTCAAGTTGAGCAGCTTTACTGTTTGGAATTCCAGCAGCTGTCTGTTGCTAAAGTATTATTTACCCAACAACCAGGCAGTGACTGGATTGAGGGACTAGAATAGAAAGTTAGGCCTGAATACAATGTTAGGCAATCAAAAGTTACAATTACAATACAATTGTAGCTTTACAGAGCAATAGTTATTTGGATACCAGAGTAAGTGACCTCTATTTGAAAGATGGAAAAGAGGCAGAAGAGGCAAATATTGAAAAAAACTATAAATAATAAAAAATGAAGGCCAGTAGGAACGGGCCATTCTATAACATAGTAAAAGTTAACCTGAAGGTATCCTCTCCAGCCCTTAGATACAGTCCTCCCTCCTAGCACTGGTAATGGATTCTTACGTGACAGAGCAGGATTCCTGAGACTAAATAACTCTGTGGTGGTCCCATATCCTGCCAGGGACTTGGTATTTTCAATAAGGTGTGTCACAAAATTATATTTGTCATATATGACATTTAAGGCTGTTGACAAGGACACAATACTGACCTGGGGGGTCCAGAGCAGCTGTCAAAATAAATCAGGTCAAAATGAACATGATATCATACATAGCACACTTTCAACAACCCCGTTGTTGAATAGGGCTTGTGCTGAAGAAGCATTTTACTTATTTTTATCTAATTTATGCTAAATAGTTTAAATTAAGTAAATTCATTTTCCATTTCATGACTAGTGAAATCAGACACAGACGTCTTTGAGCAGCCCTGGCTTTCATGTAAATAAATCCTTATACATAATGGGGAATTGATCCTACCATGTGTAATGGGAGAGGCTAACCTTAAACCTCAATGTGTAAATAGAACCCTTGCAATAAAAAACAACATTTAGAACAATGTGAATAATTCCATTTTCACTACAACACATTCTTTTCAGATTGTAGAAAAAAAATTTCCTTCCTTATTACTCACTTCCTGTTTAGGTGCCTGAAATGTATTATAGCAACACACTTCAGATTAAAGGAGGAGGAAAGTCATATCCCACTTGGGGGTACCAAATGTTAGGCACCCCCAAGTAAATGTATTTACTTACCTGAAACCCAGGGCTGGGGCTCCATCAGCAGAAAACTGCACTGGCCCGGGGTTATTCCAGAGATCACAAAGGATCTTCCGGCTTCTTCTTTCTTCTCGCGGCTGCGCATGCTCATTAGAGTAAAAAATCGAACTTGAACGAAACGGTCACCTATTTCGATGTACTGCGCATGCATCTGCCCCAGGAAATTTGTATAAAGAAAAATCCAAAAAAGGAGTTGTTCCGTGGTGCTCGCTGGAATAACCCCGGGCCAGTGCAGTTTTCTGCTGTTAGGAGCCTAGGGTTTCAGATAAGTAAATATATTCACTTTGGGGTGCCTAATATTTGGCACCCCCAAGTGGGATACAACTTTCCTTCTCCTTTAAGGCACATTAATCTGAAGTTTAATTTAAACAAAATAAGTTTTAACAACTGGCCAAAATTTCACTGGCCTATCTGTTATATCACCAGATAAAGCCATAAATTTACTCACAATATACTTTCCAGTAAATTTTTAATCATGCGCCCCCCCAATGTATGCCCCCCATAACAGCCAGCTCTATATGCCTCATCTGGCTCTAAGAGTATGCTGGGAGCTGTAGTTGTGTAAACGTGAAATAAACAGATCTCAAAACAGGCATACATGCTGACACTGTCAATACCCAAATTAATCTAACAATCCACAGCACATACACTTGCCTGCTCACCGTTTTGTTTAGCCTACAGTTTTAACACCTATATTCACAGCATGCCACACACAGACAGAACACAGGATGCTGCTATTCAAAGACACACCTACCCACAAACAGGAAGTTCCATGGTGATCTGCTCAAATAGACAATAACAGTCAGACTTTCTTATAAGAACATGCTCTGTTATTCACAATTACATATATGAAAGAAAGTGTTTCTTAACACCGAGTTAAGGTCAGCAAATTGTATTTTAGCTCTAGTGAAATTACAAATTTGACAAATGTCAAAATATATTGAAAAAAAGGAAAAGCAGTTGCAGATTTGCTAAGATTACTGCTGAATACAGCATACTAAAAGTTAATTTAGCTCTTTAGCCCATGGTGTGGCGATAGCAATGAAACTGCTGTTTCCCACTTGCAGCCACTTTCCTTTGGTATGAAATCGGAAAATGTGCTGCCTATAGCAAACATTTGCTTGTTAGGATAACATGTAGATGTTCCTTAGAGATCCTTAGAGATTCAAGCAGGGGTGCTTCATGTTAAAAAAGACTGCAAAATGACTTTGTTATTGGGCCTAGTACTTTCTAATTAAACTAAACCCTAAAAATTAATATAGCTAAAAATGCCATATTTTATATACTGAACTTATTGCACTAGCCTAGAGTTTCAGCTTCTGCATAACAGCAATTTTCCAGGACTTGTCACAGGGGGTCAGTTCACCATCTTGGAAAATGTCTGCAACACTCACATGCTTAGTGGGCTCTGAGCAGCTGTTGAGAAGCTAAGCTTAGGGGTTGTCTCAAATTATCAAGCAGAAAATGAGGTTGGTCTGTAATTTAAGATGATGCTACAGGTCTGATTATAACATTCTGATGCTAATTGCCCTGATTTCTGTGCTGCCATTTAATAATTATCTGTATTAATTACTAATCAGCCTTATATTGTGACATTTCTATTCTATGTGTACTGTATATTGTAAGTTGGTCCCTAAGCTCAGTGAATGACAGCAGCACAGAGCAAGTGCAGTGAATCATCAGAAAATAAGATGGGGAGCTACTGGGGCATCTTTGGAGACACAGATCTTCCCTGCTAAAGGGCTGTGGGTGCCTTGGGCTGGTACAGAAGCCCAAAACATAATGTACAACATTTCTAGCTACTTCTTTAGTATATCTTTAAAAGGAAACTATACACCACACAAAGTAGGTCTCTATAGAATATATTGCATAAAACAGCTCATATGCAAAAACCTGTAAATAAACCATTTTCATAAAAATATGCTTTTTTAGTAGTATGTGCCATTGGCTAATCCTAAATATAAAATTGCCATTTTAAGAACTAAGGGCCGCCCCTTGGGACCATACAATTCCCAGTGCACACAAAGTTATGTCTTTTACTCCCACACTTCTTCCTGTTTCAGTTAGAGCTGCAGTATTTCCTGTCAGATGATCTCTGAGGCAGCACAAACAATATCATAAAATGGTGTCTCATGGTAAAATATATAAAAGGGCAATATTTACCGATATCTATATTATATATAGTTTGGTAAGATTCTTTAACAGGCCACTTAATATAATATAAACAATCTGTTGGTTAAGTGCTCATTTTGGGGGTACTGTAGGGTTGCCACCTGTCTGGTTTTGACTCAGACAGCCCGGTAATTTGAAGGGCTGTCCGGGTCAAAACTGCCTACCCGGTTTTCCAAATTAGGAAAACTGGGCAGGATTCCCTATGATTGACACAATGATCTGCAAATCGTAGATTCCCTCATTATAGCCCCATCCGTGACGTCATGGCCCATCCCCCTCTGCGCCATAGCCCCCCTCTGACATCATGGTACGCCCCTCTGCGTCACGGCCCTGTCCCCTGCCCGATCTTCACCAGGCTAAACGGTGGCAACCCTAGGGTACAGTTTTCCTTTAAGCTACTGATAGTGGGTAGACAAGGGGCAGAATAGAGGTATAGAGTAGCAGGCAGCAGAGATTCAGCACAAGAGTCAGGCCAACAGTAAAGAACACAACATCAGGAGGTAGGCCGGATCACAGCAGGAGAGCAACAGGTAAAAATGCTAGGTACCTAAGTCAGACAAAGATAACCTAATTGTTGTATACATGTCAAAACAAATTTATAATCAAGCAATATCACTTCACGTGCAAGCATGCTCACACTCTAGCACCAAGATGAATTTAACTATCTGAATGTGAATCATAGGGATGTAGCGAACCGCCGATAATGTGTTCGCGAACGCCGTTCGCGAACACCGGCAAAAAATGCGAACAGTTCGCGAACAGTTTGCGAACTTCGAACATCCGAAAATCTTTCGATTCGAACGATCGAAGGATTTTAATCGTTCGATCGAACGATTTTCGTTCGAATCGAACGAAAATCGTTTGATTTTAGCGACCGAATGGTCGAATGGTCGAACGATTTTGACGCGAACGCCTATTGGCGAACGTCGCGCGACGTTCGCGAACTTGCGGCGGACGCGAACAGCCGATGTTCGCGCGAACAAGTTCGCCGCAGAACAGTCCGCGACATCCCTAGTGAATCACACAAAAATATGCATCTGTTGCTATATGATATGAAGCAGCTTATTCTTAGCAATCTTATTTATCCAATGTCCAAATAGCTCAGTACCTTGCTACAACTGTGAACAGCATTCTTTACTGACAGTTTATCAATGTAACACCATCTCTGAGCTGCCAATTCTGATTTATTGTATTGGATTTGGGAGGTAGAGTAATTTCCCTAGGGTCACATGAAACAAGTACAAAAAGCTCAGAAATCTTACATGAAACAGGTACAAAAATCTATTCAAATGCTGTTAGGTGGAGTTGTCTTGGCAATCCATTTTTTGCTATATTGTGAATAATAATATTAATAAAAAAGAGTACCTTGTACTCAATCCAAGCTAACATATCATTAATTATTTTTGGCAATACAGCCTATTGGGTTTACTGTTTACATGATTTTCTAGTAGGCTTTTATGGTATAAAGATCCCAATTACGCAAAGATTTATTATCCGGAAAACCCCGGTGCATTCTGGACAACTGCTTCAAAACAGGCTACTGACTGGAAAAAGCAACTAAAAGCAAACAAATCAACTGAAAAGGATAAGTATTTGTTATTAACTGTTATTTTATAGTAAGGTTTTATATTTAAATACAGTGGTTTAATTTTTTATAATTTTTCTGTCTTGGGTGCTAAAGAGCAAAGTTTGGTGTGCTATTGTGCTTACAGCAAGTTTGTCACAACCTGCTTTACTTTGCAGTTAGTTTTCCCTCAGTTTGAGGAGGTGGGGTTTTATTAGTTGCACCTGAACAGACTGTCTAAATAGAACCCCTGGGACTCAGGGGTTCTAAATCTCTCTGCACGCTTAATTTTACCCACAGGACAGCCAGCGCTTCCCAACTGCCTCCCCCAGTCTTCGGGCTGACTCCGATTGACGTCACGGACGCCGCCGCGACGTTGCCGCCGCAACGTTGCCGCCGCAACGTGACGTCGCCGACGCGACGTGACGTCGCCGACGTGACGTCGCTGACGCAACGCGACGTCACGTCGCCACTCGCCAGCCAGGGTGCTTTGTGAGGACGAGTTGAATGCGCGGGAGCTGAACGATGAAAAATAAATAGGTGAGGACCTGCCCTTTTCTCTCCCCAACCTGATCTCAGCCTGCTCCTTCCTGATTCACGAGGTCCCCCATCCCTGGCCCCTTCATGTCAAGACTCACATTAGTAGTACACTCCATCTACTTCCAAATCTGCCAATAAACTATCCCAACCACTTCCACACTGGGGCACCTAAGCAATTACATTCCATAAATTCATTCCACCCTTTATTATAGTGGTCATTCCCTATATATATATATTTAGATATATAGATATATATATAGATATATATATATATATTTGTCTGTTGGGGGATGCTACCCTAAACTAAATTACTTGCCCCCCCCTGGAAAATTTTCTGCGGACGCCCATGCCCCAACCTTTTTCTCCCATGAGCAACATTCAAATGTAAGGGGAGCAACAAAAGCATGAAAATAGTTCCTGAGGATGCCAACGAAGGGCTGTGATTGGCTATTTGGTACCCCCTATGCGGACTGGCAGCCTACAGGAGGCTCTGTTTGGCATTACAACTGTTTTTTATGCAACCAAAAGTCTCACCCAAGCCTGGAATTCAAAAATAAGCACCTGTTTTGAGGCAACTGGGAGCAACATCCAAGGGGTTGGGGAGCAACATGTTGCTCACAAGCTACTGGTTGGGGATCACTGCTCTAGTGTTTAGCTGCTCTTAAGTGTTTGCTCTTTAAGTTGGGGATCTGTAAGTGGAGTTACAAATACCGGAGTGTAAGTGGGGGATCTGTATGTGGAGTTACAAACACTGGAGTTAAAGTGGGGGATCTGTAAGTGGAGTTACAAACACCAGAGTTAAAGTGGGGGATTTGTAAGTGGAGTTACAAACACCAGAGTTTCAAACTAAAGGTGGTTCAAACTAGGTCAAAAGTTTGTTCTAAACCCTAATTTTCTTTAATTCCTGTTTTGATCTGTAACTGGCATAATGAGAGGTAGCAAGATTGAAGGTCTGACCCAATGCACATTCTGCCATAGGTATGCAAATTTGCAACAAGAGATGCAAACTGTTTACCTCTGTGGTGGTTGTGAGCAAATTGCCACTTTGGAGGCTCAAATTAGAGCACTAGAGCAACAAATTGCAACACTGTGGTCGATTGACACTCTTGAAAGGAGTCTCTTGCTCACTGAGCAGGACCTAGTGGGGTCAGATAGTTTGGGGGGAACAGAACAGCAGCAGGATGTTGAGGCAGCTAGCTGGGTAACAGTTAGAACATCTAAGGTGGGCAAAAGGAAAATGGGAGGATGATCCGGAGTTTATACATCTCAGCAAATTTGCCAGATTATGTGAAGTAGTGTGAACTCTGGATTGGCAATTCTAGATGGGGCTGATCTCTCTAACAGCCAGGAGACCAGTTTCTCTAGTAGTGGTGGGGAGGAGAGTAGAGTCAGGCCTAAGCAGATTGTGGTTGTAAGGGATTCAATTATTAGGAAAGTGGATAGGGTAATGTCCCGTCCGGATCGCTACAAAAGATTTGCTGTCTACCTGGTGCCAGGGTACGGCATGTGGTTGATCAGGTAGACAAATTATTTGGTCGGGCTGGGCATGACGCAACTGTCTTAGTACACATCAGTACTAATGACAAAATAAATGGTAGATGGAAGACTAATGATCAAGAGAAGGTCTTCCTATGTCATTTTTTCTGAAATTTTGCCCGTGCCACGTGCAAGTTTAGGAAGACAGCGGGAGCATAGGGAACTAAATGTGTGGCTAAGGTCTTGGTGTAGGAAGGAAGGGTTTGGGTTCCTAGAGCACTGGGCTAATTTTTCCTTGGGGTACAAACTATACAGGGGTAAAGAATGGCTAAGAGGTTGGAGGAGTGTTTATACTAGGCAAGGGGGGTGACATAAAGAATTATGGGGAAGCTAGGGTAGACAGGTCAGTGGGATTAGTAAGGGGTCATGGGGGAGGAGTGAGGGGGACATACAGTTTACTAGCTAAGAAGGTCCCTCTGTTACAAGGAAAACAGACTAATACTAACGTAACATATAATTCTCCACTAAGTAATGCAAATTTAAAAAGTAAAAGTAGTAACGTCAGCTGTATGCTGGCAAATGCAGAGAGTTTGTCAGGTAAAATGAGAGACCTAGGATTAATTGCATGCTCTAAAAATTATGATAAAATTGGTATCACTGAGACCTGGTGGGATGAAAAGTGACTGGACTATGAATTGAAATGGTTACACCCTTTTTAGGAGGGACAGAGGGATTAAAAAGGCTGGAGGAGAGTGTTTGTATGTAGAGCATGAAATAAAGAAATGCACTAAAGAAAAAACCATAGCTGGCACTGGTGAGGGTGTAAAATCCCTCTGAGTAGAGATTATGACTGGGCAAAAGAAAATTATCATTGGTGTATGCAGCTTCACAACTAGGTCAAGATATTACTATGGGTGAGTTCAATTATCCAGACATTGACTGGGGTAATGGGGTTACCAAGTAGGTTTGTAAATATGATGAATGACAACTTTTTATTCCAGCTCGTTCAAGAACCTACTAGGAATAACTCTCTTTTGGACCTTGTAATAGCTAATAATACTGAACTCATCTCTAGCATTTGTGTGGGTGAGCATTTAGCGAATAGTGATCATAACATGGTCTCCTTTGAGATTCTGTTGCAGAGGCAATTCTATGAGTGTTATAAATAACTAAGACTTTGACAGTATAAGGGCATCTCTGCAACATATTAAGTGGGAAATGCTTTTCACAGGGCACAGAACAAAAATGGGAAGTCTTTAAAATGCTGCTTAATAAATATACGTCAGTATATTCCCCTTGTAAGCAAGGAACGTCGTTGCAAAGCAAAACCTTTTTGGTTCAAGAGCAGTTAGCTGGGACAGCCGAATCATTAATAAGGTACATGGAGGCAAATAAATTATGCAAAAAAGCTATCAGGCAAGCTAAAATCGATATGGAAAAGGTTATTGCAGCAAGCAGTAAAACAAATTTAAAATTATTTTTTAAATATGTTAATAGTAAAAAAATTAAGCAGGAAGGGGTGGGACCTTTAAAATCAGAGGGGGGTCAGCTGGTTGACCAAAAAAACGCAGATTCTCATATTTTTCGTCTGTCTACACAAATGAGGAACCAGCTAATGAAGGTTTCCTTCTTAATAGTCACAATTCTAGTAAAGCAACTAATGATGCATGGTTCACACAGAAATTCAAAAGAGACTAGAACATGTTAAGATAAACAAAGGTCCGGGGCCAGATGGTATTCATCCCAGGGTACTTAGCGAGCTTAGCTCTGTGATTGCCAAACCTCTTTACTTAATTTTTCAGGATTCATTGAGGTCTGGCATGTTGCTGAGAGACTGGCGAATTGCTGATGTGGTGCCGCTATTCAAAAAGGGATCCTGTACTCAGCCTCAAAACTATAGGTCAGTTAGTCTGACATCAGTTCTAGGAAAGCTTTTCAAAGGGTTAATAAAGGATAAGATTCTGGACTTCATATCAAATACTTTGAGTTTATGCCAGCATGGTTTTATGCGTAATAGATCTTGCCAGACTACATTAATTTCTTTTTATGAGAATTTAGGCAGTGACCTCGATACTTGGGTGGCAGTGGATGTAATTTACTTAGACTTTGCTAAAGCATTTGATACAGTGCCACGCAGAAGGTTACTGGTTAAATTATGGAATGTGGCCTGGAACATAGTATTTGTACCTGGATAGAGGCTAAAAGGGCTACAAAGATTGGTTGTAAATGGAATATTTTCTAATTGGACAGTGTTGTAAGTGGAATACCGCAGGGCTCTGTACTAGGTCCCTTGCTTTACAACTTGTTTATTAATGACCTGGAGGTGGGCATTGAAAGTTTTCTATTTTTGCAAATGATACCAAATTGTGCAGAACTATAGGTTCCATGCAGGATGCTTCCACTTTGCAGAGTGATTTGTCTAAGTTGGGAAACTGGGCAGCAAACTGGAAAATGAGGTTCAATGTTGATAAATGCAAGGTTATGCACTTTGGCAAAAATAATATAAATGCAAGTTATACACCAAATGGCAGTGTGTTGGGAGTTTCCTTAAATGAGAAGGATCTCAGGGGTTTTTGTAGATAACAAGTTGTCTAATTCTGGGCAGTTTCATTCTGTGGCTAGTAAAGCAAATAAAGTTCTGTCTTGCACAGGGCCGGAACTAGGGGTAGGCAGAGTAGGCACGTGCCTAGGGGGCAAAGCTGGGAGGGCACCAGGCAAGTGTCTCCTCTGTCGCCTACCCCAAGTCTGGTTTCCTTCTCCGCCCGACTCTCTGCATTTGTTCTCGCTTTTTGCGCTTCTGCGCATGCGCGCAAACTTCAATTCACTATATCGCAAATGCGCAAATGCGCACATGCGCACGTGAGCGCAAATTTGTGCATGCGCATGCGAGCGCAAATTTGCCGCTAAACAGGTGCCGCGACTGCCCGGTATGCCTAGGGCGCCTGCCCAGCGTGGCCCAGCACTGGTCTTGCATAAAAAAGGGCATTAACTCAAGGGATGAAAACACAATTATGCCTCTTTATAGGTCTCTGTAAGGCCTCATCTGGAGTATGCAGTGCAGTTTTGGATTCCAGACACTGGGTGTCTAACATAATAGCCAGAACACGACTTCCTGCTTTGCAGCTCTATAACTCTGAGCTAGTCAGTGACTTGAAGGGGGCCACATGGTACATATCTGTTTAGTGACTTTGCAATTGATCCTCAGCATTCAGCTCAGATTCAAAAGCAACAGATATGACCCACGTGGCCCCCCCTCAAGTCTCTGATTGGTTACTGCCTGGTAACCAGGGCAACCAGTCAGTGTAAACCAAGAGAGCGGAAAAGCAGAAAGTAGTGTTCTGGCTATTATATTAGACATCCAGTCACTCAAGCCTTTATACATTACATTTTTGCCTAACTAACTATATTAGAAAGATTTTTTATTTTGCACAGCCTATCCATTTATACAGTTTTTATTTTCACACTGAACAATTCCTTTAAGAGGGATATAAATGAGCTGGAGAGAGTGCAGTGACTTGCAACTAAACTGGTTAGAGGGATGGAAGACTTGTATTAAAGTAAGAGGGTAGACTGCCAAGGTTGGGGTTGTTTTCTCTGAAAAAAAGGCGCTTACGAGGGGACATGATTACACTTTGCAAGTACATTAGAGGACATTATAGACAAATAGCAGGGGACCTTTTTACCCATAAAGAGGATCACTATACCAGAGGCCACCCCTTCAGACTAGAAGAAAAGAACTTTCATTTGAAGCAACATAGGTGGTTCTTCACAGTGAGGACAGTGAGGTTGTGGAATGCACTGCCAGATGATGTTGTGATGGCTGATTCTGTTAATGCTTTTAAGAGGGGCTTGGATGATTTTTTGGACTGACATAATATCAAAGGCTATTGTGATACTAAACTCTATAGTTAGTATAGATATGGGTATATATAATTCATGTGAAGGTATGGAGGGGTGTGGGTATGGATGCTGGGTTTTTATTTTGAGGGGTTGAACTTGATGGACTTAGTCTTTTTTCAACCCGATTTAACTATTTTACTATTTACCTATGTAACAGGACCCATACCTGTATAACTAATATATTGTTATACCCAGAATAATATTTTATTGGACCGTAGTGTACATTTGTGTAACTATTCCCCTAAATACACAACTGACATGGGTGCTATGTCAGTTACCAGTGGCAATCAATAAAAAATAGCTGATGAGGCTACTACAGTCTAGAATATGAAAGCAGAGATCTGATTTGTTACTATGGGCAACTGCATGGGTGCAGTGTAGAATCTATAATAATAAATCAGCCCCAGAGTGTTAAATATTGAGGGTTAAGGTAAAGAATTGTCATTTTGCATATTTCAGTAAAAAAGATTACTGTAATGGGGTCGTTCACCGAGAGATAAGTCTATTATTTGCAACTTTTTACTCGGTCTTCCTATTTTATTTTGGTTGTCCAGTTCTACCTCTTCTAAGTTCACACTTATAATTGTTGTCTAGATGGCAGGCATCACTAACCCTGGAAACCCCAAAGCAATGCAGCTCTGTGAGGCTACCATTTTCCAGACTCCTCCTATTCATTTCCCAGACTGTCATTTGCTACTGTTTTGAAAATGATAACAGTTTAAGCATAGTGTAAAGCTGTGAAAATTACATTACTGTATAAATTCTGTTGTTTGTTACTTATAAACAATAAATTACAGCACATGCTCAGGAGTTTTTAATTTTACCATTGTAAAACCTTGATGATTACTTTTCTTCCTGTTTCCTGATTTGCAGTAAGATATATAGCGCTTATTCTAAAAAATACATGCCTGCAAATGACATACACATAGGGTACAGGTATGTTATCATACTCTTATCCAGAATGCTCAGGACCAATAGGCTGGATTTGCTTCCAATAGGCTGGATTTGCTTCCAATAAGGATTAATTATATCTTAGGATAAAGTACAAGGTACTGTTTTATTATCACAGAGAAAAAGGAAATCATTTTTTAAAAAAATGTGAATAATATTATTAAAATGAAGTATATGGGAGATGACCTTCCCATAATTCAGAGCTTTCTGGATAGCAAAATGATTCTCGGGTAGTTCACAAGTCTCAGCTTGCAATGGTACTTGGCATAGAAATAAATGTGCCAAGCAACAGAAGGCTGGATGTATATAGGCTGGAATATTTTGAGTATCACCTGTATGTTGCCAAATGCCTAGCTCTCTATACAACAAAGCTCAGTAAATTGGAGTTAATCCCTTCCGAGAGAATGCTATGTTCAGAATGTCAAATGATTGCCAGCTGGATCTCATGGTAGATCTCTTGTTCCACTAGAAGGTGTGTATGTTTACCAATAAATTTTTCTATTGTTGTATGTACATTATCCCAGCCATGTTGTTTGCATGTAGTTCATTTCTATCTCTGTAGCTCCAGCCTTTTAAATACCTTTTCAGAATGTAATAAACGTCAATTCAAGTGAAGTAATCAAGGAAACTTTTGTCTTCAGTTTGAGCTGCAGTGGTTTATGAATTATTTGCTTTTAGGTTATGGCCCTCTCCAGACTAAATTTAAATTATCTGTCTGCCAAGGAGTGGCTGCGGCAAGTATACATTATATTAGAGGCCAGGGGTGGAACAAGGGCCTTGTTTGGTTGGCTTACCTCTCTCAACATTGTCTGTCCCTATTGCAAGAATACATTCCTGCCTGCCAGACCAATCCCCTCACCAATATGGCACTGCTCATATAAGATTCTTTAGGTAATATGTGTCTTTTAGTTTGTACATGCGTGTCTAGGATATCCAGGAAGATTTTTTTATAGAGAATGTCATGTCATTGGGTTTGTCAGTACAGGTATAGGATCCCTTATCCGGAAACCCGATATCCAGAAAACTCAGAATTACGGAATGGCTGTCTCCCATAGACTCCATTTTATCCAAATAATCCAAAATTTTAAAATTGATTTCCCTTTTCTCTGTAATAATAAAACAGTAGCTTGTACTTGATCCCAACTAAGAGATAATTAATCCTTATTGGAAGCAAAACCAGCTGCAGTGGTTTATGAATTATTTGCTTTTAGGTTATGGCCCTCTCCAGACTAAATTTAAATTATCTGTCTGCCAAGGAGTGGCTGCGGCAAGTTAAGTATACATTATATTAGAGGCCAGGGGTGGAACAAGGGCCTTGTTTGGTTGGCTTACCTCTCTCAACATTGTCTGTCCCTATTGCAAGAATACATTCCTGCCTGCCAGACCAATCCCCTCACCAATATGGCACTGCTCATATAAGATTCTTTAGGTAATATGTGTCTTTTAGTTTGTACATGCGTGTCTAGGATATCCAGGAAGATTTTTTTATAGAGAATGTCATGTCATTGGGTTTGTCAGTACAGGTATAGGATCCCTTATCCGGAAACCCGATATCCAGAAAACTCAGAATTACGGAATGGCTGTCTCCCATAGACTCCATTTTATCCAAATAATCCAAAATTTTAAAATTGATTTCCCTTTTCTCTGTAATAATAAAACAGTAGCTTGTACTTGATCCCAACTAAGAGATAATTAATCCTTATTGGAAGCAAAACCAGCCTATTGGGTTTATTTAATGTTTAAATGAATTTCTAGTAGACTTGAGGCATGAAGAACAAAATTACAGAAAGATCCATTATCCGGAAAACCCCAGGTCCCGAGCATTCTGGATAACAGGTCCCATACCTGTACTTGTCAGTATCATATGCAATATGCAAGTATGGAAGTTTCAATGAAATTTGCTTTCCAAGATTTTATTAAACAGGTTTCACTCTTCCCCTTAGTCCTAAGAAGTCTGAAAAGCATCAGCCAAGTTTTTAAATGTGTTCCATTGTTCCATACAGATGCTATGTTTCTCTCTTTGTCATATGCTGATATTATTCTGGTTTTGTCTAAATTCGGTATCCTGGGTCAATTAATTAGTTGGATAAAAGTTTTGTACAAAGGGGCGAGAAACTTCCCACTGATTAACAGTTGGCAGTGTTAAGACTTTCAGGTTGGGGCAGGAGTAAGACAGGGGTGCCTTCTGAGTCCTTTGCTGTATGCGTTTGCTTTAGATCCCTTTCTTAGGTCCCTGCAGGAAGGTAACTCGGAAGGTATCTGTGCACCCAGTGGTCAGCGCCTGAGGTTGGTAGCCTATGCGGATGATGTGACAGTGGTTATCTCAAAGCCTGAAGAGGTGGAGAGAGTCTCCTGTTGCATCAGAAGCTACTCAGAGGCCTCAGGGTCTCTGGTCAATAGTAAAAAGTCGGTAGCTTTTTGGAGTTTGGAGGATAACACAGTTTTGAGTTAAGAACATTCCCTGTTGCCTCCCTAGTTAAAATACTAGGGGTTAAATTTAGGAGGGAAGGTAATGCCAGGCTAAATTGGAAAGAGAACTTAGATACCGGTTTGGCAAAAGTTCAGCGTTTGAAAGGGTGCAAGCTGGCCTATAGAGAAATAGTTAACCTTGTGTGTTCCCTTTGCCAGAATCTTTCTTTCCTCGACAACTCCATGTCATACTTACCGGGATAGCCCCGCACCAGTGCTCCCATCAGAAGGACCGTCCCCAAAGCTTTAAAAGCCCAACCCCATCCCCCAGTCCGGTGTCTTTTTTTTCCTTCTGCTTCAGTTTATTTTTTGCTCCTGTTGGAAGCAAGTTTTCGTTATAACCTTGGGGAAGCATTAGGGCTGCTGTTAGCGTCCTCGGGACTCGGGGGTTGGTCCTGGTGATCTTTTTACCCCTAAGCACATTACCTCAGGTGGAGTCTTCAGTGTTTTATCATCTATATCAGGTAGGCACATTGTTACTGTGGCTAATATCATTGGGTTTTCCTTGATCCATGTGCCCTCCAGCCTGATTATATCCAGGGCTGTGGCAAGTGCTATGTCCCCCCATCCGTATGCCTAACTGGGCGTGTCTAAAAAGTGGCCAACGACATTGGGGCATATGGTCCATACACCCTTATCATTTTTACAGATGGGAGAGGGAGGTGGCAGTCAGTTACGTTATTCTGATAACAATATTTAGTTAGCGGCCTGAACCTTATGGCCTCCTTCTCTTTTTTTCCCAGGGGGTATTATTTTTTCTTCTCGAGGAATTTAGGTTTCAGAGCCAGCTGCCTCCCTCAAAAGACTTTCCCAAGGTTGAGGTAATTTGCAGCCTCCCGGGTTAAATAAAAGAAAACCCTGAGGTCTTAAATCTACTGGCAGTTAAAGCTAAAATTAAGCTGGGAATGCCACCTTGTTTCAAGAGTCTCTTAACTCTTAAAAATGTATGAGCCAGATTGGCCATTGGAGGAACTGTGCAGCGACAATACTGATATACATGTTCTATGAGCAATGACAATGTAATGCAGTGATAATGTAATAGTGTTTCCATGTGCTGGGAGCAGTTCTATGCAATGATGATCTGCAGGTTCTGAAAGCAGCATTAAGGCAAGACTTGTCTATATGTTATGTGAATGTTGCTAATACAATGTTAGCCTTCTTATTTGAGCACTGAGAATACTACTATGAAAAGAACTTTCATTTGAAGCAACGTTGGGGGTTCTTCATAGTCAGGAATGCACTGGCGGGTAATGTTGTGATGGCTGATTCAGTTAATGCCTTTAAGAATGGCTTTGATGATTTTTTGGACAGATATAATATCAAAGGCTATTGTCATACTAAGCTCTATAGTTAGTATAGGTATGGGTATATAGAATTGAATTAAAAGTAGAGAGGGGTGTGTGTATGGATGCTGGGCTTTCATTTGGAGGGGTTGAACTTGATGGGCTTTGTCTTTTTTCAACCCAATGTAACTATGTACTATGTTGGTCTGCAGGTTCCGTGTACAGCAGCTGCAGATAATTAGGTAATTACTCTAGAGGTCAGTGTTCAGGTGCAGTTAATGAACAGGTAGCTCCCCCTCCCACAGCAGCTCAGATTGATTCTCTGAAACATGTACTTCTATTCTGCTTTCTGATTTTAGCTAGCTTAGAAGCTTAGACAGTGCTGTAAGGGAGTAACCAGTATATATATTTGTATATATGTGCACGTGGATACTGGCTAGCTGGGATTTGGCAGCCAGAGAAACTGGCCTCTTTACTCTTGGGCAGAGTGCTCTCAGTCTGCATAATGTAGGAAATCGTAGTCCTGGCACTGCTTAATATTACAACCAAACTGATTGTATATGTAGAAACATTTCAGTGATTCTAGAGCTATCTTGAATAACCAAATATAAATGCATATGTTATTCATTTATGGGCCTGTCGCTGCATAAGGCAGTAACCAAACTGACTGTATATGTTTTTACTTGGACATGTAACATGTTATACTTTGTTTTCCCCTATTTTGATTTTCATTGTAAACTGCTTGCTTTTATTTTTTCAATAAACTACCCGAATTAAAAAAAAAAAAAAAAAACCACTGTATATGTGGAAAAATTTCAGCTGTTCTAGAGCTGGCTTGAATAACCAAATATAAATGCATATGTTATACATTTATGGGCCTCTCACTGCATAATGTAGTAACCAAACTAACTGTATATGTGGAAACTTTTCAGTGGTTCTAGAGCTGGCTAACCAAATATGAATGTACAGGTTGTATACTTTTGGTCTGGGCACTTCTTAATATTGTCTACTGATGTAGACATATATCTTGTCCAAATGGATTGGCTAAGGCCAATTCTAATTCATACAAATGCTATGTAATATATAGGATTATGCACCATGTGTATCACAAAGGTGGTGTGAGAGTAGTGGCCAATTCTGTCTTAAAGCTATATGGCTATACTGCATATGGGCGTTAATACAATAGTCAAACAGCAGGTAGGTATTGAACAATTGCTGTGTTATAACCATGAACTTGTAGACCACAACCATTGGTGTCTATGTGGTCGGTATTTTTGTTACATTCATAACTATAAGCTGTTGGAGTAGTTATCAGTCTTAAGGCACTCACTAATTAGAATCTATGTTCTATGCCTGCTTATTAAGAAAATAAGCTATATACTGTATCCTGCCTTTTGCGATAGGATTGGCCTGGGGCTGAATGGATATGTCATATATTCATTCAACAAGGATTCTAATATCGCCAGAGATCAGGCAAGATAAATGTTCTGTATATTCCAATGATAAATCAAGGTCTATTTACAAAACTGGTATGATATTCATCAAGATCTCTTTCTTAGGTTATAGGGGTGCAACTTATCAGGTCTCAGTCTGGAAGACAGTGGGTACATCAGTCAGTGCAAATTTTAGTTATTTCACATATACTGAATCCACTACTGCCGCAGGGTTTTAGAGCCTTGCAATGAGGTATTCTATAGTACAGACCTATTCAATTATCTCAAGTACAATAGGGGTCCAGTCAGCTCTCTGACTATATACTCATGGGCCATATTATATTAATGGGTACCATATAAAGCTGGCTGTAAAATTAGGTATACTCCATCAATGCAGCTATAGCTAAATTTTCAGTTCCATTTAAAAAAATTAATAAATAAAAAAATAAATGTATCCATAGGTTCATTATAACAGGCTGTTTCTGTCATGTTAACCCTTATGGTGGACAGGAGGCATGCAATTATGGCATGCTGGGTTCTTAAGGTCTGTTACTCTGGGTTTGGCCTTTTACACTGCCTGGCTAGTTGGGGTAACTATCATAAACCTTAACTTCAAGCTATAAAAATTGTCTTATTCACCAAGGACCAAGGCTGCAGTATCGGCCTTAGGCAAGGCCCTGGTTATGGCATCTCTTACCAACAGGTTTGGACATGCTAGTATAGTTAGTAGGGGAGTTCCATTACAGAAAAATAGGTGAATAATTCTATCCCCATACCTAGATTAATTTTGATCTTGAACACTTAAGAATGGTCTTTATGAACTGTCCAGGTCCCAAGCCAGAGCCCTTGGATATGAATATAACCCATCTCTAGCAGTATTGTTGGTTGTTCTACTTCCTGGAATCAGTCAAATTTCTTCCTAGAGGGTAAACACATGGGAGCATGCCAAACGGATTTGATTCTAGGCCCAATCTATGGGATACAATAACTGCAGCTATGTACAGGTCACATCCATGAAGGCTCGAGGACAGTATCATAGCAAGGTTATGCATATCTGCATGCAATTCTGTTACCCGGTCCATTTCAGGGCACGGTGATCATTAATACTATCCAGACTTGTTTGGTGGAGGATCATGAGCTAATGATAAAAACAATTTCAATCTGTACAGACTGCAGAATGCTCCTAGATACCTCACAGGGCAGGTAAGGTTTGCCCACAGTGGCAGCACTCCTTCTCCATGAGTAATTTCACGGACCATTCATTGAGAGGTGTATTGGTTATGGTCCAGAATAAATACAGGTTCCTTGGTATTAAAGAGACGGGGAACTACACTAGGTGATGCCATGTATCGGTAGTGTCATACAAACCAGGGTCATGTAGAATACTAGTGATGATATTTTTCCTTCCCCTACTAAATCCTCTTTTGCAGGTACCATGCTTTTGAGCCATTTCCAAGAATCTTCTGGTGGATGTTATGCGGTTGGAATAAACGTGCTGGTATGTAGTGGGAGTAAGACTATGGAGAAGTGTTACTGTATGTTCCTATCCGCTTCTCTTTAATTAAAGATAGTTCTCTCTTTTTAAATGGAATTGTCATGCTGGTTTCACAATCTGTATCATTACTTTGGTGTGGGTTCTTCCTTTAATGAGTACTATTTCCTTTTCTTTCTCTGCCAGTCCATTTCCTCTGAAAATACAGTTCACAGGTTTTCCACAAGGTGATTTCGGTCCACCTGTGGGGGTTTCATTCTTCTGAGTTTTATCTGGTATAGATTAGACTTGGCCAGTTTTCCTTATGTGGAACAAATTCCCTCCCATTGGGATATTCGCTTGCTAAGTCCTGGTAAGTATGACATGGAGTTGTCCAGGAAAAGGGAAGATTGTATCATACTTACGGTAATCTTCCTTTCCTGGATAACTCCATGTCACAGTTCCCATCCCTTTTTCGGTAGTTTCTAGAAGCTTATTACAAGACACCGGACTGGGGGGTGGGGTTGGGCTTTTAAAGCTTTGGGGAGGGTCCTTCTGATGGGAGCACTGGGGCTGGGCTATCCCGGTAAGTATGACATGGAGTTATCCAGGAAAGGAAGATCACGGTAAGTATGATACAATCTTCCCTTATGCTCAAGTCTATAACTTATTCTTCCAGATGCTCGGAGGAGTAAGCTAAAGTCAAAAGAGGGGTAATGTTCCTGCAGAGGAAAGAGGGAGGTTTGGGGATGGTCTGTCCTGTGACCTTCTTTGGTGTCATGTTCCTAAAGTTTAACTTTCGAGGTCTGACTCAAAGAACAAGCTCCCTGTGGGAAAGTTGTATCAGGTCTTGGGCATCGTCTTTTATCATGGACTGGCTGCAGGGCGAAAGAGGTCCATGTAAGACGGAGTTATTTTCCACCACACATTGCCATTGCCCTTAAGCCAGGGCCGGAACTAGGGGTAGGCAGAGTAGGCACGTGCCTAGGGCGCACAGCTGAGGGGGCGCCAGGCACGTACCTGCTCTGTCGCCTACCCCGTGTCCGATCCCGTCTCTCCCCGACTGCCACTGATGGCTTGCGCATAAATGCTATTCTGCGCATGCGCGAACACATTTTGCACATGCGCGGCTGGAGAGAGAATGAGTCAATATACCTTACAATAAACAATATCTTAAAAGAAATAAGTTTTATTAATACAAAAGCAAAGTGTGAATGAGAAATATTGGATAAACTTGGATTTCTCTTGGACTCATTTGTCTACGATCTCTTTGTAAATAATGTAAATATTGTCTTATTTTATTATTGTGATATGTCATGATTTCCCAAGTCACCATAGCAGCAAATCACCAACACTGGTAATCCCTCCCCTTTAGGTCACTGGACAGGAAACAGAACTTTTTTTTTTTCTGTCCTAATGGTCACTTGGATTTGTGGATGCTGCTTACCCAGGCATTATTCCAAGGATGGAGGTTTTTCTCTTTTCCTCCTTCTTGATGCCTCCCTTGAGCTTCTTGTGGGGATCGACTTGGAGAAGGGCCTCTATTGGTCAGGGCTGTGGGCATAGTAACAGTTCTCCTGGATACTTAGGGTTGGAGGCCGAATGGTAAGTGGTTGCTGCGGGGAAAACCACTCAGCATAATGCTCTGGAACGAGTGTGGTCTAAAATGGCGCCTATGATTTCCAAAGACCAGAAGTGCAAATAATCAGAAGTACCCTTACGGAGCCTGGGTGAGAGCTAGAAGGGCCGTGAGCATCATGACATCATCACTGGGCATCTAGATATTGTATTTTGGCGTGTTTCACTCGTGTTTGACACCATTCTGTGCAAGAAATAGAAAGTGGACTGCAATCAAGATTGTGTAAGGATCTTTTATTTTATTTTATTTGGGTTCTGCTTTTGGATGGTCTGGGTTTAATCGCTACAATTGTTTTATACGGTTCTCGCAAATATGGAGTCTTCTAGCTCTGGAACATAGTCTAAAGGTCTTGGGTAAGCAATATCAAATCTTAAAAAAGAGGGATGGTTGGCTGATGGTGTATTTTTACATTATAGCCTCCCTGCTTCTGAGTCTCAAAAGGATGCTTTTGGGTCTAAGAAGTCAGCGGAAGGACAGTTCTCTGTCAGTCAGCCGCAAGTCTCTGGAATGCCCCCATTGGATGCCTTTGTGTCACTGATTAAGCAGGCAGTTGTTTAAGGGGTGCAAGAAGCTTCAGCATCAACCTCCATACCAGTGCCTGTTAGGAAAAGCAAGAGGTTCAGAGAAACTATTTATGAATCTTTATCTGATATTTCAGAAGAGGATTTATATGACCCAGGGAAGGAAGGGGAGTTAGTTTCAGAAGAGGAAACTACCCTAGATGCGGCTGCAGTGGATAACCTAATCAAGACAGTGAGGAAAGCTTTGACACTAAATGAGGAAACCTCGAAGGGCTCTTTGGCTGATACATTTTTCCATCCCTTATGAAAAAGGCATCTTCTTTTCCTGTACATGAGTCAATTAAGGCTTTAAGACTTTCTGAATGGAAGAATACCGAGAAGAGAGTAGGGAAGTTTTCTAAGAGATATGCAGTTGAAGAATCTTTTACTAAACTCTGGGATAATCCACCAAAAGTAGATGCAGCTATGGTTCGGTTGGCAAGGACGACTACCTTACCAGTAGACGATGCTGCAGCATTTAGGGAGCCAATGGAGAAGCGAGTTGAATATAATTTTAAAAAAATCATATGTTTCGACTGGTGCAGCCTGTAGGCCGGCAGTGGCAATAAGTCAAGTCAAGTTTAAGGTGGTGGATGGAGCCACTAAATCTGGCAAGAGGAATGCCCCTGTCTGAACCCCAGTGGGTTACAGTCACAATGGATGCTTCAGAGTCAGGTTGGGGCGCAGTCATGCTCAACAAGTCTGTGTAAGGAGGTTGGAGTCTGCTCTCTGTACCATCGAATGTGCTGGGGCTAAGTGCCATAGGCCAGGCTCTGTTGGCACTTTCATAAGCATTGGCTCACAAGTGGGTCAAAATACGCTCCGACAGTGCCACGGAGGTGGCTTATGTGCACAAACAGTGGGGTACAAAAAGCCCCAACCTCATGAAGGAGTTGGGCCCTTAATGTTGTGGGCAGAGCAGAATTTGGCAGGGCTAATAGCCTTTCTTGTGCCAGGAGTCCAAAATCTGCAAGCAGATTACTTGAGCCGCAATGCTCTAATCCCAGTTTAAATCAATCCGTGTTTCTACATAGCATTGATTCCTCATTGGCCCCGACGGCTGTGGTTTCCACTGTTGCGTCAGTTGATGGTGGGGGACCCTTGGAAGCTTCCGAAAAACCGGATCTTTAGTCACAAGGACCCATATTCTGCGAGGTTGTCATGCACCTATCACTGATGGTATGGAAGTTGAGAGGCAGAGGTTGTATGAGAAAGGAGTTGAGGGGGATCTTGTGACTCTCCTTTTGAAATCCAGGAAAGCCTCAACTTCAACACAGTATCATCGAGTTTGGAGTTGTTTTGTACAATTTGCTCAAAGTAATGGCTTTGACCCTACAGAACCAGAACCTTGTCACCTGGTACAGTTTCTCTTTTCTGGATATCATAAGGGGCTGAGTAATAGTATGTTACGGGGTCAAGTTTTTGCCATATCCGCTGTACATAGTAGAACCTGCGCAGAAGATTCCCTTCTTAGACGATTCTTTAGTGCTCTGAAAAGGGTTCATCCGTACATAAAGCCATGTGTACCTCCGTGGGATTTGCCATTGGTTCTGGAAGTTCTGATGGCATCACCGTTTGAACCTCTGGAGAGGGCTTCGGATTGGCATGCAACCTTGAAGGTATTATTTTTGGTGGCTGTCACCTCAGCTTGTAGGGTGAAGGAGATTCATTCCCTTTCTGCGAAACAACCAGATATTGTAATCTTTCAGGACAAAGTAGTTATGAGGCAGACGTTTTGGTTTCTGCCGAAAATAGTTTCTCAATTCCATATAGATCTGGAATGTTGTGACCACATCCTGTCACACTTTAGTATAGTGAGTGAGAAGGGGTGGAGCTTCCTGTTTGGCTTCTGGTTGCTGATCCAGCTGGATGTTCCCAGGAAGCCTGGGGACACCAAGGCCTAGTAAAGCCACATTGCCATAGGGACCAATACCAGAGATAAGTCGGAGAGCACGGACCCCATGAATGAGGCCAGCTAGAGATAGGATACTACCTGTAATAGTACTCTCTAGGAGAGTAAGATAGGTAGGTTTGTAGGAGGGGCTTTCAGATTTAAAGGGAAAGTACACTGGGCAGGACACAATGATAAATTTAACCAGCAGATTTTATTCACTGTACACACCAGAGGCTTTTCATTCAGGCACACATTACACACATCAGCATTTTCTTCTTTCAACAAAACAAATACACATTTTCTATTGAACCAGTTTCTCTTCTTAGGCACACCTTTTTCCAATACCTTAAAGATTTTGGATCCCATCTATCCACCTAGTGGTCCAATATATGCTCCACCCGTATCCCTCGACTCCAATAGTGGTCTGATACCTTCAGGGTGATAGCCCTCCACTCTTCCAGGTTAGGCCTTTTCATCCAATCCTGGCCTGAAGCCTTGGTGTCCTTCCTACCTAGTCCTAAACTTCCACTGATTCCCTCACTTACGGAGTGCCCGTAAGAAACTAACTGCACTTTCTCCTTAATGGGGCCACAACTGCCCTTACTAAATACCCTCACTGCCTTGTGCACCTAGTGCTCGCTCACTTTAAATCTTTCCTGTTCTAACCTCCTAAACGAAGCTTTGGGTCTCACTTACCCTGCCAGGAGGCCACGCCCTACTATCAAGTCCTATCAACTTGGGTGGTGCACCTCCTTTTATACTCTTCTCTGTCCCACAGTGGCCTCAGGTGGCAGGGGTAAAAACTACACCTAAAAATAATTCAAAGACCTCCGCTGCCATCTAATGGTGATTCCCAAAAATTTCATCCAACACACTTACATATATACATTTTACATACATGCATATTTTGTCACACAAAAAGAGTACAACATTCCCGCACATAACACTCTTCATCGCTTCACACTTCCTTACAGTGTTATGCTATCGCCTCAGTGAGTTCCGTGCTGTCTCTGAGGAACATGTTGTAGCTATGTCATGATTTTCTGCTGGGGCCTCTGTGTAAATACAAAACCTATGGTAACCTCCTGGCACCCATTTCATTATTGGTTAAAGCACAGTTGCCTGTGGGAGTTGTAGTTGCACTACACCATACCTTCACTTCAAACACTTTGCGAAGGCCCTGTCTTAACTGTTAGAGTCCAGTGTAACCCATGCTCTAGTATACTAGCTGGTTGTTAACCCATTGGCCTGGATAGTCCAAAAATGTGTTACACTAATATCACTGCCAAATTCACTTAGCCACATGTGTTCCTTTAGGTAACAATATATTTAAGACAGAGACATTTTGTGCATACTGCTACTGAAAAATTCCTTACCCTTTAAACAAAACAGGGATTGTTTGTCCATATATTGCAATAGATTTAAGATAATTCATTAAGAATTCAATTTTCATCTGATTCATTAAAAATTAAATTGCTTAATTATACATTTTACAAAGGGACTAAGTTTTACCTGCAACTTACTAGCTGCTTTCAAAGTAAAACTCCCAAACTTAGCTGCCCTTTTATTAGACACCAGTGGGATCACCTGACTATAGCTGGGAAGGGTGGGAGCTACAACAAGGAGCTGGTCACTGCCCCTGTATAACTATAACAAACAAGGGAAAGTTGTGCTCACCACTAATTTTTAAAAACATTAGTCGGGGGTGCAATGAGACTGTGACCACAAAATACATATAGACAAATACAAGAGTCCTCTGCACTCAACCCATTATCAATATATTTAAGACAGAGACATTTTGTGCATACTGCTACTGAAAAATGCCTTACCCTTTAAACAAAACAGGGATTGTTTGTCCATATATCGCAATATATGTAAGCTGGCCAACTGCGTCAAAGTCATCCCATATCTGGCCAGTCCTACACTCAATTTTCATCTGATTCATTAAGAATTAAATTGCTTAATTATACATTTTACAAAGGGACTAAGTTTTACCTGCAACTTACTAGCTGCTTTCAAAGTAAAACTCCCAAACTTGGCTGCCCTTTTATTAGACACCAGTGGGATCACCTGACTATAGCTGGGAAGGGTGGGGGCTACAACAAGGAGCTGGTCACTGCTCCTGTATAACTATAACAAACAACGGAAAGTTGTGCTCACCACTGATTTTTAAAAACATTAGGCAGGGGTGCAATGAGACTGTGACCACAAAATACATATAGACAAATACAAGAGTCCTCTGCACTCAACCCATTATCAATATATTTAAGACAGAGACATTTTGTACATACTGCTACTGAAAAATGCCTTACCCTTTAAACAAAACAGGGATTGTTTGTCCATATATTGCAATATATTTAAGATGGCCAACTACGTAAAAGTCATCCCATATCTGGCCAGTCCTACGCTCCATTGCCCACTGAGCATGTGAGCGTCGCAGACAGTTTCCAAGATGGTGACCCCTGTGACAAGTTTGCTATTGAGAAGTTGACATTTTAGGCTGGTACAATAAGTTCAGTACATAAAATATGGCCTTTTTAACCATAATAATTTTAGGGTTTATTTCTCCTTTACGTCAACATCTTGCCTATGACTTTAGTAACCAAAATGAGGTAGCTACGCATGTATGTACCACAAAGAGAAGAGAACGTAACTTTAGGGCGAGGCGGGAAAATGCTTGGTGGTACTTGGGGGCAGATTCACTAACCATTGAAAAGTTGCCAGCAACCAATTCGCACCCATCACTACACTTCACCAGGTGAAAATTTGTTCAGACAACGCTAATTCACTAAAATGCAGTTTCACCGTGGGCGCCGAATTTGGCGACTTTTCACTAGCGTTACTTTGGCAATGCGAACAATTCAAATCATAGATGCACTAGCATTCATTTCTGCCTAGAGCAACTTCGCTAGAGGTCTTGCGTTCAAGTTAATCTGCATACTGCGGGAAATTTAAAGTTGAATGGACGTCTTTATGTTATATGTTGCAGCAAATACATTAAATTTCCACTGTTAATTACAGATGTCCAGGGAAACTTAATAAAGACAATATCGTTGTTATAATTAAGCAACAACACTCCACTGAAACTGCCCTAACCCGACTAACTACTGTAATTACCTTTTAACAGCTAAAGCCAACAATCACTTCTCACTACTAATACTGCTTGATCTCTCCACTGCATTTGACACTGTGGACCATCCTCTTCTTCTCCAGTCCCTCCCTTCACTTGGCCTTTGTGACATGGTCCTGTCCTGGTTCTCTTCTTACCTCACTAATCATTCCTTCAGTGTCTCCTACAATAGTGTAGCATCTTCTCCCCTTCCTCTTTCTGTTGGGGTTCCTCAAGGCTCTGTCCTAGGCCCCTTACTATTTTCCCTCTATACTTCCTCCCTTGGCAAACTAATCAACTCATATGGTTTCCACTACCACCACTAATCTGATGGCACTCTCCTCTCCTGATCTCAACCCAGAACTCCTAACTCGAATCTCCTCCTGCCTGTCCTCTATCTCTACTTGGATGTTGCAACGCTACCTTAAATTAAACCTCTCTAAAACGGAAATGGTTCTCTTCCCTACAACTAACACCATTAACATCCCGGAAGTATCCATCATAGCTAACAATTCCACTATCACCCCATCTCCCCAGGCCCGGTGCCTTGGCGTTATCCTAGATTTTGCCCTGTCCTTCACTCCTCATATCCAGTCACTTATTAAATATTGTCACCTAAGGAACATATCCAAAATACGGTCATTTATCAACCAAGATGCTGCCAAAATTCTTATTCACTCTCTGGTCATATATAGCCTAGACTACTAACTCTTTTTTAATTGGCTTTCCCCTCCAGAGACTGTCTCCTCTCCAGTCCTTAATGAACACTGCTGCGAGGCTCATAAACCTCAGCAACTGCTCCTCCTCTGCCATGCCACTCTGCCAATCCCTAACACTAGCTTCTGCTACCTTTCAGAATAAAATCCAAATTAATGAGCCTGACATTCAAAGCACTTCATAATTCTGCACCACCCTACATCTCTGGCCTCATCTCTATATACTCACCCAACCGCTTGCTACGCTCCTCAACTCTTCTCTCATTACCTCCTCACATGCTCGCATTCAAGACTTTGCAAGGGCTGCACCTTTTTCATCATTGGGACACCAATTTAGTCCAGCGCCACCCCCAACTTTTTAAATGCTCTGTATTTGCTCTAGTAAGCAGAGTGCTATGTACTGTTTAGCTATGGGTGACTTCTAGCACAGGGCAACTATATATACTAATTCCTAGGGTACAGTGAGCTGTGTAATGAGTATCTCTATAAACAGTAACAGGCTGGCAGTGAACAAAATCAAACCCACCAATTTGTGGGTCAGCATTTTGCATGACTCGACAAAAAACACATGGTGTAACATACAAGAAAGTCCAAAGTTACTCAAGGCAATTACAGAAAGAATCAGGAAGCAAAGTCACCATGTCAAAAGTCAGTCAGTGAGTTGAGTAATATTATCTAATTACTCACAGCCCAACAATCTGTAATCAGACCATAGCAACCAAAGTAAACTATATCAGGAAGGACTGAGCAGTAGCTACTCTAACTGGGCCCAGACTACCTATTCATTGTGGGTGCTAAAACCTAAAGATTACATACAAATAGTTAAGTGTTACATTTTACATTCTTCCCTAATACTATTATATCTTCCATCCCTTAAAGGACCAGTAACATCAAAAAAAAATGTTTAAAAGTTCGTTAGTGCACAACGAAAAATAAACACCAAGACAAATAAATCTTTTAAAAAGCAAAGCCTTTATTAAGAAATAACTTACAGAAAATCCACTTCCTGTCCTCTTCAGAAACGGCGAAAGCTCCGAGTCCCTCTGTGACTGAAGCCTTGGTGCAGTTCTGCTTAGTGGGGTCGCCGGCAGCGGCTACAGGAACAGCCCGGGCAGAACGTTCGGCGGGGTCGGCGGCGCTGCACAATGAGGAGCGCAGGTAAGTGGGAGCTACAGCCAAGGGGAAGCGGGTTAAAGCTTGGCTCCTAGGAGTTAATTCTCAGTGTGAGCGGAGGCAGGGGACGGAGCTCTTTACACATACTGTTCTTTGCCGGTATTGCTCCCATCCCAGCAGCTCCACGTATCTTTCACTGACAGCAACGAGCAGGCAACTTAGCTCAGTCTGGGGACTTTGGCAGCCGGTTTTGTATTTCTCTCTGCGGGGACCCTCAATGCGACTTATTATCCTGGAAGAAGCAGACAATCAAATACACACGCTAGGATTGTTTGCCGTTCTCCGCATTGTATGAAGCGATGGGAAGGATTTCACGCGCAGACAAGTATTTTACACTGGACTGTCTGCTTCTTAGAGCTCCGTCCCTGCCTCCGCTCACACCGACTCCTAAATCACTACCCACTCTGTGCCCCGCAGCTGCTGGTGAGGAGAGCGAAGGAGGGAAGTCGATCCATGGGGAAGAAGAGACACAGCTGTTGCTGGACGCCGGGAGGAGGAAGATGCCTGTCAGTGAATATCCAGGAAGGAGAAATCGATTGCTGCAGTGTGGATGGTCGCCTTTTCGCCGTTTCTGAAGAGGACAGGAAGTGGATTTTCTGTAAGTTATTTCTTAATAAAGGCTTTGCTTTTTAAAAGATTTATTTGTCTTGGTGTTTATTTTTCGTTGTGCACTAACGAATTTTTAGCCAAACGAAATGCAGATGCACACCTGGTCCCTCTTTCAACGTTCACGGTGCATGGATCATAGGAGGACGGCACCCCCAACGAAAGGTACGTAATAATTAATCCAGCACACGAAGTTTGCTCAAGGGTTATTACCCGTGTTTAATGTCAAGCCAAACAGGTTACAACGTTTCGGGGGCGTACCCCTTCGTCAGGTGATCTGTGCCTCCCACTTCCACCATTAAATAGGTAAAAAAAATTTTTAAACAACACCCCCATATTAAGAAAAAATTTACATATCAATCAAGAACAATCAACAGGAATCCTTGGATTATAATAAAAGTCCAGAGTCCATCCAATATTCACAATAAAGTCCAAACCCCTGAAAAGTTTGAAAACATTTGTTCACACATTATTTTGTTATAAGTAGATCGTATCAAAAAAGAAAAAAATACTCAAAAGGATTCTTTAAACAATATAGGAAAGAATTAATCATACCTTTCCTTTTCTAACGAAAAAATTATCAACTTAGGAGAATCTGTAGAAAAATAGAAACAAATTAGCAACATAATCTCAAACCAAATGGTACATTGTTACAAGTAAGATCTCAGGCTGAATTCCTCATTTAACCCCCTCGGTGTCTGAGTTTGCAGCAGCCATATCCAGTAAGCCTCACGTTGTGCTAATCTTATCTTTAGATTTTGGTTCGATGAATATATTTTTATTTTTTCTAGCACCTGCCATCGTAGTTGTGATGTCCTATGGCCTGCTTCAAAAAAATGTTGGTATAAAAAAGTTTCCTGCTTTTTCTTTTTATCACCAACTCCCTTAATGTCATCCTTTTGTGGTTTAAAATTTCTTATAGCAGCCTTATGTTCGTTTAACCTTATTTTAACCTGTCTACTCGTTTGGCCAATATATGCCAAACCACACGGGCATTTTAAACAGTAAATTACACCCTGAGAGTTACAGGTATAGAAACCTTTCGTGTTATGTTTTGTACCTTTTTGGGGATGTACCACATAATCTCCCTTAATAATACCAGTACAATGGCCGCAACAAAGACAGGGAAAAGTGCCTATCCTATCAGTGTGTACTTTATGGGGATTATGCTCCTTCTTTTTAATAATGTCACCAACATTCCTACCACGTTTATACGAAAACACAGGGGGCAATGTGAACAATTTACCAAATGAAACATCACCTTTTAAGACCTTCCAATGTTTCAAAATTGTTTTCCTTATATATTTCGCATTAATATCATATGTGGAAATAAAAGGTATGCGTTTATCCTTATTAGTAGTTCTAATCTGTTTTTGTAAGAGTTTAGTTCGAGGTATCTTACTAACCTCTTCACGAATTTTTAATAGGTTATTTTTGTCATAACCCCTTGTGTGAAATTTTTCAATCATCTTATCAGATTCACAAGCATACAATTCATCATCCGATGTAATTCTCCTAACCCTCATTAATTGGCTTTTAGGTAAGCCATTAAAAAGGCTAGGGGCATGGAAACTGGCAGGACTTAATAAATTATTACGATCAGTGGGTTTTGTAAAAACTGTAGTTTTAAAACCATTGTTAGATCTACAAATATCAACATCTAAAAAGTGAATGTTGGTAGGATGGTACTCTAGAGTAAATTTTAAAGTGCTATGTGCAGTGTTTAGATATCCAAGGAATTCCAACAATTTATCTTTGCCACCTTTCCAAAGAAAAAAAGTATCGTCCACATAGCGCCAATATGACAAAATATGCGGAGAAAATTCAGAGCTGGCAAAGATAAAAGTGTTTTCAAAATAATCCATAAAAATGTTTGCGTAAGCCGGTGACATATTAGCACCCATGGCGCAGCCTTGTGTCTGTAAGAAAAAATTGTTCTGAAAAGAAAAAACATTTTTCGTAAGCACCATCTCCAATAAAGTGCATAAAAAATTAATCTGATGTGTAGGTGTTTTAGTAAGGCCCAGATAAGAACGAACGCACTCAATGCCTTCATTATGCGGGATGGACGTAAACAAATCACATACGTCAAGGGAACATAGGAGGTAATCCTCTAAAGGTACAACAATCTCATCCAAACGTAACAGGAAATCACCTGTGTCTTGTACACAATGTTTCAACATTGGGATTATTTCTTGTAGTGCTATGTCAATATAAATAGCAAGAGGCTGTAACAAAGAGCCCACATTACTTACAATAGGGCGCCCAGGTGGATTGATTAGGGACTTGTGGATTTTTGGCAGAAAATAAATGTGTGAGATTTTAGCTTGTTCACGAAACAGTAAATTATAAGTATCCTCTGTGATAATACCCTCCATAACCGCTGAATATAGGAAAATTTTTATTTCATCCTTAAGTTGTAAAGAGGGATCATAATCAATCTTCCTATAATGACAATCATTATTTAACTGGCGAAATGCTTCCTTTTCGTAATCACATTTATTTAACACCACAATCCCACCACCTTTGTCAGCTTTGCAGATCACAATAGAGTCATTCTCCTGAAGATTAACCAAAGCCTTCCTCTCAAGGGCCGATATATTTTGTTTGACTTTATTGTGACCATCAATCAAATGCTTTTCAACCTCCATTCTCACTAGAAATTCAAAAGCATCAAGTGAGGAATAATTCCCAGGGGGAACATATGTACTTTTTTGTTGCAATTTACAGGCCAATTTTTTATTTACCTCATCACTCTTAATGCCCACATTTTTATCAGAAAAATGCACCTTTAATTTAAGAGATCGCATAAATTTAAAGAAATCAACAGTAAATTCAAAAGGGGCATTCACATGCATAGGTACAAAATTAAGCCCTTTGTTTAGGACTGATAGTTCTGGTTCAGTCAAAACATGTGAGGATAAATTAAAAACGTTATTCACCTCAGTTTTTGTTGTTTCCTGGCTGCTGGCTGGCGTTTTTTTGCCCCTCCTGGTTCTCTTGTGTTGCTTTGGCGCTGGCCTAAAAAAGCCGGTGAGGATTGTGCAGAGGTGCCAGAAATAGAATCTGAATCCGAGGATTGTTGAGAGTAGGCTCCTTCCAAGTCCCCTGTTGATCTGGGCTGTCTTGTATATTGGGCCTTCCTTGTCGTTTTCCATGTATACACCTCCCCCCTCTCGTAATCTTTTGTATCTCTTTTGAATTTGCGCAATTTGGATTGAAGGATTTCCTGTTCGAGTGTATCTATCCTCACCTGAAGCTCTGCAAGCGTCGTTTTGACAGTATTCATCGTGTCCTTGGCCTTGAGTTCCTCCTCTGCTGTATGTATTTGCTGGCGAGTTTCCCGCAAGCCGTTTTGCAGCTGCTGCACAGTTAGAGTGATGAGATCGAGGCTGCATTTGTTTAGGATACACTGCCATCTGGAGACAAAATCCTTGTCCTCCCGGAACAGTCCTGGCTTTATGTGTAGTCTTAACCCCCGAGGTATTCTCTGTACCTTTGCATACTCGGACAAAGTAGAGGAGTGCAGTGTCCATGCTACCTCTCTCCTCTTTAGCCTTTCCAGCTCACGCAAGATTTCAGCGTCGCCCGCCGGTGTTATCGAAGGTAATGCTTGTGCGGCGTTCAGTATCCTTTTCCTTTCCGCCTCAGTAAAGCTGAAAGTATCAGCACGTTGGTCGGTTGAGGCGGAAATATCGGCAAATGACATCACGTAGGGGACACACACGAGGGTGCAAATACTGCTGCCGTAATAGTAACGAACTTCAGCCAAACGAAATGCAGATGCACACCTGGTCCCTCTTTCAACGTTCACGGTGCATGGATCATAGGAGGACGGCACCCCCAACGAAAGGTACGTAATAATTAATCCAGCACACGAAGTTTGCTCAAGGGTTATTACCCGTGTTTAATGTCAAGCCAAACAGGTTACAACGTTTCGGGGGCGTACCCCTTCGTCAGGTGATCTGTGCCTCCCACTTCCACCATTAAATAGGTAAAAAAAATTTTTAAACAACACCCCCATATTAAGAAAAAATTTACATATCAATCAAGAACAATCAACAGGAATCCTTGGATTATAATAAAAGTCCAGAGTCCATCCAATATTCACAATAAAGTCCAAACCCCTGAAAAGTTTGAAAACATTTGTTCACACATTATTTTGTTATAAGTAGATCGTATCAAAAAAGAAAAAAATACTCAAAAGGATTCTTTAAACAATATAGGAAAGAATTAATCATACCTTTCCTTTTCTAACGAAAAAATTATCAACTTAGGAGAATCTGTAGAAAAATAGAAACAAATTAGCAACATAATCTCAAACCAAATGGTACATTGTTACAAGTAAGATCTCAGGCTGAATTCCTCATTTAACCCCCTCGGTGTCTGAGTTTGCAGCAGCCATATCCAGTAAGCCTCACGTTGTGCTAATCTTATCTTTAGATTTTGGTTCGATGAATATATTTTTTCTAGCACCTGCCATCGTAGTTGTGATGTCCTATGGCCTGCTTCAAAAAAATGTTGGTATAAAAAAGTTTCCTACTTTGTCCGAGTATGCAAAGGTACAGAGAATACCTCGGGGGTTAAGACTACACATAAAGCCAGGACTGTTCCGGGAGGACAAGGATTTTGTCTCCAGATGGCAGTGTATCCTAAACAAATGCAGCCTCGATCTCATCACTCTAACTGTGCAGCAGCTGCAAAACGGCTTGCGGGAAACTCGCCAGCAAATACATACAGCAGAGGAGGAACTCAAGGCCAAGGACACGATGAATACTGTCAAAACGACGCTTGCAGAGCTTCAGGTGAGGATAGATACACTCGAACAGGAAATCCTTCAATCCAAATTGCGCAAATTCAAAAGAGATACAAAAGATTACGAGAGGGGGGAGGTGTATACATGGAAAACGACAAGGAAGGCCCAATATACAATACAGCCCAGATCAACAGGGGACTTGGAAGGAGCCTACTCTCAACAATCCTCGGATTCAGATTCTATTTCTGGCACCTCTGCACAATCCTCACCGGCTTTTTTAGGCCAGCGCCAAAGCAACACAAGAGAACCAGGAGGGGCAAAAAAACGCCAGCCAGCAGCCAGGAAACAACAAAAACTGAGGTGAATAACGTTTTTAATTTATCCTCACATGTTTTGACTGAACCAGAACTATCAGTCCTAAACAAAGGGCTTAATTTTGTACCTATGCATGTGAATGCCCCTTTTGAATTTACTGTTGATTTCTTTAAATTTATGCGATCTCTTAAATTAAAGGTGCATTTTTCTGATAAAAATGTGGGCATTAAGAGTGATGAGGTAAATAAAAAATTGGCCTGTAAATTGCAACAAAAAAGTACATATGTTCCCCCTGGGAATTATTCCTCACTTGATGCTTTTGAATTTCTAGTGAGAATGGAGGTTGAAAAGCATTTGATTGATGGTCACAATAAAGTCAAACAAAATATATCGGCCCTTGAGAGGAAGGCTTTGGTTAATCTTCAGGAGAATGACTCTATTGTGATCTGCAAAGCTGACAAAGGTGGTGGGATTGTGGTGTTAAATAAATGTGATTACGAAAAGGAAGCATTTCGCCAGTTAAATAATGATTGTCATTATAGGAAGATTGATTATGATCCCTCTTTACAACTTAAGGATGAAATAAAAATTTTCCTATATTCAGCGGTTATGGAGGGTATTATCACAGAGGATACTTATAATTTACTGTTTCGTGAACAAGCTAAAATCTCACACATTTATTTTCTGCCAAAAATCCACAAGTCCCTAATCAATCCACCTGGGCGCCCTATTGTAAGTAATGTGGGCTCTTTGTTACAGCCTCTTGCTATTTATATTGACATAGCACTACAAGAAATAATCCCAATGTTGAAACATTGTGTACAAGACACAGGTGATTTCCTGTTACGTTTGGATGAGATTGTTGTACCTTTAGAGGATTACCTCCTATGTTCCCTTGACGTATGTGATTTGTTTACGTCCATCCCGCATAATGAAGGCATTGAGTGCGTTCGTTCTTATCTGGGCCTTACTAAAACACCTACACATCAGATTAATTTTTTATGCACTTTATTGGAGATGGTGCTTACGAAAAATGTTTTTTCTTTTCAGAACAATTTTTTCTTACAGACACAAGGCTGCGCCATGGGTGCTAATATGTCACCGGCTTACGCAAACATTTTTATGGATTATTTTGAAAACACTTTTATCTTTGCCAGCTCTGAATTTTCTCCGCATATTTTGTCATATTGGCGCTATGTGGACGATACTTTTTTTCTTTGGAAAGGTGGCAAAGATAAATTGTTGGAATTCCTTGGATATCTAAACACTGCACATAGCACTTTAAAATTTACTCTAGAGTACCATCCTACCAACATTCACTTTTTAGATGTTGATATTTGTAGATCTAACAATGGTTTTAAAACTACAGTTTTTACAAAACCCACTGATCGTAATAATTTATTAAGTCCTGCCAGTTTCCATGCCCCTAGCCTTTTTAATGGCTTACCTAAAAGCCAATTAATGAGGGTTAGGAGAATTACATCGGATGATGAATTGTATGCTTGTGAATCTGATAAGATGATTGAAAAATTTCACACAAGGGGTTATGACAAAAATAACCTATTAAAAATTCGTGAAGAGGTTAGTAAGATACCTCGAACTAAACTCTTACAAAAACAGATTAGAACTACTAATAAGGATAAACGCATACCTTTTATTTCCACATATGATATTAATGCGAAATATATAAGGAAAACAATTTTGAAACATTGGAAGGTCTTAAAAGGTGATGTTTCATTTGGTAAATTGTTCACATTGCCCCCTGTGTTTTCGTATAAACGTGGTAGGAATGTTGGTGACATTATTAAAAAGAAGGAGCATAATCCCCATAAAGTACACACTGATAGGATAGGCACTTTTCCCTGTCTTTGTTGCGGCCATTGTACTGGTATTATTAAGGGAGATTATGTGGTACATCCCCAAAAAGGTACAAAACATAACACGAAAGGTTTCTATACCTGTAACTCTCAGGGTGTAATTTACTGTTTAAAATGCCCGTGTGGTTTGGCATATATTGGCCAAACGAGTAGACAGGTTAAAATAAGGTTAAACGAACATAAGGCTGCTATAAGAAATTTTAAACCACAAAAGGATGACATTAAGGGAGTTGGTGATAAAAAGAAAAAGCAGGAAACTTTTTTATACCAACATTTTTTTGAAGCAGGCCATAGGACATCACAACTACGATGGCAGGTGCTAGAAAAAAAAAAAATATATTCATCGAACCAAAATCTAAAGATAAGATTAGCACAACGTGAGGCTTACTGGATATGGCTGCTGCAAACTCAGACACCGAGGGGGTTAAATGAGGAATTCAGCCTGAGATCTTACTTGTAACAATGTACCATTTGGTTTGAGATTATGTTGCTAATTTGTTTCTATTTTTCTACAGATTCTCCTAAGTTGATAATTTTTTCGTTAGAAAAGGAAAGGTATGATTAATTCTTTCCTATATTGTTTAAAGAATCCTTTTGAGTATTTTTTTCTTTTTTGATACGATCTACTTATAACAAAATAATGTGTGAACAAATGTTTTCAAACTTTTCAGGGGTTTGGACTTTATTGTGAATATTGGATGGACTCTGGACTTTTATTATAATCCAAGGATTCCTGTTGATTGTTCTTGATTGATATGTAAATTTTTTCTTAATATGGGGGTGTTGTTTAAAAATTTTTTTTTTTTTTTACCTAAAAATTTTTTTTTACCTATTTAATGGTGGAAGTGGGAGGCACAGATCACCTGACGAAGGGGTACGCCCCCGAAACGTTGTAACCTGTTTGGCTTGACATTAAACACGGGTAATAACCCTTGAGCAAACTTCGTGTGCTGGATTAATTATTACGTACCTAACGAATTTTTAAACATTTTTTTTTGATGTTACTGGTCCTTTAAGTACAGTCATTTCCCAGAGACTATTATCCCACTGCTACTATATGCACCATCTCTCCCTACTATACCTGCTATTCCACAGTCACACTCCCTTCCCAGAGACTATTATACCACTGTTACTATAGGCACCATCTCTCCCTACTATATCTACTATCCCACAACCACTTGCGGTAACTGTTGCAATCAGTATGTGATATTATTGCCACTCTGAAGTTATTATGCTACCAGGTTGTCACCAGTAGATTATACTGTCGGTATTGCTACTAGATTGAGATTACTCTGTGCATTTAATGTACATCAAGGAGCCCATTTACTTAGCTTGAGTGAAGGAATAGAATAAAAAAAACTTCTAATTTCGAATGGTTTTTTTTCGACTAAAAATCGTTCGAATATTCGACAGTCAAAGTACTGTCTCTTTAAGAAAAACTTCAACCCCCTACTGCACCACCTAAAACCTACAGAGGTACAATGTTAGCCTATGGGGAAGGTCCTCATAGGCTTCCTGGCAATTTTTTGGTCGAAGATAATTCATTCGATCGATGGATTAAAATCCTTTGAATCGAACGTTCCGAAGGATTTTATCGTTCGACTGAACGATTTTTCGTTCGATCGAACTATTTGCAGTAAATCCTTCGACTTTGATATTCGAAGTCGAAAGATTTACATTCGGCAGTCGAATATCGAGGGTTTATTAACCGTCGATATTCGACCCTATGTAAATCTGCCCCCCAAGCATAAGATGTTAAATCTATTCCCCATTTAAATATGGTGTTCTGCAGTTCATCATTACTACCAGATGCAATCACTCTGTGTGTAGGTATATGTGTATAGATATTTATATACATATGCACTGTGCATATGCAGTCATCATTTTACCATGTGGAAATGACTCAGTGTGTATAACAGTATATGTACTGCATGAGGCAAATCATGAAGTATAAAAATTATGCATATGAAGTTCTACAACATTTTCTAAGGCTAATAATTAGTGCAAACACTGTACATACGTAGGTGCGGATTCACCAGCTCATTTTTACTGGGTGAAACTACTTAATTTTAAATAATGTGCATTTTGCAGTCCATCATTATTCTGGGTGCCACAATTAATGATAAAGGTGCACATGAAGTAATTTTTATACTTGATTGCAACTACTTAGTGCAACATACGTTCTGCAGTTAACGGGTCAATTAATGACAAGTCTCTGTATGTACTGTGTATTCTATAGTTTAGAATAAGTATACGTCAACCACACAGTTAATTAAATATTAATACTGTACATTGGCAGTTCATCCTTTTATCATGATGCAATGGTTCAATATATATATAAAGTACAATCTATAAGCATATTACTGGACATTCTGCAGTTATCATGGCAGATGTAACTATTCACTAATTTAAGACATGCATTTTGCTATCCATATTTACTATATGTTACTACTAATCTCTTTAAAAAAACTTCGACTTCAAATTAAACCTGCCAAAGTGCTATGTTAGCCTATGGGGACCTTCTAGAGCATTTTTCTAAGAAGAAAAATCGATTGATGGATGAAATACTTCAAATCGTTCGATTAGAACAGTGCTGTCCAATTTCTATGGTACCGAGGGCCGGAATTTTTCTAATCTATATGGTGGAGAGCCGATAATGGAAACCAGTGTTAGCCACTCCCTGATTTTAGAACACACCCACATTAAACCACACCCATGTTCACATTAATAGCACACCAAAAAACCAAATAGTTGGTGCTCACTGCAGGGCTCAGGGCCTGAACTAGGGGTAGACAGAGTAGGTGGCTGTCTAGGGCGCCATTATTGAGGGGCTCACTTTTAAGTGGATTTTTTTTAGTTTTTTAACTTTTTTGTTTTTTTCAAGCGTTTATTTAATAATTTGTTTCAGTAATCATGGTCACCCAGTTGGGTGGAATCCATCTCCTTCTCCCTCTTGCCGGCAAGTAATAGCTTCTTCTGTGCAGTGCACCGCGACATGCATACACGCGTCAATGACGTCACTGATGTGTTGGGTGACAGAGAGAGGCAGAGAGCTGGCGGCCTGCTTGGTCTGGCTCACTCTCGCTGCTCTCAGCCTTGCACAGTTGCACAGAACTGAAGACATTTTTTCTATTACTGTAAAGTGTGAAGTATCCTGCTGGCACAGCCAGGTACAGATTTGGGGCCCATATGTTTGCTGTTGCTGCTGGGCGCTGTCACGGGTACATAAATACTTGGGGGCAATATGATGTGATCAGATTTATTTTTGCCTGCTGCTGACACAGGTAGAGATTGGGGGCAATATGATGGCTGCTGGAGGGCTGTATGATGGATGGCTGTTGAGCTTGCTGGTACAGGTATGTGTGGGATGTATTATGGATGGCTGCTGGGCTTACTGGTACAGGTATAGGGAGCAGTAATATAAATGAGAAAATGTTGTACATTTTCTTGCTCTCTTTATTTAAAAACTATCATGGTAAGGAGGGAAATTGTAATGCAGGACAGGGGGCACTGATTGAAGCTCTTGCCTAGGGTTCCAAACTACCTTGTGCCTGCCCTGGCAAGGCTGTCACTCATATGTGTAAAAAGTTAAGTCATATTAAGACATACCCATAAATCCATACGCCTCTTCCTCCCCTGTGTATAATACAGTACCCCAGCATATAATTAAACACCTAAGGGGCCCCTAACAATAATTTTCAATTGCTAACAGACCCCCAGAACAAATACCAAAGTATGACTCACACAGGGAGCATATGGAAGGCAGAACAGAGCAGGAGACAGGAATCAGGACCAGTCTAATATGTACTACATACAGTGACACAGTGCTGGTGCCCATTAGCATTTTGAATAAGGTGTGAACAGATGAACAATGTGGGTAGTTTCAGTCCGAGTCTCAGGTGTGAACAGTACAGGACTTTAGGATGTGAACAATAGAGGTGTCACAAGTGTGAACAATACATGGGGATCATAGGTGTGAACAATGCAGGGGATTAGTCTGAATTTGAGGTTTAAACAATGCAGGGGGCAGTCATTCTCTGTAGTGATACCTTTTAAAGTTCACATATGTTAAACAGACACAGCAGGCAGATTTTGATTAGGAGGGCCATATAAGGGGGTTGGACAGCCCTGGATTAGAAGGATTTCATCGTTCGATCAAACTATTTTACTTCGACTGCAAATGGCCAAATTCGATGTAAAAAAAATTGACTTCGATATTCAAAGTCAAAGTATTCCAATTCGATGGTCGAATTTCGAAGCTTTTTGTACTTGATAAATCTGCCCCGATATATTGTATATAGTTTCATCATTTTATGCTATCATGTTAGATTAGCTGGTCTTCTATAGGCATTTTTACACAATGCTATCTTGTCTAGTACTTTACACTGCATATGCTTACCAAGATGTTATTCAGTATAATAATTAACATTATTTATCTGAAGGTTTTTTAAAAAATATCTATCAACAGGTTAAAAGTTCTAGTTCATCTACCCGTTTCATTTAACTGGTATAATTAACTTGGCTGTGGCACCTTAACACTGTCCTATTTCCCTTGTCTACCCACTAGAGCAGGGGTCCCCAACCTTTTTTAACCTGTAAGCCACATTCAAAAAGAGCTGTGGAGCAACAAAAGCACAATAAGTCGCTGGGGTGCCAAACAAGGGCTGAGGAAGGGACATGTGGTCCCGAAACTTTTAATCGTGGTTGCAGTGTCTGATAGCACTATGGAATACATTTGGGATCACCCCTGTTGCAGCATTCAAAGGTATTAGTGTATTTTTCAACCTGCACATATATAAACCAAACCAGTTTTTAGAAACCATTATTGTACACAGCCCATACTGTCACTGAGCATAATTTTCAGTGTCTGGCCTGAGTCACATGGTAATTACCATTATGATCAGTTTCCTCCCATAGTTCATTTAGGGTTCCAAGAATTTTTTTTTTTTTTTGTTTTTTAAATTAAAAAAAAGTAACATGATGCATTGCGTTCACACAGTAGCTGGTACATTCTCTAAACAGACTAACATAGTAAGTTAGGTTGACAGACACATGCCCATCAAGTACAACCTTAAGTTTGTATATAACATGCCTAGCCGCTAGTTGATTCAGAGGAAGGCAAAAAAAAAAACATTTGAAGCCTCTTCCTGACTCCAAGATGGCAATCGGACTAGTCCCTGGATCAACTTGTACTATGAGCTATCTTGTTCTGTAGGGTTCCTAACTCGGTCCATTTGAACCTATTAGTGATTCGAAAGGTATATACGCTGATACAGTATATGGAAACCTCAGGTTTGAAGAAAGCCTGACAATGCAGAAAAAGAAGTATCCGTACCAGCTACAAATTATGTAAGATTCACTTTGTAAAAAAAACCTGAAGGGATGTTTTTTTTTAAACTCAACAATTAAATATTATAAACTATTAAATGAACAATAACAAACCCACCATAAATCAGACACGCGCACCCAACACAAATCAGAGTTTATTGCACACATACTGTTCCCCAGAAATCGACACGGTAAGGTAAGAGAGTATTGAAGTAAGCAGTTTTTTTATTATTTTGCAGCAAGTAGTGATCATCATTAAGGTTTCCAGTAGTCCGCATCAGAATAGAATCTTCCAAACAGAAAGGCCAACACCACTGCTTAACTGCTTTGCCTGATCTGTACATTACAGCTATTTCATATAAGAGTGTATTACTAATTCTGGAATATAGGGAATGCTATCCTGTTGTTTGCTTGGCAGTTCAGACCAACACATGTCTGCCACAAGTGTTATATACCGTCACTGGTAAGCAAATCTGCTAAACAACTGCAAAAGTACAGGTTTGCCAGCATGAAATATTGAAAAACATATCAATAGATGGAAAACAGTGGAAATCTCATTTTAGTCTCCTTAAAAAAAAAAAAAAAGAGTATAGGAACCATAAAAAATGCAGTCAAATACAAGTTGTGGTCATTAATGTTGTTAACGTAATGTTAATAAAATGGTGTTCAATGGAAACACATGAAAAAAAAAAAAAACCTTCACCAATAAGGAACTGTTCATTATAAAATAACTTTGGTGCACTGTTGTCCTAAGAACGATATTCAACCTGGCACTGCATCTCAAGTAAAACTGCAAGTCCCACCATCCTTAAAGGGCATGTAAAGTCTAACACAGAATAAGGCTAGAAATGCTGTATTTTGTATACTAAATATAAACATGAACCACAAGCCTAATCAAACAAATAATTTATGCTTTCAAAGTTGGCTACAGGGGGTCACCATCTTGTAACTTTGTTAAACATCTTTGCAAGACTAAGACTAAGACTGTGCACATGCTCAGTGTGGTCTGGGCTGCTTAGGGATCGTCATAAACAAAGCTGCTGAGTTCTGCATGGCTGAGAAGTCATGAGAAGCCATGAAGGCGGGGGCTCCCCCAGCTGTTCATAAGTATGATTGTTTCCCTGCTCAGCAGTTAGGGACCATCTGACAATTCCTATCCATAGCATTAAATGAAGTGAGAATTTCACTGCATACAGTCAGGTTTCTTATAAAAACAGTACACATTTTTTAATTAAAGTATATTGGAGATAGGTTTCTTTTTCATTAAAGAAAGTAAAAATGGGATTTTATTTTTTTGCCTTTACATGCCCTTTAAACAGAAGGGGGCTATTGGAGTTCTACTGGAGTGCCACAGGATGGCCAGCCCTACATTAAAGGGATTCTGTCATGATTTATTGTATTCATTTCTAAATTACACTACTTACACTGCAAATAATTCACTCTACAATATAAAAATTAATTCCTGAACCAGCAAGTGTATTTTTTTTAGTAGTAATATTGGTGTGTAGGCAGCTATCTTAGGTCATTTTGCCTGGTCATGTGCTTTCAGAAAGAGCCAGCACTTTAGGATGGAACTGATTTCTGGTAGGCTGTTGTTTCTCCTACTCGATGTAACTGAAGAAGTCACAGTAGGACATGGATTTTGCTATTGAGTGCTGTTCTTAGATCTACCAGGTAGCTGTTATCTTGTGTGAGGGACTGCTGGGGGGCAAGGGGGGGGTGATATCAGTCCAACTTGCAGTACAGCAGTAAAGATTGACTGAAGTTTATCACAGCACAAGTCACATGACTGGAAGCAGCTGGGAAACTGACCTGACTGTCTAGCCCCATGTCAGATTTCAACATTAAATATAAAAAAATCTGTTTGCTCTTTTGAGAAACGGATTTCAGTGCAGAATTCTGCTGGAGCAGCACTATTAATGGATGTGTTTTTAAAAAAAAAATTTTCCCATGACAGTATCCCTTTAAGCTTCAGCAAGGTAATTCAGAAAACAGACACTTTCAGGGACAGGCAGGCACCACTTGCCAGGGTAGACCGATGACAGGAAAGGGTTTGTGTCGGTTCTGTTGAAGCCTCATTTATGAGGCAGAGTCTGAAGCCTCTGAACTGTCCTTAACATCAGTGCTCTCGGTTGCCTCACTGACTTCACTTACATCCTTACTATCTCCACTGTCTTCTGTGAGGTCCCTTTTGCCGGAATTCCCCATGCATTTCTCATCCCGACAGCAGTCTCCTACATGTCCAGATCGGTTATCAGATTTATTTTCTATGGCGCTCAGTGGGCGGCTCTTCTCTTTTATTTCAAGCTGCTTTCTCAACTGCTTGAAGTATAGAAAACAAAAAAAGTATTTAAGAATAATACATTAAATACATCTGCATATGTCTATGAATAACAGAAAAGTAAACCTAAGGAATCTTTAGCGTAAACATTTTTAGGGCTATGAATGTATAAAAATGTTCAGTTTTAGAAAGGAGAAAAGTTTCCAAGTGGCTCTCTATCCAGCTTTATTTTAGCCACACAACAGTCTATAGACATGGTAGATAAAGCAGCTTGGAGTTGCAATATCCATAGCAGTTTGATGTCCGACATCATGCCTGTCCTTTATTAACAATTTGTGAATGCAATATGTGCTTTAACACTATTAACTCCTTACACTCTCCTCCCCTTCCAACCAGAGACTGGGATCCTATCCTCTCTGGATTTTTACAGGTTTTGTCTCTTTTAAACATGGTATTATTTAAAAAAAATTCCAATATGGGTCAGGTGCATATTAAACTTTTTCATGTGTTCCAGCCTTATTGTGTTTCCTGACTATTACAGTGATTTCATTTATAACACAGCACACATGGGCAGACAAATGAAATAATTGACTATGCCCTTTGTCAAGTGTGATAAAGGGCCTAGTCAAGTATGTGTAATCCACTTCTCAGATATAGACTTTGAAGTTTTTAAGACTTTTGTATAGTTGTAGTTTACTGCTGGCATTCAACTTCCTTCACTGTGTACCTTGAGTTCGATTCCAGCCAGTGAACAATCTGCAAGGTGTTTTTATGTTCTCTCTGTGTTTGCGTGTGTTTTCTCTCACTCCAAAAACACACAGGTAAGTTCACTGGCACGTGCTAAAATTAGTCCTTCTGTATGTGAATGTGATAGAGATGTTAGATTGTAATGATTTATATTCTCTGTAAAGCACTGCAGAAATGTTTTGATGCTATATAAATTTCAGGAAATAAAATAATAGACTGTATCTAACACTATTTTATTCTGCAGTCAATTGCAATTCTTTCTGAAATTTTGGGCAAGGGACATAAATGTTAGATATTATCCAGTTTGGCCATGAACATGGATAGCCCATTTGCGGATGACCCAAATAGGTATATTAAGACGCTTTTGTGTCTGCTGATGTCTGTAGAATTGGAAGACCAGGTTTTCTGTATGAACAGGCTGCAATCGAACTCCACTGATTTTGCAGGATACAAAGCTAATTAGTTCTCATATCGTAAGGCATTAAAAATATTCAAACATGTAACTTTCCCATTAAAGGGTTTGTGACACAATCCAGGTTGAAATTGAACAGTATGACTATCCTTTTAATCACTGAAAGGGGTAATGATCTACATATATATATAATCTATAATAGTTCAGTTTAGTAGAAGAGATAAGTATAGATACCACATCAGCCATTTGAGCAAGGTCTCGTTTCATAGCATACGCATCCTCCCCATCAGCATAATATTTAGGCTCAACCTCACTGATTCTGAGTGGGGGAAAAATCAGAAAACAAAACAAAATAATTCTAGTACAGAGTGTGAAATAATAACATAGGCACATGTTTGGGGTTGTACTTTTTAGTATGTTGTTCATATCTGTTGCCAATATTAATAAAGCTTATGTTACCTTTTAATTTTATTTAAATTTCATTGTCCACTGTGAGATAAGCTGCTTCCAGTGAACTGTCAGTGGAGTAACTGCGACTGTGGGAAGGCCCATACTTGTGAGACCCCCTGCAACAACCCCCCCTCCAGCCTTTCAAAATGCGGGAGGGGAGGTTTGGTGCAGGACCCATGGTGTGGGTGGCAGGGTAGGCCCATGTGTCCCAAGTTATGCCACTGAATTGAGTCACACAAGTGCACATGAAAGCTGTGGACTTGAATTTGTTTTGTTGTCACTCCAAATAAGTTTAGATAACACCCTGTCAAATGATTTTTGACCAATATGTCGATTTCAATATTTTGAAAATCCAAGTGTCAATACAGACTAGTTAAGAGCAAAAACGTATTTGGTGTTTTAACTGCCACCAGTATATTGTTTTCACAAATATCCAAAATACAGAGGAGGCTATAACATTAATAACTTATAACACACCACTGCAAAAAAAATCTTATACAATTCACTAACATACAAGAAAAATGGAAGAATACTTACTGGAAATTTAGAGTGTTCGAATAAAGATGCAGTGCCGCTCGGTTGCTTTAATTAAAACATTAAAAATATACATATAAGAATTTTTTTCTTTAAACAGAACTTTATCTCCACATAATTAACAACTACAAAAATAAAAAAGAAGAAAAAAAATACAAAATGACACAAACCTTTTTCTAACATGCAAAGATACATATTTGGCATTAAAGTTTTCAATCATCGCACGTGAGGCCTGGTCCATTAGCTTCTGTGCAAGGCCAAGCCTTCTGTGAGAGCGTTTCACAGCCTGTACAAATGAAGACATCCTTTTCACAAAAATATGTAACCATTACCATGCACCAGTAACACAAAAACCCATTTTTGTTAATATATATCAATTAAAGTAGCCATTGTGTGCTTTTCTACCAGAGAAGTAATGTGCCCGTGTGGAACATCATCTGGATCTTCTTCCCTGCAAACAGAAGCAAAAATAATAGTAATTTCCATTTCCCAAAATGTTCCTTATTATGAGCTTTCATATTACCATAAAGCTGTGTACAGGTATGGGATCCGTTATCCAGAAAGCTCCGAATTACAGGAAGGCCATCTCCTATAGTCTCCATTTTAATCAAATAATTAAAACAATTTTAAAATGATTACCTTGTTCTCTGTAATAATAAAACAGTACCTTGTACTTGATCCTAACTAAGGTTTTATTAATCCTCATTGTAGGCAAAACAATCTTATTGAGTTCAATATTTAAACCATTTTTAGTAGACTTAAGGAAGGGGATCCAAATTAGACTCCTTATCTGGAAAACCCCAAGTCCCAAGCATTCTGGATAACAGGTCCCTTACCTGTACAACAAAGCCAAGTCCCACACCTATGCCATTCATCGCACTTAATAATCTGTTTTGGAAGAATTCTACTCATCTTCTTGCTCCTCTTTAATCTGTCCTCAAAAAATTGTATCTGTTTGGCATATTTTAAATCTGTATGTTCCATCCATGAAACAATTTCCCAGATTAAAAGGCAGATTCTCAAGACAAAATCGGTTTGTGCCAGGGATTTGGCTGCATTTTATTGAATTGGGAAAAGTGCAAATCTGACATCACCCTCAAAGGGACAAATTTAGCATAAACCCATATAATAAAAGGCACAAAGGTTACCCAGGTGCAGTATCCCAAAGCAAGGACATTTGCTTCTAAGCAGGTGACCAGTAAATGCTTCTTGATAATTGGTTGCTATAAGTGACCAGATCTGTAACAAAGTTTACATCTATGTATACATAAACCTATAACATTTTAAAAATAAATCATATAACGGGAAGCATTCTAATGTCTGTTGGAAAGTTACAGCTTGATCACAGTCTTAGCATTGGTGCCTCAAAGTTCTCGTCTGTAGATGTTCAATAAGTTTTCACTATTATAACAAAAACAAAAATAGTATTTTCTTATAGAATTGCCTATACCAAGCGACCTAAATGAACACCTACAAATATAATCTCCTCCTATGCACAATATTCTTTAGTTCAACTTACATTTTTGCCAGGACGTAGCCAACAATTTTCCCATTTTCATCTTCTGCAATGTAGGACAACTGTGACACAGGAAAACATCAAAATCAAGTTTGTACTGGCACTTCACAAAGGCTGTAAGTAATCTATTTCTGTAGCTGGATGGAATTTAAGTGCATAGTTACATCAGAATTTAAATGCCTAGAACTAATGTTGCATACAAACTGGTTTGTGAAAGAAATGGTACTATTAAACATAAAGAATGTAAGGTTACACAATCCAACATGGATATTACAAGGTGGGGCCCCTCCCAGGTAGGTCTTAGGTATGGTCCTAATCTACCAATATCTATTTAGGAGTTGCCTAAAAAAAAAAAAAAAGAAAAGAGTATAATTTTCTGCCATTCATGAATGGTAAGATGGACTCCAAGTCTTGTTTATTTTCCACAACTTTAGAAGCCCCTTGACCCACCTCCCCCACAAAAAAAACCTGCAGTTATATATATATATATATATATATATCTGCCAAATCATAAGAGAAAAGGATTTCCTAAGGTCATGAACAACTTTGTCTAAGCTCCCCCCGCCTAGCTGCCCCACCGGCAAATGCCCATAACTCTTTATTTACGCCTCTGTGCAGATTCTGTCCAGCGGAGTTCACAGGTGCCATCTTCTTCTCTTTGGTAGCCTTCAGAATGAAGTGGCGCATGCGCAGTTGGAGCAATTTTCTGTTTCGCGACAACTGCACATGCAAAACTCACGAAAATTGCAGAAGCGCCCGGGAACTCCACTGGACAGAATCTGCACGGGGGGGGGGGGGGGGGCAGCTAGGCTGGGAGGGAGGGGGGTCTATGTAGGGTAGGGTTTTTTTTTTTATTAATGGTTTGTTTCTCCTTTAAAAACCCTGTAAATTACATCTTTCTAAACGGTGCTTAGTGATGTAATCGGTTATAATAGGAACTTAGTGATGTCGTTTTGTCACATGACTCACTGAAACTTGTGTATAATAATAAAGTACCCCCTGTTGCAAAATATGAGGATATTAGAAGTTACCTCGGAGTTCCATGACCATATAAAAACACAAGGCCAAAAGCTACACAGCAGCATATTTATATAAACAATAGTAGTGATTTTGAAGCAAACACAGCAGTTTTACGAGTGCAGGGTAACACTGCATTATATTTTTATTACTTTAAAACAATTTCATTTTTTCATGCTACTGTTCCTTTAATAAATAACCCCCTAAAACACTGCTGTGTTCAGTAATGTCATTATATGTGCCTAATCGCATATGTCTTATCCTTGTGTCTTTTACACTAGGGCATTTATTCATGCAATTCCATAAGGTGGCATATTTTATACATTTAATAAAATATTAAGTTAGGTTGAAAAAAAAAAGACAAGCCCATCAAGTAGAACCTTATGTCTTTATGTGACCGATCCAGAGGAAGGCAAAAAACCCCATTTGAAGCCTCTTCAATTTGCATCAGAGGGGGAAAAAGCCCTTCCTGACTCCAAGATGGCCCAATAGGACCAGTCCCTGGATCAACTTGTACGATGCGCTATATTCCATAACCCTGTATTCATTTCACCACACATGAACAAAATGTGCTCTGTGAGGCTACAATTTTAATTTATTGTTACTTTTTATTATCTATGCAGGCCCTCTCCTATTCACATCCCCATGTCTCGTTCAAACCACTGTCTGGTTGCTAGAGTAAATAAGACTGCAGCAACCAGTTAGCTACTGAACAAAAAGCTAAATAACTTAAAAGAAAACATAAAAAATAAGAAATGAAGACCAGTTGCAAATTGTCTCGGAATATCAATGTCTACATCATACTTAAAGTTAATTTAAAAGTGAACTGTGCCTTAAATAAACCCCATTCATTTCTATTGTCTCTGTATTCACATGCTGAACCTGCAAATGCAGGTTTGACACAACATGCGGTGACTATTTTGCATTTGACAGTTCAGTATGGTGTCATGGGTACAGGCACAATAAAAAACAATGGGCTTTGTTAATGCATACAATCCCATGTAGCAAAAAAACATTGAAAGCTACTGCACTTGTATCAGAAAGCCCGTGTAAATGAACCCTAAATTAGTTTCTGCATGAATTATTGGTTCATTTAATTTCTAAGAAGCAGATAAAATATCAAAAAAGTTTACAACACATACACACCTGTGGCCAAGAAAGGCCATGATAAAAGTAATACTTCATCTGGTAATTCTCAGGCAGACACAGCAAGTTACAGTGCTGCATATTCATGAGATCTTCTGGCTGCCAAAAGAGGAAGAGCAGGACATATCAGGAGAATAATGCCAGTGTATTGTACTGACATGAAATAGAAGTGTATGTACGTTCTGATTATAACAACGGTAGGTAAATATTCTAGAATAAATCTGACAGCTCAGTTATGGCAAGAAATAATGCACCCGGTATGGATTAGAAGAAATGGCTTTAACATCTTCAGCACAAAAAAGCTCCCTACCATGAAAGCAGTAAAATAATATTAAAATGTCCTCAATTATTACTATAGTGACTAACCTTAGACTTCCAGATTTTCTGTGGTTTGGTCAAACAGAATTGTTCTGTTATAGACGCTGCTTCTTTAACTTCTGAATTTGCTGAAGGGGACTTCACTAGAAGGGGCAATTTCAGACTAGGCAGACTAGAGCAATCTGTTAGGATAGTTAGAGGGTCTGTAAATAATGTGCCCGTCCCCACTTGAGATGCCAAACAGCCTCAGACTGGCCTGGTCTTTAGATTTTAGCAAATGCTAGAGGGGCTGCTGTAAGATGCCATAGACAATCACTATTTAGTGGGCTGGTGGCGGGCTGTTTGGGCCTCTATTTACTTGGAATGCCAGGTTCTATTTTGACTCCCAGATCAGACCTGGTGCCAAACATTCCCAGATAACACAGTGTGGTCAAAATCGACTAAATGGTAAATTTGGGCCTCCCTCGTAATACCAACTTTGTTAACTCACTTAATTTAAGAGTCAAATGTTACTACTAACTGGATCACATTCACAAACATTAAACAGCAGGGATCAAATAATCTGATCGGATTATACAATCATATCTAACCTGATTGTGTGTTGAAAGGAGTTTCACCATTCCTGTTGCACCCCTACTGATCTCTACATAGTTGCACATAACAACTTCCATAAAAATAACAGGATGCATTTTACTTTGAATGCATTTTAATTTTCATTTTATTATGGCAATTGCTTCCCTTTAGAAATTTGCAGCTTTAACTTAATACATATTGATGGATTTGGACCAACTAAATTAGATCAGCAGAGGTTAAAATGCAATTGACCAGATATATTTCTACTCAATATATTTAAGGTCACAATAACACAATTTCAGAAAGATATACGTGGGTTCTGTGGAAATTTTCTGTTCAGTGCCCTTGTTCGGAGCATTACTTCATATTTTATTTTTTACAATTATACATAGATTTGGGAACTAACATACTGCTTGCTCGAGGGAAACGTGTTCTATTTACTGCAATAACCGTTACTATGGATCCCACACAACAAAAGATACAATCTGTGCAATAATTCATGCCCACATCCTTTAAATTATTGGGGGACGCTTCAATTTTATTTTGTCAGATGCACATAGGCAAAAAAACAGCAGATGTAAGTAACTGGGGAGGAGGATAAAAGAAGTGAAAAGGAATACAGAAGTGTTTGGGAGCGAGAAGGGTGTAAATTGATAGAAAGGGTGATGGAAGTGTGTCTTTAACATCCTGCCTGGAGTCAAAGCAGTGACCTGGTGTTTACATGCTCTCTGCATTGCCTCTACCCTAGCGTTTGAGAGCAAGGGTTTTAGAGCAGGCACATAAGAGAAGAGTGTTGAAGTACACCATTTGTCCAGAACACCTCCCTGTATTATACTTCATGCTGCTACTTTATTCTATTTTTTTTGTACCTTACAGCAGTGCATTGTGGGACGTTCCGCCATGCTTCTTGTTACTACAAGCTAGAGAAGAGATTTGTGCCATATAATAGCCCTACCGACAGAAGCCAAAACTAACGTGAGTGTTCTACCAGCAAGGGCGCCCTGCAATTCTCTGCGTGCCCTCCCAAACCAGTTACTGTCACAGTTATGGATCGTTACCCGTGCGTTCCTGATATTCATGGCGCCGGCTTCTCTGTCACTGTACGTCTACTGCGCAGTCGCAATCCTCGGGTCAGACAATCACCTGACTGCACGCCTGCTCCCTCCTATTGGTTCACCCTCCCTGCCAGACTCCCACATGCTACCTGTTTAGCCTCAGTGAATGCGCATGCGCGTGTGGTAGGCCTGTGACATGGCGGAAAGTAGGAGCCCAGACAGGGGGGCAAAGGAGGATAAGCCGCGGCCCCGAAACATATCCAGAGAAGAGTCTCTGCAGTTGGAAGGCTATAAGCACGCCTGTCATGCGCTGCTGCATGCACCTAGTCAAGCCAAGCTTTTCGACCGTGTCCCTATTAGGCGTGTATTGCTGGTGAGGACGCGAGTACATCATTTGGAGCTGGTGGTGATTGATGGCTGACCCACCTGTTGTGCCATGAGCCCAAGTGTGAAGTGGTTCTTTTGCAGCCAATGCCTAGGCATAAGTTGTTCAAATATGCATGAGACTGAGTTGCCCCAATGACTTCCATATTGCAGCTTGTTTTTTTATATTGGTATATATCATATTATTATTATTAACATGTATTTATATAGCGCCAACATATTGCGTAGCACTGTAAAGTAAATGTGATTATACAACTACATCACATAAATTACATACATAGAATATATGGAGTAACAAACATCACAATCAATACAGGTACAAAAAGGTGAGGAAGGCCCTATGCATAAGCATACAGTCTAAAGGGAAGGGAGCAATACACAAGGTGTGGGAGTGGGCAAGATCGAATTAAGTGGGTGAGAAATGTGGTATTGCGTTTGGTAGTTAAGCAGAGTGAGGGTAGGCTTCTCGAAAGAAGTGCGTTTTCAGAGATTTCTTGAAAGTAGAAAGGTTGGGAGAAAGTCGGACAGACCGTGGGAGAGCGTTCAGAGGAGTGGTGCAGCCCTTGCAAAGTCTTGAATGCGAGCATGTGAGGAGGTAATGAGAGAAGAGTTGAGTAGTAGGTCGGTAGAGGAGCGTAGTAAGCGAGTGGGTGAGTATATAGAGGTGAGTTCAGAGATGTAGGGTGGGGCAGAGTTATGAAGTGCTTTGAAAGTCAGTGTCATTAATTTGAATTTGATTCTGAAAGCTAACGGAAGCCAGTGCAGGGATTGACAGAATGGCGAGGCAGAGGAGGAGCGGTTGCTGAGGTGTATGAGCCTCGCAGCAGTGTTCATTATGGACTGGAGAGGTGACAGTCTCTGGAGGGGGAGGCCAATTAAAAGAGAGTTACAGTAGTCTAGACGTGATATGATGAGAGAGTGAATAAGAATTTTGGCAGCGTCTTGGGTGATAAATGATCGTATTTTGGATATGCTTTTTATGTGCCCACTTATTGTGACCACCTGTACATCAACATATTCTGGGGTGCAACCCACACTTACTTTGTTGGGATTCAAACGTGTGCTAACACAACAGTTGAAGGAGAATTCAACCCGTAATAACCCCCCCCTACCCTGGGTAGACCCTCCTCCCCCCAGCCTACCTGCCCCCCTGGGCAAATGCCCCTAATTTTTACTCACCCCTCCGTGCAGGTTCTGGCCACGGGAGTTCATGGGCGCCATCTTCTTTCTTCGGTCTTTTACGGAACTTTTGGTGCATGCGCAGTTGGAGTTAATTTCCGGTCTCGAACCACTGCGCAGGCGCTGAAAGTCATGCGCAGTTGTTGGGAACGGAAATTTACTCCAACTGCGCATGCGCCGAAAATGCCGTCAATACATGAAGATTACCGGAGAAGAAGAAGATGACTGCCGTGAACTCCGAGGCCTGAATCTGACGTGAGGGGTGAGTAAAAAATTAGGGGCATTTGCCCCGGGGGGGGGGCAGGTAGGCTGGGGGGGTCTACCCAGGGTATGGGGGAGGGGTTTCTTAAAGGGATACTGTCATGGGAAAAAATGTTTTTTTCAAAATTAATCAGTTAATAGTGCTGCTCCAGTAGAATTCTGCACTGAAATCCATTTCTCAAAAGAGCAAACAGATTTTTTATATTAAATTTTGAAATCTGACATGGGACTAGACATTTTGTCAATTTCCCAGCTGCCCCCAGTCATGTGACTTGTGCCTGCACTATAGGAGAGAAATGCTTTCTGGCAGGCTGCTGTTTTTCCTTCTCAGTGTAACTGAAGGTGTCTCAGTGGGACATGGGTTTTTACTATTGAATGCTGTTTTTAGATCTACCAGGCAGCTGTTATCTTGTGATAGGGAGCTGCTATCTGGTTACCTTCCCATTGTGTTTTTGTTTGGCTGCTGGGGGGAAAAAGGGAGGGGGTGATATCACTCCAACTTTCAGTACAGCAGTAAAGAGTGATTGAAGTCTATCAGAGCACAAGTCACATGACTTGGGGCAGCTGGGACTTAACAAAATGAATTAACTGATTCATTTTGAAAAAAATTTTTTTCCTATGACTACATCCCTTTTAAACTATGGGTTGAATTCTCCTTTAAAGGATCAGTAACATATTTAAAAAAAAAAAAAATTGTTAGTATAGAACAAAAAAAAAACTTTTAAATCACTTAGGGGCCGATTTACTAACTTCGAGTGAAGGATTCGAAGTTAAAAAACTTTGAATTTCGAAGTTTTTTTGGGCTACTTCGACCATCGAATGGGCTACTTTGACCTTCGACTACGACTTCGAATCGAAGGATTCGAAGTAAATATCGTACGACTATTCGACCATTCGATAGTCGAAGTATTGTCTCTTTAAAAAAACTTCGACCCCCTAGTTCGCCATCTAAAAGCTACCGAAGTCAATGTTAGCCTATGGGGAAGGTCCCCATAGGCTTGGCTAACTTTTTTTGATCGAAGGATATTCCTTCGATCGTTGGATTTAAATCCTTTGAATCGTTCGATTCGAAGGATTTAATCGTTTGATTCGAAGGAATTATCCTTCGATCGAACTATCTGCGCTAAATCCTTTGACTTCGAAGTCGAAGGATTTTAATTCCTAATCGAATATCGAGGGTTAATTAACCCTCGATATTCGACCCTTAGTGAATCGGCCCCTAAGTCTTTATTGAGAAATAACTTACAGAGACTCTACTTGCGCTCCTCTTCAGAAAAGGCGACACGTGACAATCCATCATGCGGCACTCGTTTTCTCCTCCCTGGCTATTTCCTGTAAGGAAAGCAGGGAGGAGAAATTGCGCGCCGCATGATGGATTTGAAGTAACAACACTGGCTAGCAAAGGACTAACTCGTGTCATCCCATACTGTTCACAAATAGCTTTTGTATTTTCTGTGACTTGCATTATTTATAAATTAGAGTATTCAAAGCCATATTTTATATAGAAAATAATCCAATATACCTAATTTCTGTCTGAAATTTGTATGATTCATATGGAATATGATTATTCTCTTTTTATTGAAACACATTTAAGGTTATGTTTTAATCTATTAAATGATATATAGCATGATAGAATGAGACTTTATATTTTCTACCTGTGTACTGAATAATCCAGTGAACTCAGTGAAAGTTAGTCAGTAACTTAGACTGCTACGCTACCCAAAGGCCTAGCTGAAACCTCTTTTAGCTAATTTCACAGTTTTGTGGGGGTTTTTTGGGCTAAAATCTGCCCTATGTGAGAGCTGAAAGGTGGTATCCATGCCTGTTTGGAACACAGGACGAATGTCAATGGGGGTCATTTATAAACATTGGGCAAATTTGCACATGGGCAGTAACCCATAGCAACCAGTCAGTCATTTGCTTTTATTAGTTAGCTGCAGGTTGAACACTGAAAACTATCATCTGATTGGTTGCCATGGGTAGTATCAGATGTATCAGTACTATCAGATGATAGTTTTCAGTAGCCGAGGATCAAAAAAGTAATTGTGTTTAACATGTCTCTTTAATCAGGCCTTAGGACTCCCTAAACCAAATGCCTTTTGTTTTTGTTCTTTTTCATAAGGCAAACCACCTGGTCAATATGCAGAAAGCATGATCTTTGAATAATACACAAGGTTCAGTGTCTTCTACAGAAAAGCCAACCTTAATTCAGCACTTGCTCTGTTGTTAGAAGATATGTCTAATGATGTTCTAATTTAGTAGGAGCATGCCACAGGTTTTGGTTATCTGTTTAAATTGTGTCACAAACCATATACATTTGCCCACTCTACTAAACCTCAACAATCAAACAGATCTTTGCTTTCATTATTGTTTTATTTAATTCTGCCTTCTACTTCTTTTCACAGATGATGATGCGCTTCGATGGACGCTTGGGATTCCCAGGTGGTTTTGTAGACACTCGAGACATATCTCTGGAAGAAGGTCTGAAACGGGAATTGGAAGAGGAACTGGGTCCTGCTCTCGCAACGGTGGAGGTGACAGAGGACGATTATAGAAGTTCCCAAGTCAGGGAACACCCTCAAAAGTGTGTTACTCACTTCTACATTAAGGAACTGAAACTTGAGGAAATAGAGAGGATTGAAGCTGAGGCCGTGAATGCGAAAGACCATGGATTAGAGGTGTGTGACTGAAAGAACCAACACAGATTATACCGAATCACAGGCAAATTATGTTTTACACTGCCTCACATATGATAATGTCCTTTATTTTCTTGCTTTGTGTACTTATAATAACCAACAGTTACATAAACCACACATGGTCCCAAACAGAATACAGATTACAAGGTACATTATCTTTTTGTGTCTAACATATTCCACTACAGGATTTAAAGGGATCCTGTCATCGGAAAACATGGGTTTTTCAAAACACATCAGCTAATAGTGCTACTCCAGCAGAATTCTGCACTGAAATCCATTTCTCAAAAGAGCAAACAGATTTTTTTATATTCAGTTTTGAAATCTGACATGGGGCTAGACATTTTGTCAATTTCCCAGCTGCCCCCAGTCATGTGACTTGTGCCTGCACTTTAGGAGAGAAATGCTTTCTGGCAGGCTGCTGTTTTTCCTTCTCAAGGTAACTGAATGTGTCTCAGTGGGACATGGGTTTTTACTATTAAGTGCTGTTCTTAGATCTACCAAGCAGCTGTTATCTTGTGTTAGGGAGCTGCTATCTGGTTACCTTCCCATTGTTCTTTTGTTTGGCTGCTGGGGGGAAAAGGGGAGGGGTGATATCACTCTAACTTGCAGTACAGCAGTAAAGAGTGATTGAAGTTTATCAGAGCACAAGACACATGACTTAGGGCAGCTGGGAAATTGACAATATGTCTAGCCCCATGTCAGGTTTCAAAATTGAATATAAAAAAATCTGTTTGCTCTTTTGAGAAATGGATTCCAGTGCAGAATTCTGCTGGAGCAGCACTATTAACTGATTAATTTTGACAGTATCCCTTTAAGGTGGGCAAAACAGGTCAGACTGAGAGGCACATATAATACCATATTAATGTTCTTTGGCTCACTTTACCAATGCAGAACTTTAAATTAGAGAGAGACAGAAAAATGTTGGGAATTCACTGAAATATTTACTAAAAGGGGTTCTTTACGTTCCAATACTTTTTTGGTTCCGTTGTTTTCAGAATTTTTCACCTACTTATGACTTTCTGGATCAGCTCTTGAAGGGGGGGGGGGTCACCAACTCTGTAACTGTTCTAAATTGATATGTTATTTGATATATTGTATTTGTTATCTTTGGCTCTGCTGAGCAGAATCCTAAGAATGCCCATTAAATGCAGCTATTATAATTGATACAATAGTTGCTAATATTCCACAGTTGCTACTGAGAAATGTATCAACTAATGTAGCAAATTGTAACTGGTCAGAATCTTCACCTGGATTACTGAGCTGTCAGACTGATTACACCAGAGACAGGTATGGGACCTACTATACAGAATGTTCGGGACCTGGGGTTTTTCGGATAATGGATCTTTCTGTAATTTGGATCTTCATACCTTAACTTTACAAGAAAATCATGTAAACATTAAATAAACCCAACAGGCTGGTTTTGCTTCCAATACGGATTAATTATACTTTAGTTTGGATCAAGTACAAGCTACTGTATTATTATTATTACAGAAAAAATTTAATTATTTGGATAAAATGGAGTCAATGGGAGGCAGCATTTCTGTAATTCGGAGCTTTCTGGATAATGGGTTTCCGGATAACGGATCCCATACCTGTACTGGGATTATGGTCGCCAATAGATCAATAGCTCAGTCTTATTCAGCTTTTCGTTGTCTGATTTTAATTTCACATGTCACTATCTGTGTGCATATATTGTTATCCTTTATTTCAGATTTAGGATCAACAACCAACAAGTTCCTGCTAAAGGACTGAGCCAGCCCATGCTACACTAATAGACTGGGAAAGACTGACAGTCTTCAGTTTTAATTTATAAACAACTTTAACGCCATTGACATTTTGTAATGAATGTATACTTGAAAATTGCTTAGAATTACATTTCATTTGGGTGCAAAAAACTAAATTATACTAGATCAGTGCAGCTTTGATTTTGTGTTCATTATGTACAGCTATAGATAAATACAGAAGTATTTGTGGTGTTTCCTACCTCCCCCCGCCCCCACAACCGCCAGTGTTCAGAAAAACTAATGAACTTGTTGTTTTTTATGTGCTTTAGGTGATGGGCCTGATCCGTGTGCCCCTGTATACCCTACGGGATCGAGTGGGAGGTCTTCCTGCATTCCTGTGCAACAACTTTATTGGGAACTCTAAAAGTCAACTTCTGTATGCACTACGCTCTTTGAAACTGCTACGGGAGGACCAGATTCAGGAGGTCCTGAAGGCAAGCCATAGACTTCAGTACTGATAACCAGTATGATGTCTTCCAGCTGTTGAAGTGCATGGCTCAAGTACAGACACATGTACATGCTGGTGTGTATATATTATTGTATATAGATAAATTCAGTAATGTCACGCAATTGTGAATTTAATTTGGACAGTCCAACTGCAATTCAGTAGGATGGCCTTTTAAAAACTCCACATAAGCCCAGATGATTAGATAATAGGGCAAAACTTGTCAAACAGGTTATTTTTTTTTATATTCTCATTTTCTCAAGTTTCTCTGCTTAAACGTTTATACTGTATAACTACCTACTGTGAGCAACATTCTTTTGTATCTGTGGGAATATGTAAAAGAATTACAAGAATATTATTTTCTCTTTTGAAATAAAACCAATTTTTGTTTCTAAAACGAATAAAATACTGTAGTACAGAGCTACAGAGAACTGAAAGCAAGGCTCGGTATATTTGAATTTTTTTGGTTATGTGTGTAAGCAAGAAGTCTATATGTGAAAATTTTGTTGAGTGCAACTGTAACACACACTAATTAAAGGGGTGGTTCACCTTTAAAGGACCAGTAACATCAAAAAAATGTTTTAAAAAATTCGTTAGTATACATAGAGAAATAAACACAAAGACAAGTTAAACTTTAAAATCACAAAGCCTTTATTAAGAAATAACTTACTCCACTTCCAGTCGTCTTCAGAAAAGACGACAGGGCGACGATCCATCCTGCGGCGCTCTATTTTTCCTCCCTGGCTATCTCCCATATTCTGCTGACAGCATGTGAAGCTGCTGATCAGGGAGCTCCGGCGGACGCTCCTCTTAAAGCAAATTTTGCAGCCCTAGCAGGTCAACTGACCGTAGTGTTTGCCCCTGGACTTGTCCCCGCACACCACACACTCGATGTACTGCTGCTGAATCTGCCCCGAGCCCTGCTGCCCCTTGTCTCCAGCCGCAACCGGGGTGTATGGGGCTCCAGGCTGACTGGGGGTCTGTGGCGTGTGGGGGACGCCGGCGGAGAACGCTTGTTGTTGCTCCCTGGCCCCTGGGATGGGGCCTCCTGGAAACGGCTCCCAGCAGCAGCCAGCACCACGGCAGAGACAGCCAGCTTCTTCTTCTCCAGGATAAAATCCCCCCAGACCGTGGCCATAAGCTTGCTCTCCAGCACTTTCTGGGCCCGAGATACGGCAATGGCAGTTAGCAGCTGGAGAGATCCACAGGAGGACGTGGCCGGGCGAAATCCGGGAGGCCCCAACACGGGGGTCAGGGAGCAACAACAAGCGATCTCTGCCGCCCCACACGCCGCAGACCTCCAGTCAGCCGGGCCCTCCATCCACCCCAGGCTCGGCCGGAGATGAGGGTTAGCAGGACTTGGTGCAGAGTCAGCAGCAGCACATCGAGTGCGTGGTGTGCGGAGATAAGTCCAGCAGGAAACATTACGGTCAGTTCACCTACGAGGGCTGCAAAAGTTTCTTCAAGAGGAGCATCTGCCGGAGCTCCCTGATCTGCAACTCACATGCTGTCAGTAGAATATGGGCGATAGCCAGGGAGGAGAAATAGAGCGCCGCAGGATGGATCGTCGCCTTTTCTGCAGAGGAGCGGAATTGGAGTTTTAGTAAGTTATTTCTTAATATGGGCTTTGTGATTTTAAAGTTAATTTGTTTTGGTGTTTATTTTTCGATGTATACTATTTTTTTAAAAAAAATTTGATGTTAACTGGTTGGTTGGATGTTAACAGTTAGTATGCTATATAATGTACTATTCTCAGCAACTTTGCAATTGGTTAAAAAACGAATGCTTGTAAGGACACACATTTATTGTTGTTGCTACTTTTTATTACTTGTCTCTCTGTTCAGTTCCTCTCCTTTTCATATTCAAATCAATGAACGGTTGCTAGGGCAATTTGGACCCTAGCAAACAGATTGCTAAACGCAAAAGCTGCTCACTAACAAACTAAACACAAAAACCACAAATAATAAAAAATTAAACACAATTGTAAATTGTCACTCTCTACATCATACTAAAGGTGAATTTAAGGTGAAAGCTCCCAGTTCAGTCGTTTGAGCTGTTCAGTACAGTACAAGTTGAAACACATGGTGCTCAACATAAAAGCCAAAGGTTCCCAAAAACTGTAATAAATGTGATTGCACATTTATTTTAACCCTGAGAAAGTTAGTTTAGCTTACAAAACACATAGGTTTATATCATCTTTCCAATGAACAAGCCAGCTTACTAACATGAGGACCATACATGAAACTGCAGATATAGGGATTCCTTTCAAACAATCAGACACCAGAGATGGTAGAATTCTGAGAGGCTTTCGTTGTCTGGCATATTGTTAGTGCTAGTTAGGTATCTATGTTTTTATTAAACTTGTTTTATAGAATCACACTATGGTTTTGCATCCCTCTGTTTTAGATTCAGAAAACTGTACCTATCTTAATAGACGTCAAGACAGCTAAGAATTGTCTGTGCTTTTTCTTTAGTTAGTAGGAACATTTCTGCAAATAAGGTGCATTTTTCCCTACTGCATGACACTTATATAGGAGTGTTATATTGAGTTATGCAATGCTAATTATTCAGTGCTAATAAATACATTGTTCAGTATGATAATGAATTTTGGTACTTTTCTCTTACCCAGGCCACTGCAAAGCAGCTAAAACACTAAACAGACTTTTCTTTTAGATTGATGTTTATTTTTAGAATGATGTAATTATATTATGAACAGTAAATTAAACAGCTTATTAAAATAACCAGAACATAGGACAGGTAGTTATATATTTTTTTTTAATATAAGTTGAAAAGATTTCTGGTTTTGACTGATTAGCTTGTTAGTTGTCGATGAATGAAGTGGATTAGAATGTCAGCAACAAAATGATTCATGGCTTGGCCTTATAAATCCATAAAGCAATGCCCAGTAAACACCTAAGGCGCAGATTTCAGGTTTTGTTTTTTGCATCCAGAAGCTGGGAGAGTATCTCCTCACACATATAGAGGCACCTTGGAACATGGAAACATCCTGTAAGAAAGAGAATTTACCATGCATGTTAACTACAAGCCAAAACCATTTCTATTCAGAACTATCATTGGGATGGCAAGGGAAAAGCACGGACCCCATTCTTTGCAGGGGGCAAAGTGTTTCTTGTTCTTTGCCTAAGGGGATTGCTGTTTTCTTTTAAAATAGAATTCAAAGAACTGCACCTTGCTCTAAATACAACACTGGGACATTTCATCCAGAACAACAGCAGAGAGCAGGCAATGGCTCAGATGTAAGGACTCTTTCCTGTAGGACAATAATGACAAGGCAAGATTTCTATTCCCCATTGCTCGCACCCACCCCTCACAAAGTCGGCACTTCCCATCCCCCCCCTGCTAGCACTCTGACTGCCTCACCGAACCCCCTCTGCTGCTGCTGACCGCCTGGACTGGCAGATTCTCAGATGGCCAGCCACATCTTTGCTGCCCTAGGCCCGGGCCTTTGTGGATTATTTAGGTGAGCATTTATTTTGGTCCCATTCTAATTAGTTGGTGGGTCCGACCAGTTGAGTGCACAAGTAGACCATGGACTAAGAACCTGTTCCCTCACTGGGAGAGTGCCAAACTAACTATTATGTGGCCCCATAATAGCTATATACCGTATTGTAGAGCTGCATCCCACTCACCTTTAAATGGTCCACCTTTGATGGTAAGGGCCACATTACCTTCTCTGTTTAGGTAACCAAACCATTCCCCCTGTTCTGGGTCTGAAAACTGAAGAACAGGAAGGATGAATATAAATATTATAGGTGACATATAAAGCATTGTGTCTAAGAACAAAGAAAATAATACCTACACTACCCAGAATTTTACTGCCTTTTCATCTGACGTAGGTTATTGGACTCCTATAGTTTTTTTTTCAGACCATAGACTGCCAATCCCTGGTCTGATGTCTATATAAAAAGGGGATTTTTATTTCTAAATCATTCAGTTCACCTTTGAATATGGCACAGCTCATGTATGTGCTTTTAAAGGTGGCCAACTTGGCTCATATTAAAAATCAAGTTGTTAATATGATGACCATGCAAATCTCTTTGGACTAAGATGCCACAGACTCACAGCTCAGTCAACAAATGCTAACTGGACTGTGGTTCCATACTTCATAATTACTTCTTCTGAAATTAATTTGAAGGTGTTCATTCCATTGTTCCTTAGATACCCTGAAACCAATTTCTGATACCACTGAATCAGCCATGTCCTTCACTAAGCCCCCATCCCACGGCGCTGAGCCAGTAATGTTTTGGGCAGTGAGTTTGATCCTAGGACATCCTAAGACCAGTGTAACAAGACATGAATGTAAAACCCCTTATGTCCCTACTGACCCGGCTGAATACATATTCGCAGACTTTTTCAAAATGCTCCAGAAGCCGTTGGTCTCCAGTCTTTTGATAGGCCAGAAGAAAGGCAATAAGTGCTTCCGTGTGTGGCCACCACAGCTTCATGTTCCACTCCAGCTGAGATAAATGCAAAGATTCTTAAAACGTCATGTTCCCAAATATGTTGGTCCATTCAAACAGCTTTAGACACAGCACAGAAGGAGACTATATACAGTATTGTACATAGCACCACATATGTATATACCACTTACTTTTGAAAGTGCAACCCTTTGCCATTTTTCAAAATACAAAAAACTTAATAATATATGATTAAAACATTATTTCCAGTACAGTTAAGTTTTGTCTTTTGCTGTTGCAATAACAATGGTTTGTATTTTAGTATTCTCAACACAAACAGACAAAACAGGACCATTATAGTCCTAGGAGAAAACCTCAACTCTTACTTATGTAATTGTCCATATTAAGCTACATATCCATATTATAGATGATAAAAAAAGACAAAATGTATTTTAAATTGTCATTGAGCAAAATGCAAATCATTTCTCTTTGTGAGGAACACCCCAATGGTATTCTTTCACTCAAATTATCTATACAGAACCAAATAAAAAACACTGCATGGCCAGTAATATGACTGACCAGTAATAGGATAACTATGTATAAATACTTTATATAAGGGGATCATATAATAATCTCTCTAATGCTTTATTTACCAGTAGGTCTTTCCACACGTTGCAAAGTCACCCATTCCGATTAGAAGAAAGGAGGTTCCATCTAAATATTTGGAAGGGTTTTTTTACATTGAGAGCTGTGAAGATGTGGAATTCTCTCCCTGATTTAGTCGTACAGGCTGATACATTAGACAGTTTTAAGAAGGGGTTGGATGGCATTTTAGCAAAGGAGGGAATACAGGGTTATGGAAGCTCATAGTACAAGTTGATCCAGGGACTGGTCCGATTGCCATCTTGGAGTCAGGAAGAAATTTTTCCCCCTCTGAGGAAAGAGGCTTCAGATGTGGATTTTTGCATTCCTCTGGATCAACTAGCAGTTAGCAGGTTAAAATAGAGTTAAAAGGTTGAACTTGATGGGTGTGTGTCTTTTTTTCAACCTAACTTACTATGTTACCATAGTGAAAAATCATAGTTGGTGCAAATATCATCACTTTACTTTCATATCCAGTTCAAAGACATTTACCTGTGTAGGGCAGTGTCCATCAACATCTTGAAAAGAAAAGAGACCCCCATACTCCTGGTCCCACCCCAAAAGAAAAGGAAGCATTACAAATTTCTCCACTGCTGTTTGCACCAAGCTATCGTCAGAGTGAGCAATGGCATGCTGCAGCAGAAACCAACCTGCTTCAATTGCGTGACCTGAGAAGGAAAACAAATGAGTACACCAGAGTAAAACAAAGGAGAATTCAGACTGTAGGGGAGAAAATAAGTATGGGTGGGTCCCCGAATGATCCCAAATGCCATTACATGCATAGAAAAAAACATGACCTTCCAAAAGGTATTGAAGTATCTTCTATGAGTGCTAGTTAACTAGTTATGCCACTGGAATAAGCTCATCACAAGGATAGTGTTGCAGTGTAATAGAAGGACAATGCAGTACCTGGGTTCTGATGTCTCCCAAGGCAGCCTGGAAGCTCCTGTCCCTGTTCAGATACATTCTCCAAAATAGCTTTTCCATCTCGCTAAAAGAGTGCAGGAAGGTCAGGGTGAATCCAGTAAACTGATATGTTATAACTAGGCAATTATCTGTATATTCTGGCAATCACCAGAAAGGCTGCTGTAAGTTACCATAGACTCTTCTTACTGGGCCTCGTGTTGGCTTTTTGATGCTCAGTATACTTGAAATGCCAGGGCCTATTTTCAGTCTCAGTCTGAACATGGTGTTGCTCATTCAATGGCAACTTAGTGCAATGATAAACAAATGTCTATCTGATTAGCCCAAAGTTGCCCCAAGATTTAAAAACAATACTTTATTATGCAGTTTGGCCACACAAATAATCACTAATAGGTTAACGGTTTAGTGCACTTGGGACAAAGTCGCAGATGGTAAGATAATAAAGCTTGGTGGCTATTAGGAATTGGTGTAGGGTACAGGTCTCACTAAGTAGGTTTAGCAGTGTGGCCGTAAGGGGGTTCTAAGCGTAGAACATTAAAGGGCCCTGTCATTTTTGAGGACTTTAAAGGACAATTATACCTTCAGTACAAACAGATAATTTGAATTGTAATAAGTGACCTGACCTATTAAATAATCTCACCATATTGGTATATAATTTTCATTTAATATATAGATGCACACTGGGGATTCCAAAAAATGTTAAAAAAATCTTCACTTTTATTACATTATGTTAAAAGAAGACAGTCCTTTAAAGACTTTAAAAGATAACTATTACCTTCAGAACAAACAAGGAAAAGTTGTGCTCCCCACTAATTTTTAAAACCATTAGGCGGGGGTGCAATGAAGCTGTGACCACAAAATAGACAAATACAAGAGGTCCTCTGCACTCAACCTATTATCAATATATTTAAGACATTTTGTGCATATATATATATATATATATATATATATATATATATATATATATATTATATATATATATATATAAATATATATATATATATATAGTCCAAAAATAAAAGGAAGCACTCACGGCATAAAGGTTGTTAGAAGTCCTTTACTGAATCATATAAACATCTACGCGTTTCGGTACCTCATGTCTCACTATATTTATTTAATTTCAATTTAAAGGGTAAGTTGCTCTCAATTATAAAATATTTATTATAAATATAAGTAATTAAGAACTAGAAATAATTGATAATGGATTGAATCCCTTGTCTTAACCATGGGTTGCGATGTTTTTTGCATATTGGCTCTAACATGATGATCAGGTAAATTATAGCTATAATTGAGAGCAACTTACCCTTTAAATTGAAATTAAATAAATATAGTGTTTAAAATTAAAATTTGGTTGACAAAGGAATGGAGTCTGTTTAATCTAGTTATAAATTGTCTAGATTTGAACCATCCATTTGTTTTGCGGAAACATGTGGAGTTTCCATACAGATGTAGTTGAGATTGGTTTTATCCATGGTTTTAGAATTTTTAGGGAGGATTAATGTTCACTTTTATTGTCTGATGCACTATATTTATTGCACTCGATCACTTTAGCATACTGAAGTGACAATATTTTGTCACAGTTGATTTTGATCCACACTTGACACACAACATAATCAGTATCATCGCTATGTAACTTTATTCATAGCAACCATGGATTCCATTAAATGGACACATTCATTTTGAATGCACTTGTTGTTCTATGTAAAACATGCTCTTACCAAGTTTATCAGCATGAGGTCGACTAATTGTGCACTTTTTACACCTGATGTATAACTCATTAATGATGCACGCTGTGAAGGGAGGGTCTGATGTGGGTGGGGGGTATTTAGGTTCACTTGGTATTTGAAACATTCACATCCTGATGACGGTCCCTTGAGGTACCGAAACGCGTAGATGTTTATATGATTCAGTAAAGGACTTCTAACAACCTTTATGCCGTGAGTGCTTCCTTTTATTTTTGGACTTTATATTGAATTGGGGTTAGCAATATATATATAGATAGATAGAATCAAAAAGGTAGCTTGCACTCACAGGTCCTATGAAAGGTTTATAGGTGTTTATTTAGTCAAAAAGAACAGCTAACGTTTCAGCTAGCACTCTAGCCTTTTTCAAAGTGAAAGGCTAGAGTGCTAGCCGAAACGCTAGCTGTGAGTGCGAGCTACCTTTTTGATTCTACACTTACTCATTGGGCTTATTGCACCCAGGCAACGTTCACCATTTGATGAGTTGTGCTGGCTTCCAACAACTATATATCATATATATCATACAGACCAGGGGGTGGTATGTAAAATGGCAGTTTTCTGTTTAGGACTATTCAATGCCATAAACTGCTAGGAAAGAATCATTTTGATTTTGATGCAGTAGTGTGCTGTTTAATGCAATATATTTTTATACTTGCAATGTTCAGGGGTATAGTTTTCCTTTAAAACAATATTGGAAAAGATTGTAAAGGGCTACTGATATCATCTGCCAGAATGATAAATATTGTGGGAAGTTTCTCTATATTGGGCTGGGGGCTCTCTTTTGCTTAAACAGATATGTATATATACATTAATGCATAGGTACCTGCAGATGCTGCAGGATCATCTTCACACTCCATGTTCCTACTTCTTCATATTTTTTGGCCATCTCTTCATCCCCCTCACACAGTTGACTCACCAAGTTCAGTAGCATCATTGGCACTGCCATGGCATTTACTTGAGCAGCGCCAGGCAACTCTACTCTCCCCAAACCTGATGGATCCACTCGCACCCAATGAACAATCTGAACCATCATCTCATGTGCTGCTTTCTGTTACAGTCAATATAAAAGGGCAGTTACTATGACTGAAAACAAAAATATATATTTGTTTATTAACCACGTTTAAAAAAGCACGACAATGCTTGTTTTTTAAGTACAATATAAAGAACAGTAAAGAACTCTAGGTAATGCACTGACCACATTGAAAAATGAAAAAAATAATCAACTTCTTGAAGTTTGGGGGCCCTATGATTTTGCTCTGGGGCCTAGTAGTTTAGGCATTTTCCCCCATATGTAATAAAAGGTACAAACAGGTGACAATTAAATTCTACCTGCTGATTGGTTGCTATGGGTTACTGCTCCAGGGCAAACTTAGTGTCTTTTATTACATAACCCTGGTCCCTTATAGTGTTATAAACACTAAAGTATCTAAATATTTTGCATATAGATAGTAACATTTTTATTGTTTATTTATTTTATTTGTATTATTGTTTAAAGAGTGCAAGCATGAAATGTAAATACATGAAACCACTGTTGGAGTGGTACCGCGGAGACATGGGGAGGGGGTTGGAGCTTCATGAAATCATGACACCTCCTAGCACCTACTATATTTGGCACCTCCCTGACAAGATGGTGCACCACATCTATCTTTCACCTTGTACCGCTCCTCGTGTGTAGTTCTCCAGAGTTCATCCATGGCCATAACATAGAAACACTCACTAAAGATGGTGCGCTGAATTTTCACTGCTTGCCCATTCCTTGTCACCACAAAGGCACATTTCAGAGAATGAGCACTGGGGCAAGCATAAGACAATAGAAACTCACCACCTACCAAAAAGGAGAGATTGTAGATGTAAACGAGGTAGATAACTTTATGCTCAAAATTATGTAAACAGTGTCTATTTTTTTTTTCATTAAAATAAGCAGTATTGCAGCCAGCCTACATTTCATTGATGGCTAATAGTTTTGTGCATTATATCTCATAGTTTATTGAACAAAATTATGAGGCGAGTTGCCTCAGATGGCAGCGTCCCACTAGGTACCAGGGGCAGCAAAAATGCTGCTCCTGGTACTTTAAGAGCGTATTTCCGGTGATGGGGGGGGGCAACAGCAACTGCTGCTGCCTCAGGTGGTGGAGGGGCCAGGATCGCCCCTGCATACACTCTTAGGGCTCTTACTCACTGGCGTTTTGACCTGCGCTCCCCTGCGTTCCGTTTTTTGGCGTTTAGCCGCAGGGGAGCGCAGGAATAGACGCAAGTCATTATTTCAAATGGGGCTGTACTCACTCAGGCGCGTGTAGGCGCCGAACGCAGGAAAAATGCAGCATGTTGCGTCTGAACCTGCGTTCGGCGCCTACACGTGCCTGAGTGAGTACAGCCCCATTTGAAATAATATTTAGAAATCCCAAAACTCACCTGCTATAGCAGCACTAAGTATCTCCTGCTGATGAAATCTGGGCACTTTCCTATAAAGGCGGCAGTACATCCAAACCTAGAAACAAAATGAGACTGAAGAGACACAATATAACTACAGAGCAAAGAAAGTAGTTATGTTACACCCAATGTAGGAAAGGAGTTAAAGCATGATAACATAAAGGGGGATAAAAACTCACAGGCAGCTGGACTCAGCCATGAAAACGTTATACACTAATGACAGGAAAATTAAGTCCTTTGTGAAAATACCAATTTATTTTACATTTATAGATTATGGTTTGGAACTGGTTTGGAGTTTGGAATTGGCAACATCAAGCACCATGTAGGCCACAATGGCTTAGGGTTACAGAAATCTGGGATGGCATGCCAACCATTTCCACTTTTCTGGAAAAAAAATACCGGCCTTCCTATTTATTTATCTTTTTTCCCCTATTAATAACATTGGGATCAACCATCATTTTTACCAGCCGGGCTGGTAAAATGCCGGCCAGGTGGCAATCCTAACCACTGGCCACAGCTGCACTGTGTCGAAGACATTTAAATCTCCAGCCTGCCCAGTCCCCAGTGTAGAAAATCATATAGGAGTGGGTGGTGGTACTGGTGGTACTGGTGGTTGGAGGGTGGTGTGAGCAGCCTGGGTAAGTGCGAGCTGGGTGGCAGTGGGGATGCGAGCAGCAGGGGGGGCCTAAAGGCACAATGATTTTAAATCCAGCCCTGGCACCATGAAGGGACCAGCAAAACATCTTAACCTAGAGTAAATGTGCCTTGTCTGGTCTGGAATGTGTTACATAGGAATACAGAGATCTGGCAGGGAATGGGCTACACAGTGATGCAGTTCAGTCCTCTGATAAGCAATGAGTTGCATACATATGCTCTGTAGTCATACTACCTGTCGTCCTTGCAGCCAGATGTACTTGAGGTCATCATAAACAGCTCCATCCTGAGCCAGACATGTGAAGAAACCACTAGATATACAGTATAAAATAAGCAGAGTAAGCCAGAGCAGAGAATGGTGAAGAACAGATGTTGAAGGGTATAGTCTAGTGCCGCTTTCAGTGGGATACAGGTGATGCAGTTATAGGGGATCCTGTAATTAATGGGACCCTGAAACCCAAAATTTCTGTGATCAGTTCCCAGTAAGAGACAAAGCTGGGAATTGTAGCTCAGCAATATCACTGGGTTAGAAACTATATGAAACCAAAAAAAACGTGGAAGGTGAGCAACTCCTTTAAATACATCGTACAACATGGTGTATACATAAATGGATGGAACAGACTTTCATACCTTGCTTTCCCCTTTTAAGCAGGGCTGAGCTGACATGTTTAGCCCTGAATTAAGTATATTTCATTGTCACTCTAATAGAGGAAGGTTGGCATGTTTAGTGTATGTGCTGATCACTGTATTTTCACATATTCTAGATCTACAAGAAGTGTCATTTACCTGAATAGCTTATAATCAAAGTTATAAAAATGACATTAATATAATGTTTCTGAAGCTTCCTTACCCATAATCCTTGTCCATTGAATGCTGTGTCCAAAACCCCATTACCCTATCCAGCTCCTTTCCCATCTGCTCTCTCCATTTTTCCAGGCGCTCTCTTTCAGTCATTCTTCCTTTATCCTGGTCTGCTTCCCAATATATTCCACTGAATTATGTCTTTTCAGGGCTGGATGTTTCTGCTTTCAGAAGCTGTGCTGCCTTCCAGCCATTCTCACTCAGCAGCACGAGACACGTCTCTCTCTTCCTCTTCCCTCTCTATCTTTTGCTTGGCTGCTTCCCCCTGTTTACTTGGAGAGCAGCTGAGTCAGGAAACCAGATGGACCAGAGTCAGTCAGCTGACTTTGGGTCATATGACAAATCTAAATCAAATATTCACAGAATGTTCTCTGAATCAGCTGGGTGAATAAAGGCAATGCTGGGCAAATGTTACCTTTACAGAAATCGAGACTAGCCATTAATAAACTTGAACAGATTAACCTTTTGAATACAGGTATGGCATCCATTATCAAGAATGCTCCAAATGATGGGAAGGCGATCTCCAGCAATTAATTCAAATTCTGTAATAATAAATCATTACCTTGAATTTCATCCAAACTAAGATTTAATTAATCCTAATTGGAGGCAAAACAAGCCTATTAATATACAGTATCTAATGTTAAAATAATTTTTAGTAGATTTAAGGTATGGAGATCCAAATTATGGAAAGATCCGTTATCTGGTATACCCCAGGTTCCAAGTATTATTGATAGCAGATCCCATACCTGCATTTCTATTTTTTAATATAAACTCCAGACTTCAGTGTTTGGCGGGAATCTGGGAAGGTTGTAGTTCAGCAACATACAGACAGATGCAAGTTAGACAGTCACAAATACTGATACTATTTTACATTTACATTCAGTTTAGCACTGGCTACATAGTTACATAGTTCAATCGGGTTTAAAAGACAAACTCCATCAAGTTCTACACCTCAAAGTTAAACCCAGCATCCATAAACAAACCCAGGGTCAGACTGAGGGGCCTGGGGCCCACCGAGGCTGCTGTCCAGGGCCCCCTCCACCCCCCTGCCGTGTCACCGGCGCGCCGTTACCACTCAGCGTGTAAAAAATTTGATGGGCTCATGTGGGCCCTGCCAGCCCAGATCCGCACCCAACTTCTTTGTGCCGCAACCTCCCTTTGTCGGACGGTCGCAGAAAAAAAATTGCGCAGCTCAGCAAGGGAGGCAGGAGGAGGGCCCCTGGGACAGCAGCCCGACCCTATTTGAAGGGGTGTCCTCTGGTGCAGTGATCCTCTTCATGGGTAAAAAGGTCCCCTGCTATTTGTCTGTAATGTCCTGTAATGTCTCTTTTTTCCAGAGAAAACAACTCCAACCATGACAGTCTACCCTCATAATTTAAGTCTTCCATCCCTCTAACCAGTTTAGTTGCACGCCTCTGCACTCTCTCCAGCTCATTTATATCCCTCTTAAGGAATGGAGTCCAATACTACACTGCATACTCCAGATGAGGCCTTATCAGGGACCTATAAAGAGGCATAATTATGATTTTATCCCTTAATTTTATGGCTACTAAAGCAAATGCAAATGCTTAGTAGCCATAGAATGACACTGCCCAGAATTACTGATGAAGGGCCATGCGGTCCCAAAACATTTGATCTGTTGAACTGTGTCAAGAGCACCATGGAATAAAGCTTGGGATCACCCCGTTTGTTGCATAAAAAGTTATCGGCTTTTCATTTATTACTGCCCAGAATTAGACAACATGTTATCTACAAAAACCGCTAGATCCTTGTTTCCTTCTCGGGTAAGAAAAACTCCCAACACATTGCCATTTAGTGGATTCATATAATATTTGCCAAAGTGCTTAACCTTGCATTTATCAACATTGAACCTTATTTTCCAGTTTGCTGCCCAGTTTTCCAACAAATCACTCAAAGTGGCAGCATCCTGCATGGAACCTATAGTTCTGCACAATTTAGTATCATCTGCAAAAATAGAAACAGTAATTTCAATGCCCGCCTCCAGGTCATTAATAAACAAGTTGAAAAGCAAGAGACCTAGTACAGAACCCTGCAGTACCCCACTAACAACACTGGTCCAATTAGAAAATGTTCCATTTTGTGATTTATCTTTTAGCCAGTTCTCTATACAGATACAAATACTATGTTAAAGGCTAACATTCCTTAATTTAACCAGTAACCTTCTGTGTGGCCCACTTATGTCTCCCTGCTCCCCAGCCGCTCCCACCGGGTAGGTAACATTGCAGCTGCAGAGGGGGGATGTCTTAATGCCACAGAGGAAGAAGAACCTGCATTCCGCCCCCCCCCCCTGCAACCGCGGGTTCTGCCACTTCCTCTACACCAGGGTTCCCCAACCCTTTTTTACCCATAAGCCACATTCAGATGTAAAAAGAGCTGGGGAGCAGTACAAGCATAAAGAATGTTAATGGGTTGTGCAAAATAAGGGCTGTGATTGGCTATTTAGTAGCCCCTATGTGGAATGGCAACTACAATAGGCTCTGTTTGGCAGTACACTTGGTTTTTATGCAACCAAAACTTGCCTCCAACCCAAGAATCCAAAAATAAACACCTGCTCCACTGGGAACAACATCCAAGGGGTGGCTCACAAGCCACTGGTTGGGGTTAACTGCTCTACAGTAACGCCACTGTTTTGAGTGATGCAGTTTGAGGGTCTATGCTGAAATACATACAGCCACACATGGAATTTTTCTTAAAACATTTTAAAGGCATATGTGTAACTATTATGCAGTGTCTTAAAATGAAGATATGCAGTCATTTCAACTTCAGTTTTACTACAGTTTCTATATTTCCACCTCAGTGCGCACCTGCCCAACAGTGCGCACATAATAATTTTTCCATCCTACATGGCTAATGGCAGCACAGAAACATTTGCACACATTCATAGTGTGGATTTTCTTACTCTTTATAATAAGAGCTCTCCTACTGTATATGTAGTAGTCACTTTGAACAAATTATTGCATGGCAGTTTGGAAGGACAAGCAACCATCCAGCTCATTATTTTCATGAGCATTTGCCCACCAGAGGTCATTGTTTCATAAGTGAAAAGATGAGATTATAATTTCACAGTCATAGCACAATGTGATTTATAAGATTTACAGTAAAATAGTGTAAACCAAGTTCCTTTAATCCCTTCTGTGTGCATTCCATCAGAAACATGACACCAGGGCCTTTTTAATTAAAAGTAAAAACACACAGGTTTTTGCTCAAATATGCCAGTGAAAATACGCTTTTATACAGAAAAGTTTTGAGAAGGAAGGGTTAATAACAAACAATTTAATAACAGAAAAAAATTACTAAATAGTCCATGTGTGATAAATAATGGGCCTATTTGCAGCAGCAAAACTGTATACAGAAACATAGCTAGGTACCTGGTTATGTGCTAGGGGTAAGGTTGGAGAGAGACGGGAAGCAAAGTGTAGTTCCTATGTAGGGTCAATTCATATAGTCCTAGATTTGTTTACCAAAGAAGGAATTCATTAGTGATGGCCTGGCTTAAGGGCAAGTCAACCCCCCAAAAAAATTGCCTAATAAAAGAAAACATAATTCTAATCAACTTACAAATATACAATACATTTATATTGTAATTGTAAAAAAAAAAAAAAACAATTGCTTGAAAGCATTTGCTTAACTCTTGGTTGTTACTTTTAAAACAATGTTGCAAAATTCTTAGTTCCCCCCAGCTGCTTTGTCTTATATGGTATCAACAGTCTGAGCCACCAGGAGAGTATAGAAAGGGACAAACAAACACTGCTTTCAATAGCAAAACATATACAAATAACTTAAAAACCATGAAAAATCTTAATGAATGTATATCGCAAAGTTGCTTAGAATTATTTTTTTCTATTATTAGACGAAAAATAATTTAGAGAAAAATTGTAATTAATTTATATTGTACATTTTATAGACAAAAATAGTTTTTTGGGTTGACATTCCCTTTAAGCAAAGCTTCAGGGTAGCATGAGGCCACAGTAAAAATAATGCTTGATATCAATGTTATTAATAGGGCAAAAAGATAAAAATATAGAAAGGATGGTATTTTTGGTTGATTTTGCATATAATGGTACAGATATAACATGTAGGATAGGAGTTTTAGTATTTGTGGATCAAAGAGAAATAATACATCCTGTTCAGGGAAGTGTCTGCAAGGGCTCCAGTCCCATTTCTCCTCTTTGTCACATAGAAGAGCCTGCTCCATGTGTCCACGGAAGGTAAGTTCATATGATGTGGGAAGGAGTGATACACATTCAGTGTACTGATTCTGGGGGGCTTTGCAGGTTCCTTGGGGTGGCTTTTCGGAGATTGTCCCTGACACGCAGAAACTCATGGACCCCTGACAGATCATTCTTGACTATTTTCTGTTCTTTCTATAAAAAGACAAGCAGGTTAAGGATAGAGGAAAGGTTTATAATAACATCTGACAAATCTGTCCACAGACCCCCATAGAGAGTACATTAGGCAGGAATGGAGAAATTTGTAGTCATTTTACTCTGGAGTAAACAATCAGTAATTCAAAGAAAACTGACTAATGAAAGCAAAACTCTATTCATTATTCCTAAGTAATATTTACACTTGAGATGTTGCAGTGAAGATACTGCTAGAATTAAGGTTGCTTTCCTATCTCTTCCCTAGTAATATTAGCGTAATTTTTACCAGCTAATAAGTACATGCAAGGTGGTATCTATAATGTGCATTCAGGCCTGTACCAGTGGTGTAGGGTGGTTTCTATTCGAGTCAATGGGAGGCAGCTTAGACAGTTTCATAATCCATAATCATCAACAATTCAAAATCCATCAGCATCAACAAAAAATCAAATTTTTACTTTAATGAAAAATAAACTTATGTCCAGTATACTTTAATTTAAAAATGTCTACTTTTTTTTTAAGAAAGCTGACTGTATGCAGTGAAATCCTCCCTTCATTTACTTGCTTTGTCTGCTGTGGATAGGAAACGTCAGGCTGTCCCTAATTGCTCTGCAGGGAAATGATCATACTTTCGAACAGTAGGGGAAGATCCTCCCACCATACTTCACAGCCGTGCAGAACTCCAGCAGCTTTGTTTCCCTGTAAAGCAGTCGGCGAATGTGTACAAATTTGTATTGGATTTTATTTTTGCCTTTACATCCCCTTTAATGTTTCCAACACCATGACAAATATCATGGAGCCAAATTTAAACAGATAAAATGGGATTCTCATTTAAGGATTATTTTGCGGCAGCCATTGGTTCTGCAGAGTTGGAGAAAGTTCGTATTAAATCCACATTAGATTACATGACAACACAGGACCCAGTGCAGTCTACATATTATGATTATTAATCAGCCTTGCTGTTTCAGCTTCTAGCAGATATTATTTGACTTTTTTTGTTGTTTTGATAATTTATAACGATTCCTAAGCAGTAAGTTCATGTTTAAGTTTAGTATACAAAATACAGCATCTCTAGCATTATTAAGTCAGTCCATGTATAGGACAGATTTCAGGTTGTAGGGCATTTTCAGACAAAAATCCTCTGTGTCCTCATACAGGTGAATTAAATCTTTTGCCAATGCTTATGATATGGGACTGAATCAGCTATTTCTCCGCCAGTGAAAAATCATTGGTGAAGAAACTGTTAAAGGGATACTGTCATGGGAAAAACATTTTTTTTCAAAACAAATCAGTTAATAGTGCTGCTCCAGCAGAATTCTGCACTGAAATCCATTTCTCAAAAGAGCAAACAGATTTTTTTATATTCAATTTTGAAATCTGACATGGGGCTAGACATTTTGTCAATTTCCCAGCTGCCCCTGGTCATGTGACTTGTGCCTGCACTTCAGGAGAGAAATACTTTCTGGCAGGCTGCTGTTTCTCCTTCTCAATGTAACTGAAGGAGTCTCAGTGGGACATGGGTTTTTACTATTGAGTGCTGTTCTTAGATCTACCAGGCAGCTGTTATCTTGTGTTAGGGAGCTGCTATCTCGTTACCTTCCCACTGTTCTTTTGTTTGGCTGCTGGGGGAAAAAAGGGAGGGGTGATATCACTCCAACTTGCAGTACAGCAGTAAAGAGTGATTGAAGTTTATCAGAGCACAAGTCACATGACTTGGGGCAGCTGGGAAATTGTCAAAATGTCTAGCCCCATGTCAGATTTCAAAATTGAATATAAAAAAATCTGTTTGCTCTTTTGAGAAATGGATTTCAGTGCAGAATTCTGCTGGAGCAGCACTATTAACTGATTCATTTTGAAAAAAAAAAATTTTCCCATGACAGTATCCCTTTAAAGTAACATTAGACTTAGCCTACCCAAACAAAAAAATCACCCTCCGCCTATGTGTAGATAATTGGCTTCACTTGCTGTTAACAAATAGTCACTGAAAATACTGGATAGCTGTGGGTAAAATCAGATTTGTGTTAAAACAATGGAATGAATACAGATGTGCCTTGGTGGCAAGCTGCCCCTAAAATTTTGTGAGCTTCCCACGCATCATGGTCTAGTTTTCAGAATGAAGAGCATAGGTAAAATGATTCTTGGCCATTTATATCTTCCATCTTTTCTTAAAGGAGTTATTCACCTTTAAGTTAACTTTGAGTATGACGTAGAGAGTGATATTCTGAGACATTTTTTTAAAGTTATTTAGCTTTTCATTCAGCAGCTCTCCAGTTTGCAATTTCATAAGGAGAGGAAAAAGTACTCACTTGACCTATTATGACATATAAGAGTCACTTCACAACTATTACTCCCCTATTCATCCATAGTAGCTTAAAATAGAGAATTGATTATTCCAAATAACACTAATTGATCCACCTAATTAGTGTATAAAGTGCAGGTGCTTACAGTTGAGTTTAGTAACTAAAGTACAGTGCAAGGATATCAATTAATTCCTTGAATTAATAAATATTTCTAATTAAAAAACAATCACTTGATTCAATTGATGCGCCAATTCATTTAAGAATTCACCAGTAAACTAAATAAATAGTACAAAAGGATCTAAAGTGCTGTGCAGTAATTAATAAATCCATTTGATTCCCAAATTAATTCTAATAAATAAATAAATAGAAAAATGAGTTCATAATTATAAATTAATGGAATAAATTATAATTATATGTCATAATAGGTCAAGTGGGGTATTTTTTCCCTCTCCATATTTTTCATAATCGTAATTGTACGGACCTTGGTCAGACCTTTGCTTTGATCTTGTGGTATAAATTATTATTAGGTAACGAGGGCTTCAATTTCCTTACTTAGGTCCCACTCACTACCCACCAGCCAAACAAAGAAAGCAGAGTTGCGGTCTGCTTGAAAGTTTTGTAAGCTATAGGGAGGAACTCCATGGGCGATTCCCGCGCGATCCGACACGCTGTACAAAAACAAAGGCGTCAAAAGTCGGATGCAACAGAAATAAAGTAAGCAACAGAAATGTCGGATGTTTCTTGACTTCATGATCTTCGAGGGTTTCAGGCTGGTTTTTGTTCGATAATTCGAAAAAGTTTTTCGGTTGTCAAATCAAAACATTTTACAATTTACATGTCAAATCGAAAAACTTGCACAATGATTTTATGTGACTTTTTCCCGCTTTTCTACCTGATTTTTTGATAGATTAGGTAAATTCGTGAATAGGAAGTAGGTCAAATTTGTTTTAGTAAAAAAAAAAAATTAGAAAGATTTGAGTCTTAGTATAACTCTGTAGTCTGGGTCATTGATTTACGTTATTAGGATTTGATATATTTCTTACAGACATTGTAAAGCTCAGGAAGCATGTTAGAAGCTCATTAGTTGACCTGTCATTTAGAATCGTGGGAATGGTTCATACTTATGGCAACACAGCATTTCCATTTTAAACAAAATGCTCAGTTCTGCTCTGCCAATATATATTGACATGGTAATGCATTTTAGAAAACCATTTTTCCAACACCTACTAGTGAGTGTTACAGTTCATACCTCCTCCCGCCGCTGCTGCCATTTCTGCAGTTCATGCTCTAAGGGAGTGCAGTGTACTTCAGGGTTCTGCCCATCCTTCCAATGGGTCCTTCTTTTCTCCAGAACCTGAAGCAGTTCAGGCTTACTGTGCAGGACAAGGCCTCTATGGGGAAGGGAGGCAGAATATGAAAATGTGTGAAATGATGAGGTGAACATTTAAACTAAAGTGCTGCAAAACTGACAAACTGCTGCTAAAAAAGGCATACTGTTTCTTTCCTATCATCTCACAACATAGTTCATTCCATTTCTCCAATACATGCTTCATCTTAGGTTACTGTACATAGGGCATTGCCCCCAGCCCATTTTAAAGTCTATATACTTGTAGCACTAAAGTAATTGGTGCATAGTTTTCTTTCTACAAGCTTCACCCCTATACTGTGCTCTGGATGAGGGGTAAGCCCTCGCAAATGGTGTGGAGGCACTGTGTAGTGTAACTGTATTTAAAGCGGTGGTACCCCTATAAATTAACTAACCTATACTGTGCTCTGGATGAGGGGTAAGCCCTCGCAAATGGTGTGGAGGCAATGTGTAGTGTAACTGTAACTTTGTGCAGGGTAAAATAATTGGGCGCCAGTGGTTCTTAACCAGAGAACATATTAATTAAACTGAAGCATCCACAATGGAGTGTACATATAGAGCAAGCAGGATTATACATCAGCAGTGAATAGGCATATATTCACATTGGTCAGTATCAGTCCCCACAGGGATGAGAACATGTACACAGGTGCTGCTCGGGGTACACCCAGCTTTCAGCCTTTTCCCTAAGTGGAACCTGAGGAGAATCTCTACATCCCAAGGTCTGTACACTTAGTCCCTACTTCTGGACAATTGGTAACCAAGATCGAGCACCGTTACCGAGAACATTATCCCACTCACAATCCTCGGAGGAGCCTCAAGATGCTCAGCTAAATAGCCTGTCTATCTGTCACTCCTAGAGTGACCTCTTAAGGTGAGTAGTCTATCCTTACTAGACCTGATCTGTCTATGTTCCACATGAGCTCTGCCTGCCTGCTCAGGCCAGAGCTAGCACAAAATGGACCCTGAGCACATGACTGCCCAGGACTTTATACTTCAGCACAGTGCCATCTACTGGTCACTGTGTGAACATCAAGGGGCATAGCATTGAGCAGGATAAGGAAACCGGTCCCCCTCCTAAATGTATTTTAAGCCCCAGTTAGGAGTCTATAACACTAGGGGACTGCCTGCTAAATAATACTGGGAGACTAATTTACCAATCCCCTTGGGTGTAAGAGCATTGGATTGAGGAAAAGGTATTTAAAGCGGTGGTCCCCCTATAAATTAACTTTTAGAATGATGTAGAGAGTGACGTTCCACGACAATTTACGATTGATTTTCACTTTTATTATTTGTGGTGCTCTCCATTTTGCTATTTCAGCAAACTGTTTCCTAGCGTCCAAATTACCCTAGCAACTATGCATTGATTTGAATAAGAGACTGGAATATGAATATGAGAGGGCATTTGTTTTTAGATGGGGTCAATGAACCCAAGAATAAAGTGTCGGTAAATAATTAAAAACTGATAAAAAAAATAATTCTTTACACATTTTCTACACATTTAGCAGACCACCCACTGACTTTTTTGGCAAACCCTACAATTTTAGCATAGGTTATCTGAGCATTTATGGATAGCTTTATTACACTAATGCACTGGATGGAAGATCCATGCTGGCCACTTTACCATGGTATCTGCTAATAATACAGCCTGAACTTTTATTTTGGCTGGTGAAAAGTACGGCAATGAAACCAGAGTTTGATTACCTAGTAAAGGAACATCATATGAATACACACAATTAGATTGGGCAGCTTTATTTCCCCATATTGAAATAGTGGCTCTACATAATGAACTTGCCATTTAAAAATCTGCAGATCTATTGCACAAGGACCATAAAAAGCTTTTAGTTTTATTGCTGTATTCTATAGGTACTATTAATGGTATATAGCGGATCACTGATCTGTTAAAATTCAAGGAGATAAAGCAGAAAAGAAAGTAAAGTGTAGAAATTCTGTGACTTTGCTTTAAAAGCTTAGGGGCACATTTACAAAGCTCGAGTGAAGGATTCGAATTAAAAAAACTTCGAATTTCGAAGTGTTTTTTGGGCTACTTCGACCATCGAATGGGCTAGTTCGACCTTCGACTACGACTTCGACTACGAATCGAACGATTCGAACTAAAAATCGTTCGACTATTCGACCATTCGATAATCGAAGTACTGTCTCTTTAAGAAAAACTTCGACCCCCTAGTTCGGCAGCTAAAAGCTACCGAACTCAATGTTAGCCTATGGGGAAGGTCCCCATAGGCTTGCCTGTGTTTTTTTGATCGAAGGATATTCCTTCGATCGTTGTATTAAAATCCTTCGTATCGTTCGATTCGAAGGATTTAATCGTTCGATCGAACGAATAATCCTTCGATCGTTCGATCGTAGGATTAGCGCTAAATCGTTCGACTTCGATATTCGAAGTCGAACGATTTTAGTTCCTAGTCGAATATCGAGGGTTAATTAACCCTCGATATTCGACCCTTAGTAAATCTGCCCCTTAATGTTCATGTTCATGCATAGACACCTACTTCTTGTAAGTCAGTAGCAGTTCTCTGTGCAGTTCCTGGTGAGTACGGGCAGATTTCATTGGGTTATCAAGTTTGACCTGTGAATTGAGCTTGGGGGCAGTGGAAGCAGGCACAGAGTCTGACAAGCCTTCCTTACTCACTCTTGGAGCTGTGTGAGACAATGGACAGATGCAGGTCTTACACATTTATATTTATATACATAGTTCTATTCCCTGAATAAGAAAAGAAAATTGCATTCCACAAACATATCAGTCATTTTGCACTGTTTTAGCTTTTTTATTGCTATATGTGAATTTTAAAATACTCTTTTGTTAGTGTTTGTATTTTAGCAAGTAGCATTCTTCTATGGGAGAATAACTGAGCAGTACTCTGTCGGCACTTAAAGGGGTTGTTAACTTTTGAATCAGCTTTTAGTATGATGTAGAGAATGATATTCCAGGACAATTTGCAATTGGCTTTCATTTGTAGTTTTTGAGTTATTTAGCTTCTTATTCAGCAGCTCTTCCATTTACAATTTCAGCAATTTCAGTCCCGAATACCCTAGCAACCATACACTGATTTGAATAAGAGACTGACATATGAATAGGACAGGGCATTGACAGAAAGATGAATTTTAAAAAGTAGCAATAGCAATACATTTGTAGTTTAAGTTTTTTTATGAGGTCACTGACTCCTGTTTGAAACCTGGAAAAAGTTAAAAACCTATAAAAAATAAAAATAATGAACACCAGTTAAAAAGTTACTTAGAATTAAAAGTTAACTTAAAGGTGATCCACCTTTTAATATCCTTATAATATTTGGTAGGGTAGCATAGTCCCAGTACTACTTCTGTGTCCCATTAATATTTTGCAAGGATGTCAGTGAAATAGTGCATAGTATAGTTATCTGGCTGACAAAAGCAGGTAGCACTGTAACTAACTGCTATTCTGGAGCAGGTAAAAATTATGGCCAGTTTATAAGATGCAGGTGGGGGCATAGCCGTCTCCCAGGGAATGCTTAGGTGCCACCCTCACCCTAATAAGCAAAGGCTACCTGCACACTTTAATTTACCTTGTTTACTGGGCACTATACAATTGTAAAAAGAAAAAACTGTGTTCACTATACAATTGTCTCATTAAAGGTCTCTCCTTCTGGCTTTAGTTATTTTTTAAAATCTTAAACTTAAAAAAGACCTATAATTACTTTTATTGGTATGCCAGAAAAAGTTACCTTTCTTTAAGGTGGGCACTACAGTTCCTATGCCAAATGGAAGACGCAGGGAGGCGAGTACCTGGCATTTAGCCCACATCCACAGCTCTTGGGATATCCTGCCAATATGAGAGAAAAGGGAAAGCTGGCTAAAATAAAATAAACAGATATTTGCAGTATCCATATTTGAAATTGCATGAGAAGAGACTTTCATTGTATCTGGAACATTGTGTTTGGCTTGCTGGTTGGCTTTGCTGGTACATTAGTCCCCATCTGAGGTCCTGGAAAGGTATCAATAATAAAAATTCTAGAAAAGAAAAATACTAAGGCCACAGTGCCACAGTGCCCTGGCCACAGCCCCCCATGACTGGAATCCAACTCAGGACCCCAGGACTGCAATTAAACTATTACCCCCATGCACACAGAACATAGAATAAAGCAGGCACAATGTTTTCCTGTACTTTTAACTGCATGTTACCTGCACTGTGGTGGAACCGGGGGTTTCATTCTCCAGTACTCTTCTCTGTGGGGAAAACACAAAAGCAATTGTTTAGTGTGTAAACATGGCTGTGCAGAAATGTCAGCACAAAATACACTAAGGGGTAAATTTATCAAAGAGTGAAGTTCCGCCACTAGAGTGAAATTTCGCAGCTCTCCATTCATTTCTATGGGATTTTGAAAGGCGTATTTATCAATGGGTGAAAGTGAAATTTCACCCTTTGATAAATACGCCTTTAAAAACCCCATAGAAATGAATGGGAAGTGGCGGAATTTCACTCTAGTGGCGGAACTTCACTCTTTGATAAATATACCCCTAGGCTTTTCGGGGGGATCTGGGAAAATGTAAAATCAGGGAAATGTATTAGCCGTTATACATTGGTGGGGCCATAAAATGATTTAAAGAGTAGGAAAGCTTAAAATCAGGGTATATAAAGTTGATTAAATAATAATTATTCTTCAGACACTATGTATGAAATATTCCAAAGCCTTTAATACAATCTGCACCTTCCTGCTGTGCCACACCTCCATCATAGTGTAATATTTTGTTGTGTACATTGAAAGCCAATCATGATGTAGTATATGGCTGTATGTACAATAACTTAAAGGTTTTGCACATACTAGGTAATTTTTGCAATTGCTGATGGATTTAGTTGGCCCAACTAACTGGAGAAGGCAAGAAACACAGGTGTGCCACTATAGAGGAAGCAAAGTCTGTGGCTGCTGGAGAGCACAGGAGGTATAGTGGGACACTTACTGATAAGAAGCTTATCTTTTTAAATACAATTTTGTGAAATGTAGGGAACAGCTGGATGGTGCACCCCTGCTGTCCTCTGGCCACAGTAAGAGGGGCCAAATGTCAATTAGAATTGTAGGGATTTTTTTTTCCAGTTCAGCTTGTGGTCTGCAGGGATTCTGGGAGAAATACTGTGTGTTGTTCAGGAAGAGCTGGAGGAGGGACACTGGAATTCAAAGCTGTTTTTTTTAAGGGCCACATGGATCAACTAGCAGTTAGGCAGGTTGTATACTGTTTAGACATAAAAGGTTGAACTTGATGGACGTGTTTTTTTTTACTTACTATGTTACAAATTTGACAACAGCTGGACTGCAACTTGGCCATCGCCAATATATAAGTCCAAATATATTTACAATAATAATTATTATCTTTATAATAATTTTTAAGACTTTCTTAATTATAACAAGAACCCCCCACCAATTTTCAATTATATCGCAAAGACAGTGTAGGATTTCATACATAATTCTAGTGCCTATATCAATGAGATGACTAAGCATTGTCCAGGAAACCTAAACTAGATAGTTAATAATGGATCTAGCCTCTCCAATCTCTGGTTTCAAAGACTTTGTGTAACTGCAGATAGACGTTCTCGCAATAGCAGGCCATTTACTCCTTGGTTACATAAAGCCATGCATTTTTCTTCTGATTGTAAAACACCCAGGGTTCATTTCATATGGAAGCACTGTCACCAAGGGCAGAGGTTTTCAGACTTTGTTGGTTTTAAGCACCTTTTTGTGTTCCAACATTTGATCAGTATCTGAATAGATGCAAAGCGAGGCTTATTATGTGTGATGTCAGTAGTGCCCTGTAACTTGTGCACACGTTCAGACCATGTTCACTACTTTGGAGCCTGTGATTATACCCACACAATGGTTATCTTGCCACTCCTGCCCACTACATCTCTTCCCACTACCTAGGCACGTGGCCTATTTTATCCTTATTATTTTAATAAGAATTATGGGACTCTATTTTATCCAAATAATCCAGATTTTTTAAAAAGTATTACATTTTTCTCTGTAATAATAAAACAGTACATTGTACGTGATCCCAACTAAGATATAAACCAGCCTATTAGGCTTAATTAATGTTTGCATTATTTTCTTGTAAACTTAAGGTATGAAGATGGGGTCCTGAAAAGTATACAGTTGCAATAAATGTTTGTAAAACAGTTAATCTTTCCCCAGGGTCCCTAAAAGGTTTTTTGCTGTGGGGCCCAGTAACTGTTACAAGAATGACTGAAAGCTTTTTAGAAGAAGAGAGAGCAAGTATTCCTTCATAAATAAATTATTGCAAAGTAATAAAAGTGTGTATCAGGTCTAGTAACCCATAGCAACTAGTAACATGTTTGCATTCACACAGGTGACATGAAATACTCCATGTGATTTGCTACGGGTTACTGACCTAGTCCATATTTAGCTAAATTTTTACAACACCTCTCTTAAAGGGGTTGTTCACCTTTAAGTTAAGTTTTAGCTAAGTTTTTAGTTATTTAGCTTTTTATTCAGCAGCTCTCCAGTTTGCAATTTCAGCAGTCTGGTTGCTAGGGTCCAAATTGTCCTAGCAACCATGCTTTGATTTGAATAAGAGACTGGTTTATGCATAATAGAGAGCCTGAATAGAAAGTTGAGTAATAAAAAGTAGCAGTAACAATATATTTGTAGCCTTACAGAGCATTTGTTGTTTAAATAGGATCAGTGCATACCCGGATTTGTGGAAAGGCCACCAAGGCCCGAGCCTAGGGTGGCAGGATTTTAGGGGAGGGGCATGCTGCCCAACCACATCCACAGTGGTTCATAAACACTGGGGATGCTTGGGAAATACAATATTTTTTACAGTTTCTTATGTGCCAATCCCTATTGCTCCAGACCTGATTCAAATTTGCATGAATTAAGGGGAGGGGACTGGGGCGACGAACGACAGCATGCCTAGGGGCACCTGCTATGTAAATCTGGCCATTGGTCAGTGACCCCCATGTGAACGCTGGAAAAAGTCAGAAGAAGAAGGCAAATAATTAAAAATACTATAACTAATAAATAATAAAGACTAATGGAAAACTCGCTTTGAATCGGCCATTCTATAACATACTAATAGTTAACTTAAAGGCGAACCAACCATTTAATGGCCGAAAACACAACAAATTCCAGTAGCAACTATGCACAGAGCAAACAGAATTATGGGAGAGAGGAAGAAGCTATGCCACCACAGAATGATCTAATTGCCACTAACCACTTGTGGAACTGGAAGGCATCGCTACTAAAGTTATTATTTTGTATCTCACTTGTAGAAAAGGAGAAACAAGGTGCACGGACTTACATGATCTTGGCGTGGCTACTCGGCCCTTCTGGGGTGTGTGACATCCTTGGACCCTCTGGGCAGGACACAGGATCAGTCCAGGGAGTGGATGTGTCCCAGTTGCAGAGTGCACTATTTGTCTCTGGCTTCTTGCTTCTGCATCCAGTACACATTAATTATTAAGGACCTCTCGCTGTTCAGGATCCCCAGCAGAGAGAACCAAACACTTGTCTTTAACATGAGTAATGTCAGACTACTGTGTGCTGGGAAAATATACAATCAAAACTGATTGGTAGGAACTATTTGGGCTGCAACCAGTCGGCACTGAGCTCTGATCAGCCTTAAAGGGGAACTATAGCAAAAATTGATATTTAATATAAGCTTCAGCACACTGAAATAAGAAACTTTCAGAATCCAATCAATTAAAAATTCTGTACCATTTCTGAAATAATCAAGTTTATATTCACTATTTCTCTCTCATCATCTGTTTCTCTTCATGCAGCAATTGGGTGTCAGATAATTATTGACATTTAGATCCAATATATCTTATGGGGGGCTCCTTTTGCCCCCTAGAAGATATATTAGAGCTCACTCTATAAAAATCACCAGATATCCTGTCTCTCTACATGCAGGATTTGTGCAAAAGGCAGTTATTTTTTTCGATTTTGTTTGTACTGGAATCAGTTATTTGAGTGAGCTCTAATACATCTGCTAGGAAAGGAAGCCCCCCCTATAAGATAAATCGGATTATTCATCTGACACCCAACTGCTGCATGAAGACAGAATGAAGAGAAACAGATGCTGAGAGAGGAATAGTGATCGTAAACTTGATTATTTCAGAAACAATACATAATGTTTAATTGATTTTGTATTTAAATCCCAAAATTGGAGTGCTATCCCAGGTCTGTATCACCGGATTGGTGTCAGGTGCCTTCAGGTATCGGGCCCAATACTGCCCAAAGCCCAAAATTGTATATCACAAAGCAAGAGACCTGCGGCACAACTGTTGCAATTGATTAAGTGATCAGTATTTATTCAGCTCACAAACAAAGCAGCAACGTTTCGGGCCTCCACTGGGCCCTTTATCAAGCCTATTGGTGTAAAGCATGTGACAAACATTTATAGTGGAAGAGGGGTGTAATCACGCCTCTCACCCCTCCCCAAAGGTCAAAGTTCACAGTGTCCATATTTTATTCTCCGTAGTTCATAGTCCATAGCAACCAGTGTCCAAAATGTTATTTTCTGTAGATATATACTATACAATTGCAAGTAGTGTATCCAAAATATAAATGTATCAAAAACATTGTGACACACAGTGATAAAAGTGATACTAAAATTGAAACATAAAGGAAATAGATGCTGAAAGGAATTGATCTATACAGGCCTGAGATATCATCTGGCACCCATGTGGCATAAAGTACTCAGCACTCTTCATGAGACACTTCATTGTATGTACAAATTGGTACCAATACTTAGGATGTTTCCTGTAGATCATGCTCCTTTAAAGGAGAAGGAAAGCTACAGAGGCATTTTATTGCCAATAGATTAGCTGCAATAGTGCAAGCTAGAATGCTATATTTATTCTGTAGAATGTTTTACCATACCTGAGTAAAAAGCTCTAGAAACTCTCTGTTTGTTTAGGATAGGAGCTACAGTATTAATGTGGTGTGACATCACTTCCTGCCTGAGTCTCTCCCTGCTCTGTGCTCAGATTACAGTAGAGAAGGGAGGGGTGGGGGAAGAGGAGCAAACTGAGCATGCTCTTGCCCAGGGCAATATGGTTTAAGCTGAAGGCAGGAAGTCTGATACAGAAGCCCATGTGTACACAATAGAAGGAAAGAAATGCAGTGTTTCTTTTGACAGGGGACTCAGAGCAACATTACTTTGGGGGTTTACTGGTATATTTAGATGGACCTTTCTGATAAGGCTGACTTAGTTTTAACCTTTCCTTCTCCTTTAAAAAGAAACAAAGAAATTGTTAAAAACATAAATATAATACACATATTGAATCAGTCATTTATTTTCTACACCATTAAAAGCACCATTATAAACAGGACTCCATACCTAATATTAAATATTAATTGTTAAATAAACATTGCTGGGGTATAGTCCCTATTCAGTCCTCGAGGTCAAATCGTATCCAGTCTGTGTATCCACCGCATTTCCAATTTCTTAAGCATCAAAATCCTGTCACCACCCCGTCTAGGGACTTCTACTGAGTCAATGACCTGAAAGCGTAATTGACTAACTGTGTGTCTAGCCTCCTGAAAGTGAGCTGGAACAGGGAGGGCTGTCAGTTGTTTACGAATCGTGGATTTGTGCTTGGAAATGCGGTCTTTGACCTTTTGTGTGGTTTTGCCAATATAGAGCAAATCGCAGGGGCATTTCAATAAATAGACCACATAAGAGGAATCGCATGTATAGTAATTCTTTTTAGTATATTTTTTACCCGAATGTGGATGATAAAACACATCCCCCTTGGTAACTGAATTACATTGTGTGCAGTTAAGACAGGGAAAAGTGCCGAATTTTGGATTACATAAAAAGCGTGTGGACTGCTTTTTCAGAGGTCCAATATCGGCTTTTACTAGTCGATCCTTAAGGTTTCTGGCACGTTTATAGGCCATTAGTGGTGGTTGCTGAAATACCGGTATGTTGGACAAACATGATGTAAGCAAATGCCAGTGTTTATGTATGATTTTAGTAACATGTTTGCTGGCCGTAGAAAAACCTGAAACAAAAACCATCCTATTTTCATTAGTTTTGTTTCTACTTGGGGGTTGTAATAGCTCAACCCTACTCTTATTGTTAGAGATAGACCCTTATTTAAAACATCCTAAGGGTACCCCCTCTCTTTGAAACGGTCAGTCATTTCTTCAATTCTCTTTGTGTATATATGTGGATCAGATACGATTCTTTTAACCCTCAAAATGTAGGAGACTATTTTTGTCAGTTGATTTTCTAAAGAGGTCAGTTTCCAATTTTATTCCCCTTCTGAAAATGTTAACATCCAAAAAGCTAATGCAATTTTTATCACTTGTCCATGTGAATTTAATGGAAGATTCCATATTATTTAGGAAGCCTATAAAGGCTGTCAATATGTCAGAGGGGCCTTCCCATACCATTAGTAGGTCGTCTATATAGCGTACGTATAGTCGACAGTGGACTTTGTAAAGGGGGTGTGTATATACCATGTGTGTTTCTAGGTAGGCCATAAAAAGGTTGGCATAACTTAGTGCCACATTACTCCCCATCGCTGTCCCCTGTTGTTGTAAGTAGAGAGTGTCCCCAAAAAGAAAGTAATTTTGATGTAGGATAATCTCCAACAGATCAATAATGAATGTTTTTTGGGGTGTAGTGTAGTCACTATCGTCTAGAAAGTATTTCACAGCTGTAATGGAGGTATAAAGGCTGGAAACATCAAGGCTGACCAAAACTATATCACGTAACGGTAATTGTAAAGATTCCAAAATTGTGAGTAAATGTTTTGTATCTTTTACATAGGAGGTGGTATTATGTACTAAGGGTTGTAAAATCTTGTCCACATATATTGCCAGTGGACTGAGTACCGAATCCGTGCCTGCCACTATAGGTCGTCCAGGGTTTTTTTCCATGTTTTTATGGATTTTTGGCAAAGTGTAAAATACAGGGGTCATTGGATTAGTTTTAATTAAGAAATCCTTCATATGATCATCAATTATACCATCATCCACTGCCTGGTACACCCTGGACATAATGCACTGCTGTATAGAGATTAATGGGTTAACAGAGATCTTTTTGTAAATCTCTGCATCTGATAGTTGTTCATTAATTTCTGACAGGTAAAAGTCCCTGTCCATAACTACCAGTGCACCCCCCTTATCTGCAGGCTTAATGATCAACTTCAACTACAAGAGGTCCTCTGCACTCAACCCATTATCAATATATTTAAGACAGTGAGACATTTTGTGCATACTGCTAATAAAAAATGCCCTACCCTTTAAACAACACAGGGATTGTTTGTCCATATATTGCAATATATTTAAGCTGGCCAACTACGTCAAAGTCATCCCATATCTGGCCAGTCCTTCGATTAATTTTCATCTGATTCATTAAGAATTCAATTGCTTAATTATACATTTTACAAAGGGACTTAGTTTTACCTGCAACTTACTAGCTGCTTTCAAAGTAAAACTCCCAAACTTGGCTGCCCTTTTATTAGACACCAGTGGGATCACCTGACTATAGCTGGGATGGGTGGGAGCTACAACATGGAACTGGTCACTGCTCCTGTATAACTATAACAAACAAGGGAAAGTTGTGCTCACCACTATTTTTTAAAACCATTAGGCGGGGGTGCAATGAGGGTGTGACCACAAAATACATATAGTCAACTACAAGAGGTCCTCTGCACTCAACCCATTATCAATATATTTAAGACAGTGAGACATTTTGTGCATACTGCTACTAAAAAATGTCCTACCCTTTAAACAACACAGGGATTGTTTGTCCATATATTGCAATATATTTAAGCAGGCCAACTACGTCAAAGCGTAGGACTGGCCAGATATGGGATGACTTTGACGTAGTTGGCCAGCTTAAATATATTGCAATATATGGACAAACAATAGCTGTGTTGTTTAAAGGGTAGGGCATTTTTTAGTAGCAGTATGCACAAAATGTCTCACTGTCTTAAATATATTGATAATGGGTTAAGTGCAGAGGACTCTTGTAGTTGACTATATGTATTTTGTGGTCACAACCTCATTGCACCCCCGCCTAATGGTTTTAAAAAATAGTGGTGAGCACAACTTTCCCTTGTTTGTTAATGATCAACTTATCATTGTTCATGCAAGTCTATATTAAGTGAAAATGTGTCACAATTGCTAGTGGGGGAATAAGATAGGCCTTTTTGTAGGACAGTTAATTGTTCAGAGGATAATACAGCATTGGAAATGTTATATACTAACGTTTTTTATAGATGTTCCGTGTTGTCCGATTGGGCTGTTGTCTCCTCTCTGTTATTACCCCCTGTGGGTAATATTGGTTGCGGTTCCCTGTGTAATAATTGATTGTATTTAGGGATGGGCGAATTTGACTCGTTTGGTTTCGCCAAAAATTTGCCGCTGCCGAAAATGTCACCAACGCCCATTAAAGTCTATGGGCGTCAAAAATTTTTGTCGGGTGCCGAAATTTTTTTTGACACGCGTCTTTTTATTTTGGCGCACAACGCCATACAAGTTTTTGGGCGTCTTTTTTTCGCGAAACAAGGCGGAAAAATTCGCCCATCCCTAATTGTATTTAGAAAATTTCTTATTTTAGCATGATGAAACTGATATTAAATTTTATTTTCACAATAGATCCCCTTTAAATGCTGATTTACAGATTACACTCATCTATGCAGAACTATTCACTGGAAGCAGTTATTTACTACAAAAAGTTTTGGTCACTCTGGCAGATAGAATACAATAACAGATGTTTAGGGGCAGGAAATATCACCCAAGTCTCCAGGTCCAGACCAAGACTAATAGGCTCTGGAAGTTCAACTTTACAGAAGCCCAACCAGTACCCACCAGCTTAATAAATAGTGACTGTCTATAAGGCATCTTACAGCAGCCCCTCTGTCATTTGCCAGAATCTACAATTTGGGTCTAAAATTCACAAAGAAATATTATCAGTATCCAATATCTGTAAGCATTCTGATTACCCATGTCTCAATTGAAAAAAAAAAACCAAACAGGTTATAGCACCGTGATGATTTAAATGATGTACACAGTGGCAGATTAATGGGATCTGAGGCCCCTATGCTATACTTTGCACAGGTTCTCCTTCTTGGCTGATTCCTCTGGAAAAAGTTTAGCTTTTTTTCAGTTGTAGTCAGTTTATATTTATTTTCATCAGTGTTGCTGGTCCAGAGTCACAAGTGCACCTGGAAACACAAGGAGCCTATCTAGCTTTTTACAATTATTATTTGTTTTTTCTTTGCATTATTATTATTTTCTTTTCTTTTTCCTTTTATTTGTTTTGTTTTGTGCTGTGCTGTGCTGTGCTGGGCCTGGGTCCTGCTTGATGGGAGAAAATTAGGCAGCTAGGCAAGGCAGCAAACTGCAAGGCACATGTGTGTCTGTATGGTTTGTGCACCAAAGCTTTTTAATTATTTCAATTATGTAAATTTGTTATGGGCTAAGGGGCCTGACCAAATATTGGGTTGCAAGAAGTGGCTGACACCAAAGGGATCTGCCATGTTATAGATTTAAAATTAAATACAATTCATATGCACTACTAATTACAGAGATTTATTGGTTTTCTCTGTTTCTACCAACAGCTATTTTTCATTGATATAATACTGTAAATACTAAATACTAAACCGAAATTTGAATCTTTTGTCTGTGGACCTGCACTTGTATGATTCACCAACAGATGGGGCTATGGCAACACAATTAAAGACTCACTGGGACTGGAACCTACATTGAGGCTGAAGCCTATTTCACATAAACAAGAATGTGTAGCAACAGGAACAGTAATTCCAGCAGCTGCTGGGGGGGGGGGGCAAGGAGCACTGAGGGTCAGTTGAGCCTTGACACAGGCACAATGTCAATTTAAATGTGCAAAACAGGTTATAATTCCTAAATTCCGGTGGGTGGTAGCTTCCAGTTACTTCTCTAAATAAAAACACCAAAGGCTAATCACCCACTCTCTCAAGGCAACAATAAAGCCCAGCAACCTAAGGAAAAAAAGTGAATCATTGTGGAATTGTTTCATATATATGTAACTGAAAATATAAAATAAAAGGAGGCAACACCACCCGTGGATTACTTTAAAAACACTGTATCTTTCCACCAGAAAGACTGCTGGGACCGAAAGGTCCCAGGGTATTTCAAAGGTCCAATGGGGAAAAATGGGTAACGGTGTGATAATTATATGATAATATTACAGCAATATAGAAAAAGTTAGGGAAGGCTGTTCCCCATAAAGTCTATTTTAACAACTGATTCATACAATTTCCTTTTTCTACACAATAATAAAACAGTACAGATATAGCAACCATTATCTGGCAACCCATTAAACAAAAAATATCCAAATTACGGGAAGGTCATCTCCCATAGACTCCATAATAATTAAATCATCTATTTAATTTTTCTCTGTAATGACATAATAATTAAACCTCGCTGGTGGGAAAAATATCCCATTGGGTTTATTTTATGTTTAAATGATTTTTTTAACAAACTTACGGTATGATTGGAATTATGGAAAGATCCTTTATCCGGAAAACCTCAGGTCCCGAGCATTCTGGATAACAGGTCCCATACCTGTACTCTGTACTTGATGGTAACTAAGCTGCATAACTTGGTGCCAAAACAATATTGGGTTTCGTTCATATTTAAAAGTTTTACAAGACTTAAGCCACATTGGTTCGTTCAGCCTGCGTATGATCCCATTGCTTTATGATTGCCGGGGCACAGTATTGTATTTCTCTCTAGGTGACAACAACTCTGGTGTTTTGGGGCTGGAGGCAAATTCTTCATATTTCTAAAAGAGATAAATAAGCCCTAAGATAAATATAATCAGTTAACCCTTTGACCCCAAAAGCGAAGGATACACTTTGAGACTAGGGATGTAGCGAACTGTTCTGCTGCGAACTAGTTCGCGCGAACTTCGACCGTTCGCGTCCGCCGAATGTTCGCGAACGTTTGGGAACGTTCGCATTTTGAGTTCGCGTTCGATTCGAATACAAGTCGTTCGACCATTCGACCATTCGAATTCCTTCGACCGCTAAAAATCGAACGATTTCCATTCGTTCGAACGATTGTAAGCATTCGATAGAATGAAAAGCATTCGATCGAATGGCTTCGATCGTTCGATTCGAATGAAAATCCTTCGATCGAATGATTAAAATCCTTCGATCGTTCGAATCGAACGATTTTAGCGGGTGTTCGAAGTTCGCGAACTGTCCGCGAACGTTCGCATTATTTGCCGGTGTTCGCGAACGGCGTTCGCGAACACCAAATCGGCAGTTCGCTACATCCCTATTTGAGACATATGAAACTACATCCTTGTTTGGAAGGTCAACAATACCTGTTAAGAGATGATGAGCACCGCTGCCATATAGTTTACATTTTGCTTCATTGGAAGCAAAATCAGCCTATTGGGTTTATAGTGTTGCCAATGCACTCACATCGCTTTGATTTTCAAAGTTGCCTCACAAGGAAAATTCGGGCAACTTCGGAAATCGAAGCGATGCGAGTGCAGGGTGACAGGGTGAAGGCAGTTCAGGGAGATTGTCGCCCCACAGACAGAAACGTAACTAGAGGGGGGCGGGCCCCGACGCCTGGAACTGGCCGGGAATTAGCGGCGCGTGAACTGCCGGGGGGGCCCTGAGGGGGTGCGGGCCCTGGCCCGCTCGAACCCCCTGCTCCCCCGGTAGTTCCGCCACTGCCCGCAGAAGAGGCGATTAGTCGTCAGGAGACTAAATTTACCCAAATTTGCCGACCTAAGCAACTTTTTTTTTACATTTCTGATTCCTCATACTAGTTCTGTGCAGCTTATAGCCAGTTGTTCTGTCTGGCTGTGACGCCCTTGGACGTGCTGCTTTTCCCTGCTGTATGAGTCACTGGCTAAGGCCCAAGGCCAAATCTCTCTTATTTTGTATGTGCCGTCTCCCACACTGCCGAACTCCGAGAATACAGCCTTACCCAACCTCTTTGCTCTCTATAGCTTTGTGCCTCACTTCAATAAAAACAGCTGGGAAATGTGCTTTAGCACACACTCTCAGATATTGCTGATCATACAATATTTCCAGTTCGAAAATGTGGCATTTTTAAAACCTATTTTAATAGGAAACAACACACCATGTGTGTATTCATACAGGCAAGGCTACAAGGGGGAGTTTGATCAGTCTGTGGTAGTTAAAAATTTAAAGTGGGCGATGGATGGAACTGGAATTCCGATAATTCATCAAAGACTTAAAAATAAGGCTAGGGGTAGGCCTGTATGCCCTGAAGGCAACATTATGTGCACTTCCATTGCACTCTCTGCACTTCACCACCCCCTGCATGGGTCCAAGATGAGAGGCAGGAAACTGGGAGGGAGGGTGGCAGTATGGCGCTGATGCTTAACGTGGCATAAAGGCTAGAGATGGCTCTGGGTGGGCTTGGGACAATTATCCTGTTTGGTAGTGGTGCCAAAATGGATAGCTTACCTCATATAAATGGATTCTCTCAGAATGGTGACCCAGCTGAGACCTTGCTTTAAAGGGTGGTTCACCTTTAAGTTAACGTTTAGTACGTTATAGAATGGCTAATTCTAAGCAACTTTTTAATTGACCTTCATTTTTTTCTATAGTTCTATAGGGATTTGCCTTCTTCTGACTCTTTCCAGATTTCCACTGGGGGTCACTGGCCCCATCTACAAAACAAATGCTCTGTGAGGCTACAAAATATATTGTTATTGCTACTTTTTATTACTCATCTTTCTATTCAGGCACTCTACTATTCATATTCCAGTCTCTAATTCAAATCAATGCATGGTTACTAGGGTCATTTGGACTCTAGCAACCAGATTGCTGAAATTGCAAACTGGAGAGCTGCTGAAATGAAAATGAAAAACAATTGCAAATTGGTATCACTCATATGATATCATGATATGATTCTCTACCAGGGGTGCCAACTGGCCGCTATTTTACTGGCCTGACAAAAAATGATGGTTGATCCCAATGTTATTAGTATGGAAAAAAGATAAATATATAGGAAGTCCGGTATTTGTTTCCAGAAAAGGTGGCAACCCTATTCTCTACATCATAATGAAGTATAAGTCCTTCACTTAAGAAGTCAAATTCTTGTGTCATTTGAGGAGGAGATATAGCTAGATGCAAATATCTATTTGCAAGTCAGGCAAGTCATTCAGATAATGATACAACATGTGATCAAACTTTTCTGGAGAATGCGATTATTTGAACAAGGGAAAGAAAGCAGGCCGAGACTGATAAGGATGATATTTGGAATAACTCTTAACATGACAACCTGTGCTCAGACATTCAGCAAGAATCATGGCATTCTAAGCAGTCCTTTTGCTAGGGTCATCTGAAAGGCCAGAGCTCATGTTCTACTGATGGTGCCTAAACCATTATCTTGGTCTAAAAGAAGGACATTCAAATGAATCTTGGTTCAGGTATGTGACATGTTATCCAAAATGCTCGGGACCTGGGGGTTTCCATAATTTGTATCTCGATACCATATGTCTACAAAAAAAACATTTAAAAATTAAATAAATCCAATCCAATGTTTTGCCTCCAATAAGGATTAAATATATGTTAGTTCTGGTGATGTTCTGGTGATGTGGTGTAATCAACAGACAGATTATTGGGTGGGGCTGTGGAAGGCCCAGCAGTTTTGGTACACATAGGTACCAATGACAAAGTTAGAAGTCCTCAAAAATGATTTTTAAAAACTAGGTGAAAAGTTGAGGACGAGGACTTCCAAGGTAATTTTCTCAAAAATATTAAATTAATATTATTAAGGAGACAGCGGAAGCTTAGGGAGATTAATATGTGACTGGTATCTCAATTGGCTACAGGCTCTTTGCTAGGGATGGGCTGCGCCACAATGATGATGGTGCAGCTGCTTTAGTGGAGAAGATGACTAGAGGGTTGGAGAAGATTTTAAAAAGGGTATGACGTAGTGATTAACAATATGGAAAATTGTCTTCAGTGGTAAGTACCTATAAAATGGAAAACAAATGGATCAAATAAAGATTACGGTGTACTTTTGAAAGGGCATACAAATGCGCAGATATGAATATAAATACATATGTACTATTACTCCATAAAAATAATCCAAATGTACAAATCATTTTGATAAGTTAATTACCAATTGATGAATAAGGAAAAAATCCATTATTATATTAACATACAATCAACTCATGAGTATATTGTACTTATACATAAGTTAAAATAATTTCATAAATACAATTGTACTAATTAATCAATTAATTAACTAGATAATACATTTATATATTTATAAATACATAAATAAATAAAAATCTGAAAAGAACTGAAAAAATGAGGCACCCTTCACTTAATGGATTTTTGGATGTTTAAAAATTTGTAATATTCTGTAAGGCTATCACATTATATACTGTAGCATTGTCAACTTTTTGACTCACTAAACGCAACCTGCAACATCAAAACGCGAATTTAAGCCTTTCGGTTGTCGGGTATCCAGTGTGAAAATCCAATAAGCCTCTCTATGTAGTAACCTCAAAATTATTTCTCCACCTCTTGATGTGGAAAATATTTTTTCAATCCCTTGAATTTTGAGGTACGTACTATAGGCCATTGCTACAATCTAAGAAATGCCTAGTTACTACAGTGCTGGAACTCCGTGAAGCAATCTGACCGATATGCTCACACATATGGCATTTTAATTTTCTTGAGGTACACCCCACATACTGAATTTCACATTTCGCACAGGTAAGCAAATAAATAACTAATGGATTATTGCGATTAATAAAACTCCTAATCTTGTGCACCTTCTTGGTACTGCTACTTACAAATTCTCCTGACTTTACCATGTGCCTACACGTGATACATCGTGTGGCCCCAGAACCAAATGATCCTGTTGTATTCAACCAGGTAGCTGTGTTTTGACTGACACAGACATCACTCGGGGACAGAATGTTTCCTAATGTCTTAACTCGACGTATAACAAACTTGCAACCATGTTGCAATACCTTACGCAATTTGTCATCCCCATTCAAAACCGGAAGGTACTTATTAACTATACGTTTAACCTCACAATATTGCTTAATATAAGACTTGATAAACAATAGTGCACCATTCTGCGATTCTGTCTCGCTAATCTTGTGTTTGTGAAGCCACTGCGATCTGCTTTCATTGAACATTTACACAAACGCAAAAATGCAAAGGATATCCACTGGCCAAAAAATGGTCTCTCAGATTTATCGACTGTGATATAAACTAATGGGGCTCATTTATCAACACTGGGCAAATTTGCCCATGGGCAGTGTCCTATAGCAACCAAACAGTGATTAGCTTTTTGAAACCAGCAATCTGATTGGTTGCCATGGGTTACTGCCCATGGGCAAATTTGCCCAGTGTTGATAAATGAACCCCATTGTCTGTGCTACAATTACTCCTGATTCTGAAATTGCCTGATTAAAAATGTGATTTGGGAGACAAGAATCAGCTCTCAGTAAGGAATTATCGGCTAACTTCTCCCTGAATACAGTGCTGTTTATTTTACAGCGTTCACCTGTCAATTTCTGATCCTAAAAATAAATTGTGGAGTGATTAAACGAGATGTGAAACCCACGTACCGTAATCTTTATTTGATCCATTCGTTTTCCATTTTATAGGTACTTACCTCTGAAGACAATTTTCCATATCAATTGAACAGGAATCCTTAGGGTTAAACGCTTTGTGGTGTAATCACCACGTCATGTCCTTTTTAAGATGTTTAAATTCTTATAAATTGCCTATGATTACGTATCAGTAGATACGAAACACGTCAGCAGGGCCGGATTTCAAATCGCGGAGCCCCAAAGCCGCATTGTCCAAGCGCCAAATTCTTATATTGCGCACGCCCCCCCTGCCGCTGCTGGCACTACATGGTCCTAGCGCCGGCTGCGTGAAGCGACATCGATCGGAATTTAAATCACGGGAGCATCCCGCCCCTACATTTTTGCCGCCCTAGGCCCGGGCCTATGTGGCCTCGCCACAAATCCGGGCCTGCACGTCAGGACATGCGGTTTTAGTAATATGGAATAAAGTCAAGTTGTATCTTCATCGGCTGGTTCAGGAGTGGGTGCTCATTTCGTTTATTCCTGCAAAAAACAAAAACGTAATTTAATAAAAGCACTGAACAGCAATGGTTGTCATTTAAAATGATATTAAATTATTACTGTTCTCAGTTTATTCCCTAAAGAAGTAAATATAAAAGCACCCATAACCACACTATGTAGCTTAATATAGAAGTAAAGACGTTAATAGGAAAGAAGAGAAAGGCATTTAATAACTACAAGTCTGTAGGGACAGAAACTGCATTTAAAGGAGAACGAAAGGCAAGCCTTACTTCTTGTCCTATTTTGTAGATCTCATATACCCCTCCAGAATCGCTATGTTTATTTTTTTGAAACATGTTTATTTTTTTTAATAAAACACGGCTCTGAAGTTGCAGCCTGCTGAAGAAAACAGTGCCGCCATCATACTAAAGGCTTCCCTTCAGCCTTGAGCTACTGTTACTACTGCTAATGTGCCAAAATCCCTCCCCCTGACCCCAGGCAAGCTTCTTCATTAACATATATGCCTGCAACATCTCCTCTATCAATAAACTTTTACAAACAGCAGTAAGTTTTCCTATGTCCACAAAAGGTTCCTCGAATATATTTAGCTAATATATCACACATACACCCAGGAGAATACACAACTTGTCCCTGCTAGCCCGTACCTCTGTGTACTAATGAATGGAATCGAGCATCCCATGGAGACCAGGCTCGCTGATTCCTATTGGATGGTGGGCGGGCTACACAGGCTCACGAAGAAGAGCATGCAGATTGAGCACAGGCATGGTGGGAAGGGCTATTAAAATTAGACTCATGCACAGAATAAAGACTGTAAAGCTCGCCATAGATAAAGATAATGATTTTTAAATGATCCGATCGTCATCGTGAGACCACGATTATCTCGAAACGGTCGTACGAATTGTCCATCAACTAAAAAGCTAGAATTTCTTACCTGGAAATTGCAGTTCCTTCAGGTCCCCTTAGGCAGCACACTACAAGAGAGATAGCCCCTCCTCCAAGGACAGGAATAAAACCTTTAAAATATGCCTTCCCTCCCCCACATAACTCAGTGTTTATTAAAGGGATACTGTCATGGGGAAAAAATTTTTTTTCAAAATGAATCAGTTAATAGTGCTGTTCCAGCAGAATTCTGCACTGAAATCCATTTCTCAACAGAGCAAACAGATTTTTTTATATTCAATTTTGAAATTTGACATGGGGCTAGACATATTGTCAATTTCCCAGCTGCCCCAAGTCATGTGACTTGTGCTCTGATAAACTTCAATCACTCTTTACTGCTGTACTGCAAGTTGGAGTGATATCACCCCCTCCCTTTTGCCCCCCAGCAGCCAAACAAAAGAACAATGGGAAGGTAACCAGATAACTGCTCCCTAACACTAGGGATGTAGCGAACGTCGGAAAAAAAGTTCGCGAACATATTCGCGAACTTGCGCAAAAATGCGAGCGGTTCGCGAACGGTTCGCGAACCCCATAGACTTCAATGGGAAGGCGAACTTTAACATCTAGAAAAGACATTTCTGGCCAGAAAAATGATTTTAAAGTTGTTTAAAGGGTGCAACGACCTGGACAGTGGCATGCCAGAGGGGGATCAAGGGCAAAAATGTATCTGAAAAATCTGCCTGTGTGTGCTTGGAAGAGATAGTGTAGGGGGAGAGCTGTTAGTGATTTCAGGGACAGATGATAGTAAGCTTGCTGGCTAGTAATCTGCTTGATACTGCTCTGTATTGGAGGGACAGAAGTCTGCAGGGATTTGAGGGACATTTTAGCTTAGGTAGCTTTGCTGGCTAGTAATCTACTGTTCTCTTTAAACAACTGCCATACGTTGACCTTGTAGGCATTGTTTGCCCAGTTTTTTTGGACGCAGCCACTGAAGCACAGTTGCCAGAAAAAATATGCCATATAAATGCTGAAAATAGTAATTTTTCGCCATACGTTGACCTTGTAGACATTGTTTGCCCAGTTTTTTTGGACGCAGCCACTGAAGCACAGTTGCCAGAAAAATTATGCCATATAAATGCTGAAAATATAAATTTTTTTGGTTGCAGCCACTGAAGCACAGAGGCCAGAAAAATTATGCCATATAAATGCAGAAAATATGCATTTTTTTGGTCGCAGCCACTGAAGCACAGTTGCCAGAATAATTATGCCATATAAATGCTGAAAATATAAATTTTTTGGTTGCAGCCACTGAAGCACAGAGGCCAGAAAAATTATGCCATATAAATGCAGAAAATATGCATTTTTTTGGTCGCAGCCACTGAAGCACAGTTGCCAGAAAAAATATGCCATATAAATGCTGAAAATAGTCATTTTTTGCCATATACGTTGAGTCAACGTATGGCAAAAAATTACTATTTTCAGCATTTATATGGCATATTTTTTCTGGCCTCTGTGCTTCAGTGGCTGCGGCCAAAAAAACTGGGCAAACAATGCCTACAAGGTCAACGTATACACTACTACAGCGGTGGATACGGATTACGTAAAATATATGAATGCTGCTTGAAAAAAAGTAACTCAAGTGGTTTTTCTAGAGACGATAATATTATCAATATTTAGACAAAATGTGAACAAGCTCACACAGCTCGATGGCGGGTTGAAGAAAACACTGTGCAAATAATGCCTACAAGGCCAACGTATACACTACTACAGCGGTGGATACGGATTACGTAAAATATATGAATGCTGCTTGAAAAAAGTGACTCCGGTGTTTTTTCTGGAGACGGTAATATTATGGATATTTAGACAGAATGGGAACAAGGTCACACAGCTCGATGGCGGGTTGAAGAAAACAGTGTGCAAATAATGCCTACAAGGCCAACGTATACACTACTACAGCGGTGGATACGGATTACGTAAAATATATGAATGCTGCTTGAAAAAAGTGACTCCGGTGTTTTTTCTGGAGACGGTAATATTATGGATATTTAGACAGAATGGGAACAAGGTCACACAGCTCGATGGCGGGTTGAAGAAAACAGTGTGCAAATAATGCCTACAAGGCCAACGTATACACTACTACAGCGGTGGATACGGATTACGTAAAATATATGAATGCTGCTTGAAAAAAGTGACTCCGGTGTTTTTTCTGGAGACGGTAATATTATGGATATTTAGACAGAATGGGAACAAGGTCACACAGCTCGATGGCGGGTTGAAGAAAACAGTGTGCAAATAATGCCTACAAGGCCAACGTATACACTACTACAGCGGTGGATACGGATTACGTAAAATATATTATGGCTGCTTGAAAAAAGTGACTCCGGTGTTTTTTCTGGAGACGGTAATATTATGGATATTTAGACAGAATGTGAACAAGGTCACACAGCTCGATGGCGGGTTGAAGAAAACAGTGTGCAAATAATGCCTACAGGGCAAATAATGCCTAAAAGGTCAACTTATACACTACTACAGCGGTAGTAAAATAAAAAAAGTAAAATAAAAAAAAAATGAATATTAAAAAAAAAAATTAAAGTTGGTGCTGCTGAACTACTAGGAGCAGCAGATTAGCACACCAGTCCCACTCCCCAACACTGCTAGACTAATAGCACTGGGCTCTTATAGTAGTAGTAGTAGTAGTAGTAGTAAAACAACAAAAAAATAAATAAAAGCAGTCCTTACAAGGACTACTGTTATTGCAGCAGTCAGCAGATGAGATCAGAAGCAGGACAGCTGCCCACTGCAGCTACATACAGAGCACTGCAGTAGAAGGTAGATTACTAGCCAGCAAAGCTACCTAAGCTTAAATGTCCCTCAAACCCCTGCAGACTTCTGTCCCTCCAATAACAGAGCAGTATCAAAACGATTACTAGCCAGCAAACTTTCAACTGTCCCTGAAATCACTAACAGGCAGCAGCTCTCTCCCTACACTATCTCTTCAGCACACACAGGCAGAGTGAAAAAACGCTGCAGGGCTTCGGTTTTTATAGGGAAGGGGAGTGGTCCAGGGGAGAGCTTCCTGATTGGCTGCCATGTACCTGCTGGTCTGGGGTGAGAGGGCAAAAAAAAGCGCCAACAATGGCGAACCCAAAATGGCGAACGTCGCGCGACGTTCGCGAACTTCCGGCGAGCGCGAACACCCGATGTTCGCGCGAACAAGTTCGCCGGCGAACAGTTCGCGACATCTCTACCTAACACAAGATAACAGCTGCCTGGTAGATCTAAGAACAACACTCAATAGTAAAAACCCATGTCCCACTGAGACACATTCAGTTACATTGAGAAGGAAAAACAGCAGCCTGCCATAAAGCATTTCTCTCCTAAAGTGCATGCACAAGTCACATGACCAGGGGCAGCTGGGAAATTGACAAAATGTCTAGCCCCATGTGAGATTTCAAAATTGAATATAAAAAAATCTGTTTGCTCTTTTGAGAAATGGATTTCAGTGCAGAATTCTGCTGGAGCAGCACTATTAACTGATTCATTTTGAAAAAAAATGTTTTTCCCATGACAGTATCCCTTTAACAAGATCAAGACACCAAGGGCTGCTACATCAACAAACAGAATTTTATCAGGGAGGGAACTATGTGCTGCCTAAGGGGACCTGAAGGAACTGCAATTTCCAGGTAAGAAATTCTAGCTTTCCTTCAAGTCCCCAGGCAGCACACTACAAGAGATATTGAAAAGATATTTAGGGAGGGCCTAAATAAACCTGTTTGTAACACTTTCTCACCAAAAACAGCCTCCCTTGAATACATCAAGTCCATAATGCCTTGTGAATTTATGCAAGGATGCCCAAGTTGCCGCTTACATAACCTGCTCTGCCCAAGATGTTGAATGAGCGGTGATTTTTATCAGAAACCTACCAGCAAGCTCATAAACAAGTGACTGTCTGCTTAAGCCATCTTGTAAATGTAGGTTTGGATGCTACCAAACCCTTGGACTGACCTTAGGCGTAAAAGAAGTAGGAAACATCAGCAACTCTCTTATCCGGAAAGAAAGAACTGAAGATAAGGTTCCTCAATAGATAGACTTTGCAATTCACCCACTCTGTTGAAGTGAGTTCCACCAACATAACTGTTTTGAGAGTAATCAGCTTAATTAGAATTAGCTTTAAGTGGTTCAATGTGCCCAGTAAGAGAATTAGCTTTAAGTGGTTCAATGTGCCCAGTAAGTGATAACACAGAAAGCCTTTGCTTTAACCCTGCATGTTTGTTAACCTTTCTTTGTCCTTTAATGAATATAAAGACTATGATTAACGTTAAAATCTGGAAGGCAAAAATATAAAATGAGAGCACATTGCAGCAGAGGCCAAGACTAACCCAAAAATTTCAAATCAAGTAAATTAATAGTAAACAAATGTGTTGCTCCTTTAAATAATAGTACCAGTGGTTGTAACAGATACAGAAAAGGCAAATGTGCTAAATTAGTTCTTTTCTTGAGTGTATACAATAGAGGAGTCACCAGGTTCACTTCATAGCTGCACTGTTGACTCAACTCAAACTAGTCAGTGGCTGACTCAGGATATGGTTCATAAAGCTTTCCTCAAAATTAATGTGAACAAAGTGCCAGGGCCAAATGGAATACACCCTTGGGTTCTAATGAAGCGGTACAGAAATGCCATCCACCAGACTGAGTGACGTCTATGATTATACACTTGATGAAAACCAGTGAAAACCTGTGACAAACATCTTCTACAACAGGCAGAACAGGCTTGGCAATGTGATCTGAAATGTTCCAGGTAGATTAAAGGTATTAGTCCGTGTGATTCTGGCTGAAGCACTGTCACATCTCATTCTTCCCTGGTGGAACGCTAATACAGTTGTTTGGTTCTCCATGTTTTCTTTTTCCCAATTTGACAAACTTGATAGAGACAGGGACCAGGTGTGATATGGTCCACGGTTTTTTTTTGTTTTTTTTTTTCTGGTTATTAAAGGAGAAGGAAAGGTTAAAACGAAGTAAGCCTTATAAGAAAGGTCCACCTAAATATACCAGTAAACCCTCAAAGTAGTGCTGCTCTGAGTCCTTTGTCAAAAGAAACACTACATTTCTTTCCTTCTATTGTGTACACATGGGCTTTTGTATCAGACTTCCTGCATTTATCTTAAACCTCCTTGCCCTGGGCGTGAGTATGCTCAGTTTGCCCCCCCCCCAATTCTCTGCTGTAATCTGAGCCCTGAGCTATAAGTGAGGGAGAGACTCAGGCAGGATCTAAAACTGCAGCTGCTATCCTAAACAAAGAGAGCTTCTAGAGCTTTTTACTCAGGTATGCTAAAACATTCTACTGAATAAATATAGCATTCTATCTTACACTATTGCAGCTAATCTATTGACAATAAAATACCTCCGTAGCTCTACTTCTCTTTTAAATGCCTCCCTTGTAATTGTTATTTATTTCCAGCTTGGGGATGTCCCATGCATCCCCACTGCCATTTTGGAATTTTAAATATTTCCTGGAAATTATCCAGTTATTTCCCATTTAACGTTCCAAGTGCTTTAATGCTTTTATTTATTTCATGTATTTTTTCTTTGCTCTAATGTGATTTTTATTTTGTTTATATTTATTTTTATGATTTATGTTGGATCTTTATTGCTCTAGGTTTGTTCATGAAGATCATCATTTGTTATTATATTTGTATATTTCTACAATCAATATTTTTGGAATTTTGTTTATGTACTGCTCCATTATTGACTTGTTTATGAAAAACAATAAACACGTAAAAAAAAATTTTTTGGAATTTTATTCTCTTGGACCAAGGCATGGAAGTGAGCAAAGCTTCTCCCCCACTTGCTAGGAAGATCTAGCTGATAAAAACCTTCTCCATCCCCTACTCCTTCTGTTTGATGTCTCAAGCTAAAGCAAATGTCACACTAGTGGGCACATTCATTAAAACTTGAGGTTGGAGATTCATGTATTTTATAGACAAATAAGAAATACTCATAGTTCCACCTATAAATTATTTTGATCCAAATGTCAAGATTTATCATACAATTAATAAGAAACAATCAGCAGTTTAATATTGGCAGCTCTGATCTACTAAGATTCCCCAGGGCACATAGCTCTGGTGTGTGTGTTCGTATACTCTCTATCCATTTGGTCTATGGACCAGTCAGAGAATGTACCTGGTACAACCATGTCGGCTGTCTTTACATACAGTGTTTTGCAAAGGTATTCACAAATATAGACCCTTAGCCAGTTTCTCATTTGACTGGATAACAGTAGCTTTCATTTTATTAAGTGTAAGGGCACACGGTAAGATTTGGGAGATTTAGTTGCCCGGCGACAAATCGCCTCTTCTTCGGGCAACTAATCTCCCAAAAAGCCTTCCCATTGGCTAGAATCTACTATAAATCAGTGGCGGGAAGGCACTCGGAGCGCCTCACAAGGAAATTTCAGGCAACTTCAGAAAACAAAGCACTCCGAGTGCCATCCCGCCGGCGATTCAGATTCCAGCCGGTGTGAAGGCTTTTCGGGGAGATTAGTCGGCCGAAGAAGAGGCGATTTGTCACCGGGCGACTAAATTTCCACGAATCTTAGTGTGTGCCCTTACCCTAAAGGAGAAGGAAAGTCTAAATTACTGGGGGGGGGGGCAAATGTTAGGCAGCTCCCAGTGATTGTGATCACTGGGATTGTGATTGTACCAGTTACTCCCTGCCGGCATTCCTCTTGGCAGAAACCTGCAATGACCTGAGGTCTTTCTCAGCAAGCATCATGGAGCGTGCTTCTTCTTTCTTCACATGAGTATGCATGCGCAGTTGAGTGAAAACTCAAACTTTATTTTGAATAAGCCATCTTTTTCCTTTTACTGCACAATTGGAAGAGAAAGATCACTCCTCTGTACCTACCCCAGCCAGTTTTCTGCTAACAGAAACACTGGCCCCAGAGTATCAGGCTTTTGCCGATATTGGTCACTTCATCTCCCATACATTCACTGAATATCATACAAAAATTTTTTATACAATAATACCTGTGTGTGAATGGCAACCTCAACATGGTTTCCTTTTAATCTATGGAATTGGGTATGTTAGGGAAAGAAATACATTCCTAACAAGGAAACTTTAGACAACTTCAGAAAAATTAAGTGTTGCATATGTTTTCCCACCAGCAATTTACATGATTGCCCATTTGGAGGAGATTTATAGACTTATCTACTTAATATATAAAACACACAGATTAATGGCATGTTCTGTTCATATCACATATCAATTATTTTGATTCAGTATCCTAAGATTGGAGTGATGTAACTGAAAATAACAGGCCAGTCCAGAGATTGTTGTACATTTATTTTAAGCTTTCTGCTCAACAACTTTGTTACAGTGTAAAAAACAAAAAAGAAGAACTATGGCAGATGAATGGCAAATGAGTCCTGCCCATAGCTGTATAACACAACAAGCATATCGAATATATACCCATTATCCTGATCTTAAGATGTTAAACCTTTCCTGATGAAACAAATCAAACTTAAGACTTGCTGCTGCAAGAACACAGTTCCTATTATATAAAAATCAGCATAATATGGCAGGAATACAAGAACAATTCATCAGTAGCCCACACGCTGAAGTTCTCTAAATTCACACCAAGTGATCTGTTGTTTACTGACATGTCCATATGAGGAGCACAAAGACTATACCCTGTTGCTAGTCACAGGGTAAAGTGCTTTCCTTTCCATTCCCCCAATAATGCAATTACAGTGTAGGATATCAGAAAGGGCCAATATCTCTCACAGTGCCCTCATTGGGAAAATAAAAACACCAGCCTGCTAACCATGAACACATTCAGTGTCTCTCAAAAGAGATCTGAAGCTATAGATGATATAGGATTTCACTGCTACAGCTGGGAACTTCTTGAAAAGTTTAATTTAAAAAAAATTGTGCGTATCAGCTTCACCTAAAAATTGCTCATTTGTCTGCTATGTATGCTCTCATCCCTTTAGTAACAATTAAGGTCCATGTGTAGTAACACTCAATCCAGCAAAGGTCTCCCCATAGATGAACTCCATAGTAGCATGCTGCTCCTGTGCAATCAGTGTGCCCATGCAATGGAATGCAATTACTGGTAAAGAAATGTCTAAAAACTCTAAGAAAGCAAAAGGCTAAGCTCAGTGCAGAAAAGCTTGAATGGATCTTCATGCTGAATACAAATGGTTTCTAAAAAATAAATTCCTTTATCATTCCTTCCTAGTAGAGCCTGCTGAAGCTATTTGAATAAGTCAGTTGCAAGAATGATTTATGGATAGCTATGAAGAACAAAGCAGGTGTTGGTAGTGAAGGAGGCAGGTAGCACATGCTTAGATATTTCACACTTCTATGTTGGCATGTTGTCCTTCAGATTACCGAGTACAGAGGCAGGAATGCTAGCAAACATGGTGGAAGACTAAAACGAGTATCCCAAATAGCATGGCCTTTACACCAAGCTGCGTGCACTAGACAAAGGCAGAAAGCAACATATTGCAGGTCACTGCTATGTAAGGCAGTGTGGGGCAAGCCAATGGAACACTGAAGTGGTTACAACTACGCAAGTACACAATGATCTCTCTCTCTGTTCAATAGAGAACATTAGCATTTAGAGTTAGTAACATTAAGCAAAGAGTTTTTGACTGCAAGGAGAAAGTACCTTGAAATAAAATTTGACATTAATACACCCTGCTGTGCAGTTTATTTTATCTACACAAGCACTGAGCAAAATCCTCAACTTGTGTATTTTCTAGTACATTGGCAGTTTTATCTCACAGAAGTGGCACATTTGATGAAAGGGCTTCAGGGTGCATTCATACTCCTCAACCTTTGCAGAGCCTGGCGCCCAAAGTCTCACTGCAATCTCCCTTGTCCATTAGCGGATGTGGGCCATCTCTTCCAAGAAAGGAGTTTTCATGCAGCCTGTGCAGAGCTGATCCATCCACAGCGGCGCTTCATGCTGCAGAGGGGTGCGGCGGGGGAAGAAAGTGTAGCTTAGGTCATAGTTTAGGAGGCAGCTAATAGAGGCCATGTAAAGATCTGAAAAACGGCAGAGACGGCGGGAAAAGTAGGTGGGGTTATGGCAGGTCCGGAAAATACTACCAAACTGGGGGTTGAAGAGATTCTTGGTTACAGCCCTGAAACAAAATAATAATGTCAAAGCAAGAAAGATCCCAGCCTCCCATTATGTGCTCTAATACATCATCATGATAAATATACATTACTTTATTATGCTTACATATACTTTACTACAAAGTCATAGCAATTAATATCAAGAATAAATAGTTAATTGTTCATGTCTTTTTTTGTTATTGTTCCAACGTCTCGTAGAAAGTAGAACAGCTGTATGCACCGCAGTTGAATTAAACGACTTGAAACATTCTGAATTCCACAATTCAGTTTGATTCATGTCATGAACAGTATGTTATTCCAGCATAAAAGCACACTGTGAAGAAGATGAGCCAAAGCACATTCATTCTCCCATAGGAAATCTGCATTACATTCTAAAAACTAACCTCAGCAAGTCTTAGGTCATAATTACATCAAAAATGTGTCATAAAAAAGTGCCTGTGACCATGCAAAAAAACTGTACCTTAGCTCATGTCTCTCCTTCATCCAGTCCTGCAGTACCAGCTGAGACTCTGGGTCCCGGAAATTCTGCAATGTACAGAACAAGGCATGAATTAACTTTGGGGTGAAACCATTTGTATGCTTGACACTTTATGAATGGTAATGGTAGATGTAAAGTGCATGATAGGTATGTATGGACTTTGATGCCTAAGGAGAGGATTTCTTGTTAAGAAACCCAGCTGGCAGATTTTTGCTGCATACTGAAAGTGAGCTATCCCCTGTAACTGGCGGCTTTCCTTGTGAACATTTAGTCAGACCATGCAGAGCAATTTGGCCGGCCCAGACCCGCTCCCTGCTTGAAATTGTCACCTTTGCCCCCAACCTCCCTCTCCTGCCACGGTTGCAGAAAGAAAAAAGGTACGGGGGGGGGGGGGATTTGAAGGCAGGCTGCATCAGGTGCGGGGGGGGGGGGGGGTCCAGAGGGGGCTTTGCCCCAGTCCAACCCTGTGTAAACCTATAAAATGTGCATTGTGCCTACTATCAAGTTGTTAATATATGACAAAAGTAAGAGTAACTCACAGTACCCCAAACACCACCTGTAGTCAGAGAACCCCACAGTTGAATTTGGAGTATACTCGAATTGAAAATTTAAAAAACCTCCTTTAATAAATGTGCCTCCCCATGTATATGGGTTATGGATGCTTTTGAAGACCCAATTAAAATGCTAATACAACTAGACAAAAGACAAGAGACAGGAGTAAAAAAAAATAAAAAAATGTAATGACGCAAAAACAAGGATTTAAAAATTATACAAACCTGCATTCGCTCCAAGAGGCCAGTCAACGCCTGCAGCCAAGTCAGCGACTGGGAATACTGTTCTGTGTTAACAATCTTGGTTTCAGTCTCTAGTTCCGGCACTATAGCCCCTGTCCTCCAACCATGACGCAGCATAAGGTCCTAGAGGGAAGCAAATTATTTAGTAAACTGTGAATGCATTTCAAGGAGTGCTTTACCCTAATTTTACAAAAGGTTTTCCTGAATTATACATCATTTTCTCCTGGCCCCCTGAAAAAAGTAAAATGTGGGTTGCACTGTACTTTGTGGGTTTGAACTTACCGCAAGGTCACTATACAAATGGTCTCCAAAATAAAGCACCTTAGACCCACGCCAGCCTGTTAAGCGAATGAAGTCAAACAAGTTACCCTAAGAAAAGAAGTAAACAGTATATAAATTAGTCTATGCTTCGAAAACACAAAATAGTATATACAGGTATTTAAAATGCATCATCATCATAATGTTATTATTCTGTCAAAATGGCCCTCTCTGTATTGATACAAAACTTTGAATCTGAGGCCTCGGGGGGGGGGGGTGCTGACATATCAACCGACACGGACATGCCGGCTGATTTAAACAAAGCTTTTGTTCAGCCGGTCTGCATGGAAATCACGTAGCCCTGGCTTGTAATGGTGGGAATGCTTAGATTGCTGGTCACAGGGTGGAAAGTCAGTGACAAAGCTTTCAGTGTAGAATTAAATGGTATGTAGTGATGGATGTGCAAAAGCAAAAATATTTAACCTGCCAAACCTGTCTGACAAGCTGTCACTCAAAACAGAAAGCAAGTCTGGTCTGTCTGATTAGAAGCAGCTAAACAACCCGAGGGGATATAATCTTTAGCAAAAAAGAGTAACCTAGGAAATAGTAATAATGGTAAATATTTTCTAGGCATGGTTACAAATGTCTAAATTAAATATGCCAAATAACAAAAAACGCACTGTATGACATAGCATTAATTAATTTAAAAAAAATGATTTTAGTTTAGCAATAGAGCATTTAGACTTTACTGACTTGTAATGATGCTATCCTATAAAGATCTACTGGTCTTCTGTTACCATTCTATGGAGATGCAATCTAACGCAAACCTTATTTTTTACATTATTTCTATAATATGAATAAGAGCAGGCAACCAGGACTTAAAGGGGGTGGTTCACCTTTAAGTTAACTATTAGTATGTAACAGAATGGCCAATTCTAAGCAACTTTTCAATTGGCCTTCATTATTTTATTTTATTTTTTTAATAGCTTTTGAATTATTTGCCACCTTCTTCTGACTCTTTCCAGGTGTTAAATCACCCATCTATAAAGCATATGCTCTGTAAGGCTACACATTAATTGTTATTGCTACTTTTTTATTACTAATCTTTCTGTTCAGGCCCTTTCCTATTCCAGTCTCTTAAATTAATGCATGGTTGCTAGAGTCAATTTGACCCTAGCACCAAATTGCTGAAATGGCAAACTGGAGAACTGCTGAATTAAAAGCTAAATAACTCGAAAATCAAAAATAATTAAAAATGAAAACCAATTGCAAATTGACTCAGAATCACTGTCTATATCATAATATGAGTTAACTTAAAGGTGACCAACCCCTTTAATCCAAATGAAAGTGCCCTGATCGAGAACTACAGATCTACAGGTATTTTTTAGGTACATTTTTTTTGTATTGACTGGGTTTAAAAGGATTCTTTAAGCATCCAAGTTCCCCATACTAGCACAGAAGTAAAACAAAAAAACTGTATATTCTAAAAATACAAATGCTTTGCGATAGTGTTCCCTGAAACATTTACCTGCACTAGTGTTCCCTGAAACATTTACTTGCATTTCAGACATTACTGAGAAAAATATAGAAAAAAAACTAGGAGCAAAAACGCCTAAAAATAGTCTTGGAGCTAATCCAGCAAGCTTGTAGACAGTTTGAACACATGAGAATGTGCAAGTACAGTGTGGCCTAGTGCAAAAAACAATCTGCAGCCTCTCCAATTTGCCTCAAAAGGGTAAAAAGAAAAACATTTCTGATTTCAAAAAGTCAACTGCATCAGTGCCTGGAACAACTTTATAGTGAGAACAGCTAAAGGGCTACAGGTCAGACACTAAAAAAAAACAAAAAAACATTTGTTCTACTTTACATCTGTTTTCTATTTTAAGAAGTACTTATGGAAGCTTCCAGGAACATGGCTAAATCACATTCACAGCGATACATTTTTATTTGTGTTGCAGTGTTCCTCAAAGTCATTACTTCCTTTATAGATGAATAGCTCTAGGGAACGGAATTCTTCGCCCTAGGCCTGCTTGCATTATTCATCTCGCAGACATCCCTTTTGAGGATTTGCGTCACAAATAAAACATTGCCTGAAATAATGTAATTCCTGTATTACAGGGGGGGGGGGTGCGCTGGATGGAATCCAAGTCTCAGCAGTTGCCTAAGCCTAAAGAAAACACATGACATCCTGCAAGCTTGCAAAAAATACTTCTACAATTAGTTGGAGGGACACGTATACTCAAGCAAAGATGTCTCTGCTGTTTGAAGATGGTGAAAAAAGCCAAGGAGGGTTAATTCCCCTCCCTAGTCTTAACAATGAAAGCATAAATTCAGACTTGTATAATTGTTCTCTTGTACGCACTACCACACCTAATGTCTGATTTCAGACACATAAAATATGCCAAAAATGGAACCCCATGAGACATACTGAAAACAAAGTGATTAAAAAAAACTGTGCAGTGGAAAGCATGGGATGAAAAAGTAGAAGAAAATTCCCAGAACTTAATCTATAGCCGATCTAGTACAACAGGTTGTTGGTCAAAAGTGAATACGAAAAATTAACTTCCCAATAATATGTCATGTGCCAGACAAACCTAAAACAGAATTTTAAACCAATCTTTTTCCACTCTCGTTAAAGGGAATATACCTTTTTTTGATACAAGTTCAATCAGTTGGGCTTATGTAGAAAAAGTACATGAACACTATCTGATCTTTCAGAAATATATATATTTTTTTACGCCAAACATACCTGATTCCACATACTGAAAGAAACTCCAAAACGCTATTCCCCAAGACCCCTTATGTTCACAGTATAATGCTACCCCCTCCCTCGCCTTGTTCCATTGTATAATGATAAAGGTAAAAGTTGAAGTCCCAGAATTTACTTTAACTTTCAGGATAATGTAGAATACCAATTCTTAGCAATAGCTTCAGCTGGTCTTCATTTTGTATAGGTTTTTTTTTAATTTGCCTTCTTCTGGCTCTTTCTAGTTTACTAATGGGGGGGGGGTCACTGACCCCGGCAGCCAAACAACTATATACAACAATTGTATTACTTTTTTTAAAAATGAGTTTTCTTTCTATTCAGGCCCTTTCCTATTCATATTCCAGTCTCTCGGGCCTCTCTTGCTAACAACAAACTGGAGAGCTGATAAAATAAAAATGAAGAATCGTATCACTTTCTACATTAAACTAAAGTTAAACAACTCTTTAAGTCCTTCTGCTTTCTGTAGTAGGTGGTGCCCAGGTTCTGAAAAAGCAGAAACCTTCAAATCCCAGAATACACCCATTCACTATGGAATAAGGTGAGGGTGGGGTTGCATTACACTCTAGGAAGCAGGGAACTGGCAAAAACACATACAAACTATCATGGTTTCCTTTCAACCTGTGGAATCAGGTATGTCAGTAAATATAAAATACATTTATATTTGCTGCTTTTCAGCTACAGAAACTCCGTTATAGATAGGTGTATTGTTCGTTATGCTTAGCAGTGTGTAAGTGTGTACCTGTTTGTACACCTGTCCCTTCTCCAAACTTGTAATCTTATCCCATTTTAAGTCTCCATTCGCATCCAACTGGCGGAAAGGCCTACATAGGAACAAGAACAATGTACCGTTTATTATTACAGGGAAAAAAAGTAAATGAGTTGAATTTGCTTAAAATGGAATCCATGGGAGATGGCCTTGCTTAATCTCTTAGCCTGTTCTGTAACCTAATTATAACATAAAGCCTATCTCACACAGGAATTATTCTCCAGCATTTTTCACTACCATCTTCTCCTTCCTACCCTGCCCTCACCTGTCCTGAAGTAAGATTTTCAGTCTGTGTGCATGCACATTACTAAACTTCTGCAAATAGAGCTGTATTGTGCATGTGCCAAGAGCCTTATTGAAAATAACACATTTTACCAAATTTTGCTTCACAACAAAAAGTTTCTTGCAGACCCCATTCCAAACACACTGTATTATGCTTAGGGCAAAGGCACACAATATGTAGGGTCCACTGCTCCCAGCCTGAGAGAGAGAAGCGGATCTTGCTTTGTGCTCCAGCTTTATCCACATGAACTGTTTCCACTTGCTTGCAGTCACAAACAAGGGTCAGCCCAGAAATGTCTCAATTCGTTTTTTATTGGGCTAACCTCTGCACCATTGCGTGTGACTGCAGGCTAAGAGCAGTGGAGCCTGTGCTCAGTGTGCCCTTGCCCTTAGGGTTCTGACACTGGATCAAGCAGAATACACTTCCCACTGTGTTAAAACAAACTCACTTGATACAATCATTGAAGAAGTGGGGTTTATCTGCCTGGACAATGACAACGTCAAAGAAATCCCTCCAGTCCTTGCCAACCATGTATTTCATCCCCTTGTCCCTGTGGGTAGGGCAAAAATAAGTATGTTACCTCTGAATGAAGGCTGTTTGGAAGTGAATATTAGGCATCAGGAGTCACACAGCATTTCAGGTTTAACTTACACAAAGCTAAAGGGACTGTTGGTGATAAGGAAAAGCTTTTTGCCTTGACTGGCCAGGCGGTGCAAGACTGCATATGTTTCATCTCCTCTTAAAATATACTTTTCTAAAAAGAGAAGAAAAAAAAGAAAGTCATGAAAACATCAATGTGTGCCAAAAGGTGGGTATTGCTTGGCAAGATTGGGGATTCCCTGAGCAGCCATCACAAATATGGACTTCGACACGTTATATCATGATGAATAAAAGCTTCTTTATTTATTGACAATTATAAATAACATGTCCGCTATTGACTCCTTCCTCAGAGTATAGCATTTTTTACACAATACACAACTTTATAGCTATTCACAATTACAGACAATTTACTTAAAGGGTTATTCCCTAATTTCATATTTCCATACTTTTATTGTTATATAAAACCAAATAACAGCTATAAACAATGATATAGCAACGTATGTTTTTTTTTCCCCATTTACTTTTATTCTCTCTACAGAGGTTCTCCACATTGTATTTAGTTCAATGAAGACTTCAAATCATGGAAAGACCCGTTATCCAGAAAACCCAGGTCCAGAGAATTCTGGATAAAAGGTCTCATACTTGTACAAAAGATCGGCTTATGTTCAAAGGTTTTTTGTTTTAATTGTATCCTGAATTATAACCCTCTAAGAAGCAAAGCTGATACACCGTGCTTACATAAATACAGGTATTATAATCAGAATGTTTTCGATGGCTGTTTGCCTGCTCTGTTAAGCTACTTGCTCCAGCGTGGACATGCAACAGTGCCAAGTACAAGCTGTGCCAGCCTTTATCTTAGAGGAATGCTGAGAAGTGTAGCCTTTTGCACAGATGGATTTGAGACCTAGTGAATGACGCGCACCCTCAAGGCTAAGAAATGACCCTTATAATAAGGCACAGGATAAACCTTCTTTATGCAAATATGTTCATATGATTCTCAATAGGAGTATTGTTAAAAGGTCTTCAATTCCATCCCCCATATAAACATTGTGGCTTTCAAGCAACACCGCAAGAGCAGTTGGCAGCCTGCAGATTACATCCAGAACAGATTTTGTTTAATACACAAACGCACACTCGCTTGGCAAAAATATACGCCACGTCTTTAGTTTATGAGTGTTACTGAAAATAATCAGCTAGAGCCTTGGCTTTAAGCGTTCCAGGGTCACTCACCAAGATCCTGCATGATCCATTTGTACATGAAGCCCTTTATATGTACGTCTCGGATTGCATCCTGCAAATACAAAGTCAAATAAGTTAAAATTCTGAAATTTCATTAAAGGCAACACAGATTTCTTTTATTATACGGAGTATCGGTAGCTTTGATATTTCTTTAAAGAAATAGTAACTTTGCGGCAAGAGGAGAACATTTATCCACAAAACAAACATGGCAGAGTGACCTTTCGCTTAATTAGATGTGTGTGCCACAAGTGGGACACGAGCCAGTTTTGGACTTAAGGGAATTATTGTGACTGCAAAACATCCTGCAAATTGGTATTAAAAGACAGAACAAGTCCAAAACAATTTGTTTTGACAGTGCTTGTACACCAATTAATCTTATTTAAGCAGGAAAAAATAGTAAACCAACTGAAAACATGCATGCAAAACAGTTTATAGCTTGCTTTAAAGGGGAAATCAACCTGACATTTGTTTTCCTGAATTTGAAAAATTGAGAATTCTATTGAAATCATTGGTCATATTTCAGAAATAATGTGCGTCACATCCCTGCAAGATGCTATTTAGATAACCACACCAACCTTCTTATAGGAGATGCATGTCTTAAAAAGTCCAAAACTGGCTCGTGTCCCACTTGTGGCACACACATGTCCTGGCAGGGTACACCTTCAGTTACTTATCCTGTAGGTATCAATCACATTGTCTGCAGTGCAATTTTGTTACATATGTTGTTACTCATTTTATATAGAGACTGTATAGGTACAAGACCTGTTATCCAGAATGCTCGGGGCCTGGGGTTTTTTGTATAATAGATCATTCCATAATTTGGATCTTCATACCTTAAGTCTATTAGAAAATCATGCAAACATTAAATAAACCCAATGATAGGTTTGCCTCTAAGGATTAATTTTATCTTAGTTTGGATCAAGTACAGGTATGGCACCCGTTATCCAGAATGTTAGGGTCTGGGGTTTTCTGGATAAAGGATCTTTCTGTAATTTGAATCTTCATACCTTAAAGGAACAGTAACAACAAAAAATTAAAGTGTTTTAAAGGAAAAGCAGTGTCCTGCACTGGCAAAACTGGTGTGTTTTCTTGAGAAAAACAACTATAGCTTATATAAACAAGCTGGGGCAGCCATTCATGTACAGGATACACAGTAGATAACAGAAGTTCTGAAGAATCCCATTGTATACTACAGCGATTATCTGTTATCTGCTGTGTATCCTGTGCCTTTTCTCCTTTTCAGCTTTGAATGGCTGCAACCATGGATACACAGCAGCTTGCTAATATAAACTATAATTGTGTTTTAAGCAAACACACAGTTTTACCAGTGCAGCACAGCAGTACATTATTATATATATAACAATAGGCTGGTTTGCCTCCAATAAGGATTAATGATATCTTAGTTTGGATCAAGTACAGGTATGGGACTTGCTATCCAGAATGCTCTGGACCTGGAGTTTTCCAGATAATGGAATTTTCCCTAATTTAGAGCTCCATACTTTATCTACTAAATAATTTAAACATGAATTAAACCTAATAGGTATTGATTTTATTATTATAGAGAAAGAAAATGATTACTAAAAATTATGGAGTCTAAGGAAGCTTTCTGGATAACGGATCCCACACCTGTACAAGGTACGGTTTTATTACTACAGAGAAAAAGGAAATAATTTTAAAAAATTTAGGATAAAATGGAGTCTATGGGAGATGGCTTTCCTGTAATTTGGAGTTTTCTGAAGAACGGATCCCATACTTGCACCACTAAATATGCCCCCTGCATTGGCATAAATGTGCTATTACCCATTTTTTCTGTACCACTCAACCTGGTACATATCAAAATTAGAAACCACAGCAATAAACTGGCCACACAGAGTTATACATATCTACTTTGCAACTGCAGCAGTATCCTTCACAGGCAGAGGGCAAGGATTATTTAATGCAAATGTAGCACTACTATGTCATTATTGCTAAAGAAAGAATGTGATGCACAGGAATAGCATGAAATCAAATTAGAAGAAAGAGATTCACCATTTATAATAGAGTTCTAGGGGGCTAAATAGATATTTTAAGGGTGGCGGCAGACGTGGCTACTCGGGGAGATTATTCGGGTGACTAATCTCCCCTAAATGCCTTCCCACAGGCTAGAATGTAAATCGCCGACGGGAAGGCACTCGGAACAGTTCGTTCTCTGAAGTTGCCTCACGAGTAATCTTCGGGCGACTTGGAAAGTTGAAACAATCCAAATGCCACCCCGTCGGCTAGAATGCTAAAGGTCTTTAGGGGAGATTAATTGCCGAAGAAGAGGTTATTTTTTTTGCTGGGCGACTAACCTCCCCCAGTACCCTCATATGCCACCACCCTTAAGAATAACAATTTTGCAGAGATAAACAGCTAATCTTAACACAAACTGTGAAGGTAAGAAGCAAAGGTAATTGTGCATTACCCACAGTCCATCTGCACATTTGACCCGATTATTAACGCTGCATTACTGTCATTGCAGAGTTTTGTTCCTTATTATTAATATTTCTATTATCTGTTTATCTATCTATCTATCCATCTATATATATATATATATATATATATATATATCTCTCTCTATCTCTAGATCTATCTCTAGCTATCTAGATCTATCTATATCTCTATATATCTTATATAGATATATATCTATCTCGGACTCCTTTACACAGCACAAAGAGGTTGCACATCATGCATCTAAGTCCTTGCCCCAATGGAGCTTACGATACAAGGAACATATCACATTCACACACAGTAGGGTCAAGTGTGGGAGAAACCGAACTACCTTGGAGGAAACCCACACAGACGCAGGGAAAACATTCAAACTCCTTTCAGATAGTGCCCAAGCTGTAACCAAACTGACACGCAGAAGTAGTACACATTAAAGGGCACCTGTCATCCCCTATATTGTTTCCCCCAACCAGAGTGTGGGCTCTATCAGCCTGCACCTCCGGTGGGGGAAAACATTTTGTGGGTGACAGGTGCCCTTTAAGCCACTGTGATTGATGCAACCCTTGCCCTTTCCCAACATATGTCTCTAAACAAAGTTCTTTCATGTCCAAGATGTTTCCTGTTTGCAGAATACTTGCATTTCTCTAAACAGTTTGTTTAATCCCTGCCAAAGCCCAGACAGTCTCAGTATGAGAAGCTTCTCATAAAGGGGGAAGACTTGAAAAAAAGATCATTTTACAAAGAAGTACTTATGAACTAAGTGTCAGCAAAGGGTATTCAAAGCTTTAGCTGTTTATCTGCATGATGCCAGGGTGTTTCTAAAATTTGGAAGGTAATTAATTAATGTACTGGACTCTGTATAACAATATATGAAATCCTGTAGTCTCACATGTACTCGGCTGGTTAGGGAGTAATCTGTAAACAAACTGCTCCTTTGGTACATACATTGCAATAAAAACACAATTAGCCCCTGACCCCAGAAAGGTGCAGCACTGTTATTCCCCTATAACATTTCCCCTCCCTTTATTGTTTTCGGACTGCTTTAGGGCTGCTGTGAGAATTCAGGGCAGATTTATGAGATGTCCACAACAGGTGTGCTGACTGTGTAACCAAATATCCCTACATACTACCCATAAAGAGGTGAGAAGAGGGTCAGAGGTCTTAAGAGTAAATGCTTCTGCTAATGCCTTTAAAGGCAAAAGAAACATACAAAGCAAACAAAAAGCAAGGGAAACTCAGGCAGGGCACTCTTACTCTAGGAAGGCATTTAGTCCTTTCCCTGTAGCAGGATACTTTGGAATGTAATGGTCCTGCATCGGGTTGGGTAACATTTAGGGCAAAAAGACACGCTCAGATTCGGGAGATCAGTCGCCCAGGGAAATATCTCCTCTTCTACGGGCGACTAATCTCCCCAAAATGCATTCCCACAGACTAGAATGTAAATCGTTGGCGAAATGGCACTCGTTGCTTTGTTTTCCGCAGTCACCCGAAGTTGCGTCGCAAGGAAGGCGGCGGGAGGCAGTTCAGGGAGATAAATCGCCTCTTCTTCAGGGCAACTAATCTCCGGGCGACTAAATCTCCCCGAATCTAAGCGTGTCTCTGCCCTTAGGTTGCAGGTAGGATTTACAGATGCTGGCAAGAGTGTGGATAAACACATTTTGTTTTTTAAAATGTTCCTGTTTTTTTCACCATGCCCACTTCTGATCAGGTCACTTCCAGTTTTGCAGTGACAACACTTCCGGTTTAATAATGGGCTGAGGGTTGGGTTGCAGATAAGACATTTGCAGGTCAGGTTGGATAGTGGGTGCAAATGAGGGTTGTGGGTTCAGGTGTGGGTCAGGGTTTCAAGTATTGTACTTGCACAGAACTGTACAGTGGTTGTTCACCTTTGAGTCAACTTTTAGTATGATGTACAGAGTGATATTCCAAGCCAATTTGCAGTTGGTTTTCATTTTTTTATTATTTGTGGTTTTCGAGTTATTTAGATTATTATTCAGCAGCAGTTTCAGCAATCTGGTTGCTAGGGTCCAAATGACCATAGCAACCACACATGGATTTGAATAAGAGACTGGAATATGAACAGGAGAGGGCCTGAATAGAAAGATGAGTAATAAAAAGTAGCAATAACCATACATTTCTAGCCTTACAGCATTTGTTTTTAGATGGGTGACCCTCATTTGAAAGCTGAAGCAGGAGTCAGAAGAAGAAGGCAAATAAATAAATTATAAAAATAAATAAATAAAACAAAAGAATAATGAGGGCAAACTGAAATGTTGCTTAGAACATACTAACATTTAGTTTAAAAGTGAAGCTATGGAAAATAGGGAATATTCTCTGGCACACAGAGCATTTTCTGGCTGCGTTTTTGCCAAAACCTACCTTCCCTGCTTGCTCACTCACTGTCCAAACATGTCACGTGAAGCACCTTTTATTAGGTACATAACCAGATATCATTGACTCATATGAACACGAAATAGATTTGCCTAAAGCAGTTATTGCAGTACATCCTCTGTGATACACTCCAGTAGTCTAATCTTATTTTTCTATTACAGCAAAATACACACAGATACAGGGAACATAGTACAGTTTTCAAATAGCAATACATTTCTTAGGGTTCAAGCACACGGGCAGATTCGGGGATATTTAGTCGCCTGGCAACTAATCGCCTCTTCTACGGGGCGACAATCTCCCAAAACTGCTTTCCCTGTCTGCTATAATGACAAAACGCCAGCGCCAATGCACACGCGGCGTTTCGATTTCAGAAGTCGCCTGATGTGAAGTCAAAGCGCCGCAAGTGCATTAGTACTGGCGTTTTGGCATTATAGTAGGCGGCACGCAGTTTGGGGAGATTGTCACCCCGCAAAAGAGGTGATTAGTCGTCAGGCGACTAAATCTCCCCGAATCTGCCCGTGTGCATCAACCCTTAGGCTTTCATGCTTTCTGCCCTTTTATACATAAATGTTTTCCTCTACAAAGGATTACAGAATTGAATATAGTAATCTGTATTAATCATGTCTTTGAAAATAGCTAATGAGGCTATTTTTTTTTTTTTTTTAAGAAATTTGACATGACATGGGGCACGGAACAATTTAAAGAAAAATGTCACATGTAGAATTCTTAAGTAACCTTAATCACCTGCCAGCAAATGCAATAGGCAGATTGTTTCCCATACTTCAATGTGGAAAGCATTTTGAAAGCCATAGCTGTGATTGCATACACCGTTACAGCAAGGTTAAAAAGAAAGAAGAAGACCAAAGTCCACCAAGTCCTCCAAATAATCCACAGTGTACAGACACTTATACACTGACATATATTATATATACAAATACAGTACCTACCTATACAAATATTGTCATCACAATAGCCTTGAATATTATGCCACTCTTATAGGCATTAATAAAATCTGCCACATCACTCAGCAGGACATTCCACAACCTTGCTGCCCTCATTGTGAACCAATGTCGGACTGGGACACCAGAGGCCCACCTAAAAACCATAGACCAGGGGCCCACCATAAAGCCTTAGATCAGGGGACCACTCTCAGTACTAATATTCTTCATCTCCTCAATCAACCTCTATTCTCCTAGTCTGTTTTCTTTATACTATAATCTATTATTCCAGCTATTTAGCCTCTGTTCTCCTAGAAATAGGAAATGGCCATGAAATAGGCCAAAAGTTTAGCAGCATGAGGGCCCACTGACACCTGGGCCCACCGGGAGTTTTCCTGGTATCCCGGTGGGCAAGTCCGACACTGACGTGAACAAACATCTACACTGCTTCGAATAAAAGTTTACTTCCTACAATGCCTACCTCAAGGTATTAATAAACATGTTAAAAAGAAAATGGACCACTGACAGAGCCCTGCTGTGCTCCACTAACAACACTGGTACAATTAGAAAATGTTCCACCACTTTTTGTATTCCTGAATTTATTCATTAACCTTCTGTGTGGTACTGCATCAAATGCTTTAGCAAAGTCTAAGTAGATTACATCCACAGACACCCCAGAGTTTAGGTTCCTGTCCACCTCCAGCGTTGGACAGGAGGCCCATTTCTGCCACAGGCCCCCCACCTCCCCCTCCTCTGTGACAATCCCCCTAAAGGCCCCCAGCCACGACTCCCCTCCAGGCCCCATGCGTAAATGTGCTGTACTTGCAGTAGCAACCAGGGGAACACGCAATCATGGAGCAGCGTGGGCTGTAGGTGGGTGCAGGTCTGGGTCGGCAGGGCCCACCAGGTTTCTACTTGGTGCCCCACCGGCCCAGTCCGACCCTGCTCACCTCCTCATAAAAAAAGCAATTAAATTAGTCAGGCAAGATCTATTAAGCAAAAAACCATGCTGGCACAAACTCTTAGTACCGTGGTTTGCAGTTTTTTTAAGTTTCTTATCCCTTAATACCCCTTCCAAAAGCTTTCCTACCATTGATGTCTAGTCTATAGTTTTCAGACTGAAAATGGAATCCCTTTTTTGAATAGTGGCACCAAATTAGAAATTCGTCAATCTCTCTGCACCAATGTAGACCTCAAACAAACCTGAAAAATGAATTAAGAGATTTGGCAATCACTGAGCTAAGCTCATTTGGTACCCCGGGATGAATTCTGGTCCTGGAACCTTGTTAACCATTTCATGGTCTAGTCTCTTTTTAAATTTAAATTTCCTACTGAATCACCTATCCATCCATAATGTTAAACTGCACAGACTGTCAAAGCCCAGATCAGACTGTAACTCATTGGGCAGCTCCTCTGGTTTGATAAGAACTGAAAGGCATTTACTTAAATAAATAAGGAAAGAATGTAAAGATTAGGCCTGGATTGTTCCCTTTTCATATGTATACACGCTAATTAACACCTTTATCTCCTTATCAACATGATATTTAATTTATGCACACGTATAACATAAACACCATTTGGTTTACTTTACTTGTTTTGTATAACTAGCCCCTAAATAACAAATCTGTGTTTAGAATACACTGCAAATATATCCATTTAAGGCCAAAGGCACACATGGCATTTTGTTGATAGAAAAATCACGCAATAATACTTTTTACGCATTTGTTACATGATTCAGCTGGCAGGGAACAGACAAAGGAAATTGCATCAATGACTCATGCAGAATAAAGGGACATTATAAATATACAAGTTTTTAAAAATTAAACATGTATGGGATCGAGACCTTGAGCATTCCAGATTATGGATCTTTCCGTAATTTGGATCTTTATACCATAAATCTACTAGAAAATCATGTAATTATCAAATAAACCCAATAGGCTGGTTTTGCTTAAAATAAGGATTAATTATATCTCAGTTTGGATCAAGTACAAGGTACTGTTTTATTATTACAGAGAAAAGGGAATTGTTTAAATTTAAAGATTTCTATTATTTGGATAAAATGGAGATTGGGCTGGACTGGGACTGGGCTCAGGATAACGGATTCAATATCTTTACACACGTGATTTATTTCCTGACCAAAAACAGTGGCTCTCCCAAAACTCAGATATCATTCATTCTAATGTTGCTGCTTAGCAAAAAAACATGCAATTATTTTGTTATTTATAACAAAATCTGGTCAGTAGAGGACTTAATTTCAGAACAATAGGCCAGTGAAATTACCATAGAAGAGCAACAAAGGGTGATCACATGATATGGATAATCACGAATATAAAAACACTGTTAAAAAGAACAATATACTGGAACCTTGTAAATTTTGTAATGAAATGTTGGAGTTTAGATTTTTGAAAGCTCCATTTTTAATGAGACCATCATCTTGGTCTGACCTTATAAGCAGCTTTCAAGAACAGTAACTTAGTGGATAATGTTCAGCTCTGCCCCGGGTGATGGCTTAAACAGACATGCTGGCAGACTGAAATGCTGACCCCAGCAGCTGCACTGAGAGGTCAACAGGAGCCAGTGTAATGGCAATGAATGAGACGTGTGAACACAAGCATACTTGTGCATCTGGGAGAATAACAGGGCCAACAACAGGGCCAATAAATAAGCAGACTTGTGTTCATGCTGCAACCACTGTCGTAGCATCTTAATCCCCAAAACATCTGTTGGAAGAATTCCATGAGCAAGCAAGATCTGGCACCAATTAACTTTACTTAAGATATGCAAGGCAGTTTTATGTTAACATGTGCTTTTCCAACAAATCCCATCTGAACCACCTCTACCCAACACATACACCATCAATAGAATCCCTTCATTATCAACCTGATCCTATTGGCAGAGCTGTAGAATACGACTTTCCTAAAACTTGTTACCCATATTGCAGATCAGTTCGGGAAGAAGGCATTACAAACCACAAACATCAATGTAACATACAGTATCAATCAATGCTCACTGGCAAAAAAGATTGTAGAATAACAGAAGAGAATTTGCTGTTCAAGATTCCGTTTTCAATCAGTGAATCATACTATATGCCTATAGAATATTGACCATGTTGACTGAAAGGCCTAATGCCACAAGTACTTTGTAATGAATGTAGCTCACCAAGGCAATTAACAGCCACTTGCGTCACTGAAGGCAAACATCCCAGGTTACTTGCTTAATATAGATACTGCAATAACAGAGCCCTCCAGCAGCTATAGGCATTATTATTAGCACAAGAGACACATGCAAGTCAAACCTTCCTTATCTTAGAAGTTAAAGGGGTAGTTCACCTTTAAGTTAACTTTAGTATGCTATAGAATGGTTAATTCTAAGCAAATTTTCAATTGGCCTACCTTTAATACTTTTTTTATATTGTTTTTGAATTATTATTTGCCTTCTTCTATCCAGCTTTCAAATGGGGGTCATTGATGCCATCTAAAAAATAAATGCATCTATCTATTCAGGTCCTTTCTTATTCATATTTCAGTCGCTTATTCAAATCAATGCATGGTTGCTAGGGTAATGTGGACCATACCAACCTTATTACTGAAATTTCTGGATGAAATAGAGAGCTGCTGGCTAAATAAAAAACACAAATAAAAAATGAAAAACAATTGCAAATTGTCTCAGAATATCACTCTCCACATCATACTAAAAGTGAATTTAAAGGAACAGCTCAGTGTAAAATTAAAAACTGGCTAAATAGATAGGCTGTGCAAAATAAAAAATATTTCTAATATAGTTTATTAGGCAAAAATATAAGTAGTGTTCTGGCTGTTGTTAGACATCCAGTCACTCCAGCCTTTATACATTACATCTTTTCCTAACTATATTAGAAACATTTTTTTTTTGCACAGCCTATCTATTTAGCAGGTTTTTATTTTTACACTGAACAATTCCTTTAAAGATGAACAACCCCCCTTTAAGCTGTAGATTTTTGTTTACATGTTAATTAGCTAGCTGCTGTTACATTGTTTCAGAGTCAGAGCCACCAGGACAGTCCCATTAAATGGACATACTCCTCATACAGTTTCTGCTTTTCCTGGTCATGGTTAACTTTGTAAACAAGATTAAACACAGCTATGTTGATTTTTGGAGCACTTTGTATTACACAATGTATAATAAATTCACTGGTTTGGAAGTGGCAGATTTAGCATAGAACCTGCAGTTTACAGATTTAATTTATGTGCTCTGCACTAAAACAGCCTTTGATGCACAATCATTATCTTACTTTGGAGATCTAAGGGCAGAGGCACACAGAGCATAGGCACCTTACCACCTTTTCTCCGCTACAAGGAGTGAAGCCGAGTGGGGATCTGCCCAGAAATGCTTGCTTTTGCATTTTCGGGGGAAGATGCCTACTCAGCCCTGCTACATGTAGCCGAACAGAGGCGGTGAGGTAAAAACGGAGCGGATCTGCTTCTATCAGCCTGCAAAAAATACACAGGCTGAAAGCAGTGAAGCCTACGTCTCTCTGTGCCTCTGCCCTTATGAGCTTGTAAATTCCACACAGGGGCATCAGTTGGTCACCACTGCAACTAAAATTTCCAAGTATCATGTTTTCCGCCTCTCCTATCCCCTCTTATTCCTGCTTTATTAAAAAAAAAAAAAAACACAGAGCAAGAGAGAACAAGAGAATAGTGGCGTGCAAGAAAAAAAAAAAAAAAACACATCTGTGGAGTCTGTTCCAGCACACAGTTGAGCTTGAGTGTTTTTGGCACAATCTGTTCTAGGTGAGAGGTACAGCTACCCATACAAGCACAAGGCATAGAGGGTGGGGGGCTCTGCAAACACAAAATACTCTCAGCTTCCTGAAAAACATTGTGTCATGGATCTACTGTGCTGAGCTACTTATAAAAAAACAGAAGTCAATGTAACAAAACCTCAAACACTTTCTTTCACCTCATGCGAGTGCAGCTTTTTCATTGCCGATACTCAGAACAGGGATTTTTCTGAGTTTCTGAGTGTTGTCACCTACCAACACTCAGATGAACAAATGGGGAAATGCTGGATCACAGTTTCTTACTGGGAAAAATTCTCTTTTTTTATTTGAACTCATTCAACTGGTTTTACTGCATGTAGAATAGGTGCATAAAAACACTTTCTGGACTTCCATAAGTAAGTATATATTTTCAGCCAGATATCTGTTGGGGAAGCCCATTGGAGGGCTCTACAAACGAGCCAATAAGCTTCTGATTCAGCTTTGGGCGACTAATCTCCCCAAACTGCCTTCCCGGCGGCTAGAATGTAAATCGCCGGCGGGATGGCACTCGGAACGCTTCGTTCAGAAGGCAGTTCGGTATATTAGTCGCACAAAGAAAAAATGATTTGTTGCTGGACGACTAATCTCCTTAAATAGCAGTGTGTGTCTCTGCCCTTATAGTTCAAGATTTTGCCTGTGTGCCATTAGCCTTAAGCTCCCCATAGACGTGACGATACTTCTTGCCGAACGACCAATTTTAGGGAAGCCCGACCAATCCTTCGAAATGATCGTGCGGTTAGTGGTATTCGAACGATCGTACATCTTACGATTTTTCGGCTCTGTCGTGAAATTGATCGGCCAGGTCAAAAAATCTTTGTCTGTCCCGGTCAAAAAATCTTTGTCTGTCCCAGTGCAATCTATCTTGTTTGCAGGGTCAAGCAGGCAGCTCCCCTTTGTTTTCCTGGCAAATTGATCTTTTTAGTTGATGGTAAATTCATACGATCGTACGATCGTTCTGAGAAGATCGTGGTCTCACGATCAGGATCTGATCTTTTAAAAATCTCAACATCTATGGCCAGCTTTAGATTTCAAGCTCCTCCAGGGCAAGGACTGATTTGAATAACAAACAATGTGTTAAAAGCCTTGCATAAACATAGCAGTACTATATAAATAAAGGTTGATAATAGTAAATGCCTTTGATGACAAGGCTGGTTTAATCTTTGTTTATCTTCTGCACATATGGTAGTCACACATTTGATAATATGTACAGGCTACTTTACTTGCGAGATTTCTAAATAAGCCCAGTGCTTCTGTATTTTCAAACTAGTTCTTCCACTGGTGCAGATACAGTTTCTCCAATGGTGCTGACAAGCCAGCTTTTTACATTGGTGTGACACTAGCCTAAAGGGAACCATACATGGACAGACCCTTAAGATATCCCACCATTATGCCCAGAAACCAAATAAATCAATATGCACGATGCAGCAAAACACATGGATGGCCATCGGATTATTTAGTCTAACAAGATGCACATCTGGCATGTATCTGCTGACTTTATGGTTCTGTAGCTGAAAATGGTAGTTTAGACAGATCAACTTAAACTATAAGTCAAACCACCGTCCCTCACTGATGTGACACGTCTACATACTAGTCCTCTTCTACATAAGAAACCAGTTACCCACATAAAGTAACTAATGCAAACAGGGCAAGTTATAGACAAATAAAGATACCTCTTTGGCAACACATACACCAGGCTCATTTTTATCAGGCACCAATTAACATAACAGTGGAGTGCAAGAGGACATCTGCAAAGATTTAAGGACCATGCAAACCATTTAATTTAAAATTAGCTGGAGCAAAATGAAAATGGAGTTTTGAAATTCTAATGCTGCCATTCATATACCCTGACAGTCATAAACTGAATCCCACCTGGCAGCACAGCTGAGTTTCTGAATTCATATACACTGGAATAAAAATTGCCAGGCCAGCCGCCAGACTATCAGTTTAGTTCTCTCTGCTCATCATTTCACCAAAACAAACCTAGAGATTTTTGCAAGCAAAAAATGATTAACCATTCTTAGAATCTGTATGTGTACAGTCAACTTCAGTAGCAAAGAGCAGACAATACAATGTGACAGTGGACAGACTGAGAATGCCACAGATCACAGGGACTTACTGTGACATCTTTGTACAGGTGAATGGGGTCATAATCAATATCATTTGTCAGAAAAAAATCATTGGCAACAGCCAGCAGCGTCATTTCAGGCAATGAGAAGATGTCCATAAATTGCTTGACTGCAGGACCCTGTTGGGAAAAAAAACTGTTTAGTCAGAGAGATGACTGAAGATACAGAAACAAGAAATCTGATTAAACCTCGGGTGTGCTTGCTTTGAAGTGGTCAAGAAACAGGCTTCAAAATGACATTGATATAAACATTAAATGCTGATGCATTCAGAAATGTATTAAGCCTTACTGCAGAAAAATCAATGCAGCTAAATAATCTTGTCTAGTTTAAAGGGATAGACTTAACCAGAAATATATCACTATCTATGTAAACCTGCCAACTGCTAATCATTCCTTGCAAATGTGACTGCCTTATTCTGCCCTACAAACCTATCCTGAAGTCACTCACAGCTTCCAGCACAGAGGCCTTGTGGTAATGTTGGTTGTGGGGAGGCGCAGTTTACATTTGTATTCCAGACCATTAAGCCCACATCTTTCCCCCCAAAGCCTGTCACTTGCAAAACCCTACTGCTTAAACTGCTTCGGTTACTGGCACAGGTTAGCAACCATGGGCTAAAGGGGAGATTAATATTTGAATAGTTAGAAATTCCAATTAAAATCTGGAACAAGTCGCAATCCCTGTAAATGAAACACAGTGCTAAACTGGAGGTGGTATAAGGCAGAGGCTTAATTTATAACATAGGGAAAGCATGCCAGGCTGGCTGCAACATGACATAATGGTATGTAACTCATATACTGATCACTTATATGTGTATATCAGAGGGTAGAATCCCTAAAGCATGCATGGCAAAGTGCCCATCATGCTGGGTAATATCAGACAACAATGCTCCAGGAGCAAATTGAGATCCATCCATAAACAAACCTCAGGATGGTTTTTCATGGAACGGACATCACAGTAAGAACAGAGTTAGTTCAGGGATGTCAAAGTGATGATCCTCCATTTGTTCAACTAAAACTTTCATATACATATACATATATATATATATATATATATATATATATATATATATATATATATATATATATATATATATATATATATATATATATATATATATATATATATATATATATATATATATATATATATATATATATATATAAATATATAAATCTCTCATCTATGTGTGTGGGGGGGGGATTTCCCGTTTTGATCAGATCAGATACACAGACAAGCATGTGCATGGGTTTATCAGTTGATCAGGAAGCAATCAAAAAACTTCTACTACCTAGTTATTATGGCCAACAGGTAGGATTACTTAATTATTGTAGTTTGGCCATGTACATGTTTGCCCAAATTTTGTCAACAATGTGTGACAACTATAAGATTACCATATAAATTTGGGGTGATCCCATGATGCAGTAACCATGATTTTTTCGAAGCAGGGAGATAAAACTCCATAAAGTTATCAAGGCACATGTGTAAAATGGATTGGATACCTGATAGACTACTACCATCAGCCCCCTAGTCAAGCCAAAATGCGTGCCTCAGAAAAGCACACAGTGCACAGTGGGACCTTACCTTGCCATAGAACCCGCTGACCTGGTGAAGTGGTATGTGGTGTGTTCCCTGGTAGAGATCCATCACCTCCTCATCTGGGACCGGCTTCAGGCCCCTAGCATTTGGAGAGGCAGGAAGATCAGAAAATGGTTATTGCTTAGATGAACATTTAGGCAAACACACCACTCTAAATACCTTGCAGGGGATTAACCCTTTGCACAGTTGTTTTTCTGAAGCATTGTGTATTTTTGTAATTGGCCAGCCGATGAGAGGGAAATGTAATTTTTCTTTATGTATGGGGATATCCATTAGCATTTAAATTTTCCTTTTGCATTAACTGCTTGAGGGACAGCCTTTTGAATGGAAAAAAATACCTCTTAAAGTGGCCATACACGGGCAGATTAAAGCTGTTGATTGTTGTCCTTTAGACCGATATGGCAGCTTATCTGCCCTTGTGTGGGGGCTTCCGACGGGTCCCCCTAATCGATATAGAGGCTAAAGATCAGGGAGATATCGATCCAGGACCGCATCGACTAGTTGATGCGGTCCTGCAACCCCTCTGCGGCCATTTGTATCATTGTAATCTGATCATTTGGCCTCTGGGCTGAAAATTTGGATTAATCAACATTTCGCCCTGCCATTAGTGGGCATATCGGGATAAGATCTGCTCATTTGGCAACCTCGCCAAAATAGGGGATCTAATAGTGTATGGCCACCTTATGAGCTAAAGCCCAAGACATTGGGAATGGATAGTTACATAGTTAGTTACATAGTTAAATTTGGTTGAAAAAAAGACAAAGTCCATCAAGTTCAACCCTTCCAAATGAAAAACCAGCATCCATACACACATCCCTCCATACTTTCACATAAATTATATATACCAATATCTATACCAACTATAGAATTTAGATGGATTTATTTACCTTTTATATGTGTCTATAACTTCACCACTCACTTAGAATGTAAGCCCCATAAGTCAGGGTCACCCTCTCTCATGTCTTTAAGCACGTGACAATTAATATAAATTATATTTAAATAAGTTATTGCACTGACAACTGTATTATGAAATGTAAAGCATTGCACATAAAAGTAGGGATATCCATGTATGTACAAACTAAACATCAAGATCACTAAAATAATTACAACATCCTCTCACACAATAATAGTAATAATGTATATTTTAGAAAATGTTACTGCCAGTCTCTCTGGGCTTTCAATATAAAAAAATATGTCCCCTGCACTGCTAAAGTCTAATTGTACTCATTAAACAAGCTTAGAAAGAAACAAAAATAAACGTGTTGTCCAACTTGTGGGTCTACAATTGTTACATTTCCAGATCCCATTCCGAAGCTTTAAGCCAAAAGACGATGGTAGGAGTAGTTTTTAAGGAGCTTAAGATGAACAGCTGTGGCATAACATCTAGCTGCAGCCAACACCTAGCCCCTACTAAATGCCCTATAGTTTAGTATTGTAAACAAAATTTAGGGAAGAGATATTTTACCCACAAACTTACCTGTATGCAGTGCCTAGCTCTATGTAGTGATAAGCATCGATCTTCATTAACAGACCCTAAATGAAGCAAAGAGTAACAGAATTGCTTCAACTGTAAACTAAAAAACTCATAGCATAGTAAAAAATGTGCATATAACCACTTGGATAATAAATATATATTATTATTTAAATATATAGAAGATTTGGACGAATCGTTGACAAAGGATTTGGCCAAATCTTAAAATACTGGATTTGGTGCATTGTTAGTCAAAAATGTAGCGAGTGTTCAGACATTTTTTGTCCTCCTTGGCTCAAAATAAGGTTTAAAATATATGAACATGCTAAATCAAGATTCACTGTGATATTTTGTTACCTTGTTAATATCATAATGCAGGCCTCTCACTGCAAAGTTAGGTAGGTATTCATACTTGCGGATTGCATCTGGATACTAAGGAATAAGATAAAAACAGGATTACTTCGTGCAATTTTGCAGAACACAGTGCTAAAGTCAGTTTTAAAGCCAACCATATACATACAGATAATGTTACCTTATAGGAGAAGGAATACCCTTTTCTACTTGGGGTGCCAAAAGTTAGGCACCCCAAGCGACTACTTTTAGTTCAGCTTTTCACTCTAAATGCGCATGTGCAGCCGCGAGAACACCGAAGAAGCAGGAAGAGGATCGCTCCGTAGTGCTAGGGCCTGTGTGGTTTTATGCTGATAGGAGCACTGGCCCGGGGTGTCGGGTAAGTAAAAGTAGTCACTTGGAGGTGCCTAACTTTTGGCACCCCAAGTATAAAATGGTATTCCTTCTCCTTTATACTATGTTCAGTCATTTCTGCAACTAAACAGATTTAAATAATTTCACGTCCTTTGTTTGTATGACAATATCTGTATGTGCATGGTCAATCCTGAGATAAAAAAATTATCTTTGCAGAACATGACATCCTAAAAGAAAATACATTTGCCATAAACTTGAACTCACACAGGCTTAACATCAAGGAGAAAGTACAGTCTAATTATTACAGAGAAATGGCAAATGAGTCAGAAATAAAAAACTGTTTCAAAGGAACACTATGGGGAAAAATGGCGTTCCTGTATTACTGTACTCTATCAATGTAAGCAACTTCAGGACAAGAATATTAGCTGTGTTTTTATTGGTAACCAACTGCCTATCATCACCATGATCATTGCCAAGTGTCAACTGGAGTGGTGTAAACGTTGGTGCCATTGGATGATGGAGCAGTGGAAACATCCTCAATGCTGAATAGCACTTCTCCATCTGGCAGCTGACATTCAAATCTGGGTTTGACAGAACACAGCTGCCTGAATGAATTATGCCTGCTGGTGAAGAAATAATTGTCCAGTGCGTTTTTTTCACCTCAGCCTTACAGAGAACATACTTAGTGCCTCACTAATGCTAAATAGAAGTCAATCCCAGCAACAGCAACTAGTTGAAAGCCTTTGCAAGAAGATGTATAGAGGCTGATATAGCAACAAAGATACAAACTTCATATTAGCCATACTATATAATGTGTATAATCTATATATACACATTATAATGTGTATAATATACAATGTGTATAATGTATATATACATATATTATATTTCATTGCAAAACTAAATAAGTGGGGTTTATTCAACCTTTCGGCTCTAAAGCTGGCCATAGATATAAAGATCTTTAAAATATCTTTTCTTTATCGTGAGACCATGATTATCTCACGATCACGATTATATTGTTTAAATGTACGATGTGTCCATCAACTAAAAAGACCATTTCAGTCGATACTGCCAGCAAAACTGAAGGGTAGCTGCCTGCTTGACCGTGCAGACATAGATAGATTGCAATAATAAATATTTTTTAACCTGGCCGATCAATTTTCTGACATATGTCTGACGAAAATCGTAAGATGTGGGATCATTCGAATCCCACTAACTACACCATAATGACAGATTGGTCGGACTTCGCTAAAATCGGCCATTCGACAAAGAAAAATCTTTGCGTCTATGTGGACCTTTAGACGCGAGTCATCTTCTGGAATATATATATAGCAACTTTTTTGCTAAATAAAATTCACCTTTATTCTTCATAAGACCTGCGAGTGCTTGCCTCCTTTGTGGATAGCTATGGACATTTCATGCTGATATCACCCAGGCACAGTACACCTATCTAACGAGTTGTGCCGGCATTAAATGCATTAAATAAAGGACAGTATATATACATACATACATACACACACACACATATACACAATAATGTCTTGAGAAAGGCCCAGAACGGGACCGAAACGTTGACAAATTTTCTTTTCTAAACTGCATTATGAAGCCCTGGAGTGCGTCAATCTTGGGGAACTACTAACTATACTTTTTTTGACAGCACCCAGGCATGAATAGAATGCTTGACTGGAGTGCACCATTTCTGGGTGCTAACAGTACTAATGGAGAAAGGTTTAACCTCCTTCCATAATAAACTTCTCCACCCCCTCCCCCCTCCAGGCTTAGTAAATCCATGCCCTCCCCCAGAAGGGGGGGGGAGTAAACAGGAGAATTTCCCACAGCAAACAGTAAGTTCTTATTTTTAACATCCAAACAGATAGAACAAATACTTTGAACAAAGGTGTATGACGCTCCTAATTTAGTCTATCAGAGTCTCTTGATAAACACTTTATTTATTAGACACCAAAACCCTTATTTTTACCATTGAAATCCTGGAGATTTTCCCGTGCAGTGGTCATGTTGCTTCCTCCTAAAGCTTGGCACATTTAATCTGTGCATACAAACATAGATGTAGGGACTCTTACATTTTGTGCACATAGAGCAGGTTTTCAGACAGCCACCACGTGCACTCAAAAAAAGTCCAAGGAGTGCTAGCAATAAGTACATTTTCTTGAATGAAAGATTTTCTACCCCCCCAGAAAAGAAAAAAAAGAAAAAAAACAAAAAAAAAAAACAACTAGTAGCAGTTGGGAAAGGAGTCCTTTTTTCTCTTTTAAAACACACTCACTCTCCCGGTTATTTGTTTTAATCCCCCTACTCCAACCCCCTGCAGCGAATCTAAAAACCTCTTGATGTTGATGGATGGAACAAAATGTTACACATTCTGCCCTAAGGACTGAATTGGAGGCATCCTACATAGCGTTTAAAGTGAAACTTACTGTATGCAAATAGCACAAGCCAATTTTTAACCTGATAGCTGATCTGTATTGTTGCAAGCCCCACCAACAAATGCTTGAATGTGTTTGTCCCCGACAGCCCATTTTCAGTTATCAATTTACCTTGTACTGTTCAACCAGAATGTCTCTGGCAGTGTTAAATATCATGGAGTGCAGAGCACTGGAATACAGTGCCAGGGTGTAGTCATAATCAAATCCATAGACTTCTATGTCTCCAAGGCAGACTTCATTGTTGGCATAGATAGTTGAAGAGTTGAGGAGGTTACACACCCCAGGAGGCAAGAGGTCTGAAACAGGACAGCAAAAAAAATAAATAAAATAAAACACATGCATTAAAAAAATATGTTTTTCCTGCTAAAACGCTCAGTGTACCATCACAATAATTTTCCCATTGCAACTCAGCATTATGTATCAACATTGTTGCCAGAAAAAATGAAAACAAATGATGACTGTCTAAAATAAAAGATGAATGACAATGTATACAGGTTATATTTTACATAGCCTGTAATTTACAAATACCCTTTCCAGCAAAAAGCCTGATAACTACTGGTGCAAATGTTAGTCAGACAAGGTGCCTATAATCTTTATATTACTTAGGGGCAGATTTATAAAAGCTTTGAATGGTAAATTAACAATTTTGAAAAAAAAAAAAAAAAGTGTCAAAGCTCACAAATTCGAATTTAAAAGCACCAACTCGAATGTAAGATTGATCACATCTCAACCATAGAAAACAGTTCTGATTCGAATATTGGCCTCCTAAAACCTGCCAAATTCATTTACAAGTCAATGGCAGAGGTCCGTTGAACCATTTGAAGTTGTTCATAGCCTTAATGAAATTCGAGTTTCTTTCGGAGAGAAAAACTCTAATTGAGTTTCATTCAAATTCAATTTGAGTTTTCAGGTCAGTAACATACGTTTGAATTTTAGATGTTGGAGTTTTGAGTACATATAAATTAATTCAAGTAAAAAAAAAAATATAGAGTATATCATATTTAAAATAAAAAAAATGTACCCACCCCCCATTCCAATAAATATTTTGGAAATCCTTTTATTTTGACCTGGAATTTCCTTTCAACTGCCCAGGGACACTGCTCCTCCTCCAGATTTCAAACTACTTTCCCAACATAGTCACCCAGTGATTTGGGAAAGGGAGACAAGCGAGTACTAATCAGTACCATGTGCTAGGAGAGAAAGTCAGTAGGTGGCCTTGGAAAGGGCAAGCAGCTCCACTACCAAATTAACACACAGTTATGTACAGTTCTTTCATATATTTGCTGGCATAACATTGCTCTTCTAAACATTCCTCTACTAACACATCTTAGCACATTGATTTGGACAAAGTGAAAGCAGTTTGCTTGTGGATGAACGTTTGCTTTAAACTTTTTTTTTAATTTATTTTAAGTGTGTCACTGCAGCTGAAAACAACTGGTGGCAGAACATAAAAAGCATATATGACATTATGACATATTCCCTGTTTCCAGGGCTGGTTTTACATACAATGTAGCCCTAGGCCCTCTGACGTTGGACCCCCCCTCCTTTTTATTCACGCAAATTTCCATTGTCTAGACCGGACCAACTGGCGCACAGGAAATTTAAAAAACTATATTTTATCTGCTGCACATCCACAGTGTTTCTGAACCAATGTGGGTGTGGTTGGGCAGCATGCCACCCCTAAAATCCTGCCGCCCAAATTGTCTCATGGAGGGGCTCGTCACCAGCCTTAGGGGGATGTACAAAGTTATTTGTACTACCTTGCACTGCATACAATGTTGCCGCTTAATAGATAGATTGGTGGGGTTTTATTTTTTTTAAACTGAATACCTTTAGAGAGATGGCAGGTGGGCCACTTTGCCACCAGCATGAAACCTACATTTCAGTAGTGCAAAAGTATTCCTTATCCTGAAACCAGTTATCCAGAATGCTCTGATTTATGGGAAGACCAAATAATTCTCAATTTTGTAATATTATTTCCCTTTTCATTGTAGTAATAAAACAGTATCTGTGGATCCTTACTGTGCTACATAAATCGATATAGATGACAAAGCAATCCTATTGGGTTTATTCAATGTTTAAATCATTTTTGGAAGAAATAAGGCTAGCGCCACACAAGTCGGATCTCGGGCTAAAAAGAAACGCAGGTTGAGAATCCGCTCCACCGCTGATGCCCTTCTGCCCTCTGTGCCTGCACTCGGAAACATTACCTTCGCTTGGGAGTAAACAGACAACACTGGTTGCCTGGTGTAGGCAGTTCAGCACTGAACTGAGATTTGCTGTTCTCACTGAATTCTGCTGCATCTGCCTGCACCTTAGTGGAGGTAATGTTTCTGGGTGCAGGCAGAAGGGCAGCAGAAGATAGGGCCGGATTTACATAGTGGGCACCCCTAGGCCCATTGCTGTTCATTGCCCCTGTCCTCTCACATATATTCGTGCAAATTTTCATCATCAATGGGGATTGGCGCATGGGAAATTTAAAAAGTGATTTTATCTCCAGCGCATCCCCAGTGTTTCTGAACCAATGTGGGTGTGGTTGGGCAGCATGCCGCACCCTAAAATCCTGCCAAACTAGGCCTGGGCCTAGATGGCCTTTCTACAAATCTGGGCCTTGCAGCAGAGGAGCAGATTCTAAGCCTGTGGCTAAATGCACTCGCCTGGCCCTACCCTAAGGTATTGTGACTCACAAACAGAAAGACTCATCAGGTATACTAATGATTAGGGATGTCGCGGAGTGTTCGCCGGCGAACTTGTTCGCGCGAACATCGACCGTTCGCGTCCGCCGAATGTTCGCGAATGTAATGCAACGTTCGCCAATTTGGGTTCGCCTTAGCTGGCGCTTTTTTTTGCCATTTCTCCCCCAGACCAGCAGATACATGGCAGCCAATCAGGAAGCTCTCCCTCCTGGACCACCCCCACACCCCCTGGACCACTCCCCTTCCATATATAAACTGAAGCCCTGCAGCGTTTTTTCATTCTGCCTGTGTGTGCTTGGAAGAGCTAGTGTAGGGAGAGAGCTGTTAGTGATTTGAGGGACAGTTGATAGTAACTTTGCTGGCTAGTAATCTACTTGATACTGCTCTGTATTGGAGGGACAGAACTCTGCAGGGATTTGAGGGACATTTTAGGTTAGGTAGCTTTGCTGGCTAGTAATCTACCTTCTACTGCAGTGCTCTGTATGTAGCTGCTGTGGGCAGCTGTCTGTCCTGCTGCTGATCTCTCATCTGCATCTGTTCTTCAAACCACTGCCACCTAGCTGTGTGAGCTTTTTCACATTCTGTCTAAATATCAATAATAATACCGTCTCCAGAAACACCACCTGAGTGACGTTTTCCAAGCAGCAATAATATATTCCGTATCCACTGCTGTAGTGTATACGTTGACCTTGCAGGCATTATTTGCCCAGTGTGTTCTTCAAACCACTGCCACCTAGCTGTGTGAGCTTTTTCACATTCTGTCTAAATATCAATAATAATACCATCTCCAGAAACACCACCTGAGTGACGTAGTGTGATTTCTGCCCTTTACAGCACAAAACGCAGCGCTGTGTCAACAATGGATTTTTTTAGAAACATATTTGCCCTTGATCCCCCTCTGGCATGCCACTGTCCAGGTCGTTGCACCCTTTAAACAACTTTAAAATCATTTTTCTGGCCAGAAATGTCTTTTCTAGCTTTTAAAATTCACCTTCCCATTGAAGTCTATGGGGTTCGCAACGTTCGCGAACGGTTCGCGAACATTTTTTCCGACGTTCGCTACATCCCTACTAATGATTTTTTAAAGGAGTTGTTTACCTTTGTTCAACTTTTAGTATGATGTAGAGAGTGATATTCTGAGACCATGCACTATTGGTTTTAATTTTTTTTTTTATTTGTGGATTTTAAGTTATTCAGCAGCTCTCCAGTTTACAATTTCAACACTAGTTGCTAGGGTCCAGATTACCTTAGCAACCATGCACTGATTTGAATAAGACACTGGAATACGAATAGGAGAGGGCCTGAATAGAAAGAAGAGTAATAAAAAGTAGCACTAACTAATGCCTTAGAGAGCCTTTGTTTTTAGATGAAGTGATTCCCATTTGAAAGCTGGAAAGAGTCAGAAGAAAAATGCTAATAATTCAAACCTATAAAAAATAAGTAATGAACTCCAATTGAAAAGTTGCTTAGAATAAGCCATTCTATAACATACTAAAACTTAACTTAAAGGTGAACCACCTCTTTAAAAGCAATCGTAAATTAGCCAACAGAGGTCCTTTTTTTATTTTATTTTTTTCTGGAAAGGGTATCTTATTTAATTAACAGTGGCAGCTTCCTCTAATATTAATGCAAATATGCAGATAAATGATTTACCCAGAATAACCTATGGCATTATGATTTTCTGAATGTAACCCCTGCTGATTAACAAAGTGTATCTTCTCCATATAATAAATAAATAACCAGGCAGAAGTGTATTGCTCTGGGTCTAGTATGTAGTTAACTTAATATAATGGATGAGCAGAAGTTTTCTTAGTCTGGAAAGCTATGGCACATTGTCAGCTTACATTACATTTATATAGTGTAAATTCACCACTTTTAACTCATCACCATTCACACCAGACTCTTCCTCAATGTAGCTTAAAATCAAAAAATATACACTATATTACACACTATGAAGCTCAAAAACATGATAGCAGGTTAAACAGTTCCTGATAAAATTGGAGTATGGGAGGAAACAGGAGGATACAGAAGAAACCCTGACTACTGAAAGCATACTGACTATAGATAATGCCCTGAAATTGTACCCAGGACCCAATTGGTGCATGGCAGCCAGTAATCACTGAGCCTCATTGCAGCTTTGAGTCTTCATGGAACTACGGGAAGCTACTCTTGTAGATTTGGGGTAACTTTAAGCAGATGTGCTGACATAGCAGTTGATGTATTGTAACAGCAGAGAAAGGGGCACAATGAATAAACAAACTTCCACCCAAAAATCTCCACAAACCTATCAGAAAAGAGTGCAGTGCTGTTTTAGGGACTCAGATAGTTACAGCAGATATAAGTCCAACTACGTCACTGAAAGCTGCTGTGTCAAGCCCAATAAAGAAACCCTGTCTGTTACTGTCCGATAAGAAACTGCTACACCCCTTTACAGCTATCTGTATATCTGCTGTCACTTTTCAGCAGATGTTGTCCATGTGCAGCCAACAGCATTTAAAGGGACATTAACCTTGCTGTATCTTTTACTAAGACGAACAACAATCTGATAAATGACTTTCTAAAGAATGTAACTTTTCCATGAAGTAGCTCTGTCTGTATTTTTTTTAATTGTATGTGCTAACTGAATAGAAATAAGTTAAAGAAAATGTGCTAATTGCACTAAACCTAGCCACCAAGCAAAGACTTCAATAACAGAATATGACAATGTGTGAAAAGAAAGATAAGCAATGAAAAATATTACAAAATCAACCTCACAATCAACTTGGTTTCTGTTGCTCAAATGAATGCCCTAGCAACCAGATAATATGTTAATAGATTAATATGTTGGTGCTCTAAAAATACATTTAGTAATAATAATAATAATAATAATAATAATTTTCACATTAGGGAGAGTAGACAGAACAGCAAAGGGAAAAAAACTAAAATTAAAAAAAGTTACATTGTTCAAAACTACTTTTATTAGGGAAACTCTGCAGTGTTCATTCAAAGGTGAACATCCCCTTTAGATTTCAAGCACAAAAAGTTCCCTGTTCCTCTCTGAGCTGCCAGCAGGAACATTAAATATTTGAGATGGCTCACATCTACAGCTATGGTAAATACTTCATGCAAGAAAACAGTTACCAGTGTTGCTATGAAGGCAGCAATACCCATAAGCATATTGGATAAAAGGTGTAGTTTTATAATCCTGATGGATAGGAAAACATTTATGCAGCCAGTTACTATGCTTCAAACATTGTATTTTCCAAGCTTATAATAATAATAAAACAAATGTTTGCTACAAGTAATAGGGTGCAATTTCAATAAGAGGATTTCAACATATTGAGGGTGGAAGGGCCTTTTGAGCTCATGTATTGACCTGCTAAATACCCTCATGAATTTGGAAGCCAGCATTGCAGGTCTCTCTGCCACAAGCTGTCAGACTTTCTCCTTCTTTCCAAACTTTCAAGCGCTCCTTAAAGACCCATCTGTTTAAAGAGGCTTATTCAATGTACCTTAATTAATCATTGCTGTATTAAAAATGACAAAATGTTTATATAATCCTAATGTCTCAATTGTACCCTAACCTTTTAGTTTGTAAACTCTAATCTCTAGGTCCTTCTAACCCTATTGTATTCTGTAATCCTTGTTTGTTATCCACCATTTATTCCCCGTTTGCTATAACTGCAGTAAAGCACTGCGTATCTTGAAAGCGCTATATAAATAAATAATGATGATGATGATGATGATTGGCTAGCATTTTTTTTCCTTCAGCTCTCCGTTTCTGCACCTCTACGTGCTGCCTAAAGCATAGCTGGAGCATCTCCGCCAGACCTTGTTAGAGGTAAGCAGACTCAAAAGGAAGCATTCAAGGGCTTCTTTAAATTTCATATAGGGGGAGGGTGGGGAATTTAGTTACAAAATTTTAGGACCCTGTGCTACAAATCATAATAGCCGAAACACATAATGTCTATTTTTTCCCGTAAAATTTAATTTCAGGGATTCTCTTCAACTGGACGCAATTGTGCCTTCCATTTGTTACTTTTTTAATGGACTTTTTATTGTTACACTTTTACTAAGCACTTTGTACTTATTCTAAGCTCTTTGCAGGAGGGGGGAGCCTTCTTTGTCTTCATATCGATTACTGGTCGTTATGCATATAATTCTGTATGTTTTAAATTTGTATTAATATATTTGTATAAATATATTGTTTTTAAGAAGAGGTGCAACACCACAAGGCTCAATGTAAGCATAGGGTACCTAACAACCTAGTGGCCAAGAAGGCCACTTTTCTGTTACTATATGGGCAGCTATTCCCATAAGAGTGCTAAAGGGTGCTTAGGCCCACTGTTGTTCCAATGATTCCCTATTTTCCAATGCACCAAACAGATGATCCTGGACCCTTTGCTGTCCTGAGGCTCCTTGCTGCTGCAGCCCCCCCCCCCCTGCTCACTTTTTTGGTGCCGGAGGGTTGGTATACTGTCATAATCAGCATCAGTCACAACCTTCCACAAAAAGTGTGTCCTTGCCCATAATAACATTTAGTGGCACACCTGTATGTCAGGTTATGCTTCGGTACATCTGAAAATGGTAAAATAAGTCAATGTCATTCTGCTGATTCTTAGGACCAACTGCCAAAAACCTTAACTGGCAGCAAATGTTGGTGGCATAAAAAAACATGGGGGGGGAGCTGGTAAATAGAATACTATTTGTTTGGGGACACCAGCTTATTGTGGAAGGAGTTGAGACAGTAAAGCTGGCCATAGATGTTGAGATTTTTAATAGATCCGATCATCATCGTTAAATTATCTCGGAAAGATCGTACGTTGTCCAACTAAAAAGACAAATTTGCCAGGAAAACAAAGGGTAGCTGCCTGCTTGGCCCTGCAAACATAGATAGATTGCACTTGGACCGACAAAGATTTTTTTAACCTGGCCAATCAATTTCCTGACAGATGTCGGCCGAAAAATCGTAAGATGTTCGATCGTTCGAATCCCACTAACCACACGATAATTTCAAAGGATTGGTCGGATTTCGCTAAAATCAGTCGTTCGGCAAGAGAAATCTTTGCGTCTATGGGGACCTTTACAGTGTTGCACAACTTGCAAAGCCAAATTCAGATGACTTCGGAAAACAAATAGCCGCGTGTGCTTAGCGCCACCGATTTTTCATTTTAGCCAGCACAAGAGTGAGGGAAGGCGTTTGGGGAGATTGGTCGCCAGGTAAGTATATCGCCCCGAAACGCCCAGTGTGACCTTACCCTAAGGCTTTAAACAAAAGCATGTTTACATACAGCCCTGAATAATCTGAATATATATCATGATATAGAAGCTAGTAAATTCATTGTATTGGCTGAAATCCAAAAGCAGATATAACACTCACTCTTGCAGTAATACATAACCAGATGTACTAAGAAATATTCCACGTCACTCATATAGTGTCACTATTACAATAGCTAGTGTACTTTCCACAGAAACACAAAGTTCTTCCTAAAACATGCAGGATTGCTAAAAATATGAGAAAAGCTGATGGAAGTAGGAATGTGCAGGTTAGTCAAAAAGGTGTGACACACTGCATACATTACTGATCACATGATGTGAGAATTAGGCAGCTGTTTACGTATTTGCATTGCCACATATTTCGTCTGGATCTGGCATATGTGCAAATGAGTCAGCTACATGATAAAAGTAGGCTAGTATGCACAAATATTAACACATTCATACTTTGCACAAAAAGGTCCCCATACTCTGCATTAAAGTGGTTGTTCACCTTTCACCACTTTTTTTCAGTTTTTGTTTAGTTTTCAGGTCTGGGGGGGGGGGTCACTGACTCTGTAACCATTCTAAATTGACACATTTCTTATCTTTAGCCCTGCGGAGTAGAATCCTTGAGTTTTATTAAAGGCAGCTGTTAGAATGGATACAATTGTTGCTTATATGCCACAGATACTGTTGAGAAATATATCAACTAATGTAACAACTTGTAACAGTTCAAAATTTGTACCTGGATTATGCTGGCCAAAGTTGCAAAGATCCGATCGTTCGACTCCTCGAACGATCGGACTTCCCCCATCTCCCGACCTGCCACTAACCATTCCAATCAAATAAGGTAGTAAAAGAACAGATCAGCCGATGTTCTGCCCCTGACAGCAATCGTACAAAAGTTTGTCCGACAAAGCTGTTTTCCCACTGCAAATCGTCCGATCAGCAATACATGCAGAGATATTATCGGCAGCCGACAGAAATCTTTTAACCTGTCCGATCGACCAAACGACCGATCTCCGTGGGACGGAAAATGTCGGGACTCTCCACAAACTGTCCAAAATCATACGAATCGAGGATTCGTACGATCGGATCTTTCAGTCTGGCAGCTTTGTAAAGCTGGCCATAGACACAAACCCTAGAGACATAAACACTTAAATTTTGGAAAAATTATAAAAAAAAAATGAAAAAAGTCTATTTCTTCTGAAAACAGCTGAGCTGAAGAAAATTTTTTGAAAGGTTTACAACCCCCTTTAACTGTTGAGGATATTTTACCATGTACAGACTAGTAGGGCTCTTACACACGGGCGTTTGTTTGTGCACTCCCCTGCATTGCCCAGGAGTAGACGCACTGAATTCTTGTCAATGGGGCTGTACTCACACAGATGCATGTAAGTGCCAAATGCTGGTTGTGACGCAGCGTGTTGCATTTTACCTGCGTTTATTGCATACATGCATCTGTGTGAGTACAGCCCCATTGACAATAATTCAGTGCATCTACTCCTGCGCTCCCCTGCGACTGAACTGGAGAAAGCACAACGCAGGGGAGCACACAAACACCCGTGTGTAAGAGCCCATAGACATCCAAGCACAGATGGAAGTTGGGGAAAGAGATTTTCAGTGATTTGCATCAGTAAATTATAATGAAAAACCAACACAGTTGTGTGTCAACACATGTGAAAGGATTTGTTCACACTACCAACTTTGCAAGAGCAATGGAGGACATAAACTGCCAACACATCAACCCAGTCAAACTGCCCACCCCCCACCATTTCTAATCAAGTCTGGTCCTCAACCAACCAGGTGCAGAGTGAAACTTATTTACTAACCCTGGGTAAATTTGCACCTGGGCAGTAACCAATAGAAACCAACCATATCTTGTTTAATTGTGCTATTGCTTTCCATGGGTGACTTTCAACATGCATACGTGTCCAGTATTAGTTGGTAGAGAGATTTACTGTTTTTTGTGGAATTTATTGTTCAACAGACAATAACGAGAGACCACACATCCCTTTCACTTTCCAATGTAGGTAATGCAATTCAACTATCCATGGGTTTGCCAAACTGTTGAACAGTTTGTCAACCATGGATTGTCTCTCTAGACAATGATCAGCAAGAAAGAAATACCTGGAACAGTCACAAAGGAAAGTTTTAAGAAATAGAAAGTCAAGCACAAAGCCAAATAATGGGCAGTTTCCTGGTAGAGGATCTGTACCAATACTTGTCAGGAAAATGATAGACTGGTGGTCAATTAAACATGGAGATCCATGGACAGTTTGGTCACCCTCCACCTAAGGTGCTGCATTGACCCCAGTACCCCTCAAAAACAAGAACGACAAATTTAAAAGTTAACGGGAAGGGGGAACCACACACAATTGGTGGGTTGACAGCCACTAATGAAGAAATACTGTGAACATTTCAAAGCGAGAGGATGCAGGCAATGCTTTCACATGCCCGCAGATCTCCTCAGTGACTTCTAACAGCCTTAACATTTACAAACTGGCTAGACTATCCTCTGTGTTATTTTACATGGGAAATCTTCTTGGGGCATAAACCTGTAATGGACCTCACAGTTTCTGGGTCTCCAAAAATGTTTTATTAGAAGTATATTTTTGTTATTTTTCTTTTCTATAATGGGAAGCATATTCTGCCAAATCTTTCACAAAGGATTCAGGGGTTTGGCCGAATCCAAAATACTGGATTCGCTGCATGCCTATTAGAGACAAAAACACATGTGTCCTTGCATAGGACCCCGACCCCCAATGAACAAGTCCGGGCAAAACACACAGGATCACTTAGCCACATATCCTAAAAAATCCCTCCTGCCATACCTGGCTGCAGCATGTGTTGTAGTGGCAGTATGCATATATAGAAAATGAAGAAAATTACAGAGGTGCAGTACCCATTGCACATATATGGTACAGAGGGCAGTAAGTGCCCAGTCATGTGCATTGCAGTTTAATTGGGGGGCAATTAAATGTATGTATAAAACATAGAAGACAGAAAGTAAGTTCCACTGAATGTGCATTACACAGAGGGTGGTAGGTTTACAGCCATACTACAGAAGGGCTGTGTCTTTTATGCATGTGCATTACAAAGAGCTATTATACAGGGCACATGCATATTCATTACAAGCCAATAAGCAAGTATGTACAACGGCCATACAGGTTCATTGCACAGAAAGTACCCAGGCGAGTGCAATAAAAGATGGTGTGCCCAGGCACATTTATTATACAGAGGAGGACATTGAATACCCAGGCACATACATTACACAGTGAGCAGAAAGTGCCCAGGAAAATATATTAGATGGGGCAGTAAGTGCTCAAGGGACAGTATGTACACAGCCATAAACATGAATGGTGCCCTTGTACACATGTTGGTGCAAATTCACTGCACATGAACACAAATAAATAAAAATGCCCAAGAAGGTCAAGTAACGGTTGATGAATAATAAGTACCTTGCACAAGTTTCTTCATCTCCCCATACCGGGACCATAGGAAGCTCTTGTTATCAATCTTTGGGACAGACGAAGATGATGAAAAGCGGCGGCCAGGAGCCGGGGCACCAGAAGAATGCAGATGAGGGGCTGTGGGGTTACCAGGGGAAGTGGAAGAGGGGGTGACAGGGGGTAGCTGAGAGGTTGCTTGTCCCGCTGAGGGAACAGGAGCAGGACAAGAGGTTCCATCTCTCCCTGTGCTGTAGGCGGCGGCGGCAGCCCCCCTCTTCAGAGAGCCACGCAGTAAGCTGCACACTGCCACAGACGCTGCCATTTCTCTGCAGCCCTGAGCACACTGACACATGCGGGGCTGAGCACCAACAATCACTGGGAGACCCTCCCCTAGATGCAATCCTATTGGTTAATGCTGGAGAGGGTGGGTTGTAAAAGCTCCCTGTGTCTAATAGAGAGCAGAACGCAAATAAGCAGGTGGGGCCTGTTGTGCTTTGTTTGTGAGTGTTTGGCACGCCCTGCCGCTGCATACGTGTTGCTGCAACTGAACAAGGAATATGTCTTTAGCTACTGGTGCAGTGCAAGGAGCGTTGGCTATATTCTGTAGAATCCATCACTTTACCCGAGTAAACAGCCATAGGAGCTGCCATATCAGTTTTGTGTGCGGTAACTTGCCTGCCTTGTGTCTCTCACTGCTGCCTCTCCTTAGATTACAGCTGGGAGAGATGGGAAAAGGGGAGTGAAGGCAGCTGCGCATGCTTCTGCCTGGGGCTGGTAAGTTTGAGTTGCGGCAAGGAAATCTGATAGCAATGCCCATGTGTAAAGAATAGGAGAAAAGTAATGCTGTGGTTCTTTTCCACGATGACTCAAAACAGCAGCTTTCTCATAAAGCTTACTTAAAGGGGTGGTTTACCTTTAAGTAAACTTTTAGTATGTAATAGAATGGCCAATTCTAAGCAACTTTTCCATTATTATTTTTTTATATAGTTTTATAATTATTTGGCTTTTTCTTCTGACTCTTTCCAGCTTTCCAATGGGCGTTGCTGACCCCATCTAAAAGCAAATGCTCTGTGAGGCTACACACTTATTATCAGGGCCGGAACTAGGGGTAGGCAGAAGAGCCTAGAGCCTAGGGCACAGCTGTGGTGGGGCGCCTTTTATAACAGCTCACCAGCACAGGACTTAATACTTTGCCCTGCTTCTTCCCAGACCTGCTCCTCCCATGATGCGCTCGTCACCACTAACACCCGCCCACCACACTAGTTGTGCAGCGCTGGTAGCAGTGCAGTGGGGAAATAAATGGCAGAGGGGGAGGTTCAGGAGGGAGGGTGGTGAGCGGTGCATCCTGCCTTGGGCACAGTAAGTGCACACGGTTCTCTGTGCATGGACGCGCACACGATTTTCCACGCATGCGCGCACACACGATTTTCACTCATGTGCGTGCACCACTGTGGGGTGCTCCAACCAGCCGGCTCCCTAGGGCGTCTGCCCAGGCTGGCCCGGCACTGCTTATTATTACTGCTACTTTTTATTGCTCATCTTTCTAGTAAGGTCCTCTCCTATTCATATTCCAGTCTCTTATTCAAATCATGGCATGGTTGCTAGAGATATTTGGACCCTAGCTACCAGAATACAAAGATAAATAACTCAAAAACCTTAAATAATAAAAATTGAAAACCAATTACAAATCATACATAATACTAAAAATTAACTAAAAGGTGAACAACTCCTTTAAAGGGGTGGTTCCCTTTATGTTAACTTTTAGTATGTTATAGAATGGTTAATTCTAAGTGACTTTTCAGTTGTTCTTCCCTTGTTATGTTTTACAGTTCACCATGTGGCTGTACTTGGGGTATGCAAGTGCCTAGGACGCAAAGCTTGGGGGCGACGTACTTTTTAATGCTGCCTACCCTAGTCCGGTCTGCAGAGTCCTGCCCTTGTTTGTGCGTATGCACGTGCGCCTACACGAGGGGAGGGAGCATGCGTGCCTAAAGGAGGATGACGCGACTGGTCAGCTTGTATACTCTCGCAGTGGAGGGGGCGATGCGGCCTGCCTGGCCCAGCCCTGGCCATCTTATACAGAGACTGTTTGCTTGGAGATCAGGAGTTCAAGCAACAGCATTTAGAAAGCTACTTAAATATGTAAGACTACCTTTCCCAGCAGTGCATGCTCTTAGAGACATGTTTATAGGGTTGCCACCTCACCCCTTAAAAACTGAACACATATGGAATACACAGCCTGCATGGCTAATTCATAATTCATTTAGATGCATGATGCATGGCTGCACATAAATCTGTTCAGTCTGCAATGTGCATCTTAATGAATTGCTAATTAGCCATGCATGCTGTGTATTCCAAACGTGTTTAGTTTTAGGGCAGAACTCCAGCTTACAATATTATAATTCACAATAAAAGGCAGGCAAAACAACTTTATTAGCACATAATGTTTGAATGTGATCTGCTGCAGGTTTATCAATTGCTAATTAAAGGAGAAGGAAATTCCCTGGGTGCAAAAAACCCTCCCCCCGCCCCCGTGTTGCCCCCCTCCCTCCTCCCCCCTGGCCTACCTGTCCCCCCGGGCAAATGCCCCTAACTTGTTACTCAGCCCTCTGCGCAGGTCCTGTCCACAGAGTTCACAGGCGCCATCTTCTTCCAAGCGGTCTTCTTCCTGCTTTGACCGGCGTTTTTGGCGCATGCGCAGTAGGAGCATTTATCCGGTATGGATCTACTGCGCATGCGCCAAAAGTCACAAAGTTTTCCGATTTCACTTCGTGACATTCGGCGCATGCGCAGTAGTTCCGTACTGGTAAATGCTCCTACTGCGCATGCGCCAAAAATGCCGGTCAAAGCAGGAAGAAGACTGCTTGGGAGAAGATGGCGCCTGTGAACTCCGTGGACAGGACCTGCGCAGAGAGGTAACAAGTTAGGGGCATTTGCCCGGGGGGACAGGTAGGCCAGGGGGGAGGAGGGAGGGGGGGCAACACAGGGGAGGAGGGAGGGATTTTTGCGCCCAGGGAGTTTCCTTCTCCTTTAAGCTCAGGCCATGTAGCCTGCACACCCAGTGCTAACATTTTGCTCACATTATACTAAATAGGAACAATGGTAAGTTAAATCTTTGGTGATTTTTGTAATGTTGGGTGGAATATGGAGATCACAGTTTTTTATTTTGTCTGCAGAAGGATACAGTGGACAGAAAGAGAGGATTTATGGCCAGCAATAGTGCAGGGGGAAAAGCATTTACACCACACATACAGGCAGACAAGATATATCACTGTGCATATCATAAACATGAATGCGTGCCCTTGTACACATGTTGCTGGTGCAAATTTACTACACACGAATACAAATATATAAAAATGCCCAAGTAGGTCAAGTAATGGTTGATGAATAATAAGTACCTTGCACTAGTTTCTTGATCTCCCCATACCGGGACTATAGGAAGCTATTGTTATCAATCTTTGGGACAGTCGAAGAAGATGAAAAGCGATGGCCAGGAGCCGGGACACCAAAAGGATGCAGATGGGGGGCTGTGGGGTTACCAGGGGAAGTGGAAGAAGGTGTGACAAGGGGTAGCTGAGAGGTGGCTGGTCTCGCTGAGAGAACAGGAGCAAGACGAGGGGTGCCATCTCTTCCTGTGCTGTAGGCGGCAGGCCCCCTCCTCAGAGAGCCACACAGTGGGGGTCATTTATAAAAACACTGGGCAAATTTGCCCATGGGCAGTAACCCATGGCAACCAATCAGATTGCTGCATTCATTGTTCTACTTGCAGCTGGCTTTAAAAAGCTAATCACTGATTGGTTGCTATAGGTAACTGCCCATGTGCAAATTTGCCCAGTGTTGATAAATGAGCCCCAGTAAGTTACACACTGCCACAGATGCTGCCATGTTTCTGAAGCTCTGAGCACACTTGCACATGCGGGGCTGAGCATCAACAAGCACTGGGAGACCCTCCCACAGATGCAATGCTATTGGCTGTGTGCTGAAGAGAGCAGAAGACAAATAAGCAGGCAGACCTGTTATGCTTTGTGACTTGTGAGTGTCTGAAAGGCCCTGCCCCAAGGTCAACCCCAAAATAAAAAGTTGCCTAATAAAAGAAAACATAATTCTAAGCAACTTTCCAATATACATTTATTAAAGGAGATATTTTGTGTAAAAAAATAAGAATGTACTAGTGCATTATACTCATTTCGATATAGAAGAATTGTGCTTAAAAAAAGTAGTGTTTCAGGCTGATTTATTGAATATTTCTGCAAAAACCATAATAATCCCTCCCTTCTCTTCCACTTTCTGCTTCCTGGATTCCCAGGCTGTACAGGGGAGCCGGTAGCTCTCAGCTCACTGCACTGTAGGACAGAAACCAATCAGTAGCTAGCAGGACCTGAAAGGGAACTGAAGTCTGTCTGTGCTTGTGTGACTGCAGGACTGTGATTGGCTGTCCCCCTCCTACTGTGCTTCTGGCATGGACCGTTAGGACTCACCCATCTCTCATTTGTAACACAGACAGGGACCAGAGAACATCTATAGGGAGCTCCAATAAAGGGGCTATTTTTAAAGATAATATTAATTTTTAGCACCATGTAAAAGCAACACTATATATTACTCATAATTGCCTACATTAGTTTTTTTTTAATTTATCCTATATGTCTCCTTTGAAAAAGTTCAGTACTTTCAAATTGTAAAAACAATTTAAACACCAAAAAATAATCTTGCTAATTAAAGAAAACAATTCTAAGCAACTTTGCAATATACATTCAATACAGATATTCTATGATTTTTAAGTTATGTGTATATGTATTGCTATTGAAAGCAGTGTTTGTCTGTCCCTTTCTATACTGAGACTGTTGATACAATGTAAGACAATGCAGCTTATTAACAGGTCTGTCTTTGCTGGGGAACTAAGACTTTTGCAATGTTGCTTAATAAGTAGCAACCAATGAGCACTCCATGAAAAAAACAGTAACACCAAAAAATGAAAGTGTTTTAAAGTAATGAAAATATTATGTAGTGTTGCCCTTGCACTGGTAAAACTGATCTGTTTGCTTCATAAACACTAGCAATAGTGGAAATTGAAAAAAGGCTATATGCACAGGATAAATAGTGGATAACAGATAACTTGTGTAACTTGAGCCTTTTTTTCCTTTGAATAGCTGCCCCCATGGCTACATAGCAGCTTATTTATATAAACAATAATAGCGTTTTTGAAGCAAACACAGCAGTTTTACCAGTACAACACTGCATTATATTTGTATTACTTTAAAACAATTTAATTTTTTGATGTTACTCAGGGCCGGAACTAGGGGTAGGCAGAAGAGGCAGCTGCCTAGGGTGCAACGATTGAGGGGTGCTGGGCAGCTACCTCTTCTGCCTACCCCTAGACCAGACCGCGCTCCTCTACCAGAAGTATGCGGGAGCGTGCATCACTTCACATGCGCACACATGCGTCAGAGCTCTTCACTACGCATGCGTTCTAGAGCTACATCATGCATCCATGCAGAATCTACAGGGGAAGGAGGGGGGCGAGCTGGCCAGCTGATAGTGTCAGGTGGAAGGACCTACTGGTAAATAAAGCATTAGAGAGATTATTATATGATTCCCTTATATATTTATACATAGTTATCATATCACCCCTTAAGCGTCTCTTCTCTAGCGCGAACAACCCCAATTTGGCCAGTCTTTCCTCATAGCTAACATTTCCATACCTTTTACCAGCTTAGTTGCCCTTCTCTGTACCCTCTGTAATTCGATAATGTCCTGCTTTAGAAAAATGGAGACCAAAACTGTACGGCATATTCTAGATGGGTCCTTACCAGTGCTCAATACAGTGGAAGAATGACCCCCTCCTTCCGTGAATCAATGCCCCTTTTAATACAGCTCAAGATCTTGTTTGTCCTTGAAGCTGCTGACTGGCATTGCTTGCTACAGCAAAGCTATCATCAGTTCGAATGACTTGTACATCTAGAAAAGTTACATCATGGAGATCATCTGTCATATTGAATTTTATATCCTCATGGGCCCACCGGGGCTGCTGTCCAGGGCCCCCCTCTGGATCCCCGGACCCCACTGCTGCAGACCTCGCATTGCCCTCCCGACGCAGTGCACCCCCCCTGACGTGCTGCTGATCTTACGCTCCTGCGCAGGCGCGCACATACACTACGTTTAAGGAGCATGAAATTAACGCAGGAAGGAAGGCCCTGCCCGCATGCATGTGATAACGCCGGCATTTGTGCCACAAATAGTTTTTGTGGGGGCTGGGCCAGGGAGGGAGGCTGGGTCAGCGGGGGGCCATGAGGGTCAGGGCCCACCGGGTTTTTTCCCGGTTTCCCGCCGGCCCAGTCCGACACTGTCATTGATTGCATTGTGGAAGGCAGACAGGGAATCCAAGTCACCCTGCCATGTGAGGAACACTACAAGAGGTCCTCTGCACTCAACCCATTATCAATATATTTAAGACAGAGACATTTTGTGCATACTGCTACTAAAAAATGCCTTACCCTTTAAACAACACAGGGATTGTTTGTCCATATATTGAAATATATTTAAGCTGGCCAACTACGTCAAAGTCATCCCATATCTGGCCAGTCCTACGCTTAATTTTCATCTGATTCATTAAGAATTCAATTGCTTATACATTTTACAAAGGGACTAAGTTTTACCTGCAACTTACTAGCTGCTTTCAAAGTAAAACTCCCAAACTTGGCTGCCCTTTTATTAGACACCAGTGGGATCACCTGACTATAGCTGGGAGGGGTGGGAGCTACAACATAGAGCTGGTCACTGCTCATGTATAACTATAACAAACAAGGGAAAGTTGTGCTCACCACTATTTTTTAAAACCATTAGGCGGGGGTGCAATGAGGGTGTGACCACAAAATACATATAGTCAACTACAAGACAAACAATCTATGGACAAACAATCCCTGTGTTGTTTAAAGGGTAAGGCATTTTTTAGTAGCAGTATGCACAAAATGTCTCTGTCTTAAATATATTGATAATGGGTTGAGTGCAGAGGACCTCTTGTAGTTGACTATATGTATTTTGTGGTCACACCCTCATTGCACCCCCGCCTAATGGTTTTAAAAAATAGTGGTGAGCACAAAAAATTAAGCGTAGGACTGGCCAGATATGGGATGACTTTGACATAGTTGGCCAGCTTAAATATATTGCAATATATGGACAAACAATCCCTGTGTTGTTTAAAGGGTAAGGCATTTTTTAGTAGCAGTATGCACAAAATGTCTCTGTCTTAAATATATTGATAATGGGTTGAGTGCAGAGGACCTCTTGTAGTTGACTATATGTATTTTGTGGTCACACCCTCATTGCACCCCCGCCTAATGGTTTTAAAAAATAGTGGTGAGCACAACTTTCCCTTGTTTGTTATAGTTATACATGAGCAGTGACCAGCTCATGAGTTAATGTATCTTGACAAAGGTCAAGATACATATATATACATGTATATTATATATATATATATATATAATACACAAAAGCCATGAATACCTTGTAAATTATATTCTTATAAACGGTGAGTTCTGATGTCATCAGTTATAAACGGTGAGTTCTGATGTCATTTCTGTCACGTGACTCACTGAAACGTGTGTATTATAATAAATAAAGTACCCCCAGTTGCAAAATATGAGGATATTAGAAGTTACCTCGGAAGTTCCATGACCTTTATAAAAACACTCGGCCTCGTGTTTTTATATGGTCATGGAACTTCTCGGTAACTTATAATATCCTTATATTTTACAAGAGGGGGTACTTTATTCACTATAAATACACAGTGTATATATATATACACACACACGCTTGTGTTTTATTTTTTCCCCATTACATTTTTTCTCTTCCCCATTTGCTATTCCATATATATGTTTATCATACATATATATTACCTCATGTGTCATTATTTGGTCTTTTCCACTTTTGCCATCTACACCTCACATATGCTAACTCTCTCTTGCTCTCCCATTACAGTCTACATTGCACCCCTCATATGCCATTGTCTCTACAACAGTTTTCTTTTTATGTGCTCTTGCTTTTACTTACCCTACTTTTAACCTCTGTAAGTGCCATTCTCTTTCCATTTCGCTATACTTTTTACCCCTTATTCACCCTTCTCCCCATCCTTTCTTTTCCCATGTTCCCTTCTTTTCCTGCCCCCTCCCCTTTATTATTTTCAATCTACCTTTATAATACTCATTTCCAATTCACATTTTCTTTTCTAAAAAAAATACAGGCTTATCTTACAGCTGTAACTATTAATAGGTGGCAGGTTTAAAAGACAATTCAGCAGGCACTGGATACAAGTTTTTCAGATAGAAAATCCCATCTCCCAGCAACCTTGAACAGTACATTTTTTATTTCATCCTAAATCCAAAAGCCTTTATTATAATACATTTCCACAGATCCCAAACCACTGGCCTACATCATCCTTGTATCAAGATAATAACTGAGAGCATCTACAACTGTATACTGTATAACCAGACTAATGTTGCCCTCGTGTGGTCAAATTAATTACATACAAAATATTACATAGAATTTAAAGATCCTTCTTACTATTTAATTCTTATTAATTACAATTTAATCACTATGAAGGTTTTCATTCATTCATGTATGTACACCATGATATACCATGACATAGATATGCAATTTGATGAGCAATAGATAAAAAAAAGTCTATCTGCCATAAAATCTTTCCATTTCAATATGGGAGCACTTTCTTCTACGTCCCTCCATGTCAGTACACATGGGGCATTGCCCCTCCCAGACCTGGAGGTAGGACCTATAACATAGCCAATCAAAATGAATCATGACCTATAAGACCACATGACTTCCTCCTCACCACAGTTATTTTTTGTCCTACTGGACAGGGAGGTAGGATCTCCCTCCTCACTTTTTATTTTTTGTTGAATTTTGAGAGAAATCAAACACAGTTTTTGTTTTTTGTTTTTCTTTTGCATTTTCTTTTTGTTTATTTATTTTTTACCTCTGTGTAGACACAGAGGGATGATTCCCAGGTAATGGAGAAGATTTTACCTGATGCCTCAAGACGCATAATCTGTAAATTATCGCTTATTGGGAAGAAATGCAGGTGTGGGCATAGCCATGGTCCTAGCCCTGTGCTAAAATATCCCCCCTGCTATATGCCCAGCGAGGCACAAGATTCAATCTAGTGCTTTTTGGGAAGAGACACAGTTGTGGGCTTCCCACATTATTACCTGTGAGGCTTTTGTTTTTTCTTCTGTATTTTTATTTATTTATTTATTTATTTATTTTTGCTTATTTTTTACCTCTGTGTGGACACAGAGGGATGATTCCCAGGTAATGGAGAAGAATTTACCTGATGCCTCAAGACGCATAATCTGTAAATTATCGCTTATTGGGAAGAAGTGCAGGTGTGGGCATACCCATGGTCCTAGCCCTGTGCTAAAATAGCCCCCCTGCTATATGCCCAGCGAGGCACAAGATTCAATCTAGTGCTTTTTTGGGAACAGACACAGGTGTGGGCTTCCCACATTGTTACCTGTGAGCTTTTTGGACTCCCCTTTTCTTTTGAGTTATGTGAGACTTTACAGAACTCTACAGAACTTCTGCAAAAGGGCCGTGGGTATGCATATGGGCTAGTTATAACAGCCTGAAGCTGGTGAGTATGATTCTTCATTATCTACTGTGTGTAGTGCACTGGGAAGTCTGCATGCTAATTAGCTAATTATGTCCCTCAGCTGAGAGCTATTGGGGCTTTGGCTGGAGTTTCCATCCAGCTAATTAGTCACTATCTGATAAGGTGCAGGTGTGCCTTCGCCCCGTTTTGCTATTGCTGTTTAATATTTTAAGCCTTGTATGGGTGAACCTGCATCCTCTGTGCAGACACAGAAGTTATATTGGCACCTCCAGGAAGGGCTAGAGGTTGCACTGCTCAAGCAGTATGGCACCTCCTTCCTTCTTATGAGTCTGCTCTTAACAAGCAGTGTTCCACCTGGATATTCCTGCTGACAAGCCTGAGCTATCTGGTAAGGTGCCTGTGTTTCCCTGACTTCTTGTATTATCTGAAGTCTTATGTTGTGAGCTGGCGTCCTCTGTGCAAAATACAGTATTGGCTCTTGCTACACTTTAAGTACTGGCTGGTGAATCCCTCTGCCTAAGCAGTGTGGTACCTGAATCCAGAGATTTTGATTTCTCAGTATCCATTGTGTATTTGAAACATTAATTTCACTGGGAAGTCTGCATGTTAATATGCTTAATATGCCCCTCAGCTGAAAGCTATCAGGGCTTTGGCTGGAGTTTCCATCAAGCTAACTAGTCACTAGCTGGTAAGGTGCAGGTGTTCCTTTGGCCCATTTGCTATTGCTGTTTAATATTTTAAGTTTTGTATGGGTGAACCTGCATCCTCTTGGCTGACACAGTGGTTATATTGGCTCATGTGCTCAAGCAGTATGGCACCTCCTTCCTTTCTTATGAGTCTGCTCTTAACAAGCAGTGTTCCACTGGACTGGATATTCCTGCTGACAAGCCTGAGCTATCTGGTAAGCTGCCTGTGTTCCTTCTTATATTATATGAAGTCGAATGTTGTGAGCTGGAGTCCTCTGTGCAAAATGCAGTTACACAAGGTGCTAAGTCTGCATGTTAATAAGCTAATTATGTCCCTCAGCTGAAAGCTATCCGGGTTCTAGCTGAAGTTTCCAACCTGCGGACTTTTCATTGCTATCAGGTAATGTGCAGATACTCCTCAGTTTGCTACTGTTGTTTCTATTGTCCTCTGTGCAGACACAGAGGTTATATTTGCCTTTTATTACACTGGGTGCTTGCAGGGTTGGCTGGAGGCTTGCACTGCTGAAGCAGTATGGTAGCCCCTTCCTTACATTGAGTCTGCTCAGTGCTGTAACCTGATGTCATTGGGCCCCACAGCAAATTCATTTTAGGGCCCCTAATATATCCAGAGGTTGTGCTTTTTTACCAATACGTATTGAAATTGCTCTTATTTGGGCCTCATGGGTCCCTATACCTTTTGGGCCCACCTGCAGCCGCAGGGTCTGCTTCCTCTTTAGTTACGCCCCTGAGTCTGCTCCTTAGAAGCAGTCTGCCACCAAGGATCTGTCTGGATTATTCCTACTGTCTAGCGCATATTATCTGGTTAGGTGCCTGTATTCCTCTGACTTCTTGTATAGTTGTCATCTGAGGTCTTAGGTTTGTGAGTCCGAGTTCTCTTCGCAGACACAGTAGGCAAGTGTGCTCTTATTACACCTGGTATTTCCAGGACCGGCTAGGGGTTTGTTCTGCTGTAGCAGCATTGTACCCCATTTTTTCCTATGATGATTCCACACTTAACAGGCAGTGTTCCGAGTTATATGGTGTCTTTTTGTGTGATATAGGCCTTCTCTTAGATATTCTATTCCCATCTGGTGGCTTTTGTTGGGAGCTCAGTTGTAGTTATACTACATCTACTGAGTTTTTGTGACTGTAGGTTTCCCTTCTTTAATTGTTGGTAGATTAAAGGGCACTTACTGTTATGTCTATTGGCACCTTAACATGCTTGAAGCCAGCTTGTAGTCTATGGCCCTTTGTGTGGCCTCAGGCATCTCGCCAGGGAGCTGGGTTTGTGTGGCCTCTAGCTTTCATTATGGCCCTTGGCTTGGATTAGAGCCCTTTTTTTTGGTCCATGGCTTTTTACCATGGTCCTCGGCTCCTGGGTCTGCTGGCCTTTTACAAGGGCCCTTGTTCTGCTGGCCTGTTGCATAAGCCTTTGGCTCGTGTGGTCTTTTACCCTTGGCACATTTGTTTGGTTGTCCTTTTACCTGGGTTATTATGGCTGCGGGCCTGTTTTCATGGCCCTTAACTTAGGCGCTTGCTTGCCTTTTACCAGGGTTCTTGGGCTGTTGGCCTTTTCTGTGGCCCCTGGCTAAGGTGGCCGCTAGTTTTTATTATAGTCCTTGTGGGCTTGTGGCTGCCAGTCTTGGCTGTTACCTATGGTGCATAGGTCACCAGCCAGGCTGTGGCGGCTGATAGGCATGGTTACTATTCTTGCTGTGGCCCTTGGTGGGCATGTCTGTTTGCCTTGCGGCAATCCTTGGCAGGACAACAGCCATTAGTTTTGTCTTGTCTGCAATCCTTGTAGGTATGGTTCTGGTTACACCGTAGGCATGATTGACTATTTGGTTGGATCTAGCATGGGTTGTACCATCAGCTGGTGTTTGCTCTGAGTTTCACAGCCCATAGCTAATTTTGTTGCTGATGTTTTTGGTCTTGTATGCCACTGCTTATTATCAATAAGGCTAGCTTGTGGACCAGGGTTTTGCAAGTTCAACAACTGACGTGCTCCGTTGTTGCATGTATGGAAATTGACTTTTGTGTCAGGTGCCAGTGCAGTTGGTTACCTTGTCCCTAAGGGTGGCATTCACAATAGCTGGCTTATTTTCTATTGCTTGTGTATTCGAATTCCACTCTGGTTTTTTGCAAACACTTCAGCTGATGGGCATCTTGGCCTGCTAGTGTGACAATGGCCTTGCACATCTATGTTGGAATACATAATAGCTGGCTGGTCCACCACTGGTTGCATGTATGGTGGCTGGCTCTCTGCCAGTGGATTGTGCATCATTGCTGGTTCCAGTTTTTGTAGGCTATAAGCTTCTGGCATGCCTGATTTTGGATTGTGATCCCAGCTGTTGGCTGGTTCTGTAGCTTCTATGTATGGTCACAGGTTTGGTTCAGTTTTTGCATAAACTGTAGCATTGTGCAGCTTGAGCTGTAGTGGCCTCGGCTTTTGTGGGTGTTTTCTAGAACTGTAATTGGCTTGGGTCCCATTGCTTGCTTGTGTAGCAGTTGGCTGGGGCAACAGCATAGCTTACTGGTAGATGGCTTTAAGTCACATTGGTTGGTTCAGCAGCTTATCCTTGTGCTATTGTATACCCAGTTTAGATTTGGTGGTTGGTGGAGCTACTGGGCTGTACCAGCATGGCTCTACAATGGTTACAATGATATGCTGATTTATGATAACCCAGAGTTGGTGTTCATTTAGTTAAGTCTTCATAAGGTATTATTAGCATGGAGTTGGTGGATCTTGGACTGATCTCTGGTGTGGAGTTGACTCCGGTCAGCACTGGTTTGCGCTGCTTCCATTAAGATGCAGGACCAGGCTAATGTGGGCCAAGTCTTTTTAGGGCCACTTGCTATTGCTGAGGATCATGTATTTCTCCAGCACTGGTGATCGATGCATTCAAGTTGTGTTTAGTTTCTGATCTGATTGATTTCCTGGTGGTTTCTAGGGTGTTTTAGTTCTGAGATGGCTATTGCCATCATTCTGGTTTTGTCCTAGGCACCTTTTTTGTTTTAACAGTTGCAGGATTTTTGTTCTTCCCCAGGTGGGGTTTTGTCAGATAACCATATTGCAGGTATCCCTCTAGTCACTGAGGGAACCTTTTTAAACAGAATATGTTTATTCTTAATCTGCAATGCTTGATCCTCAAGTACCGGTCTCTGTAATTTTGTGGTTTATTTTGTAGCTCTTGTTAATCGTTTACCATGTCCTAGGACATGTTGTTCTTGTGTCTTTATCTACCCTTTTCAGGAGATATACATTTATCAGCTCCCCTGTTGGATGGATGTGATGCTGGCCTTTTCTCAGGGCCTCCTTGGCATCAGTTTGGTTTTTGCATTATGTTGGTTATTCCCACCCCTTGTTTTCGGTGCATGGCTTGGTAGATCCCATGTGTACTGACATGGAGGGACGTAGAAGAAATAGAGAATTTTACTTATCTACTTGACGTAAATTCCTTTTCTTCTAGTCCCGACATGTCAGTACAGGGTTTCCCATCCCAATTATTTATTTTGGTTACTGTACTGCTATGGCAAAAGTATAACTGTGGTGAGGAGGAAGTCATGTGGTCTTATAGGTCATGATTCATTTTGATTGGCTATGTTATAGGTCCTACCTCCAGGTCTGGGAGGGGCAATGCCCCATGTGTACTGACATGTCGGGACTAGAAGAAAAGGAATTTACGTCAAGTAGGTAAGTGTCAGGGAGCCGGGAGCTCCCTCCAGGGAGGTAGTCGGGATCAAGGAGGAAGCCTTCTTGAGGGTGCAAGGTCGCGGTGTCCAAGGGGTTAATCCAGAGAGTAGTCAGAATCCAGGCAAGAGTTCAGGGGCAGGCAGATAACAGCAAAGTCCAAAGGCCAGGCAGGGGTCAAGGATAATAATCAGGATCAGGATAAGGAATATTAGCACACAGGGAACCCAGGAAATACTTAGGGCAAGGTTTCCTATACTTGGGCGCCATCCTGGCGTCTAAACAGGCTTTTTATTTGAATTTGGCGCCTTAATGACGTCATTGACGTCCTTGCGCCGACGTCGGCGCACTGACGTCATCGCGCCGGCGCCGCTTACCCACGTGGCGGCCATGGGCGCCGCCATCTTGGGAGCGACGCCGGCAGGAGAGGACGCGCCGCCCGGAGCTCCTGGGCCTGCTCCGGGCGGCGATCGTTACAGTACCCCCCCCCTTCACGGGGGGCCTCCGGACCACCAGGACTTGGCTTCTGGGGAAACTTGGAATGGAACTCCCTCACCAGACGAGGAGCATGGACATCAGAGTATCCTTCCCAGGAGCATTCTTCAGGGCCAAAGCCCTTCCACTTGATGAGGTACTGAAGAGACCCCCTGGAGATTCTGGAGTTAAGGATCTTCTCCACTTCATATTCTTGTTGACCATCCACAGAGATAGTAGGAGGAGGAGGCTGGACAACAGAAAAGCGGTTGGAGGTAGCGCGTTTCACCAAGGAGACATGAAACACGTTGGGAATTCGCATCTCAGGAGGAAGCTGAAGTCTGACAGCCACAGGATTGATCACCTCCAGGATGGAAAAAGGACCTACGAACCTCGGACCCAACTTAGGAGATGGTACCTTCAACCGAATGTTCCTGGAAGACAACCAGACTTTATCACCGACCTTGTAGGGAGGAGAGGGTCTACGTCTACGATCTGCAAACGTCTTAAGAACCAGAGCACTCTTCTCCAGATTGGACTTGGTTGCGGCCCAAATAGCAGACATGTGGGCTGCATGGTCATCAGCGGCCGGAACATCGGACAACACAAAGTCTTGTGGGAAGGCTTGAGGATGTTGACCATACACCGCCATAAATGGGGACCTTCCAGTGGAAGTGTGGCAGGCATTGTTATGAGCAAATTCCACCCACGGGAGGAGATCAGACCAATCATCTTGACAAAGGGAAACGTGGTTCCTCAAGAACTGTTCCAGGGCTTGGTTGACACGTTCAGCTGCCCCATTCGTCTGCGGGTGGTATGCAGATGAAAACTGAAGAGCAATTCCCAGGTCTTTGCATAGGGAACGCCAGAACTTGGCAGTAAACTGTGTGCCTCTATCGGAGACGATCTCCACCGGGAAACCATGGCAGGCGGAAGATGTACTGGATAAATAGCTGGGACAACTCCACCGCAGAGGGCAAACTTCTTCAGAGGGATGAAATGGGCCATTTTGGAGAAACGATCAATGACAACCCAGATCACCGTGTTCCCACAGGAGGGAGGAAGTTCGACAATGAAGTCCATGGACAGGTGGGTCCAGGGACGGGAAGGAACTGGCAAGGGCTGTAGTAACCCACTGGGGCGGGAGTGGCTTGACTTAGATGTGGCACAAACATTACAAGCAGCAACAAAGTCTTTCACATCTTTGCGGATATCAGGCCACCAGACCAGGCGTCGTAAGAGTTCAAGAGTTTTAGCTGGGCCAGGGTGTCCGGCTTGCCTGGAGCAATGGGTCTGTTGCAGGATAGGCAGACGCAGCTCAGGAGGAACAAATGCCATCCCAATGGGAGTACCAGAAGGAGCAGAAGACTGACCAGCCAGGATTTGGTCGGCAAACTGTGGATACAGGGAGGCAATAATCTTGACTGGAGGGATGATTGGCTCTTGTCTCTCAGGAGAGCGGTCCACCGGAGTGAAGCTACGAGACAAGGCATCGGCCTTCCGATTCTTGGAGCCTGGGCGATAAGTCAAGATAAAATTAAATCGAGAGAAGAAGAGAGCCCACCTTGCCTGTCTGGGGTTTAGCCTCTTGAGGGACTGGATGAACTCGAGATTCTTATGATCGGTGTAAATCTGAACAGGAATCAGAGAACCCTCCAAGAGGTGACGCCATTCTTCAAGGGCGAGTTTAACAGCCAAGAGTTCTCGGTTCCCGACATCGTAGTTCTGCTCTGCGGACGAGAACTTCTTGGAGAAATAAGCACAGGGGTGCAACTTCCCATCAGTGGGGTGTCTCTGAGACAGGATGGCTCCGGCTCCGACTTCAGAAGCATCAACTTCGATGCAGAAGGGTAGTTCAGGATTGGGGTGTCGGAGGACAGAAGCGGACGTGAAGGCCTCTTTCAAGGACTGAAAAGCATCAATGGCAGATGGAGGCCACAAGCTGGGTTTACCCCCTTTCCGGATGAGGGCCAGGATAGGTGCAATGCGGGAAGAGAACCCCCGGATGAACTGCCGATAGTAATTAGCAAATCCGATAAATCTCTGGATTGCCTTGGTACACAGCGGGAGAGGCCACTCCTGGATGGCAGACACTTTCACGGGATCCATCTCAAATCCCTCAGGAGAGATAATGTATCCTAGGAAGGGGATCTTAGACACCTCGAAGACGCACTTCTCCAACTTGGCGAAGAGAGAGTTCTTCCTCAAACGAGAGAGTACCTCCTTCACCTGGGAGCGATGGCTTTCTAGGTCTTTAGAAAAGATCAGGATGTCGTCCAGGTACACGACTACGAACCTTCCTAGGAGATCCCGGAACACATCGTTAACAAACTCCTGGAAGACGGCAGGGGCATTGCAAAGGCCAAAGGGCATAACGAGATATTCATAGTGCCCGTCACGAGTGTTGAAAGCCGTCTTCCATTCATCACCCTCACGGATGCGAATGAGGTTGTACGCCCCACGGAGATCCAACTTAGTGAAGATTTTAGCCCCCTTCAATTGGTCAAAGAGTTCGGCAATCAAGGGCAAGGGATACCGGTTCTTAACCGTAATCTTATTAAGACCCCGGTAGTCGATGCAAGGACGAAGGCCTCCATCCTTCTTTTCCACGAAGAAGAATCCAGCCCCGGCAGGAGAGGTAGAAGGGCGAATAAACCCCCGCTGAAGATTTTCTTGGATATACTGCTTCATAGCAGTGGTCTCCGCTGGAGAGAGAGGATAAGTACGACCTCTAGGGGGCATGGTTCCAGGCAGGAGATCGACAGGACAATCGTATTGTCGATGTGGAGGAAGGAATTCTGCAGACTTCTTACAGAACACATCAGCGAATTAATTGTAAAAGGGGGGTAGAGTCTTCAGATCAGACAAAGAGATATTCACCCTCCGGAGGGGTTCAGCAGGAAGGCAGTGCTGCTGGCAAAATGGGCTCCAACGGGAAATCTGTCCTGCGGACCAATCAATGGAAGGATTATGCAGGCGCAGCCAAGGAAGACCCAACACAACTGGAACGGATGGGCAGGAAATAATTAGGAACGAAAGTCTTTCTTTATGCAATGTCCCAACCTGCACAGGCAATTCCCCAGTCGTCATGGAGATAAATTCAGCCTCCAGGGGTCTGTCGTCAATGGCTGTGACTCGGAGAGGAGTAGACAATGGGAATAAGGGAATTTCCAAGTGTTTGGCGAACAGAGCGTCCATGAAGTTCCCAGCAGCTCCAGAGTCAATGAAAGCAGAGCCAACAATAGTCTTAGTGGCTAGGCGAATCTGTAAAGGAAGGAGAAACCTGTGAGTGTTCTCTTGAGACTTTGGAGTAGTGCCCCCTACATGTGTTACCCTAGATATACCTCGGGGAACAGAACTCGTGGGCTTCGCTGGACAAGAATTCGCAAAATGAGACTGTCCGCCACAATACAGACATAAGCCAGCCATTCGTCTACGGAGTCTTTCTTGTTCGGAGAGACGAGCCCTTCCAACCTGCATCGGTTCCTCCGGAGCAGCTGGAGTTTGCAAGAGAGGTCTCTGGAAGCGAGGTGCCAACACGGGTTGAAATCGTTTACAATGCTCCCTCTCTACTTGATGCTCTCTGAGACGAGTGTCCACTTTAATGGACAGTGCAATCAGATCTTCCAGCAGATCAGGGAACTCCCTGGAGACAAGATCATCTTTAATGCGAATAGACAGACCTTGATAGAATACGGCCTTATAGGCATCGTCATTCCAGGAAGTTTCAGCCATCAAAGTTCTAAAGTCAATAGCATAGTCACTGACGCTGCGGTTTCCCTGTCGGAGTTGCAGGAGACGAGAAGGAGCATTAGTGACCCGACCCGGGGCATCAAACACAGTACGGAATGTTTGCAGAAAAGCCTTGGCATCAAAAGTCAGTGGAGAATTCTTCTCCCAAAGAGATGTTGCCCACTCAAGCGGTTTGCCCACCAAACGAGACATTACATACCCCACCTTGGAACGTTCATTGGGGAAGTGCGAGGGTTGAAACTCGAACTGGATCTGGCACTGTGTAGCAAAACCTCTGCAGGCCTGTGGGTCCCCACTGAAGCGAGGAGGAGGCGGAATACGAGGCTCACCAGACGAGAAACCTGTGTTAGATGAGACGTCCGCCAAGGGAGGATTTGCAGCCGCTTGGGAAGCAGGAGGCGCTGGAGGCACTCGGGAGAGAAGGGTATCGAGTGCCTGTGCAATGTGGTACTGCTGGGCTTCATATTCCTCCATGCGGGATGCCAGTCCGCGGAGCGCTCGTCCGACATCAGGCGTAGCTTCCTCAGTAGGATCCATGGCCCAAGTATAATGTCAGGGAGCCGGGAGCTCCCTCCAGGGAGGTAGTCGGGATCAAGGAGGAAGCCTTCTTGAGGGTGCAAGGTCGCGGTGTCCAAGGGGTTAATCCAGAGAGTAGTCAGAATCCAGGCAAGAGTTCAGGGGCAGGCAGATAACAGCAAAGTCCAAAGGCCAGGCAGGGGTCAAGGATAATAATCAGGATCAGGATAAGGAATATTAGCACACAGGGAACCCAGGAAATACTTAGGGCAAGGTTTCCTATACTTGGGCGCCATCCTGGCGTCTAAACAGGCTTTTTATTTGAATTTGGCGCCTTAATGACGTCATTGACGTCCTTGCGCCGACGTCGGCGCACTGACGTCATCGCGCCGGCGCCGCTTACCCACGTGGCGGCCATGGGCGCCGCCATCTTGGGAGCGACGCCGGCAGGAGAGGACGCGCCGCCCGGAGCTCCTGGGCCTGCTCCGGGCGGCGATCGTTACAGTAAGTAAAATTCTCTATTTTTCTAGGTTGATATAATTAACGTATAATTTACTTTAACCTAAATCAGATTTTAATAACATTGAACCTAAATTTCAGCCTCATTAATACACTATATAAATAATAGGTGAAAGACACTTCAGTAGGCACTTCTTTTCGATAGAGCAAGTAGCAAGTTTTTTCGATAGAAAATTGTGTGTGTGTATATTTTTTTTGTTTGCTTGTTTTTATATCCACAGTTGCTAAAGGTATTATTTAAAAGGAGCGAGTGTTTCCCTATAATTCCTGATATTTACTACTTAGATTATTATATCTACTAACAAACTTCAAACTTCTGGCCTCATTCCTCCTACAGGATGCGAGTTATCTTTCTCTGTTAAGGGCTTATCTTCCTAATCTTCAAATATAGAAGCAAGAAATGACAGCCCACTGAAGGGAGAAATTACTCCCTACTACTTCCTTATTACAGCCTATAGAACAGGGGTCAGCAACCTTTACTATCAAAAGAGCCATTTTGCTCCCCTCATCCACTAAAGAAAAATAGTCTGGAGCCGCAAAACATAACACACAGTTATAAACTTTTAAAAGTTTTAACCTTTTTTAAATTGTAACTGCTACAACAACAGAATACAACAAACAGAAGTGCTATGTGGAGGTGTAGGCCTACTTTGAAATAAATGAAACACTGAATAGCCCTATTAAATGCTAGTGTTCTCATCTGAATTCTGTTTCTGAAGGTCCATGTTGATCTTCCCTCTCTTGTCTTGAGTGTGTGACCTCAGTAAGGACCATGATGAATCATCTTGCTGCTACAGCTCGGTCTTGCCTGTCGCTCCTGGGACGTCTATACAGTCCTCACACCTGCTGGTGGCTTCCTGAGTGTGTGATCACAGTAAGCTAATGGCGGTCTCACACTCAAGAAGCCGCCAGCAGGTATGAGGACTGTATAGATGTCAAGAAGGAGCCGCAGCAAGCGGGATGTAGAGCCGCATGAGGCTGCGGAGCCGCGGGTTGCTTACCCCTGCTATAGAAGGAATTAGACCAGAAGACTGGCCTTGGTCAGTAGATATAGTACTTTGAATACATACATTTTGGGAACTATAGGGAAACACTGGCTCCCTTTTTAAAAACACTCATATAAGGCATATAAATAAGGTCAGAATTGAGGTAAAATGTTAGGAAAATCTAGAGTAAGACTGTAATTTATGCTTCTGGAATGGGTGCACTTGTCTTTCCACCGGCACCAGTGTAGAGACATCATTATACTCAGGCTGGACTGGCACATACAGTGGACACCACAGCCCCGTGAGTGCAACAAAATCAGGTATTTCAAGTCCCCACTAAATTCAATAATTGAGTGCTTTACTTATAATAGATTAATAGATTCCTGTTTCCCTAAGGTCATAGTCACATGTGGAGTATCCTGTACTGTGTGGTTCCAAGACAGGGAATCGTTGGGAGCAACTTCTCCAGTCTGACCTGCACCCAACCCTAAACTGCAATGGTTGGCCAGATTTCAACCCACACCTACTGATGGTTAACCAGTGGATCTCCAGGGGTCAACCCTCACATCACTACTAGACATGTGCAGCTGAACACATTTGAAAGAGAATGTGTTTTTTGAGAAGACTTGTACAGGTTCATAAATATTTGGACAGACAACTTTTTTTTTCTAATTTTGGTTTTGTACATCACCACAATGAATTTTAAATGAAACAACTCAGATGCAGTTGAACTGCAGACTTTCAGCTTTAATTCAGTGGGTTGAACAAAAAGATTGCATAAAATTGTGAGGAAATAAAGCCTTTTTTAAAACAATCACTTCATTTCAGGGGCTCAAAAGTAATTGGACCAGGGGTTCAAAAGTAATTGTACAATTGACTCAAAGGCTATTTCATGGGCAATTCCTTTGTCATGTCTATCAATGAAGCAGATAAAAGCCCTCGAGTTGATTTGAGGGGGTGCTTGTATGTGGAAGATTTTGCTGTGAACAGACAACATGTGGTCAAAGGAGCTCTCCATGCAGGTGAAACAAGCCATCCTTAAGCTGGCCATAGACGCAAAGATCCGATCGTACGAATCATCGAACAATCATACTTCCCGACCTGCCACTAACCATTCCGATCAAATAAAGTAGAAAAGAACAGATCAACCGATCGTACCAAAGTTATCTCCCACTGAAAATCATACGATCTGCAATATATGCAGAGATATTATCGACAGCTGACAGAAATCTTTTAACCTGTCCGATCGACCAAACGACCGATCTCCGCCGGACGAAAAATGTCAGGACTCTCCACACAATGTCAGAAAATCGTAAAATTGCGTCTATGCTAAGCTTTAAGCTGCAAAAACAAAAAAAAAACATCAAAGAAATCGCTACAATCAGCAACGAAAAAACACCTGGACGTCCATGGAAAACAACAGTGGTGGATGATCGCAGAATCATTTCCATGGTGAAAAGAACCCCCTTCACAACAGCCAAAGAAGTGAACAACACTCTCCAGGAGTTAGGCATATCAATATCCAAGTCTACCATAAAGAGAAAACTGCATGAAAGTAAATACAGAGGGTGCACTGCAAGGTGCAAAAACATTCTTTGGACAGATGAAACCAAGATCAACCTCTACCAGAATGATGGCAAGAAAAAATATGGAGAAGGTCATGATCCAAACTATACCACATCATCTGTAAAACATGGTGGAGGCAATGTGATGGCTTGGGCGTGCATGGCTGCCAGTGGCACTGGGTAAAGGCCTGGCATTAAAAAAGAGGAAACCCAGAATCTTGTGATATCCATGAGTTCAAAGATTTCAGGCTGCCATTGCCAGCAAAGGGGTTTCAACCAAGTATTAGAAATTAACAATTTATTTTCAGTTTTTTAATTTGTCCATTTACTTTTGAGCCCCTAAAATGAAGTGATTGTGTTAAAAAAGGCTTTAGTTCCTCACATTTTTATGTAATCTTTTTGTTCAACCCACTGAATTAAATCTGAAAGTCTGCAGATCAACTGCATCTGAGTTGTTTCATTTAAAATTCATTGTGGTAATGTACAGAACAAAAATTAGAAAAAAAAAGTTGTCTGTCCAAATATTTATGGACCTAACTTTACATGACAAGGGTACAGGTCAAGTAAAGTTAGGTCCATAAATATTTGGGTACAGGTCAGTATGCATGTGATTGTTTTAGAGTGCAATGCATTTCTGTATGTCTGTATGAGAATGTGTCTGTGTATCTGTGTGTGTAATAGAGAATGCAAAAGGTTTCATTTGAAAAGTTGCTACTGCATCTGTAAAAGAGGCTGTGACTTTTATAGGGTATATTGATCCTGGGAATAATTTCAGTTTGTGTTAGGAGTCATGCAGTAATTTCTTCCTCTTGGGAAGGAGATTGACCCAGACTTCTACAAGGTGTTTCACCTTTCTTGGCATCAAACAGGGTTAAAAGATCTTCTCATAATAAAAAAAAACACTTTTTATTGGCCAATTGCAATTGCAGTGAAAAGGGCACAAAGTGCCTAGAGATGATGGATGTCAACCCTGCTGCATTGCTCTGCATTTTATAATTAGGTACAGGCAAATGGTTCAGTATTGGAAAGTACAAATGGTGCAGATCAGGAGGGGAGACTTAGCTTGGCAACCCCAACTAATGCACCACTAGCCAAACATAAGATCAACAAAATGTGTTTAAAGAGCTAAAACCCACTGACTTTTTGTGCTCATATGAGAATGCATCGAGGCTTGGGGAAATGGGTGCTTCATCTTTCTTTCTCAGATTTCCACCATTCACGTCACATCACTGGGAAAACTGCAGTGCAACCTAACACACACACACGTGTATTCATTCCAGGAGATACTATTGTCGGATCCCAGTAAGGAAGGGTTTTCCTCCTCTTGTAAATCAGGTTGGCCAAAGATTTTGAGAGTTCTCTTTTTTGCCTTAGGATTAAAGTGGACTTTTACCTTGAAATTAACTTTAAGTATGTTAAAAATATCCAAGTTTCAGATGGTCCTAGTAACTACTTGAAAGTCTGCTTGCAGGCCATGCCCATAAGTAACTGATAAAAGGGCCACAAATCTAAATATGTCAGGTCTGGTTTGCTTTGCTCATACATGGCAGGTGGGTAGGAATATATATCGGTAGTAACCCTAAATTCAGGCACCCATCACCCTAAGTATGCAAGGATGACAAAGGATGATTTGCATTTCCCCACTATAGGACACCAGGTGGTGCCAGTCCTACCCTTAGCTAACCTTGCCCATGTCACACTCCTGCTCTCTTTTTTACCAGTTCAAACAACCCCAACCTTGACAGTATACCATCATAATTTAAGTCTTCCATCCTTCTAACCAGTTTGATTGAACATATCTGCACTCTCTCCAGCTCATTTATGTCCCTCTTAAGGACTGGAGCCCAAAATTGCACTGCATACTCCAGATGAGGCCTTACCAGGGAACTATAAAGAGTCAAAATTATGTTTTCATTCCATGAGTTTAAGCTTTTTTATGCAAAACAGAACTTTATTTGCTTTAGTGGCCACAGTATGGCACTGCACAGAATTAGACAACTTGTTATCTACAAAACCCCTAGATCCTTCTGAGTTAAGGAAACTACCAACACACTGCCAACTTGCATTTATATTTGTGCCAAAGTGCACAATTTTGTATCATTAGCAAAAATAGAAAAAGTACTTTCGATGTCCTACTCCAGGTCATTAATAAACAAGTTGAAAAGCAAAGGACCAAGTACAGAGCCCTGTACAACACTGGTCCAATTGGAAAATGTTCCATTTAACAACACTCTTTGTAATCTATCTTTTAGCCAGTTCTCTATCCAGGTACAAATACTATGTTCCAGGCAAACATTCCTTAATTTAACCAATAACCTTATTTGTGGCTCTGTATCAAATGCTTTACCAAAGTCTAAGTAAATCACATCCACTGCCATCCCAGATTTGAGGTCCCTGCTTACCTTCTCATGAAAAGAAATTAAATTAGTCTGGCAAGATTTATAACGCATAAAACCATGTTGCACAAACTCATAAGGGAGAATGTAATATGCTTTGTTTGTGCAAAAAACATTTGCAAAGACACTTGAGAACATTAGCGACAATGTTTGCAGCATTTTTGACTGATTAAGACCTTAATGACTTCTTTGCAAAATTTGAGACCAAACTGCTTTTGCAAACGTTTGCAGTGTATGTAATAGAATTTCGCAATCACAAACCGTTTTTTGCAACAAAATACTTAACGAAGCTCCAGAGAAGGTGTTAAAGGTTTAATTTGCAATTAAGATTAACAATGCAAGGATTTACAATGCAATAAAAGACTAATGAAGAAGATTTCATTGCAACAGGCAAATTTTTATTCACAAAGTTTTGCTTTTTGCGAATTTTATTAAATTTTTCCCGGAGTGTTATGATTTGCAATAAAGTCCAGTATCTTATCCCTTTATAACCCTTCGCAAAGCTGTCCTACAACTGAAGTCAGACTAACCGGCCTGTAGTTTTGAGGCTGAGAACGGGATCCCTTTTTTAATAGTGGCCACACATTAGCAATTCACCAGTCTCTCTGCACCATGCCAGACCTCAATGAATCCTGAAAAATGAAGCAAAGAGGTTTGGCAATCACAGAGCTAAGCTCGCTAAGTACCCTGGGATGAATACCATCTGGTCCCAGACCTTTGTTTATCTTAACATGTTCTATTCTCCTTTGAATTTCCTCACATATATTACTAGAATTAGGACTATTAAGCAGTAAACCTTCATTAACTGTTTCCTCATTTGTGTAGACAGACGAAAAATAACAGTTCAGAATCTCTGCTTTTTTTCTGTTCTCATCAACCAGCTGACCCCCCTCTGATATTAAGGGCCCCACCGCTTTTACTATTTACATATTTAAAAAATAATTTTGGATTTTTTTTTCCTGCTTTCTGCAATACACTTTTCCATATAGATTTTATCTTTTTTGCATGATTTATTGGCCTCCTTGTACCTGATAAACATGTTGGCTGTCCCAGATAACCTGAAAGCCTTAAAAGCATGTCTTTTCTTACCCACTTCAACACCAACTATTGAACCACAAAGGTTGCTTACAAGGGGAATATACTGACATTTACATTTTTTAAGCAACATTTTAAAGATGTCCCATTTTTGTTCCATGTTTAACCCTGTGAAAAGCATTTCCCACTTCTGTCCTTCTCTGTTCACTGCGCTGCCGGTTCTGACTCATGAAACTATGTATCTCTAAGTGACTTCCAATATCCATTTATTCCTCATTCTCACTGGGTTTATAGTTAAGTGTAACAGTCATTGCCATTGTCTGTCCGTGTTCTTTCTCTGCACTGCCGGTTGTGACGCATGAAATAATGTACCTGTAAGGGACTTCCCTATATTTATTGATCATTCTCACTGGGTTTATAGGTAAGTGTAACAGTCATTCCCATTGTCTGTCCAGGTCAGTTCTCTGCACTGCCGGTTGTGACGCATGAAATAATGTAGCTATAAGGGACTTCCCTATATCCATTTGTTCCTCACTCTCAGTGGGTTTACAGTTAAGTTTAACAGTCATTGCCATTATCTGTCCTTTTCTGTTCTCTGCACTGCTGGTTGTGAATCATGAAACAATGTATCTCTAAGTGACTTCCCAGTTTCTATGTTTTCCTTATTCTCACTGGGTTTAAAGTTAAGTGTAACAGTCATTGCCATTGTCTGTCCATTTCAGTTCTCTGCACTGCTGGTTCTGCATTGGACTTCCCCATATGTATTTATTCTTCATTCTCACTGGGTTTATAGTTAAGTGTATAGTAACAGTCATTGGCATTGTCTGTTTCCTGCACTGCTGGTTCTGACTCATGAAAAAATGTATCTCTGTGACTTCTCAACTTCCATTTTTTCTCATTCTCAGAGGGTTTATAGTTCATTGTAGAAGTCATTGCCATTGTCAGTCCTTCTCTGTTCTCTTCACTGCTGGTTGTGACTCATGAAACAATGTATGTCTAAGCGATGTCCCAATTTCCATTTTTTCCGCATTCTAACTAGGTTTATAGTTAAGTGTAACAGTCATTGCCATTGTCTGTCCATGTCTGTTCTCTGCAATGCCGGGTGTGATGCATGAAACAATGTACCTGTAAGGGACTTCCCTATATTTATTTGTTCCTCATTCTCACTGGGTTTATAGGTAAGTTTAAGAGTCATTGCCATTGTCTGTCTTTGTCCGTTCTCTGGACTGCTAGTTCTGACTCAGAACGTACCTGTAAGTGACTTCCCAATTTTCATGTTTTCCTTATTCTCCTGGGTTTATAGTTAAGTGTAACAGTCATTGCCATCCCCTGAGTTTGTTTTAAAATTTCTTACACCACCTAACAGATTAAGCTCCGGTGTGATGTTACTTCTGGTTAATAGTGACATCACTTCTGGTTTGTGGGTACCAGGTTGGGGGTTAAGTGAGCTATTTGGAGGCCAGGGCAGGTAGCGAATCTGTGTAGAGGAGCATAGTGATTGGCTGGTGTGGGTCGGGTTGAAGGTCAGCGTGTCTGGGTTGGGCAAAGGTCTGCCTAATCAGTCCCGCACAGGACTCATTGAGTCCCTGCCTTAAACAGTCAACAAGAATCATTTAGAAATACAAGGTCAAGTAATAAATTGCTTTGTGCTCCTTGTGTAAAAACTGTTTACCTTGGTTTTGATGATATATACAGTATTAATAGTGTATGTGGTCATGGCCATCAAAATGGTATATGAGTAATGTATGCCTAGTAGAAAGCCAGTTTCCCAGAAAGCTTGCACTTTAAATGAAACCCAAAACTGAATCACGATAGCAAAGGGATTCCTATAAATGGTATCTAATCTGTCTGTTTGTTACAGCAGCCATTAATCTAATTTCTGAATGTGAGAGACTTACTTAACAGGGTTAGATGGGGTCTTTATTGCCCACATCTGACCAGTTGGGACATCTAAGATAGAATTGGGGAAGGTGTTGAAAAACCTAAACAATAGTTAGGGGATGCATGTGAGAATGGCATGCGACTGTAGTGAGGACAGGAAAAAGAGCCAACATATTATCCATATACACAATGCTGAATGCAAAATCAAAATATAGACGAAAGCAACATCACCAACAAATTGAAACCAATATAGCAATGAAATAACATGTATCAGGCATACCAAACTAGATGAGAGATAGAGTTTCGTGGTACTGGGAGAACATCTCTAGAAAAAATAAGGGTTAGTGTAGAGAAATTTTCAGATAAAAAACAAAGTCTGAAAAAAAATTTGTCCATCTGTATTCAGATAGTTGGCCTCAATCTTGTGAGGTATGGGAATATGGCCGCAGAACTCAGGCCTCCGGGATAAGACAGCCCTGTGAGGTTGTAGAATCCGAACAGGTAAGTAAAGATTGTCAACTTATAGGGGATTCTCTAACAGAGGGGTTAGGCTTGATGATTGTAGACCACTGAGGTTTTAAAGGTGACGATGATCGGTTGGGGGACCTTTGCGTCTCATCGTAATTTTGTAGACCTAATTTGGCCAATAATAATGACCCATCAGAAGGTTTAGTAATGGAGCAAGTTTGTCCTTTATATTGAGCTGATAAGTGGAATGGGAATCCCCACCTGTACCTCACTCCAGCTTGCCGTAATATAGCAGTGACTTGACGAAGTTCCCTTCGTTTTGTAGTGTAATTGGAGCAAGGTTTTGAAATATAGAGATCGTTTAGCCCTCTAATGTAATTGTGCCATGGTCTCTAGCTGAATGGAGCAAGTCTTCTTTGGTCTCAAAATAGTGTAGACAAGCTAAAATGTCTCTTGGAGGTTCTTCCGCAAGAGGTCTGGATTATATTCTGGTAGAAGTTTCGAAAATATGATGGTGAAAACTTCCTGAATATCTGTGTAGGATTCCAGAACATTGCGTATTCGCACGTTGTTGCGCCGGGAACGATTTTCCAAATCCTCAATGTGCGATTCCATAGATTCTATGATGTGGTGTAGAGCAAGAACATCGGATTTTAAGGAACCTTGTTCCATTATCAGAGCATCAAGGTCCGCTTCCAAATGATTAACCCTTGTGCCAATGGAAGTAATTTCCTTTGTTAAATCAGTGACAGTCTTTTGTAATTCAGCTTGGAGAAAGGACTGCATCTTAAGAAAAAGAGCATCAAGTCCCTCTGTTAAATCTGTTTTTGTAAGGCAAAGGGCATGCGCTTGTGTAGTTGTCTGTGACGAATCGCTTGATTGGGAAGATTCCATGGGTAAAGGATTGGAGTCCCCTTGTTGCCTTGTTTCCTTCTTTACATACGAAGTTAAGTTTTTTTGGGTATGTTTAGTGCGTCCCCCAGTCATGGTAGCATAGAGATTATGTTGTTTAATTAAACAACTCGTTAGCACTTGGACCTGTCGATAAGTATGCTGCAGGGTGTAGTCCCAGAGGTTGCATATTCCACACACTATATCCCATTAATTGGCCTGAAATGGGGGGGTAGCGTGATAAATTTTCTGTCAGCACAGATTCTGGGACTCTTGATTTAAGTGTGATACACAATATGCAGGTTTAATACTGCAGCATGCTTGAGAGTCTGCAGGAGAGTCTGAGGTGAAATCTAGTTATGGCAGGGTTTGTGCTGTTAATCCAGAGGTTGCATATTCCACAGACTATATCCCATTAATTGGCCTGAAATGGGGGGGTAGTGTGATAAATTTTCTGTCAGCACAGGTTTGTGGACTGCTGATGTAAGTGTGATACACAATATGCAGGTTTAATGCTGCAGCATGCTTAAGAGTCAGCAGGAGAGTCTGAGGTTAAATCACGTTATGGCGGGGTTTGTGCTGTTAATCCCGTTTGTGGTACATGGGGGTGCCCCCGGGGCTGATATGCACTCACCCGTGTTGCTAAAGCCGCAGGTTATGTAAGGTATATATCCTCTAGCGCACCTGTAGGTTGCGGCCCGACTGTGTCTGACTACTCTGGGTGAGGCTTCCGTCTCTTGCGTAGGCTGCAAGCGGATCTCCGCGACTGCTGTGGTTAAAGCCGCAATTTTTCCTGTGCCGGATTGCAGGGAGGCTCGGGTGACAGTTTGCCTCTAAGTCCGGTTTCCTTTTATGCGGTGCGGTGGGCTTCCAAATTCCGGTCGGCCCCAGGAGCACCAGGAAAATGCGCCTTCACTGTTGCGCAGTTAGCCACACCCCTCCAAACCATTTATTTTTAAATCCTCTACCCTGCATAGACCCACTCCCTGCTCCCACCTAGCCTAGGTGTTATCCTGGGCAAATGTCCCTAACATTTTACTTACCTCTTGGTGCAGATTCAGCGCATCAGCGTTCACGGGTGCCGTCTTCTACTCTTCGGCAATTCCGTGACTTTGGGCGCATGCACAGTTGTTAAAAAACTGGCAGATTGCTCCAACATGTGCCGATACGGCGCTTACTTCACGAAGATTACAGAAGAGAAGAAGATGGCGCCCGTGAACTCTGAGGCGCTAAATCTGCAAAGCGGGGTAAGTAAAGAGTTAGGGGCATTTTCCGAAGGTAACACCTAGGCTGGGGGAGCAGGGAGAGGTCTATGTAGGGTAGGGGATTTAAATATAAAAGATTTGGTTCTCCTTTAAGCAGAATACTTAGTCATGTCACATGAGTTTTCTCCGCTAGCGTATCTATGCTACGTCAGAAAACGACAATCTGCTTTCTTCCACCCAAATTCTCTGTGCTTTGACAAGCATGGCATCGGCCTCTTCATATACAGATGGGACAGGATTTCGTGTGGAAATGCAAAAAGTATGCAATTTTGCACCAGACGTTTCCAGAAGATCACCAAACCTCACAAAATTCTAATTTGCAATTTTGTGGGCATATTTCAAGGCTTCCTTTCCCTCCTTTCAACTGGTAAAGTTCAGTATATAAAATACTGTATATACTATAGCCATATTCTTTTATCGTAAACTATTTTAATCAAATTGGAAGTAGAGGGCAATAAACATAAGTCTTGAGCATTCCAGAGTCTTCTAGTGACCAAACAGAGGTACAACCATATACTTAAATAATTCTCCAAGGCATGCTTACAAGTTAAAAAATAGAGTTTATTACATCAAAGTATTAAAACACATTAGAAAATAACCATCAAAGTATTAAAACACAGAAGCCTAACGCGTTTCATGCTTACCTAGCACTTAGTCATAGGCAAAATAATATTCTTTTATCGGCCTTCGTTTTCCTTCAAAGTAGGGATGCACCAAATCCAGGATTTGGTTCGGGATTTGGCCTTTTTCAGCAGGATTCGGATTTGGCTGAATCCCTCTGCCAGGCCGAACCGAATCCAAATCCTTGTTTGCATATGCAAATTAGGGGAGGGAAATCCGTGACTTTTTGTCACAAAACAAGGAAGTTAAAACATTTTTCCCCCTTCCTGCCCCTAATTTGTATATGTAAATTAGGATTCGGTTCGGTATTCGGACAAATCATTCTCTAAGGATTCGGGGGGTTCGGCCGAATCCAAAATAGTGGATTCGGTGCATCCCTACTTCAAAGGGACATACACATTTTAAGTGAAAAGTGATACACCCCAAATTAGGAACCATTACTTGGGAAGGCACATTTATCAAGGGTTTAGAGGGGTTTCTTTTTGCCCTCTTACTAGAAGTTAGAACAGTTTCACTTTGGTTAATCTTGATGCACATGTGTCTTTTTTTTCCAGCCTCATCTACTGGGTGCAATGCATTGTGGGAATTGAAATCTTGGCCAGGGGAGAGAGAAATAAAAAAAAAAAAAATAATGACCCCCATTTGAAAGCTGGAAACAGTCCAAAAAAAACTATAAAAAAATAAATAATAAATGCCAATTGAAAAGTTGCTTAGAATGAGTGACACATGTGGCAAATAGACCGCTCGGGAAATGGTCCATTACACATCTGATATTTTTGATTTTATATCATGTTTGTAAAACGTATTTGTTTCTGCTTTCTAATACCGATTTTATATATATACATACATACAGGTATGGGATCTGTTATCCAGAATGCTCCGGACCTGGGGTTTTCTGGAAGATGGCCTTTCCTTAATTTGGAGCTTTCTGGATAACGGAACTCATAACTGTATATGTATAATATATATTTATTTTTTTCTTACAAACATCTGACTGATGAGTTGAGCTTAGCAAATATCGTATTAGCCCTTCCGCCATAAATCAGCTAGGTAAACAGATACGATGAAAAAGGCTAGTCGTTCGCGCTGGACTCAAAACAAACTCTCCCTTTGTTTATGAGAACTAATCAACTCTGATCTTTCGTCGAGAGGAAATATAACATTTGCTGCTGATCTTCTTCCCACTGTGGATGCAGAAATGATATTAAAAAAATCCATGCAAGTTAAATTCGCTGTTGGTAACAGGTCTCCTCGTGGCTCAGCACTAATCTGGCTCAGAGGGAACTTCCACACCTGAAATATAAACTCACGTAAAAAGTTGTGACACAAACAGTTTCTCATAAAGTTTGTTTCAAGGGGAAATATGCCTTGTGTTTTCCCTTTGGTTCTTTCTTATACTTCCCTGGGTTTCTGCACAGACCCTGATATGAATGATAATGATAATATTGGGAAGCCAGTCATTATTTATAGAATTGCTTATAACTCCTTCTAATATACCTCCCCCTACAATCTATTTAATGGCTCTATTGCTGCTTATTATACCTTTTTCTCTAACTGAACCTATTATTTCTCTTTATAAACCTCTGCTTTGATTTTCTTTATATTTGTTCCCTTTACCACTAGATGTTACTGGGCCCCACAGTAAATTCATTTTAGGGCCCCCAACATATCCGAAGACTGTCCTGTTTTATCAATATATGTTGAAATTGCTCATTAATTAGGACCTCGTTGGGCCCCTTATACCTCCTGCCACTAGGGTTGCCACCTTTTGCTATGGTTGAGACCAGGCAGGGGTGGGGCTGGTACATCAGGGGGCGGGGTCATGACACAGGTGGGAGTGTCCGTGACATCAGGGGACGGGTTATGACTCAGCCGATCGCCGTGTCAATCATGGGAATCCTGCCCAGTTTTTTCCCTTATTTGGAAAACCGGGCAGGAACTTTTGACCTGGGCAGCCCTTCAAAATACGGGGCAGTCCTGGTCAAAACCAGACAGGTGGCAACCCTATCTGCTAACCCCTGCAACCACAGGGTCTGCTTCCTCTGATATACCCTACAGTATACTTCTCTATAACCATTCACACTCACAACTCCAGTTGTTCTATGTAATAATAATTCCTCCAATGCCTTAGCCCGTCCTTTAAAGGAGAACCAAACCCTTTTTATTAAAATCCCCTACCCTACATAGACCCCCTCCTAGGGTTGCTGCCTGTTTTGGCAAAAAATACCGGCCTAAAAAAAAAAAAACATTGGGGCAAGTATAATTTGTACCGGTCAGGCCGGTAAAAAACTGGCCAGGTGACAATCCTACCCTTCCCTGCTCCCCCTCAGCCTAGGTATTACCCTGGGTAAATGCCCCTAAATCTTTACTAACCCTTGTTAGAGATTCTGGGAGTTCATGGGCACCATCTTCTTCGGTAACCTTGGTTGGCGCAAACTTCCAGTCCCGAACAACTGTGCATGTGACGAAAGCCACGGAAATTGCCGAAGCGCCGGAAGAGGACAGGAAGATTACAGAAGAGAAGAAGATGGCGCCCGTGAATACCCTGAATCTGCAACGAGGAGTAAGTAAAGACTTTGGGGCATTTACCAAGGGTAACACCTAGGCTGGGGGGGAGCAGGTAGGGGTCTATGTAGGGTAGTGGATTTCAGTAAAAAAGGTTTGCTTCTCCTTTAAATCCTTTATTGCTGCACATAAAGTCACCCTATTACTCCATAGAACCCCTTTTTTTAAAGGGGTTTTTCACCATCAACAAGTTGTTTTTGGGTAGTTCATCAGTAATAAAGACTTTTTTCAGTTATTTCTATTTTATATTTGTGGCTGTTTTTCTTAAAGGGGTTGTTCACCTTTACATTAACATAGTATGATGTAGAAAGTGATAGTCTGAGACAATTAGCAAGTTTTATTTATGATTTGTGGTTTTTAAATTTATTTAGCTTTTCATTCAGCAGCTCTCCAGTTTGCAATTTCAGCAAACTGGTTGCTAGGCTCCGAATTGCCTTAGCAACCATGCACTGATTTGAATAAGAGACTGGAATATGAATAGGAGAGGCCTGAATAAAATGAATGAGTAATAAAAAGTAGCAATAAAAATAAATGTGTAGCATTGCATTTGCAAAGATGGAAAGTATAGTTTTTTTTAATTATTTGTCTCCTTCTGACTTTTTCCAGCTTTCAAATGGGGGTCACTGACCCCATCTAAAAAACCAACGCTCTTTAAGGCTACAAATGTATTGCTATTGCTACTTTTTATTACTCATCTTTCTATTCAGGTCCTCTCCTATTCATATTCCAGTCTCTTATTCAAATCAGTTGTATGGTTGCTAGGGTAATTCAGGCCCTAGCAACCAGATTGCTGAAATTGCAACTTGAGAACTGCTGAATGAAAAACTATAAATAACGCAACAATCACAAATAATAAAAAATGAAAACCAATTGCAGATTGTATCGGCATTCATTATTTGTTTTGTAAAATTTGTAATTTATAAGCCAATTCTTCACATTTCCAGACTGCAACTGAAAATGATACCTTTTTTTTGAGGATCAGCAACCAAAAACAGACTGACTGCACCCCTTCACATTTATTGTTATTATTTTGCTTGCTTTTTCATCCATTCGCTAATTATCTAGCCACAAAGCACAGGTTGCTAGGGTATTTAACCACTAGCAACCAGATAATTCTTTACTATCCTAACAGCAGAAACACAGACCAAAAAAAAAGTGATCATTTGAAAAACACAAATAAGAAATGAAGACCAATGGTTAGTTTTTGTTCCTCTCGTAAACTGAAATGAACATAAAAGCTGCAAGTTTAGGGTTCCTCTTGGTATTCTATCCGACCTCAAAATGATGGATTTTGGTGCATCCCGGATCGATTCAGTTCGTAAACAACCACTTTCACCGTGTTTTTACTTTTCTGATTTATTAAAACATTCGGTTGCCTTAATCATCATAATTTAAGTGTAATAATCAACTGCGGGGTGCAGCCTGCTTCCTTGTTAATCATGTATTGTAAAGTCTTGCACTGAGAGGTGGAGATGAATTAAAACAGTTTGAGGTGTATATTCACCAATTAAACCTTTTATTTGCCGCTCACTATAATCCTAATTATTCGGATGCACATGATCTGTTTACCGAATGGAACAGGTTGCAAGAAATAATTGGGCTGCAGGACTTTTCTAGAGGGGCTAGTTAACTGAACTAGCCAACTACCTTATTTTGAAGCCATTCAACCAGCTATGATTTTGTTACTGTGTCGGACTGGGTCTTCTAGGGAACCTAAAACCCTTGGGCCCACACTTGCAGCAATAGTTCCCCTGGTGGAAATTAGGGATGTACCAAATCCAGGATTCGGTGTGGGATTCGGCCTTTTTCAGCGGGATTTGGATTCGGCCAAATCCTTCTGCCCAGGCCGAACCAAATCTGAATCCAAATTTGCATATGCAAATTAGGGGAGGGGAGGGAAATTGTGTGACTTTTTGTCACAAAACAAGGAAGTAAAAATAGTTTCCCCCTTTCCACCTCTAATTTGCATATGCAAATTAGGATTCCAATACGGTATTCAGCCGAATCTTTAGCATTTGGGGGTTCGGCCGAATCCAAAATAGTTGATTTGGTGCATCCCTAGTGGAAATAAGGACTGAATTCTCCTAAGACTTAGGGGTTCCTTTTGTATTCTGGTAGGCCATTGTGACCCTATTTTGTTGAATGATTTTGCTTCATTTTAATAAAGCTTACTATGCAACAGTATTACTGTTACTATTAATGCCAAAATGACTCCGCATGCTGCTGGCACTACCCCGTTTGTTTATCTGCTTGTCAATCTCACCAAATACATCTTTCCATACATCTGTGTACATCTCTTCCGTTATCCGGAAACCCATTATCCAGAAAGCTCTGAGTTACAGAAAGCACATCTCCCATAGACTCCATTATAATTAAAATAATCCAATTTTTGAAAAATGATTTCCTTTTTCTCTGTGATAATAAAACAATAACTTGTACTTGATCCAAACTAAGATTTTTAATCCTTTTTTTAATTTTTAATAATTAATCCTTATTGGAGGCAAAACCAGCCTATTGGGTTTATTCAATGTTTACATAATTTTCTAAGATTTATGGGGGAATGTAATAAAAGTCGGAAACAGAAAAACTATATGCCTTTGCGCGAACAAATTTTGCTTTGCGCGAAGTTAATATACGGTAGCTTTTGCGAACCTGGAAACTGTTTAGCGACCACTTCCGCCAGTTAAAGACAGTTTGTGAATGTTATAGTTTGCGCCAATGCGAAGTCAATGTAATAAAACTTACTGAAAAAGTCGTTATGTTTGCGACACCTTCAAGCACGCAATTAAAATTCGCAATGCACAATTAAAATTCGCAAAGTAATAACAGTTTAAGGAACAATATTACATTGCGAGATGTGGATTTTTATTCTTATTGGTGTGAATTGTTTTACTTTTTGCGATTTTTATTACATTCCCCCATTAAAGTATGAAGAGCCAAATTACGGAAAGATGCGGTATCTGGAAAAAAACTCAGGTCCCGAGCATTCTGGATTAACAGGTCCCATACCTGTAGTATATGATATTTGTTCCTTTATTTATAACATGTGAGCTAAGATTGAATGTAAGTTTGTTTTTTGTTTTTTTTATGTGTCAGAAAATAATCTCATCAAACAAATCCTTCAATGCGTTAAAACTGAAAAAGCCAATTGATTATAACAATGGAAAAGGCATTGACCTGAAGGGCTACTTAAAAGGGTTGCTTACCTCTAAGTTAACTTTTAGTATGATGTAGAGAGTGATATTCTGAGACAATTTCCAAATGGTTTTCTTTTTTTCATTTTTTTTTTTACATTATTTAGCTTTTTATTCAGCAACTCTCCAGTTTGCAATTTCAGGAATCTAGTTGCTAGGGTCCAAATTACCCTAGCAACCACGCTTAGATTGGAAGAGAATGGAATCTGAACAGAAAGAAATAACATCTCCCTATCTACTTGGGGAATTGGACTTTTCTGTCATATTTTTTGACTTGCAGGTTACAGAGGATGGACACAGTGAATCTAATGGTAAGTCACAAATCTTCTTTTTGGTCTCTGTTAAGATAAGGAATAGTAGTTAGAGAAGTTAAATCAAGAAACTTGAATCGGGCCATGGTCAAATCACAAGGCATTTTATCACTTGCCTTGTGATTCTGCATTGGTGGTTTCTTCTGAAAACAACACAATTTAGTGAAAATATTGAAAATGTAGGTAATAAACTGTTGCTAATGGTTATGAACATTTATAGGCAAAATCCGCTGACTAGTGAAATGGAAACTGGCAACAGAATTCATGGAAAATCAGCTCAAGCCTTTTGCATCTGCAAATTAAGTTTAAATGCCAACTTTAGAGAGTTAGGGGGCACAACTGAGCCAGTTGCAGGGAAGTTACACATCCCCAATATGCAAGATTATTCATTCCTGGTATTTATATAGCACCAACACTGTCTTCAGTGTTTGAAAAGTTGAGCCTCTGGACTGGCAATGTCTCATTAATAATAAAGTGTCAATTCATGAATTAGATATACCAATATTTTGATGGAAAGGTGTACTTGTATAGAGAGAGATATTTAGTGTGACAGGACAGGATCTGTAGGTGTGCTGTAGGTGTCGGGCACTGGCCCTCGGCGAGTGCAGTGGAGGCATCATGTGACACCATCTGATTGCTATGTGTTGCCAATAGTGTGTTACCTTTTTGCCCATCATTAACCAACTACCTGTCATTAACTGACAACATGAAACTTCAAATTAGTAAAGGATTAGTATTGGCTTGAAGCATGGATAACCTGCTGAAGTTTGACTGTAACCAGCAAACACCAGCCCTTTGCAGTGTTGGACTGGGATACCAGGGGCCCACCCAAAAACCTTAGACAGGGGGCCCACCAAAAGCCCTTAGATCAGTACTTTTATAATTCCTCTCCTCACTTAACCTCTATTCTCCTAGTCTCTTTTCTTTACATGCTATAATCTATTATTCAGTCTATTTAGTCTCTTTGTTCTCATAGAAATAGGGAATGGCCATGAAATATGCCAAATGTTTTGAAGCAGGAGGGCCCACTGACACCTGGGCCCACCGGGAGTTTTCCTGGTATCCCTGTGGGCCAGTCCGACACTGGCCCTTTGTATTGCATTAGAACTGTCACAAGCTTTTTATGTGACGCAGACATGGGGATGGTTGGAACAAGGCCACTGATGTACATGTCATTTGTTTTTATATTTTCCACCTATGCCAACAACTACCAGTCATCGCCTTCACCTGTCCTCTTCTTATTAGAACACCCCAAAAGCATTGGCAAGTGTGGGCTCGGTCGATCCAGCCTGTACAGGGATGTATATATAAAATACAAGTATGGGATAGTTATCCAGAAACCCGTTAAGCAGAACGCTCCAAAGTACAGAAACTACATCTCCCGTAGACTTCATTTTGTCCAAATAATCCAAATCAAATGATTTCATTTTCCTCTGTAATAGTAAAACTGTACCTTGTACTTGATCTGAACTAAGATATAAGTAATCCTAATTGGAGGAAAAAACAGCCTATTGGGTTTATTTAATTTTTACCGGATCGTCTAATAGACTTAAGGTATGAAGATCCAAATTACTGAAATATCCGTTATACAGAAAACCTCAGGTCCCAAGCATTCTGGATATTCAGATCTAGATCTGGTCTCACAGCCTCCCTACCATGTCAGCTTGATTTATAAAGTGGATAAGATTTAATCTGACCTAGTTCTGAAATGTATTCACAAACAATGCAGGTGCATGTGTTGCTTTGCTGAATAACCTAATGATCCTCAAACTGGTTCTAAACTGAGGGGCGGCTCCTTAGATTTGAAAATCTCTTTAAAAACTATAGCAGGATAAACAGTGTCCGACTGGGGTGTCCGGGGCCCATCAGGGCTGCCACATCAGGGGCCCCCATACCCCCTAAGGACCCCCTTATACTTACCTTATACTTCTCCACCTTACCTTATACTTCTCCACTGTGCCGGAGGTCAAGGGGGAGCAACATTCGTTTTCGGTGCTGAGACGGTTGGGCTCACCGGGTTGTTTCCCACTGCCCTCTCCAAAACTGAGGATAACTGCTATACATGTAGTGTGATAAGGAAAATTTGCACACCATCAACCAGTAGTTAAAAACATCTTCTGTAGGAGGATAAGTGGAAAGTGCAATTTTACATGCAACTCGCCATGGTTTGTTTTTTTAACACAGAATGCAACCTTTTTTTTAATAAAATTTTACCCCCCCACACATAACCTGTCTACTATATCTGCCATAATGATGTCCTTAATTAAACACCCCTTTGCCCTATAGCTGTAAAAATGCGATTCCCACTGAATTACACTTAACAACCTCCCAATAAAAGAATAAACACAGAGCTGTCGAAAGAGCAGCATAGATCATGTTTATTCAGTTTGCACAAGTACAAGTATTAGGTACATCCATGGTGCAGTCAGTTTTATGTTCATAGCATAAAGAATCTTGCAGAACACGTCTATCCAACATGGCTTGATTACAAAATTACAGAGGCCTTTATACATAGTAGTGACCCACTTATATCGTCAGATAGGCAATACATGCAGAGATCTTATCATAAGCCGACAGAAATCTTCTAAACCTGTCCAATCGACTAAACAACATAATTGCCATATTTTCTGCAACTAACTGTACAGTATCTCTTTACACTATTCAGCATTGATTGATGTGGTTTACACTGCCTGAATTGTATGAGCAGTTTATCCAACTGCCATAGATGTGACCCATGTGTCTGAGACAATTTTAACTGGTTTGTAGTTCATCGAAATTAAATCCAGTCCAAACAAGGGTTACGTGATAAAGTAACTTTCCCTTAAAACATGCATCTATACCTATTGTGTGTCTATCTAGGCATTTAGCTAGGTTGTTGTGGCCAAATATTTATTTAGGCATTTACGTAAGTTGTTGTGGCCAAATATTTATAAGGTAGCACTAGAGCTGGCCACAGTTCACCAGAGGCACAATCCACAGCTCTTACATAGGATTGTTACAGACAGCTAGAGTTAGAGATATCAGGCTTCCTGTAATTTGGAGGTCTCGATATCAGATTTCTGAACAAGGGATTCCATTCCTGTACTATTGAATAGAGAGCTGTGAAATTCCCCCTCCCATAAACTGTGTTGAGCTCTATTTCATAAATGCTCCCCCCCATTCAAACAAAGGTTGTTAGCCTTTAAATTAACTTGTGTTTTCAACATTAAGTGTGTATGATATTCTTAAGACTGTTTGTTTGTTTTTGATTTTTGTTATTTTTTTGTTGGTTTTTAGTTATTTAGCTTTGGTTCAGTGGTTCAACCAGTTTTGAATTTTCACAGGTATCTGGTTGCTAGGATCTTGTTTACCTTAGCAATCAGACAGTTGTTTAAAAGGAGAGAGTGGAATATGGATAGGAAAGGGACTGAACAGAAAGATAAGTAATAAAAAGCAACAATAATCATAATATTCTAAGCACTGGCCAATAGTTTGTGCCTGTCGTGGCTAGTAAGATGTGGAAGGCAAATAATTAGAAAATTATTAAAAAAAATAAATGAAGACCAATTACAAGGTTGCTAGGAATAGGACATTCTATAGCATACTAAAAGTTGAAACACCCCTTTAAGTTTGATGCCTTTAAAGGATGGATTCATTCAGCAAACATTACAGTATATAAATATATATCTATCTTGCACAGTTTTGTTATAATTCCTTCACTATTCTCTTAGACTGTAAAGCTCAAACAGCCTGTAGTAACAATGTCTTGTAAACTATCATTTCCGGATCACTGAATGCAATCCCTCTGACATTTGCCAAAATTCCACAGATTGGCAGCTCAGACTGGATTTTAGTGCAGAGTAACTCTAGGAGCCGATTTACTAATGTTTACTAATGTTCATATTTTATTGGTTTCCCTGAATTAAACGTTTTACTGTAAAACAGTATTTAAAGGGGTTGTTCACCTTTGAGTTAACTTTTAGGGATATATGTATCAAAAAGTAAATTTAGAGATCACCACAGTCCTCTAGAGTGAAATTCCGACCTTACTCCGTTCATATCTTTGGGATTTTAAAAAAGAGTATTTATTGATGGGTGAAAGTTCATTCTTTGATAAATAAGCCTTTCAAAATCCCATAGAAATGAATAGAGAGTGGCAGGATTTCACTCTAGAGAACTGTGGCAATCTCTAACTTCACTCTTTGATAAATATACACCTTAGTAAATCTAGTATAGGTTAATCTAAAAACAACTGGACTTGCTGAGTAATCAATGAAGACGTTTCACTACTCATCCGAGCAGGGCTGGTCCTATCACATGTGGGGCCCAATTGGGACCATGTTGGCGGGGCCCCTAGACAAAGTGTTGCTGGCTACTGACACACCAAGTATTTAGGAAAATAAGGGCATACAGGCACAAAATAGAAAGGAAAGGGGCAGACAAGGTAAGAGAGTGAGAGGGATGAAATAGGGGCACATAATAGGGGCACACAGGGTAAGAGAGAGAGGGAGGAAATAGGAGAGTGGACTGGGCCAATTAGTTTGGGGCTGGGCCGATTCAGCTTGGGAGCAGGCTTGGTTGGATTGGGGGCAGGCAGGGCCTATCAAGGTTGGAGGAAAGCTGGGCCTATGAGAGTTGGGGGCAGGCTAGACCTATGGATTTGGGGATGGGCTGGACTCTCAAAGTTGGGGGCAGGCCAGGCAGCATCATGTGCTGAGGGAAATATTATCTGTGCTGCCCTGTGGTGCGGGGCCCCCCAGAGGTGCGGGGCCCAATTGGGCCCAATTGGTCCAATTGGCCTAAGGCCGGCCCTGCATCCGAGCAGCTTCTGACTGGTGTGGGAAATTGGTGTGAAATTCAGTTGAACTGAAGAAGCTACTCGGATGAGTAGTGAAACGTCTTCATTGATTACTCAGCAAGTCCAGTTGTTTTTAGATTTACCTATACTAGATGTACCATGACCTGGATGAATGAAAATCTTCATAGGCATTAAGACTAAGTAAGCTTTTCAGAAAGGTCTATATAAATACACCAGTAAATGCTGCTCTGAGTCCTGAGCTTCTGTATCAGACTTCTTTGTTTCAGCTCCAGGGCTTGGGCTCAGTTTGCTCCTCTCTCCCTCCTCCCCTCCCAGCTATAAATCTGAGCTCAGAGCTATGAAGCAAGCAGGGAGATACTCAGGCAGGAAGTGATGTCACACCAAGATAATATGGCAGCTGCTGTCCTAAACAGAGAGAGCTTCAAGAACTATTTACTCAAGTATGGTAAAGCATTCTACAGAATAGAATAAATATAGCATTCTAGCTTGCACTATTGAGGCTAATCTATTGGCCTCAGTAGCTTTCCTTCTTCAACTAATTTCTCGAAACCACAATTTTTTTTTATATTTATTAAGTGTAAAACTCAAATACAACACTTATCTAGCTGAAAGCTATGTGTTCATATAGAGGACAATGTGAGCTGTTCCATTGCAAATTGCAAAATCTTTATTTGCTTTGAACTTTTAGAGGTTTCAGGGTTTTTTTTTCATTTGTAATCGCACAAAAATTGATGCTTCAAGGTTTTTGTATTCTTGTTTATATTTGTTCCGTGTATTTATTAGTTTGTGCTTTATATACAGGTATGGGATCCGTTATTTGAAAATCCTTTTTCCAGATTGCTCTGAATTACGGGAAGTCCACCTCCCGTAGACCATTCCATTTTATCCAAATAATCCAAATTTTTAAAAATTATTTCCCTTTTCTCTGACCCAAACTAAGATATAATTAATACTTTCTAGTAGAGTTAAAGTATGAAGATCCAGATTACATACCTCCCAACATTTTGGAAATAAAAAGAGGGACAAAATATATGCCGCACTATGAATTTTTGTTGACCATGCCCATTTTTGTGGCCACATCCCCTGATTACAATATTCATTTTACAAAATTTGATAGGTTATGAAAGTTTGAACATATTTCTGTTTTTTTCAGTTATTACAGTTTTGATAATGAAGATGAATTTCCCTTTAAACTGTGAGTCTAACTTTTCCCAAGGGACCTGTTATCTTATATTGTTACAATTACTTATTTGCTTATCTCAAAATTGCTACAAAATCTTATCTGCTGCTGTGGCAGTTCTGGGCTCTCTGCTAAAAGCCAATTAAGTTAGAAACTTTGTTGCTTTTTCTGGCTGTTCAGTGCAGAGAAAAACGAGACTTTCCAGACTGCAGGTTAAGCTGTCAAAAGAGGGACTGTCCCTCTAAAAATGGGACAGTTGGGAGGTATGATTATAGAAAGATCCATTATACAAAAATCCCAGGTTCCAAACATTCTGGATAACAGGTTTTCATACCTGCACTCGGAACTTTTAATTAATAAGTAAGCATATGTGTTTTAATATGTCATGGTTAAAAAACCTAAAACTATACACATTTTTATTTTGATAAATAGGCCTCTTAGTATACTTCTTTTATTTAAACATAAATCACAAACATAAAAGAAAAAAATAAATAGGTGTACATTATCATAAAAGGGCCTTTGCTTAATGTTGGGCTTATTGTTCATGCTGATCTGATCTTTGTACGGTTCAAAACATTTTGGGGGTAATTTTGCCCTCAATGTAATGCCTGCTGTTGTTCTAAGGATCTTCCTCAGATGTATTAACATTTACTGGTACAAACTGCACATATAGCCGATACAGGGGTTCATTTATCAAAACTGGGAAAATGTGCCCATGTATAACCAATGGCAACCAATCAGATTGCTGCATTCATTGTTCTACTTGCATCTGGTTTCAAAAAGCTAATCACTGATTGGTTGCTATAGGTAACTGCCCACGGGCAAATTTGCCCAGTGTTGATAAATGAGCCCCACTGTGTACACTTCCACATTTACCAGTACAATATGCCAAGTTCCAAATGGCAGGGGCTAGCTTTTGTAAATGGATTGCATTTCAGGAAGGTAAGGGTGCCTGAAGGATATTCTCTGATGAATTCCAATTTATTTTAATACCTCCCCCCCAAAAAAAACAGTGAATGAATCTAGTTTAAGACACTTTCATCTTGCTGGGTTCTCGTGAATGTGCTCCATTGCTGCCCCGTGATGACTTTTTCTCTGAAAATTCTTCATCTGGTTGGCGGGATACAAGTAGGCGGCAAGTCAGAAGAATTCCAAAAACCAGAGCATGAGCATACCGTTTTAGAGGATCTCCAACAAGCTGGTGAAAGAAGAGAACAATGAGGACCAGGAGGAGGAGGATGAAGTTGGCCACATCTTTAGGTCGCCCAGGGATCAAAGTCAGGACAATCCCACAAGCCAGCTCAAGAGTGCCGATTGCCTTACGAAGAAACACAGAAGAGATGCCAATCTTCTTTAGTGCCGGTAATGCCTTCACATAACTTTTATATGCCCATTTCTGGAAAAAAAAAAAAAGAAAATCGAGATTATGAGCTACATGGAAGTCGTTTCATTAATTCTCCACACTCCTTCATTTAACTGTATGTGTCTATGATGGAGGGTGCCAAATAGGAACTTTAGGCAGTACAGTATGCAGTGTGTAATACAGGGACATCGTTTTATATAGTTCCCACCCTCTTGGACACCCCCCTGGGCCAAGGTTGTACATTCTTACCATATACCCGGTCCTGAGTCCCCTTTGCACTGTGAAAGGGTACTGGGAATTACCTCTCATGGCAGTGCCTCCACCTAATGGAATCCGGGAATACACCTGCGGGTGGCTCCATTAGGAAAACAATCAAACACATACAGTGCTGTATAACAAATATAAACTTTATAATAAAGACAAAGTGCAGAAGTAAATATGCATTCAAATAACAACGACCCACTACCCTGGGGAACCTGTTGCAGTTCAGTCCTGGCACACACTCGTTTCTTGGACAAAAAGTCTCAGTCCCTTTTCCCCAAAGAACATTACTTTCCCCAGGTAGCGCTACCCAAACACCTCTCTGGCTGGACAGAGGTCATTTGCTCCCACGTGGCAGGCACACCATCAAAGCCTATTCACAAACAGGTGACACTCTCGATCCTTTTTTTTTCTACCCTCTCTCAGGCAAACTCACAGAGCTGACAGCTCACACAGAACTGGAACAGGCATCCACAGCCATGGCATCCTCAGAGGCTCCCAAGTTCTCCTAGCCGAGCACACAACTTGCTTTATCCTCAGCTGCTGAACTATAGCTTCCAGCACTCTCCATAGTGCAAGCATGTAGGTGGTTCTTTACAGTGAGGTTGTGGAATGCACTGCCAGGTCATGTTGTAAAGGCTGATTCTGTTAATGCCTGTAAGAGTGGCTTGGATGATTTCTTGGATAGACATAATATCAAAGGCTATTGTGATACTAAATTCTATATTTTGTATAGATATGGGTATATATCATTTAGCTGAGAGTAGGGAGGGGTGTGTGTATGGATGCTGGGTTTTCATTTGGAGGGGTTAAACTTTATGGACTGTCTTTTTTCAACCTGATTAAACTATGTAACTATGTAACAGTGACACTCTCCGGTATCTGCCAGACACACTGCACAGGGACAAGGCTCATGCCCCTCCTGTCAGCTCCACAGGCAGGCGATTTCCCAACATATGATTTCACATTTTAAGGAACAAAGGGGAATTAACCCTCTGTTTTCCTATATATATATATATATATATACCATCTGAAATAGGGAAGGCGCATTCAACACGTAGCTGGATCATAAATGCAGGGTAATGCACAGTGCCCCTGGCCACCAGTGTTTTTTTAAATATTCTATGGGGCCCTTGACCACCAATGTTTCTTTTTAACTTGTATGGGGGGGCCATGACCAGCAGTGTTTTTTTAAAAAACTTTTATGGGGGACCCTGGCACCAATGTTTTTATAACTTGTAGGGGGGCGCTGACTACAAATGTTTTTTTAAAAACTTTTATGTGGGAACCTGGACCACCAATGGCTTTTTATAACTTGTGTGTGGAGGGTTTACCATTTTTAGCGCTGTCTGTGTGGCCTTTTTACTGTGAGGTGGGCAAAATCTGGGGTGGGGCTTAGGGGCTGTGCGGGGACCAGTATATATAGTACAGGTATGGGACCTGTTATCCAGATTGCCTGGGACCTGGGGTTTTCTGGATAATGGATCTTTCCATAATTTGGATCTTCATAATTTAAGTCTACAAATGAACCATGTAAGCATTAGATAAACCTAACATGCTGGTTTTGCTTCCAATAAGGATAAATTATATACCAGTTTGGAGCAAGTACAAGGTACTGTTTTATAATTACAGAGAAAAGGGGGGCGCATTTGAGAGAAGACGTGTTTTGTGTGAGCTCCGGTCTGGGGTGCTGCTCCTCACTGATAACCGCACAGAAGTGCATTGAATCCCATTATACTTTACTGAGGCGGTGAGTAAGAGAACAAGGATGTCACAAAACATAAAAAAAGGAGCAACAAAGCTTGTCCAGCTATTTAAAACGGCTGCAGCCACCGCGGAACGCAAAAGCTGTTACTACGCTACAAGCTGACATCACGGAGTTGGGACAAAGAACTGCGCTCCTGGAAACTAAAACGACTGAGGCGGTGCATAGACATAACACTTTGGTGGATGAGTATGAACGCCTGGCGAATGATTTTACTATGGCGCAGCACCACGCTAACCGCATATTTGTTAGAACTGTTCCGGTCCATAGTACCCACAGTCCCTGAGGAAGAATGGCGGCTAGATCGGGCGCACAGAGCCCTGGGCTGCAATAGAGAGTTTCCAGACCGTCCTAAAGATGTGGTTTTGCGCCTTCACTATTACACCAGCAAGGAATCCATCATGCAGGCAACTCGTAATATGACAACAGTTACATTTCAGGAGTGGGACTTAAAAATTTTTTTGGATTTAGCGCCCTCAACTCTTGCTAAGCAACGGGCTTTAAAGGGGCTTACAATGCAGCTGAGAGAGAGATGGATACGTTACCAATGGGGTTACCTGTTTAAGCTTATTGTAACTCATCAAGATGAAACACATATTCTGCATGATCCGGATGACTTGGTCCTGTTTGCAAAGACACTGGGACTAGAAGGGGGTGGTGAGCAACATGCAGCCATGCGGGATACAAGAGGTACTATCCCACAAAAAGTGGAAACAGAATGGCAAACCCCGAAAAAGGCCTCGAAGTTGGCACCTCCTTGACTTCTTACTTCAGCCTTACCAGTTGTTCGACAAATATTATGTAAGTTTCCAGTTGATTCTTTTTCACAATTTGTTGCAGTGGGGTGGGGCTGCCTCCTGACGGAGCTTCGCGATTAAAGGCACTCATGAAAACCCCCCTAACCGATAGACGTCGGCACCCAGGAGGACTCTGGGTTGGACTGAACATTAAAGTATCCCACTGCCAGTTTCCACCAGTATGGCTACAAATCTTCAATATTGTGGACAGAATGTGGGAATTTTCTAACTCTACTATTTTCGCCTTCCTTGGCATTTCTTTTCTTTTTCTTTCTATCTGGGGTCCCTCACTTCCGATTCTACAATTGCAGCATAGATGGTTTGATGAGTCTCCTGTGGCGCAGATAAGTATTTGGTGCACATATTTTCCTATTTACTATTAATGGCATCTATAACAATAGTCTCACATAATGTCAAAGGTTTTAATAGTCCGTCTAAACGTAAAGCGGCATTCTTATATTATAAGAGGCACACGCTGATGTTGTCATGTTGCAGGAGACTAATATTTCCACGGGCCGAACGCCTAGTTTTTTTGATAAAAATTATGTGCACAGCCCCTAAGCCCCACCCCAGATTTTGCCCACCTACACTACATTTGATTCCAAAACTAGAGGTGTTGCTATATTTTTTAGGAAAGGCCTCCCTCTAACCATTGAACGTACTATAAAGGATAGTGAAAGCAGATATCTTATCTTAGTTACTACGTACAATGGGAAGAAAATAACCTTTGCTAAAGGGATACTGTCATGGGGAAAAAAAATTTTTTCAAAATGAACCAGTTAATAGTGCTGCTCCAGCAGAATTCTGCACTGTAATCCATTTCTCAAAAGAGCAAACAGATTTTTTTATATTCAATTTTGAAATCTGACATGGGGCTAGACATTTTGTCAATTTCCCAGCTGCCCCTGGTCATGTGACTTGTGCCTGCACGTTAGGAGAGAAATGCTTTCTGGCAGGCTGCTGTTTTTCCTTCTCAATGTAACTGAATGTGTCTCAGTGGGACATGGGTTTTTACTATTGAGTGTTGTTCTTAGATCTACCAGGCAGCTGTTATCTTGTGTTAGGGAGCTGTTATCTGGTTACCTTCCCATTGTTCTTTTGTTTGGCTGCTGGGGGGGAAAAGGGAGGGGGTGATATCACTCCAACTTGCAGTACAGCAGTAAAGAGTGATTGAAGTTTATCAGAGCACAAGTCACATGACTTGGGGCAGCTGGGAAATTGACAAAATGTCTAGCCCCATGTCAGATTTCAAAATTGAATATAAAAAAATCTGTTTGCTCTTTTGAGAAATGGATTTCAGTGCAGAATTCTGCTGGAGCAGCACTATTAACTGATTCATTTTGAAAAAAAATTTTTTTCCCATGACAGTATCCCCATGTGCCCAATGACTCCCCTAATACCTTTCTAGTAGAGTTTTTGGGACACTTAGAACAGCACGCAGAAGGACAAACTATATTGGCGGGAGATGTCAATATTTTATGCAAGGCCCTAGGGACAGGTCCAGCCTTACACCCCATTCCCGAGAAATATCTAATTTGGTAAGACATCTTTTGGATAAACAGTTATTTTTAGATACATGGAGATACTTGAACCCTACCCAGTCTAAATATACATTTTATTCAGCCCCACATGATTTGTTTTCTCGTATTGATTATATTTTTGCACATTCTGATTGTGCCCCATATTTTAGGGAAGTGGACATAACACCAGTAGGCTGGTCCGATCATAATGTATGCTTACTGACAATTCAGCTGTCCCCTCAAACACCTCAATCTAGGTTATGGTCATTTAATGAGTCTTTATTGCTTGATTCACAAATTACCTTGGCATTGTACGACCATATAGAGGAATACTTTTTACACAACTGTACATCGGACATTTCCCCTTTAATGATATGGGCAGCATTCAAACCATATCTGAGATGTCATCTAATACATTTAGGTGCTCAAGCTAAAAAAAATAGATAAGCAAAATGCAAACAGTTAACAACACAATTAGTCCAATGTTATAAGCAAGGCAATCCGATTGCACTTAATGATGTTCAAAGAATTAAGAGGGAACTTGCAGAATTACAGCTCACTGAGGCAGAACAAGTCTAAAATGGACAAGACACAAATTCTATGCCTTTTCTAATAGAGCTTCAACCCATTTTGCTAGGCAATTAAAGCTAGATGAGCAAGGACCACCAATAATCAGCATATTTAATAAGTTGGCGCGAGTCAGTCATATCCAACCAGTATTTCCAATGTCTTCCAAGAATACTATTCTGACCTTTATAATCAGGTCATTAAGCCAGATATGTCAAGATGCCAGGCAGATTTAGCTACTTTAAGTCTACCATGTCTTGATTCGGAGCAGCGGCTAAGCTAAATGCACCTATTTCTGAGGAAGAAATATAATCGGCAGTAGGTAGACTTAAAAATAATAAGGCCCCAGGCCCTGATGGGTATACCTCCAAATTTTATAAATATTTTTTGAAACTGCTAATTCCCCACCTTCTTGCAGCTTTTAATAGCATACTTAAGGGCGAAGCTGTCCCCCAGGAACTATTAGAGGCAATAATATCGCCTATACCTATGCCACATGCTGACAGGCACCAATATACTAACTACAGACCTATCTCCATGATAAATGTTGATTTGAAATTATTTACCTCAATATTGACCACTAGATTGGCGGCATATTTACCGCAATTGATTCACCCTGATCAAGCACCTTGCACGCAGTTTATCAAAGCAGGCTGGCACAGCAGGCTTACTTTTCTGACAAAAGGGTGTACTCCAAAATGTTGCATTTCACTGTACATGTCAGCCAGTATTAAATAGTTAAGGACCTGAACTTCTCTGTGAGCACTGTTACTATTATTTTTGCAATACAAAACTGGTGGCCTTCCAACCTTTTCTTATAAGGACCCCAGGGATAGACAAGACAATGAGAAGAGTTATGGAGAGAGAGAAGAAATGGCATGGTGCAAACAAAATAGCAGGAACACTACCTTATTAAAAGTACAATATTTAAGTACGTAATAGGCAACTTTTGGTGATTCTAAGTCCCCCATTTGGTGATTATAAGACCCCCATTGTGTGAAATAAAGTACTGGTGTTCCCAGTGCTGCAAGCCATATGGCTCTTGGTACTAATCAGTTGCCCTATGGTGTGAGGCTATATTTTAACACAAGCTCTGCAGTATACAATTGGCCACTGGCTTTTTGCGAGCAACTGGAGCAATAGGGCACAAAAGTGTATCTGAAAAACAAACAGCTTGATACATAAGCCCTGTTCCCTTTGAATAGGATTTCTGTGCATATAGGGAGCCCTTGGTACAAAGTCTAAATCTGGCCATACATAATAAGATCCAATGTTTGGTGAGGTTGGCAAATAAGATCCAATTGTTTAGCTCTTGGGCCAAAAATCGGATCACAATTGCTGCTATGCCAACAGTCAGATGGAGGACTACATCAGTGTGCATATATAGACCTCAATCTGGTGAAAACATCAACATTTCTGGGCAGATATTGTTTGTGGGCAGATATGTTGTTGTGCCAGTCCAAAGGGCCCAAATCAGCAATTTAATTCTGCCCATGTATGGCCACTTTTAAGTTACTGCTGCATAGACGAAAATTAAATTGGCAGACTCTTCAAATTTTGCTGGATTATTATTATCATGTATTTATAAAATGTCAATATATTCCATAGTACAATAAATGGGTGTACACATTAAATGGAACAGAATCTATTGAAAATTACCAAAACATAATAATTGGGTGTATATATTAAATTGGATAGAATCTATAGCCAATTACAAAGGCATAAAAAATATTCTATACACAGACAAGAGCAATGGCAGGGGAAAGGCCAGAGTTACAGATCGTTGGGTCCATGCATTGCAGGAAGGTTGTCTGCAATGTTGAGAGTTGCAGTGCAACATTGGAAATTGTGGGTTGGACAACCCTTATATGGCAAACATGGCAGAATTTTACAAAATGACACATCTTTCCCCTCAAGGAGCACATGAGATACCAAGCAAATGCCTTTTCAGCCCAACCATAACACTGACCCATAGCCCCATGAAGAGACAATGGTATAACCACAATCAAGAGAGTGTGCGCTTGTGATTCAGATGCAGAGAAGCTGCTTCCCCATCAAACATACGGATTTAGGGTGTTAAATATCTGCTCATGAATGTTTACATTCATTCTACCCACCAGAACACCTCCCTCCATGATCCCATCTTACCATCTCACTGTAGGCATCCTTGCTGAGCCTGGGAGTCAGCTTAATTGTCCCCATGAAGACGAAGAAAAGGCCCAGAGTCACAGAAAGGGCAACTATGGTGACAGTCCGAGGAGACGCCATTTAACAGCTCACTTGCTGCACCACTGACTGTCAGCCTCCTATTGTTCTGCCTGCTCTTATACACAATAGGCCTGTGCCTTGCTAGCTATTGGCTTGGTGCCTGCATGGTCCTAAAGAGCACTGGTTCATTCCTTTTGCTCCATGTTAAGCTATGGAGGGGAATTCCTAAAATCAGTAAGCTGCTGAGCAGATATATTCCACCTCTTCAGGTTTTTTTTTAGCTAGACCAATCAGTGACTCCCTTTCACCCCCATGGTCTCCTCAGCAGCATATGCACAGCCCTTTCCAAGCTAGCATCAGCATCCCTGTTTCACTTCCTTACAGGCATCTGAGAAATAACATGTAGCAATGAGAAATAAAATTAGGAAAGAAAGCAGGTTTATAACCTGACAAACGGAGGGTTTAAATTAATTGTTAAGGGCTGAACTTCTCTGTGATTGCTGTTCGTATTATTTCTGAAATACAAAATCACTGACCTTCCTCCCTTTTCTTATCCAGTACCCTAGGGGAGAAAAGACAATAGGAAGTGATGGGGGAGGGGAGAGGTATGGTTAGGGAGGGGGATATAATGAAGCGTGGCATGATGCAAACACAATAGCAGACTTTACCTTATTAAAAATAAAATATTTAACGACTGCTGTGGGCAGCGCTGAAGCGACTAGCGGGAACGCATACTGACTGTGGAAAGGGTCAGTCACGGTTCTCTGCTCTGTGTGACCCCACTTCCACCGCGTGTGACGTCATTGCGAAGAGTGGGGTCTCATAGGGAAGGGAGTTAGCTTCTCAGGACTCAGGCAGGCACAAATGTCACTGGGCCACTGGTAAGTCATCAGGCAGGTCTGCACAGGATAGGAGAACCTTCAAACCTGGTCATCACAGTCCTGGGTACAGTGACTACAGCTCATCGGCTTCACACACATGAGATACCTCTTTTTCATCAGAGAGAGAATCAGCTTGTTATAAAAGAAAAACAGCTAAGGCTTTGTCACAAATGACAACGGCAGAGTCCCAACCTGAGCCCATTTCACCGTTACAGGCTGGAGGTGCTAGCAACTTGCTGAGTGGGGGTCCAAGGTAGTACAAGTGAGTCTGCTTGCATGGGAGCTAGGGATCAATCAAAAACAAATGCAGAGATAATGACTGCTCTGCTATCTATCATGGGTAAGTTAGAGGGGTCTGCTCCAGCGGTGACCCAGCAGTGTTATGTCCTTTGAAGGATTCCTATTTCTGTGGTGTGACCCCACTTGTCTGTCATATCACCAGTGACATTAGGAAAAAAATATGGCACAATGAATTTATTGATATATGGTCATTAATTTTGCCAGATTAGGCTACTTTTTGAAAAGCCTGAGAATAAAATAAACTAATAAATAAAGTGGCAAAAACTTTTGGTAACTGGTTGCAAGCTTTCTTTGTACTGGTCTGTGTAGTGGGACAAAAATTCCCTAGTAAATGCTCTGATCTTTTTGTATACTTAGATTTCATTTATGAGCACCCCCATGTGTCTTGTAAGCACAAGACACATAGGGGTGCTGCATGGTGGAGATACGATGAGGAGTTTAGGTGGCGGTTAGCACTCAAACCAGGGCTAGGCTGGGCTGGGATAGCAAAGCAATAGATGTGCGGCTTTGCATAATGACTACCCAGAGGTCCCAAACCTTTCCATATGCCGCTGCACAGAACACCCCTGGTGCAATTGGTGCAGAGGCTACCAGATGCCCTGGCGCCAGCTGGCTATTCAAAGAAGGACACAAGCTGACCAGACGCCATGGGCGATCCGGCCGGCCACCACAATCCCCCTTGACTGACCATATGGGCATGCCCTGGAGGGGAGAGAGCATCAGAGGGTGCACAGAAGGGGAAATAGCACTGGAGGGCAGAGAGCGTGGAAAGGGAGGGGAGTGAGTGTCGGAAGGGAGGGGAGATCGCAGGAGGGGAGTTAAAGTAGCAAACATGGACTAGGGGTAGGCAGAGGACAGGTACCTGCCCAGTGCCCCCCTTTTGGTGCACCCTAGGTAGGTGCCTCTTCTGCCTACACCTCGTTCCGGCCCTGGCTACCTTCAGAAATATCGGTAAGCCAGAGGACCCCAGTGAGCATACAAAAGATGTCCCTGTGGTTAGACCAAAACTCCAGGAAACAGGAGGCCGCGTTACTTAGAGTAGGCTTTAGTCATGGTTTTTTCATCACGTTTTCTCACATTTGCTGAAAATTTGAAAAGTGTGTCAGTTAACATAAGGGTGGTAACACAAAAGTTAGCAAAGGAGGTCGAGCTTTGTAGAATGGCTGGCCCATTTCACATTTTTCCCAATTTGTGGATGTCTCCTTTGGGCATGGTACCAAAAAAGGAACCAGGAAAATTCTGGTTAATACACCACCTTTCCTACCCAAAGGGTTCTTCAGTGAATGGCAGGATTAGCAAGGTAGCAGCAGCTACATTGTACATTTCATTTGACAGGGCTGTCACACTGGGGCACTCCTTGCTAAATCGGACATAGAATCTGCCTTCTGGCTCCTCCCAGTTTACAAAGATTGCTTTCATTTATTTGGGTGCCATTTCAAAGGCGACATTTACTATGACATGTGCCTGCCAATGGGCTGTACCATTTCCTGCAGATATTTTGAGGTTTTCACCTAATTTTTAGAATGGGTACTACGTGCAGAAATGGGTTACAATTAGGCCCTACATAACCTTGACGATTTTATTTTTGTGGGACCCAAGTCCTCCAATGTGTGTTTGTCATTGCTGAACTCTTTTCAATTCTTCATGAGGAAATTTTGGTGCTAGTGGCGCAGCATAAGACGGAGAGGCCAATGTCAGTACTCTCTTTCCTGAGGATTGAGATTGTCATGAACCACATGGTGTTTCATTTGCCTCAAGATAAGATGGACAATTTAAGGTAGACCATAACAGTGATGCAAAATGGTGACATTGCAAAAAATACAGTCCCTACTAGGGTTATTTGTCTTTCTTGCCAGGAAAAGGGGGAGCGTTTTTGTCACATGAGGATGGTTCCCCGCTAACGAGATACCAATTTGAAGCCAATTTTAAAAAGTGCCTGGTTAACTGCAGGGAATTTGGGACTCATTCCTTCTGAATTGGGGCCACCACAGAGGCGAGTGTACAAGGCATGAGTAAGGAACAGCTAAAGAATATAGGTAGACGGAAATCGAAATGTTACTCCAGTTACCATTCGGCCACAACTTTTGACTAACTAAAAATTACTTTCCAGGCCAAAATGACTTTCTCCCATTGTACTTTTGGTGGGGCATTCTTACATCTGCTGGGCAGCACAGCATGCAGAGATTCGTCCAGGGAGGAAAAAACCTTGTTTTTTCTGGCACACATGTAATATAGAGTGGCATCAGTGGAATGCAATGACTGCAAGTACTCCCTGAGGTATTTGCTTTAGTCGAGCTTATGACGGCCCGTTGGTTTTGGTAGTACATGCCGGGGGCAATGACCTATGCCAAGTCAGGATAGCAGAACTAATTTCTCTTCTAAAAACAGATATCACTCGTTTTACCCCTTTCTTTCTGGATTTAATATTAGTCTGGTCAGAGGTAGTACCCAGCAGGCCCGGACTGGCAATGCCCCTGTTCGGGCAAATGCCCGAAGGGCCGCTCCAATAACTGCTGAAATGGGCCGCTTCTGTTGTTTAATGCAACAGACTACAGCACGCACGGCAATTATTGCCTCTCCTTTGCTTCTCCCTTCACACGCACTCAAACACATACCGAGCAGCCTTGTGTTCCTCCCACCTCCTATGATTGGCCATCAGTCAGGGAAAGGGGAAGATCACGCCCCTCTCATTGGCCAGCTGACTGGTTGGGGAGTTTCCGCCCTGTTTCAGTGAAACGAGAAGCTGGGGGAGGAGGTGGAGAGATAGAGAGTAATGAATGGCATGGCAGGCTCCTTCCTGGTCAGTATGAAGCAGCTGGGAAGGTAGGCAGATAATATCCAATTAGTTGCTGAAAGTACCAGCAGAAATCTTCACTGCTGTTTGCTGCTTATTTTGAACTTTTTCAATTAATTGATTTGTCTATGAATAAATCTGTTGATAATGTAAAAAAAATCCACTTTACAGTGTTTTTCTTTCTTTACACTAGAAATATTGCCTAGCATATATATATATATATATATATATATATATATATATATATATATATATATATATATATATATATATATATATATATATATACAGTGTGTATATATATATATATATATATATATATATATATATAAATATATATATAAATACAGTGTGTATATATATATATATATATATATATATATATATATATATATATATATATATATATATATATATATATATATATAAACATGTAACCTGCTGTTGTGCAAAGGCAGCAGTACAAAGGGCAGCACCAATCCATTCCACATGCTTCACAGGGGTTTCATTTTATTACAGAATCAAGCAAAAAAGAACCTCTGAAATTTATTTTTAATGTAGTTGCTACCAAACAGCAGGATTAGTTTAGTAACCCTTTACCTCATCAAGAAGGTTGATTGTGCAGGATAAAGACCATGAGAAAAAGTATCTCTGAGTTGGTACCCCCTCACTCTAAACCTTGTCTTCTGGTTGGTGCCTGCAGGTACTGCATATGACCAGCACACTCTGGCTTTCACTATGTTAATTAAAGCTTTATATTACATTTGTCTTATAAATCTAATTTTCAGCACAAATATGTGCATCATCTGTTATTCTGCATTGCTGCACAATACTGCATATCTCCTAATTTATTTTAAAGTGAATCCATAAAACCTCACACTCACGGCCAGACTGGCAATCTGTCTGATCGAGGCAAATGCCCAAAGGGCCACTCCATTTACTACTGAAATGGGCTGCTTCTGTTTTCTGTAGTTAAACTGTAGTCGGTCTCACCAGGGCCCACCAGAGCTACGACAGACTACAGCACGCAGCTTCCAATACAGGTACGGGACCTGTTATCCAGAATGCTCAGAACCTGGGGTTTTCCGGATAACCCATCATTACATAATTTGGGTTTTCATACCTTAAGTCTATTAAAAATCATATGCTATCTGTGTGTATAGCTTTTGGGTCTGTGGGATAGTGTATAGATGCTTTTTGAGTTAACTTTTACTATGGTGTAGAGAGTGATATTCTGATACAATTTGCAACTGGTTTTTATTTTTTGTTATTTGTAGTTTTTGAGTTATTTAGCTTTTTATTCAGCAACTCTCCAGTTAGCAATTTCAGTTCTGCCTATCCCCTGTCAGTGGTGTAATTATAAGGGGTGGGGGGGGGGGTTGGGGGTTACTTAGGGCCCACAATTGGATCAACTCAAAATCGCCCCACCTCAAGCCGTTGATTTATTTATATAGGCAACTGTGCTGATGAATTATAGCATCTATGGCAGTATATCAGTTATTTTGAGAATCATTTTTATCTGCATACGCAAGAGGGTGAATAGACCTACGAGGTGCACACCAATATGCAAGTTTTAACCCAATATATAAGTGTGGCTGAGTACAAGAGCATTGTGTGTTTACATGTGGGCTGCTTTGATTTTTTTTTGCCCGGGCTGCTTTTTACTCCCAGTCCGGCCCTGGTACCCAGGCTGATTTGGCGCGGAGTCAGGAACGTCGCAGTGGTAGATAAGGCTCGCAAGCTTTTAAACCAAAGAATTTTGCGCTTGGTGCGTGGCACCAGCAGCTTGAAGGTGACACCCCTTTGTTGATGTGGGCAGATGGGGTTCATCTTAATGATATAGGACTAGACATATTTTTGTCTGGCATACAAGAACGGTGTGGAGAGGGTCCTTGCCCTGATGGGTGGAGGTCGGAGTTCCGTGTAGGCTTACACAAACTCCTTATGGCGATTAATTGATCCTTTGCCTGTTATTTTGTTATGGTATCAAGGGGCTATCACAGTGGTCCCCAACCAGTAGCTCGTGAGCAACATGTTGCTCTCCAACCCCTTGGATGTTGCTCCCAGTGGCCTCAAAGCAGGAGCTTATTTTTGAATTCCAGGCTTGGAGGCAAGTTTTGGTTGCCTAAAAACCAGCTGTACTGCCAAACAGAGCCTCAATGTAGGTTGACAATCCACATAGGGCTACCAAATGGCCAATCACAGCACTTTTTTTGGCACCCCAAGAACATTTTTCATGCTTGTGTTGCTCCACAACTCCTTTTACTTCTGAATGTTGCTCACGGGTCCCAAAGGTTGGGGACCCCTGGGCTATCACATGCACACTGTACACACAGTGGCCGGCATTGGGGGTAAGTTAAACAAGTCATTATACAGTTGTCATTACTATGCAAGTGTTTTTGGATTTGGCTACACTCCCGTTTCAGAGCATTTATTTATGACCATCAGGGGGTGAAGGGTATTGCAAAGGTGGTTAAAGGGTGTAAGGGGAAGCAGCTAGATACATAACCATCTCCACAGTCTTAAGAGACTGGTTGTTATTGCAGGTAAAGTTGCTGTATAGTTTTAGCCAGTAAAAATGTTACAGGGCAATCCCTTTGAAATAAAAAATAACAAAAGTGGTATAAAGTTGATAGCTTTATTGGCTAACTAATATAATCATAGTACGCTTTCAGATCATTTTAGTTCCTTTTTCAAGCTTATTACAATGAAGCTGTGGTGTTCTCTGGTATATATACAACATTCAGTTCATAGGTCAAATGGCCAACAAAAAGGAATATCAATCTATGCGTAAGGTGTCAAAGTAATTTACAAGGGTATCTGCAAGAGAAAAGCAGATAAGGTACAAGATAATGTGGGTCAAAGAGACTGAGTATAAATTAGGGCTGAATTATTGGAGTATAGAATCAAAGGAATTCCATATGATCTCTTAGTCCAAATCCACACATGTTGTTATTTCTGACCTTGTGCAGGCCTTTCTTAGTCCACATAATTAGCCATAAATCCAAGGCCCAAGTTTAATCCCTTCTCAAGAGAATTGAAAGTTTCAATTAATTTGTATCACCACACTTTTCTATCATTATCTGTTTTAAAAATGCCCTTAAGGACCAAAATTCATAAATCCTATATGGGGTGATGAGGGCTATTGAAATGATTTCCTATTGGTGTGTACAGTTTTATACTGGTTACAGAGAATCAGTGGTGTGTATTTCTTTTTCTCAGACTTTGTCCAGTCTCTCCTATATATAGTCCCCCTGTTATGCATTTAGTGCATTGTATTAAGTACACCACATTGGAAGAAGCACAGTTGTAGTGACCATGGATGCTGTATTCCTCTAATGTGTCCAGAATTGGTATTTTGTCTGAAGTTAGGATGTATCAAGGTACCACCTTTTGTTATTTTTTTTTCAAAAGGGTTGCCCTGTAACAGAGACTGATTGTTGAAATGCATTGAATGAGCATTTCAGATGTTTGTGTCTGGAGGTCCTTTATCCATGAGATCATTTAATGACATTCTGATATATGCCAGGTCCCTCTTTTTGGAGAATCTAAGTCCCCCCATCCTGAGAGATAATGTACTCACTGGCCACTGCTGATCCATATGGCTCTTGGTAAGAATATGTTGCCCTATGGTGACAGGCTATATATTAACACAGGCTCTGCAGCATACACTTGACCACTGTCTTTCTGCAAGCAACTGGAGCAACAAGGCACTCTGGGAAGAAAGAAAGGCTATCTGAACAATATACAGCTTGGCACAAACCCTTCACTAATTTGCAATTGGTCTTCATTTTTTATTATTTGTGTTTTTTTTTAATTATTTAGCTTTTTATTCAGCAGCTCTCCAGTTTGCAGTTTCAGTTCTCTGGTTGCTAGGGTCCAAATTACCCTAGTAACCATGCATTGATTTGAATAAGAGACTGGAATATGAATAGGAGAGGCCTGAGTAGAAAGATGAGTAATAAAAAGTAGCATTGACAATACATTTGTAGCCTTACAGAGCATTTGTTTTTTATATGGGGTCAGTGACCTCCCATTCGGAAGCCTGAAAGCAAATATTTAAAAATATTTAAAAAACTATAAAAAATAAATATAGAAGACCGATGGTGAATTTTGTTTTTAGAATAGTCTGTTCTATAACGTACCAAAAGTTAACTTAAATGTGAACCACCCCAATAAGGAGGGGGGGCATGCGCGCACTGACCAAGATGGCTTCGTGTTAAGTCAGCTGCGCACCAGCCACGCAGTTTTGAGCTTCCGGACGCTACGATTTGTCCAGTTGGGGTCCACAACTGATACAGAGACCAGAGGATACATTTTCCCATACATATGGCCAGTCAGCAAAACAGGAGAGGGAGTAGACAGCGAACTAAAAACTCTTTTAGTTCGCCGTACTAAATGTACGGCGAACTAAAATGTATGACCTTCCCCGCTTTTGGATTCATTTATATTTATATTGGTATTTTCTCTGGTTTAACCTTTCACTTATGTAACAAGCGCTCTGATTGGTTATCTAGAAAACTTCTCTGATTGGTGTTTTTTCATATAAATATCACTGGTTGTATTAAGTATCTCTAGCCTATGACTAATTGCCCAGAGGGAACGAAACGCGAAAGGTCACCCTCTGAGATGATTCTTTTTGTCCAATAAAACTTTTTTTATTTGCATCTATTTTTGGAGTGAAGTGTGCCAGTCTACCACTGTAATTTGAATGTCTTATGTTGCCTCCCCGAGCTGAAGGTCTGGGGCTTGAGCACCTGGACCCCCTGTTGATAATAGTAAGTGTACCTTACCACTCACAAGTCTTTACAACTACTGGATATTTTCCCCTTTTTTCCGTATGTTGTAGTGAAGACTACTTACCCTGGTGGTCCAGTGGTGTGGCGGGGACGCCAGCCACACCGCTCCGTTACCGGCGCCATCTTGGATTCCTAGGACGTGCGCGCGCCTCCTTGTCATTTAAAGGCGCAGGCGTGATGATGCCAGCGCGCAATGGCGCCAAATTTGAACTGTATTTAAAGCTCATTAGGGCTGTGAGACCTTGCCCGTGATAGGATTTGTTCCTGGTGCTTCTGAGCTTTAAGCTAAATCTGTCTAAACATGTTTTGATTCCTGTTGTGACCCCTGCCTGGCTTTTTGACTATTCTGACCTCTGGATCTTGACCCTTGCCTGAATACCGACTACCTCTTCTGCTAAATCCTTTCTGATTGACTACCTGGTTTGACCCTTGCCTGCCTGACTACGCTTATTCTCTTCCCTCCTCGACCCAGCCTGATCTGACTACTCTATTGTCTAACGCCTTGTACTATGACCTTCTGCCCAAAGACTTTGCTTTACAGTCGTGCCCCTCTGCCTATCCAGAACCTATAGCCTTGCACCTCTCGTTTAAGTCCTAGTTGCATCCAAGTAGCTGAGGGCTCCTCCCGAGGCCAACGGCGGTCACACTACAGGTGAAGCACGAGCCGAGACCAGGGGGCTTGGCATTTGTTCTGGTGTTGGGTGCCGACCGTTACATTATCACAGGCCATGGAAGACGAAGGTCACGGCACTGCTGCCACTTTTCCATCTACTACTGAAGCGCTCCTAACCACCTTAATTCAGCGCTTGGAGGATCACGAGTGGAAGCAAAATTACCTCATGCAGGGCTTTCACAACCTGACCCACCGACTGGAGTCCACACCTTCGTCTCCAAGTCCTGTTACTCCTATGGTCATTCCGGGGTTTTTCTGCTAGGTCCCATGAACCCAAAATTGTGTTCCCCGATAAGTTCAATGGGGACAGATCTAAATTCTATGTGTTCCAAGAGGCGTGCAAATTATACCTCAGCTTTTCCACAAACTCTTTCACTACTGGTGAAGAAAAAGTGAGGTTCGTAATGACCCTGTTACAGGGTGATCCCCAAATTTGGGCCCTCAGATTGCCCATCTCTGATCCTGCCTGTTTTTCCCTAGACACGTTCTTTAAAATCATGACTGTACTTTACGATGACCCGGATCGTGCATCATCTGCCGATTCCGCGATTCGTAAATTGCACCAGGGGAAACGGGATGCGGAGGTGGATTGCACTGAATTCCGCCAGTGGGCAGTTGAAACTGGGTGGAACGACATGGCTCTTCGCAGCCAGTTCCGTATTGGGCTTGCTGATTCTGTCAAAGACAGCTTAGTAAATTACCCCCTATCTCCTAACCTGGAGGATCTCATGTCACGTGCCATCCAGGTAGATAGGAGGCAGAGGGAAAGAAGGGGAGAAAGGGGTTCTTCTTTGCATTCTGGGTTTACCAATGTTAAGTCTAACTTTTCTAATGTGGTGTCCAATGTTAAGTCCCCTAATCCTTCCATGCTTCAACCTCAGGATGAACCCATGCAATTGGGCATATCCCATCTAACCTCTGAGGAAAAAGCCCGCAGACATTCCCTAGGTCTTTGCATTTACTGTGGGGAAAAGTGTGCAGAAGTTCCTCTCCCCAGTCTACCTCTAGGATTTTGTTACCGGTTAAGTTAACCTGGCCTACAGGCTCTGTCAAGGCGCTTTTGTGGATTCGGGGGCGGAGGGGAATTTTTTGGATGCTACTTTTGTGGCAAAATTGGGTATTCCTTTAACCCCTCTAATTCCTCCTGTGAGGATTATACCTGCTGTCCATAAAAACCATTAGGGTCTGGCCTGGTAACTGTCAGGGAGCCGGGAGCTCCCTCCAGGGAGGTAGTCAGGATCGAGGAGGAAGCCCTCTTGAGGGAGCAAGGTCGCGGTGTCCGAAGGGTTAATCAAAGGAGTAGTCAGAATCCAGGCAAGAGTTCACAGGCAGGCAGATAACAGCAAAGTCCAAAGTCCAGGCAAAAGGGTCAGGATAATAATCAGGAACAAGATTTCAGCAATAGCAGCTCACAGGGAACCCAGGATATACTCAGGAAATGTTTCCTATACTTGGGCCCCATTCTGGCATCTTGGTAGCGTTTTTATATTTGAATTTGGCGCCATAGTGACGTCATTGGCGTCCTTGCGCTGACGTCATCGCGCCAGCGCTGCTACCCACGTGGCGGCCATGAGCGCCGCCATTTTGGGAGCGACGCCGGCAGGGGAGGACACGCCGCCCGGAGCTCCTGGAGCTGCTCCGGGCGGCGATCGTGACAGTAACTAAAAAATCTGTGTTCCTTTCTATGTGCACTAATAACCTACACAGTGAGAAGTTAGCCCTTTATATTATTGAGGGTGCTTCTTCTCCTCTTATTTTGGGGTTACCTTGGCTTCAGACCCATAATCTTCATATTGACTGGGTATCAGGGGAGATTATTCAATGGAGTTTTAAGTGTGGTGGTACCTGTATTCCTCCGGTGGTGGCAACCACTTCTGTAGAAGGTTTACCTGCAGCATATGCTGAATATGCTGACATATTTTCTTAAAATGCTGCAGAAACCCTACCCCCACACAGGCAGTATGACTGCCCAATTGATCTAATCCCTGGGTCTACTCCTCCTCGAGGTAGAACCTATCCCCTTTCCTTGCCAGAAGCCCAGCCAATGAAAGAGTATATTAGAAAGAACCTTGCTAGAGGATTTATTAGGCCTTCTAACTCTCACACAGGGGCCGGATTCTTTTTTGGTGGGAAGAAAGATGGGGGTCTTCGCCCTTGTATTGATTATAGGGGTCTAAACAAGATCACCGTAAAGAATCGCTTTCCCCTTCCTCTGATTTCTGAATTATTCGACCAGGTCAAAGATGCCGAGATCTATTCTAAGCTTGATCTTAGAGGTGCTTATAACCTCAATCGCATCAGGGAAGGGGATGGATGAGTGGAAAACAGCATTTAACACCAGGGAGGGCCACTACGAATACTTAGTAATGCCATTTGGGCTCTGTAACGCCCCCGCAGTGTTCCAAGAATTTGTCAATGACATCTTCAGGGACCTGCTGGGGATATTCGTAGTGGTCTATCTTGGCGATATCTTAATTTTCTCTTCGAACCTATGTGAACATCAAAACCATGTTTGCGAAGTCTTATGTAGGTTAAGAGAAAATAGTCTCTATGCGAAACTTGAAAAGTGTACTTTTGAGGTTACTTCGGTTCAGTTTTTGGGTTTCAATGTTTCCAGTAAGGGTCTAGAGATGGATCCAGGAAAGGTGAAAGCTGTACTGGATTGGAACCAACCTCTTTCTTTACATGCAACCCAAAGGTTCCTAGGTTTTGCCAATTACTATCGTCAGTTTATTAAGAACTTCTCCCTAATCGTGGCTCCCATTACAAACTTGACTAAGAAAGGTGCTGACCCGAGCATTTGGCCCCCGAAGCTATCCAAGCTTTCGAATTCCTCAAAAAAGAGTTCAGTTCTGCCCCTATTTTGCGGCACCCTGATACTGCACTTCCATTTATTGTTGAGGTAGATGCCTCAGAGGTTGGGGCAGGAGAAGTCCTTTTCCAAAGGCATCCGATGACCAACAAAGTGCACCCCTGTGCATTTTTCTCTAAAAAATTTTCGCCTGCTGAGGCAAACTATGACATCGGTAATAGAGCATTGTTGCCCATCAAATGGGCGTTTGAGGAATGGCGGCATCTATTGGAGGGAGCAAAACATTTGATAACGGTCTTTACTGACCATAAAAATCTCCTGTATATAGAGTCGGCCAATCGACTAAATCCTAGGCAGGCTAGATGGATGTTATTTTTCACCAGATTTAATTTCTCTTTAACTTTTAGACCAGGCTCTAAGAACACTAAAGCAGACGCACTCTCTAGGAGTTTTGAATCCATCCCCTCTGAATCTAGTGAGTGTACCCCCATCATTTCTGGTGCATTAATTGTGGCGGCTCTAGAATCTGATCTAACTTCCTTGTTATCTCCTGTTCAGTCTTCGGCTCCTGAAGAAACTCCCTCTGGGAGATTATTTGTACCAGAAGATTTAAGGGAGCAAGTTTTGAGGGAGGTTCACAATTCTAAAATGGCAGGACATCCTGGCATTGCTAAGACTGTGTCACTTCTCTCCCGCAATGTATGGTGGCCCTCCTATAAGCAGGATGCCAAAACTTTTGTTAACTCCTGTCCAGTCTGCCAGAGGTCTAAACCAGGAATCTGTCTCAGGGATTGTTAACTGCTACCTATTCCTGACAAACCTTGGTCCCATCTTTCGATGGATTTTATTGTTGATTTACCCCCTTCTCAAGGGAAAACTGTGATTTGGGTGGTGGTGGATAGGTTTAGCAAAATGGGCTATTTTGTTTCCCTTCCACATTTCCCTTCTGCCAAAACCTTGGCTGAATTGTTAATTTCTCACATTTTTAGGTTGCATGGTTTTCCGGTCAATATTGTTTCCGACAGAGGGGTTCAGTTTGTTTCGAAATTTTGGCGAGCCTTCTGCTCTTTAGTTGGGATTGATTTATCCTTCTCTACCCCTTACCACCCCAAACCAACGGCCAAACTGAAAGGTTTAATCAGTCCCAATATAAGGTTGGTGACTCTGTTTTGTTGTCTACTAAAAACATCAAGCTTAAAGGTCCCCTCTCTCAAGTTGGGTCCCAAATTTATTGGTCCATATCCCATCTCAGAAATAATTAATCCATCCTCTGTTCGTCTTAAATTACCAGTCAATTTTAAGATTTATAATTCTTTTAACGTTCCTCTCCTAAAACCAGCTTCACAGGTCCATCAACTATCAGTTCCTCCCCCAGTGTTGGTTGAAGGTCAGTCTGAATTTGAGATCCAAGAGCTCCTCGATTCTCGCCTTGTGCGTAGTAAGCTTCAGTATCTAGTTAAATGGAAGGGCTATGGCCTTGAGGAGAACTCTTGGGTCTCAGTTAGTGACATCAGGGCTGACCGTCTCAGAAGACAGTTTCATCAAAAATTCCTGGGAGACCTGGGGGTCCAGTGGCCCCCCCTAGAGGGGGGTAATGTAGTGAATACTACTTACCCTGGTGGTCCAGTGGTGCGGCGGGGACGCCCGCCACGCCTCTCCGTGTCCGGCGCCATCTTGGATTCCTAGGACGCGCGTGTGCCTCCACCACATTTAAAGGCGCTGGCGTTATTAGGGCTGTGAGACCTTGCCCATGATATGATTTGTTCCTGGTGCTTCTGAGCTTTAAGCTAAATCTGTCTGAACATGTTTTGATTCCTGTTGTGACCCCTGCCTGGCTTTTTGACTATTCTGACCTCTGAATCTTGACCCTTGCCTGAATACCTTAGTTCCAAAACTGTTATATATATGACCTTAGTTCCAAAACTGTTATATCTGTTTCGGACTTTTCCGATTCCCATTCTTATGACGGATCTTGATAGTTTCAATTCTAAGATAGTCCGTTTTGTTTGGGCTGGGAAACATTCCCGTGTTAATAAAGTAACTTTGGGGTTACCTAAGGACAAAGGTGGTTTGGGATTTCCTAATCTACTATTTTACTATAAAGCTGCCCAACTCTCCCAGATTTTAATGCTTCATACAACTGTAGATTGTCCCCATTGGGTACAATTAGAAGCTTTATTTTCATTACCATACCAACCAGCAGCTTTAATCTGGTGTCTCTTTAGATATAGAAAATATGGGATGGTGTGTGTGACCGATTTAGCCTCAAATCGCCAATGTTACCAGCTGCCCCATTATTGGGTAATCCCATGTTTCCTCCGGGCCAACGCCTTTTACCTTTTCAATGGTGGATTGATCAGAACATCCTGACAATTTGACAATTACTTTCATTATCTGGCCCGAATACTCCCCAGGAATTGATAGATAAATATAAGATCCCGCAAAGCGAAATACTGCCAAATACTACAGTACATCCAAGCATTATGGGATTCCTCTAAAGGAACAAATCGAACCCAATCCTTTTTTGAATTTTGATGCTGTAAAGCTCCTAAAGCATATAAAGTTATTTCAATCCTGTACAGTAACTTTTCTAAAATAGCTGACAGCCAACAAATTTCTTATGTGCAAGCATGGCAAAAGGATATGGATTACCAAATGAGTCTTGAAGACTGGAAAATTATATGGAATAACATGAGAAGATCTTCTAGGAAAGTGTCATTACTGGTAGCCAATTATAAGGATTTATTTAGGTGGTATCTGGTCCCAGCCCGTATATCTCATTTTATACCTACAGCAAATGATAGATGCTTTAGAGACTGTGGTCACAGAGGGACTATGTATCATGTTTGGTGACAATGTCCAATAGTCCAAAGATATTGGACCAGGATATATAATATGATTTTTTCAATCTTTAATGCTTCGATCCCTAAACACCCTAGTACTACTCTCTTATGTAGAAAACCAGACTCATTAACTTATAGCTTTTTCAACCATTTCTCTTTATAATGACAGCTGCAAAGCAGACTATTGCCAAAGCATGGAAAACAAAATCAACCCCTTTTGATGCAACCAAAACTAAGTTAGATTGGATTATGGTCCAGGAGAAAATGTCCAGTATTCTAATGGATTCCCACCAGAAATGTTTACAGGTTTGGACCCCCTGGTTGGAATATAGGTATGGGACTGACAGCCCAGCAGTGCTTTTAAGTATTTAGGTAGTTACCCTTTTAAATAACCCCCTAGTGTAAGGAATTGTTACAGTGCTAAATATTAGGTTCTGTCGACCAGTTATGTTAGCATTCTTACATAAACATAATGGTAAATGATTGTTTAGGATTAGGATTACTGATTGTAATGTCATGTTATAATTGAATAACAAGCAAAGTATGTAATGGAAACTATAAAACTTTATTGTAAGGTCATAATGTATCAGACAATAACACAATGTTGTTTTATTGTATCTTACAATTATTATGAACAAAAAAAAAATATTGAAATATAAAAACCTCTCAGGTAAAGCTACTCATGACGCAGACAAAATCGGCAAAGTCTTTCGTGACTTTTGTAAATCCCTCTATAACATTCCTCTGGAACCGGACCAACCCCAAGAAACTGGGAGTAATATCTCAATGGACACTTACTTGCACACTATTTTTAAACCCCAACTCCTGAAGGAAGATCTAGAACAACTAGAATCACCAATTACCACGGAGGAACTGGAATATGCCCAGATAGGGTTGCCACCTGGCCAGTATTTTACCGGCCTGGCCGGTAAAAATGATGGTTGATCCCAATATTATTAATAGGGAACAAAGATAAATATATAGGAAGGTGCAACCCTAGGCCCAGATGGCTTCATGAGCCTATATTATAAAAAGTTTTCTAAAATTATTTTACCCCACTTCCAAAAGAACATACAGTCAATTACAGAAACTGGCAAATGACCTCTAGATGCTACACTAGCTTACATAACATTAATACACAAAAAAGGGAAAGACCCACAGGATGTTAAAAGCTACAAGCCAATTTCACTCCTCAACGTTGATACCGAGCTCTATGCGAAAGTACTGGCATAAAGACTGAAACCATTCTTACCAAGCATAATAGATCCAAGTGGGATTTGTTCCCAAGAGAGAGGCTCAGGACAATACACTCAGAGTATATAGCATTATACATTACTGCAAAAGACATAACATTCCATTGGGACTGCTTTCCACAGATGCAGAGAAAGTGCTTAATATGGTGAAATTGAAGAATATATTCAAATGCCTTCAATGGTTAGGAGTTGGCCCTATATTCAGACGCTACATACAAAGCCTATATGCACAACCCCAAGCTCGTATCCATATTAATGGGACAATAGTCATTTAACATAATGGCATGAGATAGGGTTGCCCCCTGTCACCCCTCCTGTTCATCATTCTTACAAAGGATCAGACAGAACGCAAGCATAACAGGGATGTGCATTAACGGCCACAGCCACAAACAGCAGCATACGCCGATGACATGCTATTTTTTTATAACTAAACCTAGCACAACACTTCCTAAAGTACTACAAGAGTTTGATACATACGGTGCTATAAGTAACCTAAAGATCAACCAACTGAAGTCAAGCTTCCTTATTATTTCCCTGCCACATCAGGAATTGCAACATATACAGCAAAATTATACATTTACGTGGAACGCAAACATCTCACATACCTTGGACTTAAGATCTCAGCAAATACAATGGAAGGTGTATCTTTAAATATATACCCACTGCTTAAAAGGATCCAGATGGCCTTACAACAATGGGGTAAACCTGCTTTCTTCATTTGTTCCAAACCATCCCATTTCCGATATCCAAAATGTTTTTTAAAGAACTGCATTCTACCATCTCTGTAAAAACACGACAGAAATTCAGCAATCTAACATAGTTTAAGGAACAAGGAGGACAAGGTTAAGGTTTGGGCATATTATAAGGCTACAGTACTACAAAGAATGATAGGCCTAAAGATGTCAAAGACCTCCAAGCTATGGACTACAATTGTACAAGAAAGATATGAAATCCTACTAGACATATCCATGTGGCTGCCTAAGGACTGTCACCCAATAACAAAAGTCCATGATGGAATTATCAGGGAAATAGCCACCACATGGGACAGGTTGAAATATAAGAAAAGCCTATCTAATGAAAGCTCCCATATTATGTAACAAAGATTTCCCTCCGGGAATGAGACCCATCAACCTCAAAAACTGGCATCACTCAGGGTCTCTATGGGCCTTTCAATTGCTAGAGGGCAGAGAACTCAAATATACAGATGATATGCTACCAACAGAAGATATCAAATCGCTTGACAGGCTACAACTATATCAAATCCAGCAATTTCTAAATGAATCATAGATGCCACCGGACCAGAGGACATTGTGTTCAAACTATTTACAAGAGCAGAACGCTCTCCACATGAAATCTCTGCAATTTATAAAATGCTCATAAAAGGTCCAGATGCACCAATAAGCGATTTTAAATGAAAATGGGAAAAAATAATTACAATGCAATTTTACAGAGGAAGAATGGGAACTAATGGTGGCAAAATCATATAAAGTCAACTAAATGCGCTAGACTTCAGGAAAATAATTATAAAATACTCTCTCAATGGTATAGAGTGCCAAGCATACTATCTAAAATATTCCCAAATGTTCCTGATAATTGCTGGAGGTGTGGACAAACATGGGGCACTCAAACCCATATCTGGTGGCAATGCCCTAATATCCAACCATATTGGACTCAAATTAAACAATTATTGCCAAGATTTACAACTATAGCTATAATGGACTCCTCTTCCTTTGTCCTGCTACATCACATTGATATGTCGCTAGCACAATATAAAAAAAATCAATAATCTCAATCCTGATCACAGTAGCTAAAGCATTGATACCACTCTTCTGGAGATCAAATACCATCCCCACACTTAAAGATTGGACACTTAATATACAAGAGAGCACAGTTTGAGCAATACAAATTTGATGTCAGTAAACCAAAACAACAGGAGACACTAATCCAAAAATGGTTCCACTGGCTGCAGTTTGTAGAATCCCCTGAATATGCTGTCCCTATAGCTTAAACAAGCAACCCAGATCTCCTCCATCCTTCTGATTGTGACCCTTGGCATTCAAATTTAAATTAAATTTTACATTTTATCATAATTCAGGTCATTTAACGGGTAACTATTCCCCTGCCTAATGATTGATCGCTGACACAGTTAATGTTATTTGCCCAAAATTGTTTACAGTGTTTAAACTTGTGTAAACTACCACTTGGTTTGTATTCTTTAGAAGATATAAGTACAATAACTTAAAAATGGACTACAACATGATATGGTTATATCAAACCATGTATAAACATGAACCGCAAGTATATTTTATTTGTATTGAACAAATTAAAATAAAGAAAATAAAGAATTTAAAAAATAAATAAATATAATTTCAAATATACGATCATTATAATAAATGTAGTCTTAAATAGTGCACTAAAACTTTAGAAAAAGTGTAATTTATCATGTGTCCAATAGGCATCACCCTCATGTGTCTTAAAGGGGACCCCATCACCCAAAAACAATTATTCAAAATCCTATTTTATCATATCAAAATGAACTTTAATTATACTGATTCAAAATTATTTGAATCAGTTTCCTTCAGTCTGGGAATTCACAATTATAGCAAGCAGGCAGGAGCCATTTTATGGACACTGTTGTTAAGGCAAGCCTTGCATCATCTCAGAATCTTGTTTGTGTTCTGGAATGGGGGACCCGGTGTCCATCCCCATGCCCTGGCTACACAATTAAACAGTGAAGAGAACAGGCGAATGTGTGGAGAGCAGTGACAGCTAGGAAGTGCTGAAAAGAAAGTGAACGTAATGTCTGCCCCGCCTCTATGCCCAAGGCACAGAGGAGGGGCAGACAATATTTGATTGACAGCTGAGATTTTTAAACGAGCTTACAACTGCTATGAATGCTTTAATACAAAATAGAAATTGGATTTCATGTTTAATTTGAAAAGGACTTTTATTATACAGACATACTGACACTAGAAAATAAACGTGTTTAATATCTATCATAACATTGTCTTTGATTGCTATTTATAATTTTTCCATTATAAATGCCTGATGCTTTTACATTAACTTTCTTACCTTTTTAGTAAGGATTAGGAACTTCAAGTAACAATTACTTACTTTTGTAAGTATTTGAAGTTCCTAAACCTGACTGCTCTATTAGTGAAAAATGATCAGCATGACATATAGGTAGCATTTCATGTAGATTAATATTTTGAAATAAATATTATTTATTGAAAATTTTAGTGTCAGGATCACTTTAAGATTAGCTCAAAGTGTTAATTAAAACCCTTCCTTCCTGTATAAAATCTGTTAAAGATTAGTTCATAACCATCTTGTAATTATATGGTATCAATTTATCAATTAACTTTTACATAGACAACCTTTGACAAATCTTTAAAGACTTTAAATAAACTTTTCTACAGATAAAATATTTGAATCAAAAAAGTAGATAGATATTAGCTGTCCACTGTAAATCTTTTGGGTCACTTTTTATTTCTTCTTGAAATGACCCCATGTGGACATCTAAAAGTTATTCCTTATGAAAAATGTATAATGAAGCAGTAGAATTCTTAAAGAATCAGGTGAAAGTGAGTGTAGGACTGGCCAGACCAGGGATGACTTTGTCATAGTTGACCATCTTTAATAATCTATTGCAATATATAGTATAGAGCAACAATCCCTAGTTTGTTTAAAAGGGAGGACATTTTTAGTAGCTTAATGCAAAAAATGTGTCAATGTCCTAAATATATTCATAATGGATATGGGCCTTTTTTCTTTGTCAGCTTTATTTTGGGAAGTTATTGTAGTCCCTGGATTCAGGAGGGTAAGGTATGTAACCACAGCTGGGCCCTTGGGGCCAAAGAGTGGACCAGGAACAAAAGAATTATCTATTTTACCCCAGAAGTTAACAAGTGCAGCATAACTGGGCATGGTAGTGCTGCATGGGTTTGACATGATTGCCCACTACCAACCCACCTCCTGAAAATGTTTTCCAGGTTTTTATTTCATTTACTCAAGGCCTCGCTCCCAAGTTTTATTTTACCATGTTTCTGCTTTTAGGCTGTGCTGCTCACCATCACCAGAGAAAAAGCTTCTGGGAGAGGCCTTTGTCCCACAGGAAGCATTGGCCATAGATCTATTCCCGCATACTACACATTGTGAACTTGCTCTTTTTGTTTACCCGATGACATTGACACCCACAACGGAGAGCGTAAAACTGAACTGACACCATGTTGCAGGTATTGTTCCAGCAGCCTTCTGGGAATTCAAAACATTTGTGAAGTTCTACTCACTGCAATCATTTGCTTTACTCTACACTCATGCGCACATTCCAATAAGGCCTGCAATAAGTCAGCTGCATCTCAACTACTTACTGACAGACCTCTCCAAAAACCTTACAGCTTACAGAATAAGCAATGAAACTTTGTAAATGTTGCTCATGATCTGGAAAAAGTAATGAAATATGGATTCTTCTTTTAAAAAAATCTTAAACCTTGAGGAGCTTCCTCTTTCATAATATTTTTTTGTTTGTTTCCTTTGCGTTATGTCCTTTATTGTGCCCAGGCAGGTGTTTCTTAACATTTCTCACATTATTGTTGTGGGGTTTTCATTCAGAAAAACCCTCAGAGACAGAGATGTTGCTTTAAGAGAATTTTTGATAATACATAGAATAATTTAGCATACCTATTAGAGACTGGGGTTTTACCCTTTTCACTGTTGCTCAGATAAAGGGGTGGGAGTTCATATGTTGAAGAATTTAGTTTGGTTTACATTGGAGATAAGGCACTTAAAATGAGATATCATTCTATCAACTATATATAAATATATAAGGAGATCCTATAATAATCTTTATAATGCTTTATTTTATTTGTTACCCTTCCAACAAACTCCAGGGAGCCCATCCTAATTAGAAGAAAGAAGGTTTCATCTAAATATTCAGTATTTTACAGTAAGGGTTGTGAAATCCTCTCAATGATTCAGTCATACTGCCAGGTATAAGATAGTTAAAAAAAAGGGTTGGGCGGATTTTTAGCAGAGTGAGGGAATACATGCTATAGGGACTAGTCCGATCTTGGAGACAGGAAGGAATTTTCCCCTCTGAGGCAAATTGGAGAGGCTTCAAATGGGTTTTCTCCTCTGGATCAACTAGCAGTTAGACAGGTTATAATATAGTAATAAAAGGTTAAACTTGATGGACATATCTTTTTCAATCTAACTCCTATGTTACAAATAAAGCAGTGTGTTTTTAACATAATGTTAAAAATATAGCTTAAAATCAATAACGCAATAAATTGAAAAAAAAAATGTATTACAGAAAAAAACACAGAAGACTTTTATTTATATGCACTGCCCTTGCTTACTGCTGCCCAAGCCAGACAGAATCACTGTGAGCTATGAACACAACACAGTACACTAGTTATGAAATAGTTTGCATTTTTCACACACACAAATTCACATATGTTCACAAGAAATTTAAAGGGATACTATGTGACCATGCAAGTTTTTATACTCCAGAGATACACAAAGCATTTCAATACTGCAAGCACTGTATGTTGTGAACCTCCAGCTTTTGAAGTACAACTTGTAGCATGATATTGACAGCTGAAGGCTCACAAGGGGTATTATAAGTTTTTCTAACACAATCCCTAGCTGAAGGGATGCTGGTAAGGAAGCCCAGGATTGCTCCTAAAATTATCCATTTACAGGGAATACCCTTGAGACTGAACCTCATCTGCTGAGTTTTTGAAGCACAGCCTGGGTGGTATGCTGATTAGATTCCAAACTGCAAAATGGTTTTGCCCTGATCAGGGCTCATAAATGCAGGCCTGAGTACATACATCCAGGGAATTGAATACACTATATATGCATCTTGGTTGAACAGAATCATTCCTCTTTGATTTGCAAAGCAGAAGGAATTTTGGTACGGAAGCCCAAGATTGCTCCTAAAGTTTCCATTTACATGGAATACCTTTGAGACTGAGCTTCACCTATTTTAAATCACTTTAGCCCTTGCAGCATTGTATCCCTTTAAAGGAAAACTATACCCCCAAAAGATAGTTTATATCATATTAAGTGGCATATTAAAGAATCTTACCAATCTGCCCTTTTACATCTCTTGCCTTGAACCATCATTTCATGATGGTCTGTCTGTATGCTGCCTCAGAGCTTACCTGACCAGAAATACTACAACTCTGAGGGGCAGATTTACATAGGGTCGAATATCGAGGGCTAATTAACCCTCGATATTTGACTGCCGAATGTAAATCCTTCGACTTCGAATATAGAAGGATTTACCGCAAATAGTTAGATCGAACGATTAAATCCTTCGAAGGATTTTAATCCATCAATCGAACGATTTTTGTTCAACCTAAAAATTGTTACAAAGCCTATGGGGACCTTCCCCATAGGCTAACATGGCACCTCGGTAGGTTTTAGGGGGCGAACTAGGGGGTCGAAGTTTTTTTTAAAGAGACAGTACTTCGACTATCGAATGGTCGAATATTCGAACGATTTTTAGTTCGAATCCCGTTCGATTCGAAGTCGAAGTAGCCAATTCGATGGTCGAAGTAGCCAAAAAAAACATTCCACATTCGAAGTTTTTTTTATTCTATTCCTTCACTCAAGCAAGTAAATGGGCCCCTAACTGTAACAGGAAGAAGTGTTGAAGCAAAAGACACAACTCTGTCTGTTAATTGGCTCATGTGACCTAAGAAGTATAGTTTGATTTGTTTGTGTGCACAGCGAATCGTACGATCCCAGGGGGTGGCCCTTATTTTTTAAAATGGCAATTTTCTATTTATGATTACCCAATGGCACATACTACTAGAAAAGTATATTATTATGAAAATGGTTTCTTTACAAGAAGCAGGGTTTTACATATGAGCTGTTTTATGCAATATATTTTTATAGAGACCTACATTGTTTGGGGGGGTAAAGTTTTCCTTCTGTATTCTGTATATGAATTTTTTTCCATGTGATTATGTCCCTTTAAATGCAGTTTTTTTTTAAATTGTATTTGTACTTAAACATACTGTGAACAAAAAGCATTCACATGTAGTTTTTGTACAGTTGTTACAGAGCTTTTAGTGGACTGCGTTATCCCCTCGTCTGTTGTTGACAGATCTTGCTCGCTGTTGCTCTTGTTTCAGTTTCAGGGCTTGCATTGCTTTGCGATACAGGTCTGAAAAGTGGGAAGAAGAGTCAGGAATTAGAAATTACAGCATAGCCTTCTACCACTTTTCACTGTGAATTAAAATAGATCAGTGCTGCTGTGCCCAAATTTTGTTACAGCTCACAGCATACTGGTGTTTATCAGCCCCTTACCTTGCCTGAACCCAGATCTCCTGCATCAGCCTGGGTGCAGGCACTTGCAGTAGATTTTGGCTTCGAAACATGTGAATATGCATTTCAGTGCTGTATTCCGCCATGTGAGCCTGCACCCTGTCCAATGCAGTGGTTCCAGGTGAAGGGATTTGCAGTGCAGGGCCTCGAAATAGGGGGCGGCCTTTATCTGCAAACCAACAATCACTATGTCTGGCATTAGTCTAATACCTTTATTATTGGTCCAGCAGAGCATATTATTCAAGAGAATTCAGCTTACCCTGTATATACAGCACTCTCTGTTTTATACTCATAGATCATCACTAGTCGTCATTACATTTTTTTTCTCTTAGGTGGCCCTTCCCGTCAGTGCAGATGCTAGGGGGTTAAGTATTCCATCACATCTGGAGACAGGACAGAAGAATAAACTGAACTCCTTCCTTCTATATAAGTTTGCACTCCACCTACTGAGCCCAGTTTTTTCCTCAGTCCTGTTGAGGAGGTAGAGGACAGATTCCTTATTTGCAGAATAGTTAGTGTTGTGTTTTCATTTTTATCTCTTGAAAGTATGCTGAGCTGCTTTCTAGGTCTGAACAAGCTGTTTCTTCCTCTTTGCCTGCATCTGTTGTCTGCTTGACAACAGAAAAAAAGCTTCTGCAGCAAATAGAGTCTCATCACCCTCTTGTAGTCATATTTATCTGACCAATGTATATATGTAAACAGGCGGGTGTGTGTGAGACATATATTGGGCCTAATATTTTACCACAAAACATTGGTATTCACCAATGATAGCTGTATAAATTAATTAAGTTCCTGACTACATCAAAGGAGTATAACCCTAGTCAGGAAGTAGATGTCCTGAGTTTTTATGACCCAAACTCTAGTTTCTGCCTATTTCAAAAGATTACCCATCCTATAGTGTAATCAAATGCAAAATAAGATAGGATGCTTTGTTTCCTAATTGATATGCTAACAGGTGTGTGGTCTAACAACATACCCTGAGAAACCATCTGGAGAGGGTCTTTTTACATTTCAAAGAAGAACTGTTTGTACAGTTGTTACTGGTAAAAAAAGAACATCTAAATAAATTAGCTGGTTTTCCTGCTTAAAGGAGAAGGAAAGGTTAAAACTAAGTAAGCCTTATCAGAAAGGTCCATCTAAATATACTGTACCAGTAAACCCCCAAAGTCCCCTGTCAAAAGAAACACAGCATTTCTTTCCTTCTATTGTGTACTCATGGGCTTCTGTATCAGACTTCCTGCCTTCATCTTAAACCTCATTGCCCTGGGCAAGAGCATGCTCAGTTTGCTCCTCTCCCCCCACCCCCTCCTTCTCTACTGTAATCTGAGCCAAGAGCAGGGAGAGACTCATGCAGGAAGTGATGTCACACCACATTAATACTGCAGCTCCTATTCTAAACAAACAGAGAGTTTCTAGAGCTTTTTACTCAGGTATGGTAAAACATTTTACAGAATAAATATAGCATTCTAGCTTGCACTATTGCAGCTAATCTATTGGCAATAAAATGCCTCCGTAGCTTTCCTTCTCCTTTAACTTGTCATCAGCCATTCCCTATTTTGGTAAATGGCATAGAAACAGTATAACAATGGAGCTGGATTTGGTTTTGGCACCTTTGGCTCTTAAATCCCTCCCCCCTCCCCTGTGTTTCCCCCTCCCTCCTCCCCCCTGACCTACCTCCCCCCCCCGGGCAAATGCCCCTAACTCCTGTTGAGTTCACGGCAGCCATGTTCGCCCGTGCACTCTTCTTCCTGTATTCACCGGCATTTGGTGGCGCATGCGCAGTAGAGGGATTAACCGGGAAGGATCTACTGCGCATGTGCCGAAAGTCACGAAGTTTCCAAAAAAAGAAATCTGAAACTTTGTGACTTTCGGGGAGGGATTTTAGCACCGAAGGGGTTGAATTCTCCTTTAATGGACTGCTCAGGTTTATGGGAGGCTCATTGTCTGGACCAGATCTCAAACAAATGATTGTTTATAGCAGCTTGTCAATGCCACAGCATGGATTATCCCAAGCACTGGTGATCTCTTTCTGTGTTTCGGGTACAAATTGTAGCCAAATAATGCTTATAGCTGCAATTCAGCTTTTAGAACAAGGGATGTCCAACGAAAGTAGATTCCAAGAGCCAGAAAATATATATAAAATATGATACTTTATTTTACATCACATCTAATTAGATTTATATATATTTTCTGGCTCTTGGAATCTACTTTCGTTGGATGTTCCGGATTGGTGCCTGCCTAATGTGATTTGTTGTGAAGTACTCCCCTATGCTGAAGGTCTGGGGCATGTGCACCCGGACCCAACTGGGAAAGCGGTAAGCTTATCCTAATGATAGATTAAGATTTGTGCTTCTCGTGAAATTTTTGGATTCTTAGAACAAGGGAGCTTAAAAGCTCCCTGCTTTTTCACTAGAGCTCCTGAGTTAAAGGAGAAGGAAAGGTTAAAACTAAGTAAGCCTTATCAGAAAGGCCCATCTAAATATACCAGTAAACCCCCAAAGTAATGTTGCTCTGAGTCCCCTGTCAAAAGAAATACTGTATTTCTTTCCTTCTATTGTGTACACATGGGCTTCTGTATTAGACTTCCTGCCTTCAGCTTAAACCTCATTGCCCTGGGCAAGAGCATGCTCAGTTTGCTCCTCTTCCCCCGCCCCCTCCCTTCTCTGCTGTAATCTGAGCCCAGAGCAGGGAGAGACTCAGGCAGGAAGTGATGTCACACCACATTAATACTGCAGCTCCTATTCTAAACAAACAGAGAGTTTCTAGAGCTTTTTACTCAGGTATGGTAATACATTCTACAGAATAAATATAGCACTCTAGCTTGCACTATTGCAGCTAATCTATTGGCAATAAAATGCCTCCATAGCTTTCCTTCTCCTTTAAGGGTAAGTGCAATATGGTCTTACTACTCAGTCACACTGTTTGCTGGGGGTCTTGATTTTAAATGCACTACAGACTTAGGGTCAGATTCACTAACAAGCGAAAGACAACTAAAAAGTGGAGTTTTGTCGTGGGCGCCGAACATTGGCGACTTTTCACTAGCGTTACTTCGTCAATGTGAGCAATTCAAATCGAAGATGCGCTAGCGTTCATTTCTGCCTAGTGCAACTTTGCTAGAGGTCTTGCTCAGGTTAATTTGCATATGGTGGGAAATTTGAATGGATGTCTATATGTTGCAGCAAATACATTACATTTCCACTGTTAATTACACATGTCCAGGGAACCTTAATAAAGACAATAGAGTTGTTATAATGCCCTACACATGAGCCCACAGTATAGTTAATGTTCCTTACGTTAGAAAATGTATGGGGGAAACCAGTTACCCACAAAAAAAATTTTTAGGACTTTTGCAGGCTATCACTCTGAAAAAAGGAAAAGACACCAGCATTTTTTGAACTTTCATGCTTTTTCCGCTCACTTATGATGTAAGTTTATGATTAAGGAAGATCTATGCACTCCAGTGCACTTCACCTGGTCTGAGCTGGCAAAGGCAAGTCTGGCGAAAGAGGTAACGTTCAGTAAAACGTTCAGTAAAATTTTAGTGAATTTGCAGAGTAACGTCCATTCGCCAGAGTGAATTGTAGTCTGGCTATAGAATGCGAATGAGCGATATCGCCTATCTCTTTCACTAGCGAATTGGGGTCTGCACTCATTAGTAAATTGCCGATGTCCCTGCGGGCAGTAATGCAGCAAATTGTTGCCAGTGTTTGTCACTTCGCCCTTTAGTAAATCTGCCCCTTAGAATAGATAGTGTAGGATTTACATATAATGAGGAGCTTTGATAACACGTGAGCTAAAATCACCAGTCCAACATCCTCTTTTTTTTTTGTGTGTGCATGTGTTAAGGTGGCCATACACGGGCCGATAAAAGCTGCCGACAGACCGTGTCGGCAGCTTATTGGCCCGTGTATGGGGGCCCCCGACGGGCTTCCCCGATCGAGATCTGGCCGAAAGTCGGCCAGATCTCGATCGGATGGGATTAAAAATCCCGTCGGATCGCGGCCACATCTGTTAGTTGATGCGGTCCCGCGATCCGACCGCCCGTTTGGCGAACGCTAGGATCCGATCGTTGGGCCCTAGGGCCCACGATCGGATCAGCCCGATATTGCCCACCTCAAGGTGGGCATATCGGAGGGAGATCCGCTCGTTTGGCGACATCGCCAAACGAGCGGATCTATCCGTGTATGGCCACCTTAAGGCTAGGCCACCTACTTTATAAGAGTTCTGTGGAATTTTTAAGTCCTGTATACAGTATGTGTATGGAATCCTGTCCGTTTGAATATTAAACAGAAACATCCACCCATCCAATCCCACCCCAGATCTGTTGATTTCTTTTACCAAAAGTGTTACTCATGTCTCCTGTGACCCCATCTTGTGATATTATCTGGTTATTCGGAATGGCTTTTTTCTTTTTCTTTCTCTTCCTGGTGCCTAGATGTACCAAACATTAAAAGAAAACATTCTGTTAATCTGATTATAGTGGTTAAAATGAAGAGTACAACAAAATATATTCAATTTATGTAGAACCATTTTATGCTGCTGCCTATATAAAAGGCTTGGATCCCATCAGACTCCTCTATATTCAATTTTGTTCAATGTAATCATGCTAGATATCAGGTATATGCAGTAAAAGTATGGTTTGTGAAAACTCCATTTGTGCATGAATTCATTGGATATCACTGGTTTTGCATGACTTACTGTAGATAATACCAGTGAGAGCCATGGAAAATGCTATTGACAATTACAGATTCTGGGATCTAAAAGCACACTATAAAAATAAAATAGCAGATTCAAAGTGTGCTATTGTTCTAGAAACTCATAGCAACCAATCTATTGCTTGCTTTCAAACAGAGTATCACATTTTAGATTCTAAATTAATTGTTATGGGTTTTCCCAAATACCCTTACTGATATAATTCTGCTGTGTTGGGAAATATTTTTCTTTGCATTTAGAACTTAGACATGCAGCATAATGATCCAAGGCTCTTAGTGTAATATAATCTTTTGAGATTAAGTATTTTTGCTATTGGCTATGATAGAACTGAACTGAATATATTCATAAGGAACTGAAATGTCCACTTTGCCCAGCATGACCGTGTACTAGAGTTGTTGTATCGCACCGGGGGGTTCTAGAGGAATGCCATTTCATTTCTACTATGTACTGTATTTACTGTATATGGCTGAAATGACAATAAAATCCACTTGACTTGATACAATTGCAATAAATGTCCATAACAGACATGTACACGTTATTCAGTTTAAGGCAAAATAGAATTATAAGGAGATCACTCACAGATAAGAATCTGATGTTTTATCATCTCTATAACTGAATTATGATATAGGTACACAGTAAATGGTTACTAATCATAAAATAATAGCGGTGCTGGCCTAGGCACATCCACTTGCCATCCTCTTTCCAACTGCATATGCAATAAAGTCAATACAAATGTGGTATTTGTGTTTGAAATCAGTACCCACCCTCAACTCTGCCACTGGATTTCACAGCAAGTGTATGGGTTTTTAAAAAAAGTGTGTGGGGGGATTTGTATTAGGAACCCATGGGCTACTCTAGACATGTATATTTTGCCTTTCAAGGCATTGCACCTCACCGGTAGCCTGATCCCCTTTCTCGTCCTGTGGCAAAATTACAGTACTGTGTCCCATGCCTTGGTATTTTTGAACTCTTGCAGAAGGAGACAGTTTTTGTTCTACACTCGGCTTCCTTTCCTCCATTTTTTGATCATCTTTCTTTATTGCGTTGGTCTCCTTTACTTGGACCTTTCTCTTACTTTTTTTCACTTTGCGCAGATTTTGACCTGTCTGGGGGTAGAAACAATATTTCATTATTATGAGGGAAGGCACCATGTGTTGTGGTTCAGGATTTGGCTGAAGCCTGAGTGCATGGCTAAACTAAAGCCAAACCTTTACTATCATGTGACTTTAAAACAATGGAGATTATTGGAGAACTAGGTGGTAATTATTTTCTGTCTCAAATTTGAAAATACCAATTTGTGTTTTTCCGGCCTTTCAAAAAATTACTTGTGGAGGCAGGGCCACTCTTGCAATGAGACAATGCAAAAAACCTTGTTTTGGGTGGCAGCAAGCGGAAAGTTACTAGGGAAGGCAAAAGCTGCCTCTAGTTAACTAATACTGTAGCAATCTGTACACTAGCAATGCAGCCCCCATTGACCTGCTCCAATGCTACTGTAAAGTTGTATTAGTAGCTAAAGATGCTAAACTTGCCCAGTGTGGAGGGTACCATCTTTAGGTCAAATCCAAAATTGAATGGGCTCGGCACATCACTATGTCAGATTAGGTTAGACTTTCCTTTCAGGAAGAAAACTGAACAGTGAATACTGAATCCTGTAATTCACATGCATGATTTAGAATAAGTGTATCGCTAGTGTGAAGTTTAGGGGGGATCACAGCGGGATATTCAGCACGCCACTCCAAGGTGAAGGGCAAACAGTTCATTTATTTTTAAAACAAAAAGGCTTCCAGCAGCAAACAAATGGCAACAGAACTACAGCTTCAGTCAGCAACAGAAAGTTTAAAAATAACAAAAATAGCTTACTTCAGACACTTTTAGCAGTCAGTATCCCCAAAAGTTTAACCAGACTTGGTCTCTGGGAAAACTCCCACCAGCAAAGGGGCACATTCACTAACAATCGTAGTTTCGCCAGGCGCAACTTCGCCGCACTTCGCCACACTTCGCCAGGCGTAGTTTCGCCAGTGCTTCGCAAATTCACTAAAATCCGAAGTTGCGCACAGGGGTAGCGTAAGGTTGCGAAGTTGCGCTAGCGTTGATTCGCTAAGTAAAGCGAAGTTACGCTAGCGAAGGCTAATTTGCATAGGGCGCCAAATTCAAATTTCAATGGAGGAATACGTATGAGCACTACAAATGCCTAGAAAACCTTCAATTCATCAAATAAAAATGTTATTTTGCCCTACACATGTGCCCACTGTCTAGGTAAGTTGCCATGAGTCAAGAAATGTAGGGGGGAAGGAGGGGAGCCCCAAAAAAACTTTCGATCTTTTTCAGCCTATCACCCATAATGTAGAAAACACGCCAGCGTGTTTTGGGACTTAGAAAAAATTTTGACTTTTTTTTAAACAATCCCTATCTACTCTATTGCACTTCGCCAGGTCTGAGGTGGCGAAGGAAGTCTAGCGCAAAAGGTAGCGTTCAGTACACTGCGCACGTTAGTCAATTTTTGTAGTTACGTCGCTAGCGAAAATTCGCCAGGCGTAAGGGTGCGAAGTAACACTAGCGAAACTACGCCAGCGTTCGTTAGTGAATTTGCACAGTAACGAAAATACCCAACGCTAGCGAATTAACGCTAGCGTTCGGCGCTTAGTGAATTTGTCCCAAAGTCTCCAACTTGGTATCAGACCCCCCAGGTCTCTGAAAGTTCAGCCGGTGAACAAAACAAACATTCAGGGCAGTTCTCCTGTGCAGCTCCTACTCACTCTCTGCACACCTGCTACTCACTCCCTTAAACGCCTCTTGGCTGTCCAGCCCACCCCCTGGCTACTTAACCCTCTGGTGTTTCTTAAAGGGATCACTTAACTGGATGGCTCAGAGCACAAAAACAGGGGATACATATCTGCCATCCACAATATATCCCCTCCGACTTGTACACTAGTTAAAGGAGAACTAAACCCCCGTTAAGTGAAAAACCCCATCCCCTCCATTGTCCCCCCTCCCTGCTTTCTCCCTCCATTATTGAAAAAAGTGTCCCTGACATTAACGTTGGTATATTTATGCAGAGTAGCACAGCAAGCTCATGGGCACCATCTTCAGTATCTTTGGATTCCTTGCGTAAGTGAGAGCCGACACTTTTTAGGGCCAGTCTGGTATTCATGCCTACTGTGCATGTGCCAGAAGCTCAGAAGATTGCCGAGGGAATATAAGAGGATTCGAATATAATGAAGATGGCTCCTGTAAGCTCCGCTACTCTGCATGAATATGACAAAATTAATGCCAGGGACACTGTTTTCAAGTAAGATACAATGGAGGGAGAAAACAGGGAGAGGGGGCAATGGAGGGAAAGGGGTGGGGGTTTTCGCTTAACAGGGGTTTGGACCCCTGAATTAATTTTAGACAGGGCAGTGTATTCAAGGAGTTACTATGTTCTCCCCATGTCTGTGTCGGATTCCTCACACACTGCCAAAAAACTTACAGGTAGGTTAACTGACCTCTGAAATTGTTCATAGTGAATATGACCAGCAGGGTTGAACTGGGGCCCAGTTGGACGGCCCTCCTCCTGGTGCCCAACCTCACACCGCTCCCCCCCATACGCACAGCAGCACTGACTTCCCTTCTACTTAATTTAGAGCTGTGATCAGGTCTAGCCAGGGATGAAGAGAGGGGACGGTCCCTGTGGATGACCTGGGTTGGCGGAGTCCACTGGGTTTTTTCCCAGTGTTCCACTGGCCCAGGCCAACACTGGTGATTGCAGATTGCAAACTACACAGTAGCAGGCACTGATATGAATGATGTATAATCTCTGCAAAGCACTGCAGAATATGTATGTTTACATATATGGCAGTGTTAGAAAGATAAAAATATTACTTGCTATGTTTGAAGTTAGGTGGCCCTTGCTATTTTGTTTGAAGTTATACTGCAAATCCTAGTACTGAATGATAGCAAGAGGATGTTGGGAGCATTACAATTTAAATATTCCTGTCATTACTTCATAAAATAAATGAATGATGCCTGCTAAATGGTGTCACGTCTTACTGGCAGGGAGCTAAAAACATGAACCCATGTATTATATAGTTTTGTAGGAGACTGAAAAATATACATGAAGTGTTAACTGGTGAACACAAGGGGGCAACGTATAGCAGAATGTATGTAAAGCTGAACATTTCATGGGAAAAACTATACAAAAAAAGACTTTAGATTAAACATTTTGTAACATTATATCAGAGGTCTTCCAACCATACGCAGGACCAAATAGACAATACACATTGCAGGCAGATGTTTACCTAGGTATAGTAAGATGTTCTCAGGGAAAAAAGGTAGAGGTACCCTTGTTGGAATACATTTAGGGGTATATTTATCAAAGAGTGAAGTTAGAGGTTGCCACAGTCCTCTAGAGTGAAATTCCGTCACTTTCCATTAATTTCTATGGGATTTTGAAAGGAGTATTTATCAAAGGATGAACTTTCAATTTCCCCCATTGATAAAAACTCTTTTTAAAAAATCCATAGAAATGAATGGAGAGTGGCGGACCTCTAACTTCACTCTTTGATAAATATACCCCTTAGTCTTTGTCATTTGTCCATTATAAATGCCTTTTTAAAAAATGTTGTTTCATTTCACCAACACCACTCCCCTCTTCACCCCCAGCCTCTACTACTTACATCGCAGCAGAGCGGGAAGCTGTGATGTCTGGGGGCAACTGACTTGCGAGGAGGTGGCAGGGGCCAACAGGGATTTTTCCCAGTATCTCGTGGGCCCGTCTGACCATGCTCAGGGATATGCTGTTGAAAGAGGTATAGTATGGGAGCATATGCCATATACTGTACCTCCCAGCCCCATAACTATGTAGTTATGGTACCTTATCTACAAACAATTGAAAAAAGCAATATGAAGGATAATAGCAGCTGCTGAATGGATTACCCTACCTGAGATAAAATATTTTGGATGGGCTTCAGAGGTCTCTTCTTTCCCCCTGGAAATGATTTGTACTCCACAAGGTCAGATATACTATCTGTCAACATTCTGTTGGGCACAAACAAGAAGATAAAAGATTTGCAGTGACAATCAGGTAGATATGTTTAGACTTAGATGATCTTGTCACCTTCCATCTGGTGTCCTTTGTGGCCCCCTTAAGCTTGGAATCTTGATATTTCTCTCCTCAAAGCTCTCTTGTTGCACACGAGCAGCCAACATGGGGTAGCTGAGCGTCACAGATCGAAGGACCCACCTTAGCCCTTTCAATATTGCCCAGTCATGCTGGGAGCTGAACTCCGCCCCTGAGGAGCATGGTTCCTGGAAGATAAATTGGTGTTCCAGTCAAAGCGGATTGAAAAGCTTTGATATAGTCTAATATAATGTATTTTGTGGTCCTTTTGTGTGTATTTTCTTTGGCTGCATTCCCAAAATACAACACTGACTCTAAAAATGACTGACACTAAAAAATCATTATTCAAAATATTAATGTACATCAAAAGTTACCTATAGCTCATGTTGATTGTTTTTCACTGATAGAGCTGCTTTTGTAAGTAATTGTTACTAGAAGTTCCTAAACCTGACTGTCCCTTTTCAACATGTCTGTTTCTTACGCTAACAGACATTAAACATGGCTGCACCCTCAGAGAGGAACATGGGGGATATAAATAGCATGCAAAGACAATATTATGATAGATGTAAAAAAACTAATTTCAGTATCTCTTTAAGTTGAAAAATACACCTGTGCTTAAGATGAGCACAACAATAAAAGCATTTTATGATGGAACAATGAAGGCACTCACAGTTATTTGCACATCTCTGCTGGTGTTACTTATATTTAGCTTTTGATTAAGGTCCCCTTTACATCCTGTATAGCTTATTCACTGCTTTGTATGTTCAGTGCATATAGCCATTTATTGTACAGTGGTGTGGAATATGTTGGGGCTTTATAAATATGTGATATATATTCTATATCCTAGGTATGGTATCTGTTAATGCAGAAACCAGTTTTCCAGAAAGATCCAAATTACAGGAAGGCCATCTCCATTAGACTCCATTTTAATCTAATAATTAAAAAAATTTAAAATGATTTCCTTTTTCTCTGTAATAATAAAACAATACTTTGTACTTCATTCTTACTAATATATAATCCTCCAGTAATCCTTATTGTAGGCAAAACAATCTTATTGGGTTTAATTATTGTTTCAATTTATTTTTAATAAACAAGGTTATGGAGGTCCAAATTACTGAAAACCCCCAGGTCCTAAGCATTCTGGATAACAGAAGTCTTTACATAAGGAACGCCATAACTTAGCTGTGAACTGAGATCCCCTGTCAGAAACCCTCTCAGCCAGGAAGCCGGCAATATAGTCCATTGCTAATGAGTCCATGGACGAGAGGGGATAGGTAAAGGTTATAATAACCCACTAGGACGAGTATGGCTAGCCTTGGCACAAATGGCACAAATGGTACAGGCAGCAACAAAGTCTTTAACGTCTTTACGGATAGTTGGCCACCAAACTAGAGTCTTTTCAGGACCAGGATGTCCAGCTTGTCTGGAACAATGAGTCTGTTGTAGGATGGGCAGACGAAGCTCAGAGGGTACAAATGCCATCCCAATGGGAGTATCAGCAGCAGTAGAAGACTGGCCAGCCAAGATTTGTTCAGCAAATTGAGGAAACAGAGATGCAATAATCTTGACAGGAGGAACAATTGGTTCTTGCCTTTCAGAACAATGATCAGCTGGGGAGAAGCTTCAAGAAAGAGTATCAGCTTTTCGATTCTTGGAGCCAGGGCGATAAGTCAGGATAAAGTTGAAGCGAGAAAAGAAGAGAGCCCACCTTGCCTGTCGATGATTCAGTCTCTTTAGAGATTGTATGAACTCTAAATTCTTATGGTCAGTATAGATCGTGACTGGGATTGAAGATCCTTCAAGGAGGTGACGCCACTCCTCGAGAGCAAGCTTGACTGCCAAGAGTTCACGATTCCCCACATCGTAATTCTGCTCTGCAGGAGAAAACTTTTTGGAGAAATAGGCACAAGGGTGTAGTTTCCCATTGGCAGAATGTCTTTGGGACAGGAGAGCGCCAGCTCCAACCTCAGAGGCATCCACCTCAATGAAAAAGGGTAATTCTGGATCAGGATGACGGAGGACCAAGGCAGAAGTGAAGGCATCCTTCAGGGACTGAAATGCTTCTATAGCTGACGGGGGCCATGAGTTGTGTTTACCCCCTTTTCGGATAAGGGAAAGGATAGGTGTAATGCGAGAGAAGAACCCCTTAATAAACTGTCGAAAATAATTGGCAAATCCAATAAATCTCTGAATCGCCTTGGTACTCAGCGGAAGGGGCCACTCCTGAATTGCGGACACTATGGTGAAATCCATCTCGAAACCCTCTGGGGAGATGATGTAACCTAGGAAAGGGATCTTGGATACCTCAAAGACACATTTCTCCAGCTTGGCAAAAAGAGAATTCTTCCTCAGACGAGAGAGTACTTTCTTTACCTGGGAGCGATGGCCTACTAGGTCCTTGGAGAATAAACGAGGGATGAATAAACCCCCGCTGGAGATTTTCTTGAATATAGTCTTTCATGGCGGTATTCTCCACTGGAGAGAGAGGATAAGTGCGACCTCAAGGGGGCATGGTTCCAGGAAGAAGGTCGACTGGACCTGGAGGGAGGAATTCTGCAGACTTTTTACAGAAGACATCAGAGAATTCCTTGTAGAAGGAGGGCAGCATTTTCAAATCTGTCGTGGAGGGGTTTAGCAGGAAGACAGTGCTGTTGGCAGAATGGACTCCAACGAGAGATCTGCCCAGAGGACCAATCAATGGTGGGGTTATGCAAATGCAGCCACGGAAGACCCAAGACGACTGGAACAGAAGGGCAGGAAATAATCAGGAACGATAACTTTTTTTAATGTAAAGTCCCAACCTGCACAGGTAATTCCCCAGTTGTCATGGAGATAAACTCGGATGCTAGAGGCCTGTCATCAATAGCAGTAACTCGAAGGGGAGTAGAAAACGGATACAGAGCCAACAATAGTCTTAGTGGTCAGATGAATCTGTAAAGGCAGAAGGAACCGGTGAGAATTCTCTTGGGAACTTGGGGTAACACATCCCACATAAGTCTTTCCAAGATTACCTTAGGCTTTACAGGACAAGAGTTGGCAAAGTGAGACTGACCACCACAATATAGACAATTATAAATATAAGTCCTGCCAAACGCCTTTGGAGTTTCTTCTGCTCAGAGAGACGTGCTCTTCAGATCTGCATAGGTTACCCCGGAGGAATCACAGAAGGCTGCTGGGGAGAAGGAGGCAGCAGAGGTCTTTGGAAGCGGGGAGGCAATGTAGGTTGGAATCTCTTGACTTGGTCTCTATCAGCTTGATGCTTGACTTTGAAGAGTGTCATTCTTGACAGCCAAAGTAATAAGGTCTTCTACCTGTCATTCATGGGAGACCAGGTCATCTTTTAGGCAGATAGAGAGGCCATTGTAGAATGCAGCGTGATAGGCATCATTGTTCCAACTAGTCTCTGCAGCAAGCATACGGAATTCGATAGCATATTCCGCCACGCTGTGATTCCCCTGGCTAATCTGGAACAAGCGGGAAGATGCGGTCGAAACTCGACCGGGAGCATCAAACACCGTTCGGAATTCTTGAAGGAAAGCCTTGGCATCATCAATTAAAGGAGACTCTTTCTCCCAGTGTGGAGATGCCCATTTGAGCACTTTTCCAGCCAGACAAGTGATTACAAATCCCACTTTAGCTTGCTTTGCAGGGCAAACCAGATCTGGCACTGGTTCACAAAACCATGACAGGCTTGGGGATCAGGCTTGGATAATTTTTCCAAAATGGCCTCCAACGTGTGTCCGATATAGGATTGCCGAACTTCATACACCTCCATGCGAGTGTGCAGACCACGAAAGGCCCTGCCTGAGCTTCCTCAGTGGGGTCCATGGCCCAATTATAATTTCAGGGGGCCTAGCGGCTCCAAAAGGGAGTAGTCCGGACCAAGGAGGAAGCACGGAACAAGAGTCCAAGATCGTGGTATCCGAGGGGTTAAACAAGAGAATAGTCAAAGTCCAGGCAAAGTTTCAGGAGGCAGGCAGATCAATTTCAAAGTCAGAGTTTCAGGCAGGAATCAGGATCAGGATAGCAAAAACACACCCAGGTTCTATAGCAGTGTCCAGGGTGCCCTTTTATGACAAAATGCCGGCACCAGTGATGACATCATCATGCAGCGACGCTGAACCCATGTGTTCAACATGGGCGCCGCCATCTTGGATTTTCATTGACCGCCGGGAAGGTGGTATATTTGTGTGCACAGTGAATCGTACAATCCCAGGGGGCGGCCCTCATTTTTTAAAATGGCAATTTTCTATTTATGATTACCCAATGGCACATACTACTAGAAAAGTATATTATTATGAAAATGGTTTATATACATGAAGCAGGGTTTTATATATGAGTGCTTTTATGCAATATATTTTTATAGAGACCTACATTGTTTGGGGGGAATAGTTTTCCTTTAACTACAGCTGCTGCAATATGATCAATGTCATATTCAATTTAGGGATGTATCGAATCCACAATTTGAATTTGGCCGAATCCTCGAATCCTTCATGAAAGATTTGGCTGAATAGCAAACCGAATCCGAGTCCTAATTTGCATATGCAAACTTCTGCCAATGATGCCTACAGGTCTTAAAGTGAGAGGACCAAGGGGGAAGTTCTGGGCAGGCAAGGGAACCGTAATGTATACAGAAAGGACAGGGAACAAGGAGCGCGGACAAGGGACAGGCTGGGTCAATACAGTACAAAATCAGGAAGCAGAATTGCAGTCGAGGTCACAGTCCAGGGACAAACCAAACAGATATGCGAGATAGTTGAAGAGAATAGTTGAAGAACAAGCAGAGGTCGGTACAGGCAGCAGAACAGCAAGGGTCAGGGTCAGGCAGTGGTCAGTTAACAGGATCAGACAAGATAACACACCCAGGAACTATGAAACATAGACCTACGTTGGGCAAAGAGTAAGGGCAGTGTAAGGGTTTTCAATAGGCAGCTTAAAGGGATGGTTCACCTTTAAGTGAACTTTTAGTATGTAATAGACTGGTCAATTCTTGGAAACTTTTCGATTGGTTGTAATTATTTATCTTTTATAGTTTTTGAATGATTTGCTTTCTTCTTCTGACTCTTTACACCTTTCAGATGGGGGTCACTGACCCCATCTTTGCTCTGTAAGGCTACACATTTATTGTTATTACTACTTGTTATTACTCATCTTTCTATACAGGCCCTCTCCTATTCATATTCCAGTCTCTTATTCAAAATAATGCATGGTTGCTTAGGGTAATTTGGGCCCTAGCAACCAGATGGCTGAAATTGCAAACTGGAGAGCTGCTGAATAAAAAGCCAAATAACTCAAAAACCACAAATAATAAAAAATGAAAACCAATTGCAAATTGTCTCAGAATATCACTCTCTACATCATACTAAAAGTTACTTTAAATGTGAAAACCCCTAGTGGCTTACACAGATCATTTGTGACTAGATTGGCAGCTGATAAAACAAGCCAAGCCTACTTGCAATTAAATTGAAAGCAATAGGAGTGAACCAGGGCCTTAGCTGTCTGCTCACATAGAGCAGCGGTAATGCAGACAGCACAGAAACACCAGGTCCCTGATTCAACTCCAAGTTGTTACAGTTATACATGTTCCCTCAAAGCCCAAGAACATGTTCTTGCGACCTTTAACATTTTACTTGTGCCCAAAATACTTTAGTTGGCCATGCAGGGGCATATTTTGATGCTAAATTGGCTGGAGTCATATGTGATCTATGTCCAATATCATTCATGCAGGCTGGAGAATCTTTACAGCTGAGACATTGGTCAGTATGCCCCCCCTCCATTTTTTATAATGATTTTATACCACTTAAAGACCATCTTGTTTGATGACCTTGCCAAATGAATGTACCTTTCTGTCACTGTCCTGGGGCAGCAGTCACACATGTGGGTCCTTCATTTACCCAAGTCTCCACTTTATTCCCTAAATCCATGAAATGCATTCTTGGGCAGGGCATCTTTGTAATAGATAAGAAGAACCTAATCTTGGGTGGCTGTGGAAACGATTAACCTATTAACACCAAACACTACTATGGGGTATTATAATGATTAAATTTTCACCAAAGCTCCCATTTTATAGTACACTTTTACCTGCCCCTGCCCCCCTATCCTAAACTTAATGCGGCATGAGCCGACATAGCCAGGAGAAATCGCAGGTAAGAACTACATTTATACGACTGTCGGATGAAAACGCATTACATGGCATTTCGTTGCATGGTGACGTGGCGGCTCGAGCTGCTTCGTGGAGTTCCTCCCTTAATCCTCAAACCTCAAAATCACAAATAGGTGATAGAACTTACAATTCTGCAAAGCGTCTTGTTCTCATTCACTAAGGTTTCTAATGACAGCAGCTCAATGATCTCACTGGTGAGAAGGGAAGAGGATTTATCCTGTTTATTGGCCAATCTGCAACACAGAGGAAACAAGAGTAGCAAAAGGTGCAACAGAGATGCTATAGTTAAAAGAAACACAGAGAAGGTATACCAGCTCAATAACAAGAAGTCAGAAGTCAGAAGAAGGTAAATAATTCCAAAGAAATTTCAAATAAATAATGAAGATTGAAAAGTTGCTTAGAATGAGCCATTCTAGAACATACTAAAAGTTTACTTAAATGTGAACCACCCCTGTAATGGAATATTGCATGTTTTTCCTAACACAACCGAGATAGAGGGGAGCACAGCAAGATCAGTTGCTTGGGTTTGTAGGAGAGCCAACTCACATTAGAAGAGGTTTGCCAGCCACACATGGGTGCCTCAAAACATTGGCAAGCACACATGCCACTTCCTTCATGCGCCCAGGGTCACCAGCATCCACTACAAAGACCAGAGCATGAGCCTGGGAATAGGATAGCCTCCAACTGGCCCTGTTCTTTGGCCCTCCTGGGATCTCAAGAAGAGTAAGGTCAAAGCGGTCCAGACGAATCTCAGTTCTGAATGGCTCGAAGTGAGAGGAAGATAAGACCTGGCATGGCGGGACTGTGGTGATGGAGACAGAGATGGAATCTGATATACTGTATTATGTAATGATAGATCATATGAAAATGAAACATTTAGCACAGACACAAATGCCAGATTAAATTTACATATATATATTTATATATATATATATATATATATATATATATATATATATATATATATACATTTCTGTTCTGTAAGAGGTACGTTTTTGCCTTTTCATTCTGCCTCTCTTAGCGGTTATACACATTATATTCCCTAAGTAAACATCGAACACTATGTGGGTTATTTACTAAAGTCTGGTCGGCTTTTTGGTGCAAAAATTCTTAATCCGAAAATCCACTTTCTCAGACCTGCCATGGTTATATATAAGTCAATGGAAGAGGTCCCTATCCTATTTGGCAGTTTCTGTGGTCTGCGTTGGAATTAGCCTGAAAATCCAACTATTTCGGGCTTTTCAGAAAAAAATATACGAAAAATCTTACGATTCAGGATAAAACTCGGGTTCAAATTCGGGTTTTTGCTAGATTTTATCGAGTTTACCCCCGATCTGATTAAATCATGCTTTTTTGATAATAAATAAGGTCCAATCGTGGATTCTAGTTTGGTCGGACTATTTTATTTAAATAATCATAAAAATTAGGATTTTAGTAAATAACACTCTTCAAGTACAAAAAAACATTTTAAATTACGATATTTGGGTATATATATATATATATATATATATATATATATATATATATATATATATATATATATATATATATATATATATATATATATATATGTAAGCTGCTCAAACATTTTAAAGGAACAGCAGGCTATAAACAGTCAGCTTCTAAAATGGATCGAGGCTATGGAAAAGTCCCAAAGTGGATCAAGAGAGCCCGTCTCTGTGTACAAAAGAGTGCAAACCTCTTTACAAAAGATCAGAGGATGATGTGGAGGCTTATCTTGCCATATTTGAAAGAGTGGCAGAGCGGGAAATATTCAACAGACCAGTGGGTGGGGGTGCTTGCTCCCTTTTTGTCCGGATTATTTTTTACTGCCTTCCCAAAGGTTATGAACTGTTATGTTGGTGTTTAAACTGCTGTGTTAAATGAATGCACACGTAAGATCAGATGGAAACCCGTGTACTGTCTACTATCTGTGTGAAAGGTGCTGCTGCTGCTACTACCTACAGAGCGATTCCCCACAGTGTGTGTGTGTGTGTGTGTGTATATATATATATATATATATATATATATATATATATATATATATATATATATATATATATATATATATATATATATATATATCTTGATAACAGTCTTAGATCCAGACTATTTATTGATAAATAAAGAAATAAATATTTTTTTAAAACTCCGGTGTGCGCTGCTTACAACTGTGGATTTGAGATATATATATATATATATATATATATATATATATATATATATATATATATATATATATATATAGGTTGTTAACATTCTCACCTCGACGTATTACTTTAATCACTGAGCTTTTCCCAGCATTATCCAGTCCCAAGAATAGGATTGTCACTTGCCTGGGAAACAAAGAAAAAGAACATTTCAGCACAGTCCACAGATTTGTATCTGGAGCCCTTGAGGTCCCTGTGACTGGGCCACTTCTGGTTACAAAAAAAGAGAGCAATTTCTGTCAAAAGCAACAGAACAGCAGCAGATTTCAGGTCAGCAGGGAAACTATACAGAAGTCTGCAGTGAGAGATGTACAGGGAAAGAGAAACGTTTTTTCATGCTTTCCAGTTATTCCCTACATTCATTTGTGCTGCCTTTCTGAACTATAGCAAGGTTACTGTAATGGCCATATTTTTCATAAATATGTCTACATAGTGACAGGTGAGTTATGACAGAGAAAACCAATATTTTACTTAATTCACACTCTGAGACCACACATTTCTTGGTGCAGATGCGAGGGTCACATTCTCAGTTACAAATGAGCACACTCCTCCCCTTTTACATTTTTTTGCACAGGTTCCAGTTTCTCAGAAACAGGACACAAATGGTAGAGCAATAGTACATGTATGGGATCTGTTATCCAAAAAGCTCCAAATCCCTGTAAAGTCATCTCCCATAGACTCCATTTTAATGAAATCACTCAAAAGTACATTGTATATACTTACTGGAGGCAAAACAATACAAGTATGGGACCTGTTATCCAGAATGCTCGGGTCCTCAAAATTGTATAACATATTTTATTTTTCACTAATAATGAGTACATTATACTTGATCACAACTAAGATATACTTAATCCTTACTGGAGGAAAAACAATACAGGTATGGGACCTGTTATCCAGAATGCTAGGGACCTGGGGTTTTCTGGATAATGGATCTTTCTACTAGAGACTACTAGAAAATCATGTAAACATTAAATAAACCCAAGAGGCTGGTTTTTCTTCCAATAAGGATTCATTATATCTTAGTTTGGATCAATTACAAGTTAATGTTTTATTATTACTAAGAATACTTTTTTTTTTTTTTGAAAATCTGGGTTATTTCGATAAAATGGGGTCTATGGGAGATGGCCTTTCTGTAATTTGGAGCTTTCCGGATTACTGAAAAGCTTTATTGGGTTTATATAATATTTGAATGATTTTTAGCAGACAAAATATGGAGATCTAAATTACTGAAAGATCCATTATCCGGAAAACCCAGGTCCCAAACATTCTGGATAACAGGTCCCATACATGTATTGCATGTTTTGCTACTGCAATAGCAACTGTGCATTATCAAAGCAAGGGACAATTTAAAGTACAGATTTCTACAAAATATATACTGGTATGCCGAAATGAAAGTAAAAAAAAAAGCAGAACAGTAGCTAAAGTCTGTAGTAAAGACATGAATCTATGATCGTTTTAGGTTGAAGCACACACAGTACTGTACATATTAATCTGTACTATTTGGTTCTATACCCACATGAATGAAAGTGAATACTGAACCCAGAAAAATAAAAAATGCCTCCTTTTGGGCATTCATTCCCTTCCTAGAGTAATAATCTGAAGGGAGGACTAGGCAAACAGCTCCTTGTGCTAGAGCAGCAGTTTAATATGAATGAGGTGTGCACCTCAAATAATATCATGAGATGGATGACAAAATGCTTGGCAGGGCAGGTCTACTTCTGCAGCCAGCCTACTATCAGAGCAGATATGAGCACATGTATGCTACAGACAGTATTCCCCCCAGTCAATCTTAGTTCCTCCAAAGGGAATTCTAGGATTCTCCTTTAAAGTATATACCTATGGCCAGTGATGTTTGGAATTATCATAAAGTGTGTTGGATTACACACTGAATATTTAATCAATATATTACATAGTAAGTAAGATTGAAAAAAATACACACTTTTTTTTATATATATCTGCCTAACTGCGAGTTGATACAGAGGAAGGCAAAAACCCATCTGAAGCCTCACCAATTTGCCTCAGAGGGGGGGGGGAAATTCCTTCCTGACTCCAAAATGACAATCGGACTAGTCCCTGGATCAACTTGTACTATGAGCTATCTCCCATAACCTTGTATTCCCTCACTTGCTAAAAAGCCATCCAACCCCTTCTAATGTATCAGCCTGTACAACTGATTCAGGAAGAGAATTCCTGGAGCCTTGTTTACATAAATTTATATTAAAGCTTTATGAATCATATAGTGCAGCTATAAAGTGAGCCTGGGAACTCAGACTCCTCTATTGTATACACTGAAGAAAAGAACTGATTTAACACATTTGCCTTTTCTGTATCTGTTACAACCATACTGGCACCATTATTTAATGGAGCAACACTCTCAACCTGCATCTTTTTACTATTAATATATTTAAAAAACTTTTTAGGGTTAGTTTTCACCTCCATCGCAATTAACTCTTCATTTCCTTTCTTTGCCTTCCGGATTGCTGATTTACAACATTTATTACAGTGTTTATATTCATAATATAATTATATTATGTAGCCAGTTTCCTATCCATGTGCAAACAACTTCATTAAGCCCAACAGACCTTAGTTTAGAAAGCAGTCATTTGTGGGGCACAGTATCAAACGCTTTGGCAAAATCCAAATAGATCACATCTACTGCCACCCACTGTCCAGCATCTTACTTACCTCATCATAAAAAGCAATCATATTTATTACAGTGTTTATATTCATTAAATGCAGCTTCTGTCCCAACAGATTTGTAGTTTTTAAATGCCTTTCTCTTCTTTCATATTAACTTCTTTACTAGGATGATTCTTAGAGCTTCTACATTTACTTCTTAAGGGAATAAATTGATAACAGTAATGATTTAATATCATTTTGAATGACAACCATTTCTGTTTTGTGTTTTTAGCTGAAAACTTAATGCCCCAATCAATACTCTGTAGGGCAGCCCTCAAAGCATTAAAATTAGCTTTTACAAAATTCATGGTTTTTGTTGCCACAGTATATAATTGTTTTTTGCACCAGACATTTAATGATATAACATTATGGTCACTATTACCCAGGGGTTCAATGACTTGCACATTTGCTATAAATTCTGGGTCATTTGAGATCACTAAATCCGGAATAGCATTTTTTCTAACATAACCTCCTCCTTTATATAAGCTTTTAAATCCTGCCTAACAAACAGACATACCCCTCCTCCTTTTCTATTGCCTCTGTCCCTCCGAAACAAAGTATAGCCACTGATATTTACTGCCAGTCATGTGACTCATTCAGCCATGTTTTGGCCACACCAATCACATCATACCAGTCAGACTCGTTGCATTTGCAAACATACATTTAATACTGGTACCAAATTGAACATATGACATGTGGTCCTCCCTATCCTTAACAGTATCCCCAGCCAAATCTCCTCCCCCATTTTCCCTTTCTTTGCCGACTATCTCATCTAGCCTGTCTTCCACTGCATCTTTTACTGAACCCTCCCCCCACACACCTAGTTTAAAATCTTCTCCAACCATCTAGCCATCTTCTCTCCCAAAACAGCTGCACCATCATCATTGAGGTGCTCGTCCTCAACTTTACACCTAGTTTATTAAAATTGTTCTTGAGGACTTCACCACCTCCTCTAACTTTGTCATTAGTACCTATGTGTACCAAAACCGCTGGGTCTTCCCTGGCCCCTCCCAATAATCTGTCCACTCGTTCCACCACCTGCTGAACCTAACACCAGGCAAGCAGCAGACTGTTCGGCATGTAGGGGCCTTACGACAGATTACCCTATCCACCTTTCTAATAATTGAATCCCCTATAACTATAACCTGCCTATCCTTCCTTGCACTCCCCCCACCACCCATATTAGAACCACTGCCTCCCAGGGTTCTCTGAGAGTCAGTCTGCTCCATACATGCCAGTTCAGAGTTTTCCTCCCCAGCATCTTCAGCCAAAACGGTAAATGTGCTGTTTTGGACAAGCTGTGGACCAGCCCCGATACATTTCTGTCCCCTACTTCCCCTCCTGACTGTCACAAACCTTCCTCCCTCATTAGCCTCCACTGCCATCTTCTCCTCCCCCCACTCCACTAGCCCCTGCCAGTGGTTGTTCTGCGAGCCTCCTTTCCTCACCCTCGTTTGCCGCTGCTCTCAGTGCTGCAAGTTCACCCCTTAGAGTCTGCAGTTCTGATTCCAAGATGAAAACCCACCGACATCTCTCACATGTAAATACTGCATGGAACTGCTGCTCTAACACAACATACATGTGACAAGACACACACTAAGTGATACCAGCAAACCCACTTGCACTCATATTTACACTGGGTACTTACAGTCTCCCAAATGCAATTCCTCACAAACGCCTTTTCAGTTTTAAACACCTTAAGGTTGCTTAACACTTAATTCATATGCAACAATCGCTTAGCATCTCCCACACTTGCTTTGAATTCACAAAGTTAAGGTTTCAACCAGAGCACACAAAGCCTGATCAGAATTTACCTGATTAGCTCTTCCCCCTTAACTCTGCAGCCCTTGGTGCAAATGTGGTTTACATTGCCAACAGATTGAGCAGATTCATCTCAGATGTTGTATTACAGTCGAATGCCTTGACTAAGAGATTCAGTCCTGCCATGTATAGGGATGACAACTGTGCTGACCAGTACTGCCCCTTTTCTAGGATCTAATAGATATTCCAAGATTTGACCTATGCATTGGCAGCATTAGTCAACTGTGTGACCACTGGCTAAACTAGGTCAAAATGTGACCCATCATCTCTAGGATCATCTAAAAACTGCCTACTGCCTACAATATAATATGAATGCCACACCCCAACGCATTCTTACCTGATGGGTTCCTGTCTAATTTGAACCCAGTGCCAGCAGTGAGTAAACAGGTGGAACATTCTACAGTGTCTGGATATACAATGGTCTGTCCCGTCTGATTGGCTAAAAGGAAATAAATTAGAAGTACAATAAATAAACTGCCCCAAATACATAAATAATACATACATAGTATTTTAATCACCCCATCCTATGCTAATTTCAATAATCAATTTCTGTTTATTTTGTGGTTTTCCAGTGTGGTTCCTTTGTATTGATTTGCTTACTTTTAGTATGTAACAGAATGGCTAATTCTAAGCAATTTTTCAACTGGCCTTCATTTTTTTATTATTGAGTTACTGTACTGTAAGTATATTAGTGGGTGGGGGGAGTGTCTACTGGCATCTCCCACACTTGCTTTGAATTCACCAAGTTAAGGTTTCAACCAGAGCACATTTTGAACTCATCTCTATATAATATATGTACCTTCCTACATTTTGAAGGTACATATATTAAAACAAAATCTGTAAAGAAATATTTAAACATCCACTTACGCAGCTTTTGTTCTTGTTGTTGTCCACGCTGCTCTCTCCATGTCTCCTAATCCCTAATCCAGATTAATTGGTATACTCTGTTGCTAAGATGTGGGAGGAGAAAAACAGGGAATTCTGGGTGTTCCTGAGATAAAAACAGGGGGATTTATTAGCTCAGAACTCTGTAGGGTGACCTAATTACCACAGCAGTAAAGAAAAACAAATGTTTACTGTCCATCTGTCTATTGGGAGGGGAAAGACACATAGATAAAATAATGTTGTTGGAAATAGAGAAAATAAAATGGACAAAGACAAGGCATTGTGTGGGGCATGAGCTCTACAAGTACAAGTATGAATAGATGGCTGTATAATAGAATTTATGCCATTGTATCTGCTGTAAAGATACTCTCCCACCCATTTATACACATACTCTCATGCTGACATGATTACAGAGTTCCTATACACAACATACTGGCATGGCAAAATACTGTAATAGATCCTTCATAGTAATATATACACAGCATACTAATACTGTACATACAGTTAGGCCCATAAATATTTGGACAGAGACAACTTTTTTATAATTTTGGTTCTGTACATTACCACAATGAATTTTAAATGAAATAACTCAGGTGCAGTTGAACTGCAGACTTTCTGCTTTAATTCAGTGGTTTGAACAAAAAGATTGCATAAAAATGTGAGGAACTAAATGTTTTTTTAACACAATCACTTCATTTCAGGGGCTCACAAGTAATTGGCCAAATTAAAAAACTGAAAATAAAATGTTCATTTCTAATACTTGGTTGAAAACCCTTTGCTGGCAATGACAGCCAGAAGTATTGAACTCATGGACATCACCAGATGTCACCTGGGTTTCCTCCTTTTTAATGCTGTGCCAGGCCTATACTGCAGCGGCTTTTCAGGTGACTTGGCCATTCAAGAAATTTCAACTTATTTGCTTTAATAAACTCCTGGGTTGCTTTGGCTGTATGTTTTGGGTCATTGTCCATCTGTATTATGAAATGCCTCCCAATCAATTTGACTGCATTTAGCTGGATTTGAGCAGACATTATGTCACTGAACACCTCAGTAATCATTTGGCTGCTTCTCTCCTGTGTCACATCATGGATAAACACTAGTGTCCCAGTGCCACTGGCAGCCATGCACACCCAAGCCATCACACTGTCTCTGCCATATTTTATAGATGATGTGGTATGTTTTGGATCATGAGCTGTTCCACGTCTTCTCCATACTTGCCATCATTCTGGTAGAGGTTGATCTTGGTTTCATCTGTCCAAAGAATGTTTTTTCCAGAACTGTGCTGGCTTTTTTAGATGTTTTTTTTTTTAGCAAAGTTGAATCTAGCCTTTCTATTCTTTATGCTTATGAGTGGCTTGCACCTTGCAGTGCACCCTCTGTATTTACTTTCATGCAGTAGACTCGGATATAGATACGCCTACCTCCTGGAGAGTGTTGTTCACTTGATTGGCTTTTGTGAAGGAGTTTATCTTCACCATGGAAATGATTCTGTGATCATCTACCACTGTTGTCTTCCGTGGACGTCCAGGTCTTTTTGCGTTGCTGAGTTCACCGGTGCTTTCTTTCTTTCTCAGAATGTACCAAACTGTAAGCTCTCAAAAGGAATCTTTCCTTCTCAACTAACATGCTCTTGTCACGCCCAACTAACGACATTTTAACAGCTAAAGCCAACAATCACTTCTCACTACTAATACTACTTGATCTCTCCGCTGCATTTGACACTGTAGACCACCCTCTTCTTCTCCAGTCCCTCAATTCACTTGGCCTTCATGACATTGCCCTGTCCTGGTTCTCTTCTTACCGCACTAATCGTTCCATCAGTGTCTCCTACAATGGAGTAGCATCTTCTCCCCTTCCTCTTTCTGTTGGGGTTCGTCAAGGCTCTGTCCTGGGCCCCTTATTATTCTCCCTCTATACTTCCTCCCTCGGCAATCTAATCAATTTGTATGGTTTCCACTACATCCTCTATGCTGATGACACTCAGATCTATCTCTCCTCTCCTGATCTCAACCCAGAACTCCTAACTCGGGTCTCCTCCTGCCTTTACTTGGATGTCGCAACGTTACCTTAAATTAAACCTCTCTAAAAATGGAAATGGTTCTCTTCCTCCAACTAACACCATTAACAACCCGGAAGTATTCATCATAGCTAACAATTCCACTATCACCCCATCTCCCCAGGCCCGGTGCCTTGGGGTTATCCTAAATTCTGTCCTAGATTCTGCCCTGTCCTTTACTCCTGATATCCAGTCGCTTATTAAATCATATCACTTCCACCTAAGGAACATATCCAAAATATGATCATTTATCACCCAAGATGCTGCCAAAACTCTTATTCACTCTTTCATCATATCACGTCTAGACTACTGTAACTTTCTTTTAATTGGCCTTCCCTCCAGAGTCTGTCACCTCTCCAGTCCATAATGAACACCTTCTGTACCGGTATTGATTGTGACGTATGTAACATCATATGTTCTATGTATGTAATTAATATGATTTAGTTGTATAAACACCTTTACTTTACAGCGCTGCGAAATATGCTGGCACTATATAAGTAAAGTTAATGTTAATAACTGTAGATTTTGCCACTCCTGGTATTGTAGCCGTTTCTAGTATGTGTTTTTTTCTGTTTTTGTAGCTTAAGGATGGCTTGTTTCACCTGCATGGAGAGCTCCTTTGACCGCATGTTGTTTGTTCACAGCAATATCTTCCACATACAAACACCCCCCTCAAATCAACTCCAGGGCTTTTATCTGCTTCATTGATAATGACTTAACAAAGGAATTGCCCACACCTGCCCACAAAATAGCCTTTGAGCCCCTGGTCCAATTACTTTTGAGCCCTTGAAATTAAGTGATTGTGTTAAAAAAAGGCTTTAGTTCCTCACATTTTTATGCAATCTTTTTGTTCAACCCACTGAATTACAGTTGAAAGTCTGCAAAGACATGCTTTCTCCCTGTCAGCAATATATCTTCATTTAAAATTAATTGTGGTAATGTACAGAACCAAAATTAGAAAAAAGTTGTCTCTGTCCAAATATTTATGGGCCTAACTGTATATAGAACCTTACAGGTGGAATGGCAGGAATTTTAGGCTAAATAATCATACAAAAACATAGTCTTCAGAATTACTATTACAACTAAAGTGAATCAAACTCAATAGGATGGTTCAGTTACCAGCAAATTTCAGAAAAAAAGTATCAATGGAAAAAAAAAAGAATTTTTCCATCTTGTAATATATACAAGTACTGTTTGGCTCAGATTTTATGACATGTGAATAAAAGGGACATAACTAGAGGATAAGACAGAGTGTGTGCCTGGCAACGCAATGAATAATAATATGGTAAATGTCTGTGGCTGTCCATCAGGAACAAGGCCCTACTGATGTCCTAGAACAGGGGGTGTTGTTGGATTTTTTCAGATCAAGGCTTCCTTGGAGGTTAAAACGTTGGTCAGCCCCATATCTCACAAGTTTACATAATTATAGGAAAACACTGTTTGCTGTTTTAAAGGATTAATATAAATCACAGTTATTCTGAATAGAATTGAAAGCTGAACACCCTAGAATTAAAAATAATTACTTTTATCTTGGTAATGGACCTCCTGTGAGGGCTACTCACCCTGGTGGTCTAGTGGGCCAGCGGGGACGCCACGCTCTCGGCGGGGATGCCCGCCACGTCAGTCTTCCTCTTCTCAAGCGCCAGTTCCCTAGTTCCCTGCTTGATTTAAAGGCTCAGTCACGCTGGCGTGATGACGCCAGTGCACATTGTTGTGAAATTTAAACACTATAAAAGGGAATTCCAGTGTGTGGTTCTTTGTCCGTTATAGGTTCATTCCTAGAGAATTCCTGGTGCCTGCTGAGCTTGTTCTTGTCTGATTCTGATACCTGTTGTCACCCCTGCCTGGTTTTTGACAATTCTGACCTCTGTATCCTGACCCCTGCCTGGTCACCGACTCCGCTTATTCCGTATCCCTTCTGATTGATCTCCTGGTTTGACCCTTGCTTGCCTGACTCTGTTTGTACTCTGCCTGCCCCGACGGGCCTGACTACGCTTTCTGTCTACGCCTTGTACGGTGACCGTCTGCCCAAAGACTTTGCATTATCGTTGTGCCCCTTTGCTCGTTCACAACCTTTCGCTTGGCACCTCTCTTAATAAGACCTGGCGGCATCCGATTAGTCGAGGGCTCCTCCCGAGGTGAAAGGCAGCTGTTAAAGGCGGAAGCAAGAGCCGAGAACAGGGTGCTCAGCATTGGTTCTGAATTTAGTGTGCCGACTGTTCTCACTACTCTGCTACAGCGCTTGGAGGATCAAGAGCAGAAGCAAGATTATCTGATGCAAGGCTTTCATAACTTGACTCACGGACACTACGCAGCAGACGCCAAGTCCAGTAGTTTCACCTCCTGTTGCCATCCAAGTGGGTTCTCCTGCCGTGATGGGTAATATTCATAAACTCCATGAACCCAAAACTTCTTTCCCTGAAAAATTTATTTGGGATAGAACCAATTTTTTGTCTTTCAGGAGTCATGCAAACTATACCTCCCCAGCAGTAAAGGACTCCTTTAAAAAGTAAGCTTTGTAATGACCCTATTACAGGGTGACCCTCAAATTTGGGCTCTAAGATTATCCTCCTCTGACCCTGCCCATTTTTCTCCCTTGAAACTTTCTTTCACACCATGGCGATACTTTACGAAGACCTAGTGCGTCATCTGCTGATACCGCGATTCGTAAATTACACCAGGGCAAACAGGATGCAGAGGTGTATTGCACTGAGTTCCACCGGTGGGCTGTAGAAACTGGTTCGAACGACATGGCTCTTCGTAGCCAAATCCCGGATAGGGCTCTCTGATACAGCTTAGTAAACTACTCTCTATCTACTAATTTGGATGATCTAATGTCTCTTGCCATCCAAGTAGATAGCCATGTGCCTGTGCCTCTACCTCAGGAGGAACCCATGCAATTGGGCATAACTCATCTTACTCCTGAGGAAAAGGCCCGCAGGTGGTCTCAGGGTCTGTGTACTTACTGTGGGGAGAAGGGTAATTTTCTTAACCAGTTTCCTAGGGGGCCGGGAAACTTAAAAGCCTAAATGGAGAAGGGGAGCTCCATTTGGGTAGAGAAGTTTCCTCTCCCCAATTTTCCTCTAGGATCATGGTACCTGTTAATTTAACCTGGCCTACGGGCTCTGTTAAGGTTGCCGCTTTTGTGGTTTCTGGGGCGGCGGGGAATTTTTTGGATGCTGCCTTCGCAGTAAGGTTTAATATTCCTCTAACTCTTTAAGTCCTCCCATGAGAATCTTAGTCCTTGACAAAAAGCCTTTGGGGTCAGGTTTGGTAACCAAAAAGACTGTGGTCTTGTGCACTAACAACTTGCACTCTGAGGAGTTATCCTTCTATGTTATTGAGGGTTCTTCTTCTTCTCCTCTAATTTTAGGGTTACCTTGGTTACAGGTACATAACCCACATATTGATTGGGTAACTGGGGAAATTCTTCAATGGGGTCAAAAATTTAAGGGCTTAAATGTTCCTCAATTGGTGGCAGTCACATCCCTAGAGGGTTTACCTGCGGCTTATGCTGATTTCTCTGACGTGTTTTCTAAAAAAGCCGCAGAAACTTTACCCCCACATAGGCATTATGTCTGCCCAATTGACCTCATTCCTGGGTCTACTCCCCCTAGAGGGAGAACTTATCCTCTTTCTTTGCCCGAAGCCCAAGCAATGAAAGAGTACATCAAAGAAAACCTTGAAAGAGGTTTCATTAGGCCCTCTAGTTCCCCTGCTAGTGCTGGGTTCTTTTTCGTGGGCAAGAAGGATGGAGGTCTTCGCCCATGTATCGATTATAGGGGCCTTAATAAAATTAACATCAAAAACCGATATTCCCTTCCGCTGATTTCCGAATTATTTGATCAGGTCAAGAATGCTACTATCTATTCCAAACTTGACCTTAGAGGTGCATATAACCTCATTTGCATCCGATTAGCCGAGGGCTCCTCCAGAGGTGAAAGGCAGCTGTTAAAGGCGGAAGAGCCGAGAACAGGATGCTTAGCATTGGTTCTGAATTTGGGGGGCCGACCATGACACCTCCTTACTCTAAAATGTTCCTGCTGAAACCATTATAGGGTATATAGAGAATCCTTAAGCTGGTACACCTTTATGGTGTTTCTTTGTACAGTTTACGAGAAAACATTAGCACTATTACTGCAAGTCCTGTAGCTAGAATATATCAGAGATTTTGGCAGACAGAATGTGAACAGGGGAGATTGTAGCCACCCATCTTTAGAGGTTGGCAACATAAGCTGAAGCAGGGATCTAAGTAGTCCCAAAAATGTGCATTTTATAATCAACAAAGCCAATAAAACCTACTTAGTAATTTCTAGACAAGACTTAAAAGGCATTCTTGCTCTTTATACAAGCTGTAAAAAATAAATGAGGAATTAAATAATAATACGTTCATCTGTGTTGGCATAAGACGTTGGCATCCATTCATAAGAAACAATTATTTCACACTGAGAGCTGCACAGTTGTATAATTAAACAAAGAAAGGTTTGGTGACTTTTTAGGAAGTGAAAAAAGCTGCTGTGCCTAAAGGTGGCCATGCAAATTGAGACCGGGGATATATTGGGCTGATCCGATTGTGGGCCCAACGATCGGATCTTAACAGGTGGTCGGATCAAGGCCCTCAACAATAAACCAATGTGGTCCTCAATCCGATGGGATTTTAAGACCAGCCGATTGACATCTGGACGATTTTCGGCCAGATATCGACCAGGGAAGCCCATCGGAGAGACCTATACACTGGGCAATAAGCTGCTGATGTAATCTGTCGGCAGCTTATATCTGCCATTGTATGGGGGCCTTTACTCTTAGTACGGTGTTGATCCAAGGACAGGTCTGATTGCCATCTTGGAGTCAGGAAGGAATCTTATTCCCCCTCTCAGGCAAATTGGAGAGTTTTCCGATGGCATTTTTATCTTCCTCTGGATCAACTAGCAATTAGGCAGGTTTCACTTTTGGCAAAAACAGTAAACTTGATGAATGTCACTCTTACCTACTATGTTTTTGTTTTGTTTTTCATTATTTATCCTAAGGTGACAACTGAAAGAAATATCCCACATACATATCCCACTATATATTGTGGCATTGATGGATAAAGTGAAACAAGATGTTGCTTTTCTTCAAAGAGATTTGACTCAATTAGGGGGCAAACATATGGCATGATCTGAGATTTTACACAAATGCACCAAACAAAAATGGTTTATAGCAATCAAGAGATGGAACAATGGTATAAGAATTATGTTTGACCATTTTCTGCAAACCACAGCTTAGTATCTTAGTATCTATTTATAGCAAAAGTGTCAATCCTACTCGCATCCACTGAAGAAAACATGCATCCATACAGAGTAATCATAATGGCACCATGTTGTCCCGTTCTCCCTTATTATGTTGTTATTCTTTGTCTTTGCCCTATGGAAGGAGGCAAAGTCCTGCATCAGGTCGGGTACCTGCGTAATAATGGTTGGGTTTTGGGCAGATCTGTTCTAATTGTGTGGGTAGTTTGCTGGGTACCCGGCTAAAGGTGGCCATACATGGAGAGATCCGCTCGTTTGGCAATGTCGCCAAACGAGCGGATCTCCCTCCCATATGCCCACCTTGAGGTGGGCAATATCGGGCTGATCCGATCATGGGCCCTAGGGCCCAACGATTGGATCCTAACGATGTCTAACGGGCGGTCGGATCGAGGGACCGCATCAACGAATAGATGCGGCCGCAATCCGACGGGATTTTTTGCCCCATCCGATCGAGATCTGGCCGACTTTTGGCCAGATCTCGATCGGTGAAGCCCGTCGGGGGGCCCCATACACGGGCCAATAAGCTGCCGACACGGTCTGTCGTCAGCTTTTATCGGCCCGTGTATGGCCACCTTAAGTTGCAGCACTGGTCCCTCTCTCGAGTGTGTGGCAAAATTTCTTTACCAATATATTGGAATAAGTTCCGGTGTGACATCGCTTTTGGTTTCTTGGCTGCTGGCAGGGATGTAACTACCGGGGGTGCACAACCTGAATCCGGGCCCGCCCCCCTTAGTTCCATTACTAACTTCTGGGTCGGGAGGTAAGAGAAATATTCACAGGGCAGGTTGAGTAGCGAGTCTAGGTAGGGGAGCATACTGTGTGGCAGATCTGGGTTGGGTTGCAGATCAGGCATGGGCCTGCCCGACTGGATCCGCTCAGGACTCTAGAAGGAGATAAGGACAGGGCTGGTCTACACCCTGCTCTCTGCTCTTTGCACCAGACTTGCAAAGAAAATGCTCAGTGCTTGAACACCAAGAGGTGTGCTCTTGCACAGTCCAACTCCATTTAGGGATATTCTCTTCGTATGTTTTAGGGATATTAGCCTCCAACATCCTTAATTCATGGCAGCCCCATTAAATTGGTGGACTCAGATATAAGGCAGGCTGATCAGTGGGAACTAGTGATGGACAAATCTATACCGTTTCGCTCCACATAACACATTAGAGGCTATGGAGTTTTTTTGCAGCAAAATTGGGGAAAAAATTCACCCATTACTGGTGGGAACCATACACTGTCTTATAAGTTGCCAGCTCAGTCTGGAAACACATGAGATGCTCTTCCAGTAATTTACGGCTGATTGGTCATAATATCATATATATTTGTCTTACTTTAAACAACATTGTTGTTGCTCCATTAAATGCCTTGAATACTTGTTTGTTACTTCTTTACTAGACTCTTCCCAGGGGCGCTGCGTATCACTGACTACCATGGGCGGAAAAAACACAGCTCCTGGTAATTTTAAGAGCCGAATTTCTGGTTTCCAAACCAGAAATGTGGCTCTTCTAGAGCAGAGAGAGCAATTGCACTTCTCTGCACTACCAGGGTGGAAACGAAAACGAAGCGCCACAAATGCCATCCCGCTGGCGATTTTTCATTATAGCCGGCTGGAAGGTAGGGGAAGGCAGTTCTGGGAGATTTTCGTCCTGAAGAAGAGACGATTTGTGGCAGGGGCGACTAATCTTCCTCGAATCTGCCGTGTGCCCTCACCCTTAGTGGTATAATATTTGTCAATCTGTAATGTAAATGCTAGTTAGGGGAGCCTTTGTTATCACTTGGCAGCCAACAGTTAATATTGTAGTCTTCACATTTGATAATCTAGGCAGTGCTATGTGTATGGCATGAGACAAGTAAATACCTTCTGATTCCAGAAGGCATCACTTTGCATATAATTGCTAGCTAAGGGCTTTTTGGCTCCTTTCAGCCAGGCCCGGACTGGCAATCTGTGGGTTCTGGCAAATGCCAGAGGGGCTGCTATAAGGTCCCATAGAAAGTCAGTATTTAGTGGGCTGGTGGGCGCTGTTTGGGCCTCTATGTTGGCTGATTGGACCTCTGTGTACCTGAAATACCAGGGCCTATTTTAATTCTCAGTCCGGACCTGCTTTCAGCCCTTCTCACCATAACCAGATTTGGTTCCCCATTTTGCTACTCTCCAAGTCCTACCTCTCAGAAGCCATGTTCCAATATCTTGCACTGATGAGATCTAACAAGATTGAAACAGGCTGTCTGCAAGTTTGGATAAATGGCTCTGAACTATTAGGCTGTATCTGTGCTATAAACCAGCGGTTCTGGATACATAGTTGGCCAAAGGGACACAAAGGAGTGATTTGCATGTCTCCACCCATAATGCCTTATGGGAGAATCAAAACTCAAATTTTTGGTATCTAGGCAGTGCTGTGGGTATGGCATGAGACAAGTAAACACCTTCTGATTTCAGAAGGCATCACTTTGCATATAATTGCTAGCTAAGGGCTTTTTGGCTCATTTCAGCCCTTCTCACCATAACCAGATTTGGTTCCCCATTTTGTTTTAACTGTGAAATGAGGTTGCGGAGATAAGAAAAAGGAATTGAAAGGGAGACAGTAAAGCGAGATAAGAGGAAAGGAACTGAGAGCATAAGAATACGTATATTCACTCTAAGGGCAGAGACATATGCTCAGACAAATCTTCTTAGGGGCGAATAATCTCCCCAAACTGCCTCGCGCCACTAGAATGTAAACCGCTGGTGGGATGGCAATTGGAGTGCTGCTTTTTCCGAAGTCACCCGAAGTTACCTCATAAGGAAACTTCGGGCGACTTCGGAAAACTAAGCGATTTAGATTCTAGTCGGCGGGAGGCAGTTCATGGTGATTAGTCGCCCCAAGGATGAGGCGATTTATTGCTGGGCGACTAAATCTCCTCGAATCTCCTCTTCTTAGGGGCGACTAATTTCCCAGATGGAAGAATGGAGATTTGTCGCTGGACAACTAATCTCCCTGAATATGAGTGTGGATCTCTGCCCTAAGGGCAGACTTTGGAAAACTAAGCAATGTGAGTGCCATCCTGCCGGTGATTTACATTCTAGCCAGTGGGAAGGCAGGAGATTTGTCGCGGGCAACTAATCTCCCCAAATCTGAGCGTGTGTCTCTGCCTAAAGGGTGGTGGCAGACGGAAGATTAGTCGACCCGCAGTAGAGGAGATTTGATGCTGGGCAACTAATCTCCCCGTCTGCCACCACCCTTAGAATAAATAATTATAAGGACAGGGGCACACGGAATGAATCATCTGCTTTTCTTCGCCTGAAACGGATGCACCATCATTTGCTCCTTTGTGTACCCTGATTGACATGCATGGCATCAGCCTGTGTGAATTATTATTATTCCTTATTGGAAATGAGAAAGTAACAGGTGACAGCAGAAACACTTTCCTCCATCTATTTACAAATCGCAGGTAGGGGAAAGTGGATGATCTGCTCCATGTGCCTTCACTTAGTAGAGCCACAGAAATTGAAACACAAAAAGAGACCAGAATAGGAGGATGGGAAGATACAGAAGCAGAAGAAAAGTAAAGAAGATTGCTATTATCCTCTTAATGCGTTTCATGCCACTTCCTCAGAAGTTTCTGAGGAAGTGGCGTGAAGCCACAAAACACATTAAGTGTAAGGTCTGGTTTCTTGGGTCCTAAATAATGTGTGCAACTTTTTTTAATGAAGGTAAATAAATGGTGATTTTTTTTTTAATCGATGAAAGTCTCCCTGGTGCTCTGTTTTGGAAAGACGTGATATGGACTACATGCAACAGCATGAGATCACAGTTACGTATAGCACCTTGAGACTCCTTTTCTTTTAAGGGTCAATGAGTGCTCCCACTTTTTTTTCAGGAAAAAAAATAACTAAAATGCAATAACCACTAAAATCAGTAACATAAAATTGATAAGAGAGTGAATAGTGGTAAAAAAATACCTAATCACTGTAGTCACCAGTAGTCAACGGCAAAGCAAAACTGATAATGCAAGAAAACAGTACAACCAATAAAATAAAAGTTATCACACCATGTGATTTGCATTCGGGCTACCTGATCACTAGTCACACTGCGAAATGATGGTAACAAAAGCAATAAAATATAATAAAGAAAAACACAGAACGTAAAATTCAGCAGCAGTCATTCCCATATTTCCTGAAGGTCTGTATGACGTTATCGATATGTAATCAAGGGGGTTTCACAGCTCATCTTGTAGAACTTGCTCCCCTGTTGAAGTGCTGCTTCAGGGCTTCCTGTGTGTTGCTTTGTTGTCTCTATTGCTCACTTAGTCTAATGTCTCCAAACATGGAGGAGCTTCAATTTCCCGGTTTGCCTTTAGCTGAAGCTATAACAAAAAAACCCTTTTGTGATTAAAACAACACCCCCTTTTAATGCTATACAGAACAAAATGTTGTATGAGGCCCCAGTGAAAAAGTCAGTCTCTGATGACCTGTTAGTAAGTGAAATGTTTGAATATAAGCACTGAGGGCAGGGTTGGACTGAGCAAGCGGGACACCAAGAAAAAATCTAGCAGGCCCTGACCCTCATTGGCCCCACCTGCCCTCCGCCATCATTCCCCAGCTGCCCTCCCTCACTTTTTGGCAAAAGTAAGTTACAGTGCACACAGGGGGGAAGGAGCCTCAAAGGGGTTGTGGGGGCACCTCGGTAGCAGCTCTGGTGGGTATTGTTGTACACCCCACTCCGACACTGACTGAAGGCAGAGGGCACCAAGCTCTACATCCACAGGAAGATCATGTGGTCAGAAAGTAATTACAATAATTTATGTCTAAAAGCGAGTTGACGCCACATATTATTTGTAATTACTATATGCATTTTTTCTGTTTTTGCCAAGACTCTACGACAACAGTCTAGCAAGCAGCTATATTTAGGAACACAGAATATTGCATTCTTGGTTGGGTCAGTAGGTCACATTCTCTGCTTGCCCTAAACCATATACACTCTGTTGAACAAGTAACAACATAGTCTGATGTCGGCATCATGCCACAGTCTGCAGTGACATTTTCGCTAGATGCTGTTACAATATATTTAATAAACATACATCTGTCTGAAACATAGAAACAGATAGAAAGAAACAGCAAACACCATAGAGAATTTATTGTAAATAACCCAAGAGTAGAAGAGCAGTTTTTGAGCCTGAAGTGTTTGTGGGACACATTTATAGTGCAGAGAAATCACGCGCACACTCAGGCCCTTCAACAAATACCGCTGGTGCCCAAAGCCTAAGGGAGACGGGACACATTTATAAACATAAATACTCATCTACAGTAAAAGGTCTGCAGTTTACAGAGCTGTGGATCCGGCACCAAGATTAAACAAAAGGCAACCTGAAAGCTTATAATGCAATCTGTCTAGCTAGCTCTTTTGTGATGTTTATTTAGACAGCCTCTGTATAATGTCAGCTACAAGCCAGGGTTACATCTGCTTGGGCTATGCCTAGTGTAGGGGAGAAGTGACTTTAGCTTCATTTCCCCATTCAGTTTAAGGGGTTGTTCCCCCTTTAAGTCAACTTTTAGTATGTTGTAGAGAGTGATATTCTGAGATTTGCATTCAGTTTTCATTTTTTATTACTTGTGGTTTTTGCTTTATTAGCTTTTTATTCAGCAGCTCTCCGCGGTTTGCAATTTGAGCAATCTGGTTGCCAGGGTCCAAGCTACCATAGCAATCATGCATTGAATTGACTAGAACAATTTGAAAACTGGAGGTGGCAAATAATTAACAATAAATAATGAAGACCAATTGAAAGGCTTGTTATAAATTACCATTCTATAACACACCCCTAAAGGTGAACAACCCCTTTACTGATCTTTTGATAAAAGTTTCTGTCAGAGTAGTTAGGAATGAGGTATAGCCAATACTGGTGTAAGAAAGTCCTTTGGGTGATGTTGAGGTTCCCATTGGTATAACAATGTCAGGTGGTATAAAAGTGTACAGACACATTCAGGGCAGGTTTTGACTAATACCTGCCATTTCTTTGATGCCAGAAAATGCATAGTGTGTCCTAGCCCCTAGCTATGTGGACTATTGCTGACAATAGTTTTTTACATGAGAAAGCTTGCTCACTATTTTCACCCTCTGATAACTATTCCCTAAAATTCTGGATAACTGTAACGCCTCTCTGTATTATTCTATTTATAAATATGCCCCCCCCCTTATCTTGGGTTGCTCTAAGCTAGGTCTGGCGTCCATCAAAGGTAGGATGTAATTGTAAGAAGTAACAGTAAATTAGAGTCCAAGCCTTGTGTATCGACTGATTAAGGCTTGCAGATCTATGGTAAGAAATTTAAATCATCTAACATTTCACTGCACACACTTGCTCCATAGTCTCCCAATTAAAGCTAGTACTTGCATGTCTCCCACGTTTTTTTGGTAGCCAGTGCTTACACAGTTTATTTGTTATTTCTGTCTGTCCGGTTACTGAAGTACTGACTAATCTCTGCCTTAGACTGGTTTTGCTCCACCCAACTAGGATCTGAGTTTTTTACACCAGGTAACAACAAAGCAAGCATGCTGAAGGCACCCTTGTCTGCTGTTACTAACAGAGCATGCAGAAAAGTCAGCTAGACAGGTCTTCTCCATAGACAGTTGTTGTCTGGGTGAGTGCCTTTATTTATTTACCTCAATTCTTTACATTTCGAAGACATTGCACCTTTCTATTCTCTCTCATGTCATGGGGTTTGTTTTCACTGGTAAGCATACACACCCCTCTCTGTTTAACTCATTTCTGAGTGTATTTTTAAGCGTTGTGTATCATTTCTGAGTGTATTTTCAAGCTCTGTGTTCCGGTCACTGCCATGTCATGTAAGTACTTAGTGGTAAGGGTGGGAATTAAATCAAGAACTGAAAAGAGAAAGGCAGAAGAGAATTGCTACCTTAATGAACAATAGACACCTCAGAGACTTGCATAACTGCATGGCATTGTTTTATTGCCATATTAACGTTTAGCGTGCGGGAAGAGCTGGCTGAAAAATTCAGTCCAGAAGCTGCAATTAGAGAAGGGAAAGGTCTGCAGGTCTCTCTCTCAGCACAACAACCTGACTGCTAGCTGTGAATACACAAATCCCCCATCCCTTAAATTTCAGTTGAAATGCTCCAAAGGCTGTATTTGTAGCACCACAGTGATAGATAAATATTAATTGTAAATAATAATAATATCCTCTGTTAAAATGGGCTGAAAAAAACCCCCTGAATTTTGCTAGGTGACCGTGTATAGTGCTATTTGTGTGAATGTGTGTTACTGCTTTCTGATAAAGCAGAAAGAAACCACAGTGTCAAGCCGGATAAGCATCTGAGTTTGGCGATATCATTCAAATCATTAAAGGGGTGGTTCATCTTTAAGTTAACTTTGAGTATGCTGTATAATGGCCAATTCTAAGCAATTTTTCAAGTGGTTTTTGTTTTTTTTAATTTACATAGTTTTCGAATTATTAGTCTTTTTCTTCTGACTCCTCCGGCTTTCAAATGGAAAGTCACCTACCCCATCTAAAACAAATGCTCTGTAAGGCTACAAATGTATTGTTACTTTTTAATTACTCATCATTCTATTCAGGCCTCTCCTATTCATATATTACAGTCTCTTATTCAAATCAATGCATGGTTGTTAGGGTAATTGGAACCCTAGCAACCAGATTGCTGAAATTGCAGGAGAGCTGCTGAATAAAATGCTAAACTAATTTATAGGTGAACAACACCCTTTAACGGTGACGGCGGGCCCTTTGCTTTGCCACAAATGCAAGTTGTGTGTATAGGAAATTTTAAGTACAAACACCTCAGGTATTAGCAATATTCAGTTACATTGATTTTATGTGGGAGGAATTCATTGTAATTAAACGGTAACTGCAGCTAAGCCGTGGAAGGGTTAAAGTCTGTCAGTGTCTGCAGCCAGAGTCTATATTAGGTAATTGAGCAAGTGACTAGGCCATAGAGACTGCCTGGAAAACAAAGTCCTGAGGGAGTTGGTGGAGGAGGAGAGAAGAAGAGAAAGTGTTTTTTTTTTTATAATGCCAGAAGGAGGAAGGGAAGGCTGAGAGTAGTGTGTTTACAGGTAAGGTATTATGCGCATTGCTATAACATCCTCATTCAACCTTCACTGCAGACATGCTCATCTGCCAAGTTCTTAACAAACAGTTCTGCCTCCTGGTCTCGGGAGACAAGTCTGTTTTGTAAGGATTTTTGTTCTATTTGTTTATCTTGTGGGTGGCTACTTGTTCTTCTCAGGGCATGCTGGGATTTGTAGTTGAACAATGGGTTGACACCTTGGCCCTTAAAATAGCACAATTCTAAATCTCCATGCTGCAGGGCTGATTATCAAAGCGGAAACGGATAGACCGCACGGGCTGTGAGGAAGCAGAAACTGGTAATTAGCCCTGAACAATTTCTATAAAACCTATTCAGCTGCCACGAGTTAAAAGATTCAGCCTCTTCATGATCGGAGGGTTAATTCAGCAGGATTTTAATGAGATGTGAGAATGGCATAGTTCAGCTTTATAGAGCCTTGTCATCTGATTAAGGAATCCTTTTAACATTTAGCGGTGCCGTGTGTTTCTGTGTACGACAAACATGCATGGCATTGTTATTTTATTTTGTAAAGCAACTGAGTTGTGCTGTGGTTGGGAGGGGTTTAGGACCCAGCAGAGCAGGAAGACACCTGCTCCCATAGATCAAGCCTGACTGTACAGGCGCTGACAAACCACACAGAGCCAGATGAAAAGAGAAACGGTGGGGCTGAAGGAGGGGGAAGGGTGAGTGTCGGAAAACAAGTATAAGGCAAGCAGAAACTTGAGAATCCAAGTGCCACCAGGGTTTGGTCTCTCATGGGCGAGACAATTTATTTGAGGACAGGGTTGTAACCATATATATTTTGCTCTTGTCATTTTTTTAGGTTGAAGTGGGACACGCCCCCCCCCTCGTCAGTGCCCTGAAACATGATCTCATTTGCACCTGGACTGCAAGGGCCACAGAACAAATTGGAAAATAATTCCACCACAGCCTTTGACACGCCCACCCTAAAAATGTCTCCTGCGTAAATTGACTGATGCTGACCATGGCACTGGATGGGGTAAAGGCTGCATTCAACATCTTTTGACTTGACTGAACAATCCTCTATGCCTCATCAACCTCCCATTAGGAGCAAAACCTTCACCTCGGCACCCATTATAAGTGAGGAAGCAGAAGGGTAAACTTGATATTGCCATTTGAAGTTTTGAAAGTTCTGGCTGCGGGGCATGATGGACAAGGTGTACGAGACCTCAAATCCCCCCAAAGTAACCGAAGATGGGGGGTTTGGGGAAATTAGGTCTCAGACCCACCCTCCATTCAGCATCCTTACATCTACCATCCTGTTTTGTGCTGAGATTGTAGCTGCTTCAGTGGTAGCAGCAGGTTACAGCTACTCGGAGGATGAAGCCTGGATGTCTCTTACCATTGTATTTATGTTGGTCCCTTCCATCATGGTGCAGCTAACACTGACATTTATCCACCGGGATCTAGGAAGAGATCGCCCACTTATTCTCCTAATGCATCTTCTGCAGTTGGGGCCCCTAATCAGGTATAGTGATTCCAATCATATGATAACACTCAAAACCATTAAAAACATGTTAGGCTAATGCCAGACCAGGATCCCATTGGCATGAAAATATATATATGTTTTTTTTTCACAGAGCCACTCTGTGTGCACAGAGGCCAACACAAGGCCATGCTTGTCCGTGCTCTTACACTGTGCAGCACAACTTGGTGTGGCAAAAACAAGCAATAAGGTCCTTGAATATTACAAGCAATAAGGTCCTTGTCTCCAGCCTTGTATCATTAAATGGTCATGGAGCTTCTTGGTGACCAACAGGCCTGGACTGGGATTCAAAATAGGCCCTTGCATTCCAACTACAAAGAGGCCAAACACCCCCCCCCACCAGCCCGCTAAATAGTGACTGTCTATGGGAACTTACTGCAGCCTTTCTGGTGTTTGCCAGATGCCACAGATTGCCACATTGTGACTAAAATATCATACACTCAAGCCTTGTATAATGTGATAAATGGTTATTTTAAACTGTACTTAGTGATGTCAGTCTTGTCACATGGCTCATTGATATTTCTGCATTATGAAAAACAATGTACCCTGCTCTTTAAAATATAAGGATAGAAGTCATGTGTTAGTTCCATGATCTATAAAAAAAACTTCAACCGGCCACCTTCTGCCTTTGCATGGTTGTGGAAAGGCAGGGTTATATTCTATAGTGAAAAATTATCCCTTTGTAAAATATAAGGAAATTACAAGTCACTGAGGTGTTCCATTATATAAAAGAATTGACTGAAGGCAGAGTGTTTTAAAAAGGTTGTGGGACTCCAAGGTGACTTCTAATATCCATATTCTTATATTTTACAACAGAGGGTACATTATTTATTGTAATACACAAGTTTTAGTGAGTCACATGACAGAAATTACATC